>NW_023270447.1:72826783-72990069 GCF_011800145.1 Mirounga leonina | reverse complement strand
TCTCTCTTTCTCTCTTTCTCTCTTTCTCTCTTTCTCTCTTTCTCTCTCTCTCTCTCTCTCTCTTTCTTTCTTTCTTTCTTTCTTCTTTTCATCTTTCTTTCCTTTCTTCTTTCTATTTATTTAAATTCAATTAATTAACATATAGTGTATTATCAGTTTCACAGGTAGAGTTCAGTGATTCATCGGTTGCATATAACACCCAGTGCTCGTTCCATCACGCACCCTCCTTAATGCCCATCACCCAGTTACTCCATCCCCCCACGCACCTCCCCTCCAACAATCCTCAGTTTGTTTCCTATAGTTTTTTTAAATTTTTTATTATTATTTAGTTAGTTTATTTTTATTTTTTTATTTTTTTTGTTTCCTATAGTTGAGTCTCTTGAAATAAGTCAATCAGAGAAGGACAATTACCATATGATCTCACTGATATGAAGAATTTGAGAAACAAGACAGGATCATAGGGGAAGAGAGGGAAAAATGAAACAAGGTGAAACAAGAAAGGGAGACAAACCATAAGAGACAGGAAACAAACTGAGGGTTGCTGGAGTGGTGGGGGGTGGGAGGTATGGGGTGGCTGGGCGATGGACACTGGGGAAGGTATGTGCTATGGTGAACGCTGTGAATTGTGTAAGACTGATGAATCACAGACCTGTACCCCTGAAACAAATAATACATTATATGTTAATAAAAAAAAAGAGTCTGTTACAGTTTGTCTCCCTCTGTGATTTCATCATTTTATTTTTCCCTCCCTTCCCCTATGATCCTCTGTTTTGTTTCTTAAATTCCACATATGAGTGAAATCATATGATAATTGTCTTTCTCTGACTAACTTATTTCGCTTAGCATAATACTCTCTGGTTCCATCTATGTCATTGCAAATGGTAAGATTCATTTTTTTGATGGCTGAGGAATATTCCATTGTGTATATATGTATGTATGTATGTATGTATGCACCACATCTTTATCCATTCATCTGTCAATGGGCATCTGGGCTTTTCCCACAGTTTGGCTATTTGGAAACATTTTTTAATGTCCTTGATGATCACAAAAGTGTCCTTGTAATATCTCGTTGAAATTTACGTTTATGTTTTAAATATTTTTCTCTACTAATGTTATACTTGACAATAAAAAAACTAAATACTAATAAGATATTTTGAGAGAATTCAATGCTGTGCTATCTATATTTGATTTATTTAAGGAAGGCAAATATTTTTTGTGGGAATGAAGATATCGAGTGAAGGGAAAATATTAAAACATAAGCAAGAATAACTGATTTTTTTAAGGAATCTCAACTTAGAGATGTAAATATGAAATGATTTTATTCTAATAATTACCTCCAAATTTCCTATACTAAAGGTGGCCATTTTCTTGGTGAGGGGTTAAAAAAAAAAAAAGGACTGTTCACTCTTCCTTCCAGGTGTCTACAGGTGGCTGTGATCTTTTTTCTTTTAATTTTTTTTCTTTTTAAGATTTTATTTATTTATTTGACAGAGAGAGAGAGAGCGAGAGAGGGAACACAAGTAGGGGGAGTGGGAGAGGGAGAAGCAGGCTTCCCTCTGAGCAGGGAGCCCGATGGGGGGCTCGATCCCAGGACCCTGGGATCATGACCTGAGCCGAAGGCAGACGCTTAACTGACTGAGCGACCCAGGCGCCCCTGTGATCTTTAACTCTGAAACTGAGTGGCTTGTGGAGGATCCTTGGAGCCGACCTTCTCTGTGTCTCTGCACAATCTCAGCTTTGTGCCGGCTGTCGTACTGTGTTGCTTTCCTTTGTTTTTTTTGTTTTAATATATATTTTTTAAAGATTTTTGTTTATTTGTTTTAGAGAGAGAGAGAAAATGGGGGGTAGGAGCAGAATCTCAGGCAGACTCCAGGCTGAGTGCATGGAGCCTGATGCAGGGCTCAATCCTGTGACTCCGAGATCATGACTTGAGCCAAAATCAAAAGAGTCAGACGCTTAACCAACTGAGCCACCCAGGTGTCCCTATTTGTTTGAGTTTTGGGGATTTTTTTGTTTGTTTTTTGGTTTGGGGGTTTTTTTGGTGGGCAACAAAGCAAAGTTTATTGAGCAATAGTAAAGTGATGGTACAAAGCCCCCGAAGAGGGAGGGGGACCTGAGAGGGTTGCCCGGTTTGAGTTTTTGACCAAAGTTGTCTCCATGCCCAGATTGCTTCCCTAATCTTCTGTTTGTCATAAAGATCATGTTTTGGTGTTTCAACGTTCATTTAGTAATGTCAGGACTTTTCTCCAATGTGTGATTTTTACGAAGCAGCTTATCGAAAGAGTTAAGACTACAGTACGTTGGCTGTATTTCATTTCTCTTCATTAGAGTTCCTTTGCATGAGACACATCTGAAAACCACATTTTAAAACTGTATCCTGTCCTTTGGCCAATGGGAGAAAAGAACCAAACCAATGGAATATTACACTTTTTAGGTTTTGAACCATATTAATATATTGCTTATTCACAAAATTTAATAAAATTGTATAGACTGAAGATTTTTTTTTAAAGATTTATTTATTTTGGGGGCACCTGGGTGGCACAGGCAGTTAAACATCTGCCTTCAGCTCAGGTCATGATCCTAGGGTCCTGAGATCAAGCCCCACATCGGGCTCCCTGCTCAGTGGGGAGCCTGCTTCTCTGTCTCCCACTCCTATTGCTTGTGCTCACACTCTCTCGCTCTCTCTCTGTCAAATAAGTAAATAAAATCTTGAAAAGGAAAAGATTGATTTATTTTAGAGAGCGAGAACACAAGTAGGGGGAGGAGCAGAGGGAGAGGAAGAGAGAGAATCCCAAGCAGAGCCTGATGTGGGGTTTGATCTGACAACCCCAAGATCACGACCTGAGCTGAAATCAAGAACCACCCAGGCGCCCCTAGATTGAAGATTTTTAAATCTCAACTACCTAAAAATTTTTAAGGGTGGTGGAGCAGAGGGAGAATCTTAAGTAGGCTCCAGGCCCAGTGCATACCCTGTCGTGGGGCTCGATCTCACAACCTTGAGATCATGACCTGAGCTGAAATCAAGAGTCAGACGCTTACTAACTGAGCTACCCAGGCACCTCTCAACTATATAAACATTTAACAAAGAAACAAACATGAAGAAAAATTACTAAAATATTAATTAGCATTGGTTGTCAGGATGGGAATACAGGGGGCTTTTTTTTTTCTATTTTTCTGAATTTTCTACATGGTTAGCTATTAGCATGGATAACCAGTTTTTTATGAGACTTTGAATTTTACATTTGGACATAAAATCTTCTAGGTATTTTAGGTGGTTAACTATAATTGTAACACCTCTGTTGTAGCATCTTCAAACCTTGCTTTTTTTTTTTTATAATAATATCCATTTCTTACCCCATGCCCTCTTCTGCCTCACCTTTCTTGCTCACTCACTCACAAACCCCGTACATTACTTGTTTGTTGTTTTTCACCTTCATTCAGTTTCTTTCGCCCTATGCTTCCTATTGGCTCTTGATCCAAGTTGTTTTTAGCCTACAAGCCCAAAGGCACAATTGATAAATGAGTTGTAGCCATTTGGCAAGATACTACTCTGCCAACCAGAGAACTGACTGAAAGCTTTACTCTAGGAAAAAACTCTGAGATAGACCTTGGAGCCTGGCTTCTATATCTCCAGTTTAGGCCAAAAGCAACATTTGAACTTTGAAGTTTTTTTCATACTCAGACACAGCTTTTGGCTTAAATATATAGGGTTCTAACTTGAATATATTATAAAATATTTAATATGTTTTCTAAGATGGGCATGGACATTCATAGGTGTTAAAGCTGGATACTGCTTATACTCCACTCTGTTAACATCGTAGAAAACCTTTGCATTAAATATAAGAAATTTTAATAGACACATGGATCAGTGGAACAGAATAGAGAGCCCAGAAGTAAACCCACGATTATATGGTAAATTAATCTATGGCAAAGGAGGCAAGGATATACAATGATGGAAAAAGGGTTTCTTCAACAAATCGTGCTGGGAAAGCTGGACAGCTCCATTGACAAGAATGAAACTGGATCACTTCCTTATGCCACACACAAAAATAAACTCAAAATGGATTAAAGACCTAAATGTAAGACCTGTCATAAAATTCCTAGAAGGAGGGGCGCCTGGGTGGCTCAGTTGGTTAAGCGACTGCCTTCGGCTCAGGTCATGATCCCAGAGTCCCAGGATCGAGTCCCGCATCGGGCTCCCTGCTCAGCGGGGAGTCTGCTTCTCCCTCTGACCCTACCCTCTCTTGGGCTCTCTCTCACTCTCTCTTTCTCTCAAATAAATAAATAAAATCTTTAAAAAATAATAATAATAAGGGGCGCCTGGGTGGCTCAGTCGTTAAGCGTCTGCCTTCGGCTCAGGTCATGATCCCGGGGTCCTGGGATCGAGTCCCGCATCGGGCTCCCTGCTCAATGGGAAGCCTGCTTCTCCCTCTGCCTCTACCCCCCGCTTGTGTTCCCTCTCTCGCTGTCTCTCTGTCAAATAAATAAATAGAATCTTAAAAAAAAAATAAAATAAAATAATAATAATAATAATAAATAAAATTCCTAGAAGGAAACATAGGCAGTAAGCTCTTTAGCATCAGCCATAGAAACATTTTTCTAAGTATGCCTCCTTTGGCAAGGGAAACAAAAGTAAAATTAAACTATTGGGACTAAACCAAAATAAAAAACTTTTGCACAGCAAAGAAAACAATAAAACAAAAAGATAACTTACCAAGTGGGAGAAGATATTTGCAAATGATATATTCAGTAAAGGGTTTGTATCCAAAATACATAAAGAACTTATACAACTCAACACCAAAAAAACAAATAACCCAGTTAAAAAATTGGGCAGAAGGGGGCACCTGAGTGGCTCAGTTGGTTAAGTGCCTACCTTCAGCTCAAGTCATATTCTCAGGGTCCTGGGATTGAACCCTATGTCAGACTCCCTGCTGAGCTTATCCCTCTCCCTCTCCCCCTCCTCATTCTCTCTCTCTCAAATAAATAAATAAAATCTTTTTAAAAAGGGGGAGAGCAAAAGACATGAATAGACATTTTTCCAAAGAAGACAAACAGATGGCCAACAGATACATGAAAAGATGTTAAGCAGCACTCATCATCAGGAAAATGCACACCTCACACCTGTCAGAATGGTTAGAATAAAAAACACAAGAAATAACAGGTGTTGGTGAGGATGTGGAGGAAAAAGAACCCTCATACACTGTTGGTGGGAATGCAAGCTGATACAACCACTGTGGAAAACAATATGAACATTCCTCAAAAAATTAATTACGGCATTATTTACAATAGCCAGGATATGGAAGCAACCCAAGTGTCCATCCATAGATGAATGGATAAAGACAGTGTGTGTGTGTGTGTCTCTGTGTGTGTGTGTTTACACACATACATATTATGGAATGTTACTCAGCCATAAAAAAAAAAAATTAAGTCTTGCCATTTGCAACAACAGGGATGAATCTAGAGGATATAATCCTAAATGAAATAAGTTAGAAAAAGACATACCAGGGCGCCTGGGTGGCTCAGATGGTTAAGCGTCTGCCTTCGGCTCAGGTCATGATCCCAGGGTCCTGGGATCGAGTCCCGCATCGGGCTCTCTGCTCCTTGGGAGCCTGCTTCTCCCTCTGCCTCTCTCTCTCTCTCTGTCTCTCATGAATAAATAAATAAAAATCTTTAAAAAAAAAAAAAAAAAGACATACCATATGATTTCAGTCATATGTGGAATTTAAGAAATAAAACAAGTGAACAAAGAAAAAAGACGCACAAAAAAACGGACTCTGAAATATAGAGAACTGGCAGTTGCCACATGGAAAGTGGGGGTGGGGGGTCAAATAGGTGAAGGGGTTAAGAGCACACTTACCATGATGAGCACTGAGAAATGTATAGAATTGTTGAATCGTTATATTGTACACATGAAACTAACACTGTATTTTATTATACTTGAATTTAAAACAAATCTTTAAAAATTTTTAAAAAGGGGCGCCTCAGTGGCTTAGTCAGTTAAGCGACTGCCTTCGGCTCAGGTCATGATCACGGAGTCCCAGGATTGAGTCCCACATCAGGCTCCCCAATCAGTGGGGAGTCTGCTTCTCCCCCTGACCCTCCTCCATCTTGCGCTCTCTCCCTCACTCTCTGTCTCTCAAATAAATAAATACAATCTTTTAAAAACAAATAAATAAAAATTTTGAAAAAGAAAGTTTACTTGAGAGTAGACAATCCTGAATAAATAGCCTGAGAAATAACTGATCACTTTTTCTTTTTAAGATTTTATTTGGGGGCACCTGGGTGGCTCAGTCATTAAACGTCTGCCTTTGGCTCAGGTCACAATTCCAGGTCCTGGGATCGAGCCCCGCATCAGGCTCCATGCTCAGTGGGAAGCCTGTTCTCCCTCTCCCATTCCCCTGCTTGTGTTCCCTCTCTCACTGTGCCTCTCTCTGTCAAATAAATAAATGAAATCTTAAAAAAAAAAATCTTTATTAGTTTATGTTAGAGTGTGTGCAAGCAGGCAAGCAGGGGGAGGGGCAAAGGGAGAGGGACAAACAGACTCTGCGCTGAGTGTGAGCCCCATGAGGGGCTCAGTCTCACAACCCTGAGATCATGACCTGAGCCAAAATCAGAGTCCGATGCTTAACCAACTGAGCCACCCAGGAGCCCTGATAACTGATCACTTCTGCAGTATTTTCCTAGTGCATGCTGAGTAGAAACCAGTTAATAATGTGTCTTAACCTTTCACTGTATGGTTTTCAAAAGTAGTAGTCTTTTTTTTTTTTTTTTTTAAGATTTTATTTATTTTTCAACAGAGAGAGAGAGGCAGCGAGAGAGGGAACACAAGCAGGGGGAGTGGGAGAGGGAGAAGCAGGCTTCCCGCCGAGCAGGGAGCCCGATGTGGGACTCGATCCCAGGACCCTGGGATCATGACCTGAGCCGAAGGCAGACGCTTAATGACTGAGCCACCCAGGCGCCCCTCAAAAGTAGTAGTCTTATTTGGCTTTGAAGTGATTCCTTGGTTTATATTCTAAAAGGTCCTGTTTTTGTTAAGGATGGGCTATATAAACATAAGCAATAACTTACTACATTTGCATAGTTGTCATCTTGCTACCTTCCCTATTTTAAAATAGTTATCAGAATACTTTAGCTTGAGAAATGTATTTTCATTTAGTGCTCATTTGCCATAGACTCTTTAGTACTTTCAGGCCAAGCTCCACCTCTCATTGACACTGCATGGAGAATGATCCTGTCTAATCTAGTAGGAGGTTGGGGTGAGGGAGACATGTCTCTGAGAACTTGAGGGACTAACTCAAGACTCACTAAAATGATACTACCCAGAGGATCTCACTGTGGAAAGCCAAAGCGGAAACTGTGTAGAGAGCAACCATTTCCAGTCCCCATGACACTAGGAGGTGAGACGGAGTTTAAGTCTCCAACCCCAGTTTTCTCAGTTCTCTTCTCCAAAGGAGTCCAGGGAAGCTCAGCAGGGAACGTTTATCTAACTGTTCCGTGCAGGAATCTTACCTGCAGTCTCCACGGTGATGAGTGGTCCTCCCAAAGCCTCCAGCCTAGGGATCATTTCTGCAGTTTAGTTTGTAAGCATGTGTCTTTCTGTCACATGGAGCTCTGATCAGTCCACCAGTTCTTCCCCTTGCTCCGCATTCCTAATGCCTGGCACCCTCTGCTGTGTCTCACCTTTATTCCATCAGGAGCTTATTAGTAGCTTTCCTGTACCAGGCCCTGCCTGACCCACCCTCCTCTCAGCTCTCACATTTAACCTTTGAAAAGACAGATCAGATCAGATCTCTCTCCTCCTTTAATTCTTTGGCTTCCCGTTGCCTACAGGATTTGGCCCAGGCTCTTTTACATGGCATTCGGTGTCCTTCATAGCTGGGCTCTGGCTGGCCTTTCCAGTCCTGTCCATGACTATTTCTTATATGCATCTGTTTTCCTGCCAGACAAACTAGATGCCAGTTCCCAGACATGCCAACTGATTTCATCCCTTCATCCATGCTGCTCTTCCCTGTCTTTCCTCATCTTGTCAGCAGTACGATTGGCTCCTACTCCTTTAAGACCCAGTTTAGCTACCACTCTCTGTGAAGCTTTCCCAACCTCATTCCCAGCCCAAGAGAACTGTTTCTTCTTCATTCCTACCCCAACACTCCATTTGTTACAGCTCTGAATAGTTAACATTTGTTACTTAGGTATATTATATTAAGTCGGTCTTATTTATGTAGCAAGACACCTGGCACATAATGAATGGGCAATCAGATGTTTATTGGCAAAAGAAATTACTTATTTCTATTACTACTATAAAGATCCAAATAATCTAGATCTAAATCAGCAGCTCAAACAGAATGGGGGAGAAAGGGATAAGAAAGGTTACAAATTACCAGCTTTCCTCTCTGACCACACCAGTCCATCAGTTTGCTCTCTTCTCTTTGACCTTGCAGGTGGTGAGGATCCAGGGAAGTTGAGCCATGCCATGTTAAAAAATGGCCATACCACTCCCATAGGGAGTACCAGATCTTCTAGTCCCGAGCAAGCAGAAGAAGAGTCAGGAAGAATAGCAAGTCTTAGGAATCCTGTTCCAGAAGAGGACCCAAAGAAGCGACTAGGTAAGAACCCCTGGGTTTGTGAGTGTAAGAGCCAGGGATCAGTCATTTTTATTTAACTCAGAGTTTATCTAGAGCCAGGGGGAATTCTGTTCTCCTCTAGCAATTCCTTAACTAGTTGCAGCTTGAAGTGGAATTTTCCCCTTCTCATTCTTACATTCACAAAAGACCTAAATTGTGATTCTCAAAGACAGAAGAAGATGTTAAGCATCAGACACCTGTAGGAGTTTTTCAAGCTACACGTTCCTCCTCCTCCACCCATGGGATTCTGTGTCTCCTCCGGTTGCCTGGCTCTGGTGTGAAGAATCACTACTATACAAGCCTCTCTTAGTTTGAGATTGGGAATGAGAAAGTGTCATATATACCTTAAGTATGTTGAGGTTGGGAAACTGCCTGTAAACTCATCTGAAAGTTAAATAAGGGATGAAGTTGACCATAAGCCTGTAGATGTGTTAGCTTTTTCAGTCTATCTTGTGACTCCTTCTTCCCTTTTAAATCACATCTGTTAATACGCAGGCTCAACTGGAAGCCAGCCTAATTCTGAAGCAGAGTCCGTTCCTGAGAACGCACCCAGACAGCCTTTGCTTCCCCCTAAAAGACCCTTGTCCTCTTCTCACGAAGCAAATGAAGGGCAAGCAAAGGCTGCCGCTTCCTCTGGCAGGACGGCATGGCCCATCTCCTCGGCCCCTGCTGCCGCCCCCACCGCAGCACCCGCTGCCGCCCCTGCTGCTGTGAACCCAGCAAAGACTGTTGGTTCCTCCGTCCCCCCGTCCCCAGCACCCAGGACTCTGCCCGCCGCTCCGGCCAGTGCGAACACTACCGCTGCCCCAAGCCTCACTCCCTCGGTCCCTGCCAAGCAGCCGCCTGTCCCTCCCCCTAAACCAGCTCACAGAAATAGCAACCCTGTCATTGGTAAGTACTTCTTTAGGTTTCCATTGCTTCGGGTTTGGTTGGGTTTGATTTTGGATGGTTGTTTTATTGGATAATTGGTATATTGATTTGGTCTGTGAGAGTTCTCCTTGTCCCATCTCTCTGAATGCCCTCAATATAGAGAAAAGTCTTGAAAATGAGGCAGATAGTCATGAATGAAAATGGACTAGGATCAGATAGCAATAAAATTAAGTTCCAGTTGGGGGGGGCATTAATATCTATTTTTCTAAAACAGTGTTTCTGAAATACTGTTTATAGTTGGGGGACTGGACATGTGAAGACCATAGCAGTTCTGACCTGCATGGAGAAAGGGGGTTATTTTAACCTACTTTAAACCGCCAATGCCTACCTTCAGCATGAACCCAACAGATAAAAAGGTGATTGGATAGATGCCAGTGTAACTTGTGATTCAGTGTCTGGCACAATACCTTCCTGCAAACTGCAGAAGATATTATTCAAAGTGTCCTGATAAAGTCATGTTTTCTCTTGGGAGACTTAAGAATAAAATAAGTGGTAGAAGAAGGAAAACCGGGAAGATAACCAGTACATTTTTATCAGTTTAGTGAATTTTTTTATATTTACCTGAAGTCCTAATTAGGTCAGCTTTTCCTTACATACATGTATACCTTCTTAGAGGAATTTTCGAGAAAGGGAGGAGAGGAAGGAAGGTAGTTTTTCAGGAAAAATGGTACTAGGCTTAGTACAGCTTGAAGTTCTTGTTCATGATTGAAGGGAGGAATAAAGTATGCTCATTAAACAGCTAATACCCCCACCTTGTGTGGGGTGACAAGAACCCTGAAAAACAGGCTTAGAATATATTGTGAGTATGGCAGGTTGGAGTAGTTTGATTAAAAAAAGGATGGAGGTTATTACGGTTATTACCACCCCGGATGGACAGTGCTGTGACTTATCTCTGAGGAACTCAAGCAGCTTTCATATACTTGCTTTCAGAACCTCCTTGTGAAGTAGGAAAGCGATTTTATCTATTATATAGTTACAGCAATTATAACACGACGAAGTTGTGACTCACTCAAGGTTGCAGTTAATTAGTGATAGAAACCAAACCTGGGCTTTTTAACTCTTGAGCCCAGACCTCTGTCCTGTACACCTGTATTCTCAAACTGATCTCTAGACAGGTTCTTGTCACGATCACCTGGAGGGCTTGTTGAAACACAGATTGCTGGGCCCTGCCCTGAGAGTTTCTGAATCAGTAAGTCTAGGGTGGGCCTGAGAATTTGCATTTCTAAATAGTTCCCAGATGATACTGATGCTGCATATATGGGGACCACACATTGAGAACCATTGCTCTAAACCAGTAATAGTCTACCCTTTTCAGGATAAGATAATATAAAAAATATTAATATGTGTACTGTTCTCTGCCCTAAGGTGAATAGCCCAGAGCAATAGGCCTTGTAACTGAGGGATCAACATCAGTCTTTTTTTTTTTTTTAAGATTTTATTTATTTATTTGACAGAGAGAGACACAGCGAGAGAGGGAACACAAGCAGGGGGAGTGGGAGAGGGAGAAGCAGGCTCCCCGCAGAGCAGGGAGCCCAATGCGGCACTCGATCCCAGGACCCTGGGATCATGACCTGAGCTGAAGGCAGTCGCTTAACCAACTGAGCCACCCAGGCACCCCTCAACATCAGTCTTGAGTGGTCCTCAGCAGAAGGAGAAAAATAGGATGGTTCACAGAGTTTTTATTAAGGTTAACTAGATTTGATTTAAAGGACTATTCTTTATTCTGAAATTATGACCTTCCTAATTCTTTGATGATAAAAATCCATTTCTTTCATGAAAGAATTATCTTCACAAATGGTTTACTTGATATCAAGTCTTATTTGTCAATATTAAAAATTGACAACGTGAGGTTGGTTGAGAATTTCATTTTAATTGTATTGGTCCATGAGATCCATATACTTAGAAACCACCGCTGTAGACATTGCTGTGTCTACTAATGGGCGTAACAGTATTAAGACTAAGGACTAATTAGGAGTATTAGGGCAAAGGAGGGACTACCATAAATAGCTGAACAGGTGAAGAGAATTTGTAACCCCTCCAATGAACGTTCCAGCATCTTGGCGACAGAACTACAACCAAGTGCCATTGTGAGAGTAGATATAACAGAGTTCATTTCTTTAACATCTTGAGGTATATGTTTTCCTTAAATTACCAAAGATAATTTACCTTATCAATTCAAACAATAAAATACTCAAATTTGGTCTTGTCGAGTGTAGGTTTTGTTGTAAATGGACTATCTAACGGCTATTTTTAGAGAGGCAGCAAAAGTCCAGTCTACCCAAAAAATCTCACTGAGGTTAAAATTAATATTTTTTAATCTTTTTTTGTATGTGTATGCAATGTTTTTCTAGAAAGTCTTTTAAAAATTTACCTAAGATGTATAATACTGTATGTTAATTATACTGGAATTATGTTTTTTTAAAAGTGTATTTGGACATTTATAATATATAAAAAAACTAAATGATTTTTAAAGTAATATAGAGTTAATTCATTCACAGTTACTAAATTATGATTATCTTACACATTTAAATTGTTTTCATAATTTGGCCTATGAATAAGTAACTATGCCTAATAAAATGTAGATGTAGTTAAAACTGAAAAAAATTAATTATGATTAATGACATTAAAACATTATCAAACTAGCTAGCTTTTACTTTGAATACTACCAGTGGAATAGGACTTAGGGTAAATAAATTTTTATTTCAGGGGACCTTGAGGTGTTGCTCTCTAGATAAAACATATGGGAGCCATGCGGCGCCTGGGTGGCTCAGTTGTTAAGCGTCTGCCTTCGGCTCAGGTCATGATCCCAGGGTCCTGGGATCGAGCCCCGCATCGGGTTCCCTGCTCAGCAGGAGGCCTGCTTCTTCCTCTCCTGCTCCCCCTGCTTGTGTTCCCTCTCTCGCTGTCTCTGTCAAATAAATAAGTAAAATCTTTAAAATACATATATATATATGGGAGCCATTTGAAGACAAGTGGTGTAACCAAAATTAGGGCTTTGAGTAGAGAGACAGAGGTTGGTGATCAAGAGACCTACTATTTAATTATTTTGCAAGATTAGCCCCTGCATGATGTGGTGATCTACTTCTTAAAGGCCATTTGGAACCCTCCAGAGCAACTTTGCTGAATCAAAACCTGAGTCATTTTGGGCTTGGGGGGATCACATAGGGATATATACTGGCGTGATATAGGGTGGGGGCCTCTCATCTAACAAGTATGTGTTGGGGATCCACCATGTGCCAAGCACTGTGCCCACCTCTATGGATATACTGATGGAGACAGGTTGCTCTGTCACCAAGGACCCCGTAGTGTAGTGGGGAGTGGTGATGGGGGTTTGGGTATTAAGGATAAGAAGTATGGACACTCATAAAAATCACAAAGACAGTGGGATCTAGAGGATGGGGTCTAACAATGAGACCTGGGACTAGCCCAGCCCTTGCCTGTATGTAGTATGATCTTGGGCAGGTTATCTGACTTCTGTGGCCTCAGTTTTTCCTTCTGTAAATTGGTAAAGATAACCTCCTCTATAAGGAGAATCCAAAGTCAAGGATAGCAAAGCACTTTGATTTCCTCAAAGGCCTTTGCATTTGCTATAAAAATTCAGGATTTCATTATTGATAATTTTATAATGCAGAGCTGGGATATCTAGATGTCATTATTTATCAAGTTATGGTAACAATGCCTGATAGTATTTGGGTTTTTTTACTGCTACCTGCATGGTTAAAATTTTTAATGGAATCTGTTAGACAAAAGAACTTATTATCCACATTTTTTATCTCATCATATTAACTTTATCCACCTCAAGTCATAAAAAGTCATGTATTAGAGCAAAGAAGTAAGAAATTTCTCATCAGGGTATTAAGGTAGTGGTCTTCCTATATGTCTGTACATTTATTAGGCCTTCTAGATACTTAAATATAAATTTTGTTTTAACAGGAGATACCTAGGTTGTGGCAAAGCCATGAAATGGTATAATTTGCCTGAAAGCTGAGAGTAAGCTCAGTTCTAATCTAGGCCCTGGGCGAGCATTTGTGAAGCCATCTTAAACTGCGTTGTTGTTCTCTCTTTTCCAGCCGAACTGTCCCAAACAATAAACAGCGGTACATTATCAAAACCATCCCCCCCCTTACCACCTAAGAGAGGCATTCCATCAACCTTGGTACCCGCCTCGGAGTCTGCTGCTGCCACCACCACAAAAGCACCGAGTGATCAGAGAGAAAGGAACACATGCTCTGTGGGCTCTGAACCACTGTCGATGATCCCACCTCCCTCTCCATCCCCCCCACTGCCTACTCATATACCTCCCGAACCCCCACGGTCCCCTCCATTCCTTGCTAAGACTTTTCAAGTTGTGCCAGAAAATGAGTTCCCACCTTCCTTAAACCTGTGCCAGGAGGTATCCCAGCAGGAAGATCAGAAAAAGGAAGTACCCAAGAGGATGTTGGAGCACAGCTTTGGGGAGCCGCCTGTGCCCTGTAGGCTGCCTCCACTCCCACTGCATATCCGAATCCAGCAGGCCCTGACCAGCCCACTTCCCGTGACTCCTCCCTTGGAGGGCTCTCACAGAGCTCATTCCTTGCTTTTTGAGTACAGTGACAACTTTTCTGAGGACAGCAGCACCCTGGGTCGGACCAGGTCACTTCCCGTCACTATTGAAATGCTGAAAGTGTGAGTGCCTTTAATAAAGAGCTTGCCTTTTGTTTCCTCTTCTGTATTCTAGGTAGCCTTTCTTGGAAAAAATTATTGATAAAAAGAAAATGTGATTAAATTTAAAGTAAGAATACACAACAAATAAAGACATGTTCTAGAAGTTGGACTTTATTTACCCTCCTGATTTTTATAACAGTTTCCATAGCAGTCACAAGCCTTTGTACTTGATAATTAAAACTACTCTTTTTTTTTTTTTTTTTTAATTCATGAAAGTCAGAGAGAGAGAGAGAGAGGCAGAGGCAGAGGGAGAGAAGCAGGCTCCCCGCCTGGCAGGGAGCCCGATGCGGGACTCGATCCCAGGACCCTGGGATCATGACCTGAGCCGAAGGCAGACGCTTAACCATCTGAGCCACCCAGGCGCCCCAAAACTACTCTATTTTTTGTATATGATACAAGGGAGTCGGTGTAACATGGTGCTTAAGAGCATTAACCTTGGAGTAAGATAACTCTGGGTTCAAATCCCAGCTCTACCTCTTATTTCCTAGCTTGCAGTAGTGTATGTTACTTAACCTTCCTGCGCTTGAGTTGTCGGATCCATAAACAGGGATGATACCTACCTCATAGGCTCGTGAGGATGAAATTAGACAAATCTGAAAGCATGGTGCCTGGCACGTAAACACGGTAGAGAGGGACAGAGAGCAGTCTAGAGAAAAAGAAGGGAGCTCTGAAAGATAAGTCAGTGTTCCAGCCTCATAAACTGGAACTGGCCAGCTTGTTCTCACCCTCATCTGTCCCGAACACCTTGCCTTTTTAAAATTCTAACAAATTGTGACTGAAGGTTAACACTTTTTGGCAAGTTGGAGATTTGCCAGAGATTTGCAAGTTGGAGAATTGTTATAGAGTTGTTGCCACATACTGCTTAGTTGCTTGGCCATGATCTTTGTACTTGCCGGTATTAATTTTTTTTACATCCTGGAAAGAGACAGTTTAGGAGTTCCAGATGGACTTAAGTCACAGTTTTATACCTCCAGAGTGGAAAGGGGGGAAGAATGTCATCTCTCTTTGCTTCTTGGATTAGATTATCATTTTGTCCTACCCCGTTGTTAAACCAAGGGAAATAAGTGGGCTAAATATCTTTATTACGTATCTTCCATAAGCCAGGCACAGTGTTAGATGCTGTGTGGTCTTCTCATTTAATCAGCCCAAAACAAACTTGCATCTCACATGTAGATCATCAGGGGCCTGTGTGCGAAACACTAGTACATTCTAGAATTTATCTATTTTATTCTCACAACAAGCCTAGCAGGTAGGTATCATTCACATTTACAGAAAAGTTAAATAACTTATAAGCTAATGAGTAAGTTGTAGAGCTAGGATTTGAGTCCAGAGCCTTTTAGATTAATAGCTGCTAAAAAGTTTCTTAGCAAGATGCTTAAAGTTAAGGGAAGGGATAAATTATTTCACTCGTGGAATTTTCCATAGTTATTCAGTACTTTGCCTTGCAAATGAGTTACCTGTTATGTTTCTGAAAGGAAAATATAATTATGTTAATTTGTTAGTCCAGACGATGAAGAAGAAGAGGAACAAAGCCACCCATCTGCATTCATTGAAGATGCGGCATCTACCTCAGTTGTTCCTGAACTACCACAGTGTCTGCAGGAGGAAGAGGAAGAGAAGGAGAGTGACTCTGATTCAGAAGGTCCCATTCAATACCGAGATGAAGAGGATGAAGATGAGAGCCATCATAGTAAGAAAGGGAAAAGCAAAGGAGAGAATTATTTTATCGATAAAGCGACTTCCTGGTGTTAACAAGTGTAAGATAAATGGGAACAGTCACCCTCTCCCATCGAGTCATCTGGCTAACTGATATTGGAAGCCATTGTGATAGAGCCTCGTCCCTGTTATTCCCATTTGTTCTGACGAGCTGGTGAGAGCAAGCCAAGTAGATTGAGTCATGCAGGGTTTTGTTTTCTTTTTAAGATTTATTTATTTTAGAGAGAGCATGCAGGGAGAGGGAGAGAATCTCAAGCAGACTTTTTCTGAGTGCAGAGCCTGATGCGGGGCTCAATCCCACAACCCTGAGATCATGACCTGAACCAAAATCAAGAGTTGGACACTTAACCAACTGAGCCACCCAGGCACCCAGAGTCATGCAGGTTTTTATCTCTTTGTGATCAAAGAATTATTCACCTTGATGGTATTAAAGAATTTGGAGTAGAAGAAAGTTGATATTGGGGCTGTGTTAAAAAGATATAGGGATGCTCTCCTTTAGTCTCATGAACTTACTGTGTCCATGGGGCAAAGAAAAAAAACCATGTTTATGTACATAGATCTGCAGATAATGGGATCCTGATTCCTCCAAGTGGGAAGGCAGCTTTAAGAATAGGAATCTTGGGGCGCCTGGGTGGCTCAGTTGGTTAAGCGTCAGCCTTCGGCTCAGGTCATGATCCCAGGGTCTTGGGATCAAGCCCCATGTAGGGCTCCGTGCTCAGCGGGGAGTCTGCTTCTCCCTCTGCTGCTCCCCCTGCTTGTGCTCTCCTCTCCCTCTCTGTCTCTCAAATAAATAAATAAAATCTTTTATTTTTTTTATTTATTTTTTTAAATCTTTTTTTAAATTTTTTTTTAAAGATTTTATTTGACAGAGAGAGATACAGCGAGAGAGGGAACACAAGCAGGGGGAGTGGGAGAGGGAGAAGCAGGCTTCTGCGGAGCGGGGAGCCCGATGCGGGGCTCGATCCCAGGACCCTGGGATCATGACCTGAGCCGAAGGCAGACGCTTAACGACTGAGCCACCCAGGCGCCCCAAATAAATAAAATCTTAAAAAAAAAAAAAAAAAGAATAGAAATCTTGGGGCTCCTGTCTGGTTCAGTTGGTAAAGCATATGACTCTTGATCTCAGGGTCATGAGTTCAAGCCCCACATTGGGCATAGAGCCTATTTAAAAAAAAAAAAAAAAAAGTAGGAATCTTACGAAATGTATTAGTGCAAATGCCTTTATGTTGTCATTCAGAGGGCTGTCCCATGTTTAGATTCTCTCTCCTCTAGCAACTCTTACTTAGAAGAAATGTAGAGGAATATAGAAGGGAGAAGATATCTTTGGGCCAGCTGAGTCCATCTGACTTAATTAGGTTTTTAGACATCTTCTACTTTACCCCCACCTCTCCGTTAGCTGGGAGATGCGATACTGTTTGTTCAGACTCCTGCCTAGTTCCGGGTGAGGTTGAGCCTTAGCGTCTACTTTTTTTTCTTTCCCTTACACAAAGGTGCTCTGGCCAACAAAGTGAAGAGGAAGGACACACTGGCAATGAAGTTGAACCACAGACTCAGTGAACCAGAGTTGAACATGAATTCTTGGCCTCGGAAAAGCAAAGAGGAATGGAATGAAATACGGCACCAGATTGGGAACACACTGATCCGGTAAGCCTTGGCTTAGAAAAGACTGATTTGATTTGATTTTGCCATTAGGTGTGTTAGAGACTTACTTTGTGGTGGAGCATTCACTTTTATCTTTTTTCTTTTTTAATTTTTAGAAACCACATAATTTTTAAAAATACACATTCTACACAGTTGGGTATCCTCTAGGAATTTGGAAATTAAGGAACCAAATGACTCTTGGAGCTTTAAACCATGCAATAGACATATTTCACAGCTTTACCCCACAAGATAGACATAAATATGGCTTTTATTTTATTTGATTTTTTTTAAGATTTTATTTATTTATTTATTTGAGAGAGAGACAGAGCATGAGCGGGGGTGGGGCAGAGATAGAGGAACAATCGGACTCCCCGCTGAGCAGAGAGCCTGACTCAGAGCTCCATCCCAGGAACCCAAGATCATGACCTGAGCTAAAGGCAGATGCTTAACCAACTGAGCCACCCAGGTGCCCCTAAATAGTGCTTTTAAAAAGTTTCTAAAGAGGCTGGCTGAGTCAGTGGAGCATGTGACTCTTGATCTGTGAGTGGTGAGTTCAAGCCCCACATTGGGCATAGAGTTTACTTTAAAAAAAATTTTTTTTAAGTTTCTAGAGAATTCACCCGCTTCCCAGGACAGCAAGACTCCTCTGTCATTTATCCAGTTGCTCAACTACGAGATGCCAACCCAATTAAAGATCACACTCATATTTTCCATTGTATCTATTTCACATGTCCCACGTAACTGCCTTCTTTCAAAGTGTTAGTATATTTTTCTTTCCTTTTTTTTTTTTTTTTAAGATTTTATTTATTTATTTGACAGAGAGAAACACAGCGAGAGAGGGAACACAAGCAGGGGGAGTAGGAGAGGGAGAAGCAGGCTTCCCGCGACTGAGCCACCCAGGCGCCCCAAAGTGTTAGTATATTTTTCAAGTCAGCTGAAAACAAAAGCATAGAGAAGCTGAATACAGGCCAGCTTCCTACACATGTCATTACATAGAGTCCAGGTATATAGATGGGTGTTTGAACCACTCAGATGTTTCTTTTGGTAGAGTGAGGAAAAGGAAGTGGAACTCTTGGCATATTCTTAACAAAATAATTAACTTAGGATGTCCATTAATTAAGACATATTCTCCTTTGCTGCCTCAGACACCTGTCTTTACTGTTGGCCAGGATAGCAATCTTTTTTTTTAAGATTTTATTTATTTATTTTTGACAGAGAGAGACACAGCAAGAGAGGGTACACAAGCAGGGAGGGTGGGAGAGGAAGAAGCAGGCTCCCCGCTAAGCAGGGAGCCCGATGCGGGGCTCGATCCTAGGACCCTGGGACCATGACCAAGCCGAAGGCAGACGCTTAACAAATGAGCCACCCAGGCGCCCCCAGGATAGCAATCTTAATGAAGAACTGTGGCCCTCTGAGTGTCAGCCAGAGAGCATCAAGGATAGAAATTAGTTAAGAATGGGAATCTTTGATAGTAGATTTATTTTTCTTTCACTGCAGAGCTAGTTGCTCATCTTTGAGTGTTGTTTCATGAGTCATAGTCTTCTTTTTTTTTTTTTTTTTTAAAGATTTTATTTATTTATTTGAGACAGAGAATGAGAGACAGAGAGCATGAGAGGGAGGAGGGTCAGAGGGAGAAGCAGACTCCCCGCCAAGCAGGGAGCCCGATGCGGGACTCGATCCCGGGACTCCAGGATCATGACCTGAGCCGAAGGCAGTCGCTTAACCAACTGAGCCACCCAGGCGCCCATGAGTCATAGTCTTCTTAGAAGAATTTGTTGGACACCAGCAGTGAACAGTCTGAAATTGGAACCTAAAAATACAACAGATTAACATTTACAATAGCAATTAACAGTAGCTTCAGACATCTTTAAATATTTACAGATAAATCTGACAAAAGATGGTGTAAGACCTGTACACTGCAAAGTATAAAATAATGCTTAAGAAAGTAGAGTTAAGGGCGCCTGGGTGGCTCAGTTGGTTAAGCGACTGCCTTCGGCTCAGGTCATGATCCTGGAGTCCCGGGATCGAGTCCCGCATCGGGCTCCCTTCTCGGCGGGGAGTCTGCTTCTCCCTCTGACCCTCCTCCCTCTCATGCTCTCTGTCTCTCATTCTCTCTCTCGCAAATAAATAAATAAAATCTTTAAAAAAAAAAAAAAAAGTAGAGTTAAATAAATAAAAATACCATAGTCATGGGTCAGAAGTGTCAAGTATTATTAAGATATCAATACATGCAATTCCAATCAAACTACCCCCCCAGAAGGCTTTTTTTAATTGGCAAGCTGATTTTAAAATTCTTATGGAAATACAAAGTACACTAGAATAACCAAAGCAACTAAGGAAAAGAAACAGTTGGAGGACTAACAATCTGATTGAAGATGTATTAGAAAGCTAAAGTAACCCTAATCAGTATGGTGTTGACATAAAGATAAACGGAACAGAAAAGAGAGTCCAGAAATATACCCACCCATATATGTACAGCCCATTTTTGACAAAGGTACAAAGATAATTTCATGGTCTTTTCAACAAACAGTGCTGGCACAAAAATTACTTCAATTCCTACTTTGCATCACATGCAGTTCAAATACTGCCTGAAGTGTAAATCAAAGGTGGTAAGTGAAAAACTGTCTGATTCCAGAGATGACAAGTTATCGTTGGTGAGTAACATCTCAGAACTGTGGATTAGATGAGAAACTTCATCAGTATTTCAGACAGAACTGAAGTTAAAATCATAGAATTACAGAATATCATTTCAAAAGAGACAATCTTAAATTCCAGTGGTTGCTAAATCACTGGTTTGAAAAAAGAAAGACATCAGAGTCATGTGGGAAGGATTGTAAAAAAAAATATATGAAAATCTCAGTCCTCATGCCTGGTTTTCTGAATCAGAATTTCTATAATATGCCTTGAAATTCTGTGCTCCTTCAGCAAATCTGTTTGGGAGCTAACAGTCCAGTCCAAACCTTCATTTTACAGATGAGTACACTCAGGATCTAACTGAGCTTTTTTGTGGTGACAGGGCTCATTAATATCAGAGCTAGAACTGGAATTTTGGCCTCCTGTTCATGTACAATTCCATTTTATGTTGTAGTATCTGTATTAACACTTTAAACATGAGAATTGTTTCATAAACAGAGAAACAAATGAAATACCAAAACAATTTGAAAACCTCTTGCTTTCTTGCTAATGTAGGGGCTAATATAAACTGAGACCAAAACAAATCTTTATAAGCAGGATTGGGAGGTTTAACATGGACAATACCCTTATTTATCTCCTTTTTAGACGGCTGAGTCAAAGACCAACACCAGAAGAACTAGAACAGCGAAATATACTACAACGTGAGTCCAGCTCTGGGAATAAAGTTGTATAGAGTTTCTCAGACTTTATATTTCTGACTTTAATATACATGCTAGAGAAGAGAAGCATTTTCTACAAGGGCCAAGGAGTGGGTGTACCAGCCCAGGAAGGACCACTCATACCCTTTCCCCTGAAGGAACAGAATTCCCCCGAGCTTCCTTTACAAGATATCATTGTGGTATTGCTTAGTGTCCTGGGAACCGCCAGAAAATTCTGTTCTAATGTTCTCACAGTATCATGAGACTGCCCTGGCCATGTGGGAGGATTTCACAGCATGTGGTAGATGCTGCTGAACTTTCTCTGTCTTCGGGGAAGGTAGTGGCTGTGCATTTGGAGGGGACCTTCCTATTCCTAGTGGACTTTGGGGGCTGGGGCCCAAAGCAAGGCCCAGATGCCTTTTCCATCTCTGAAGACTTTCATACATCTGAAGTCATGAAACAGCAACATGTATTTCATTTTCTTTCTGTGTTCATAATTAACTTCCTAAAATAGCATTGTGATCTAATACACATTTGATTCCGTTTTCCAGACTCTAGGGTGAAATTTGCCCCTAAAAGCCTCCACACTGAGAGGATTAGGCTTCATAGAATCACTTGTGGGCACACTCAGTCTGACTAGTCCATCCCCTATTCTCTCATCACCGTGTGGATACATACAGTTTAGTCACTAAGTGAATTTTAAACTTGGGAACCTTTATAGACATATCACACGAAACTTAGTGTGATCTCCATTCTTCATTCTTGATGGTTACTCTTGAGCAGGAATCTGCAGAGTTTTTCTAAGGGGCACACAGTAAATGTTTAGCTTTGCAGGCCAAAAGCAAAAGGAAGCTATTATGTAGGTACTTACCAAGCCATTCAATATATAATCATTTAAAAATGTAAAGACCATTCTTAGCTCATGGGCAGTAAAAACATAGCCAGCTGGCTGGATTTGGTACCATAGTGTTGCTGACTCTTGCTTTTAAGTATTCAACTATTACCAGTTAACAAGAAAATTGTCTTGATTAGCCATCCCCAAAGTTAGTATTTTATTCTGACTTGGAGCCTATAAGAAATATCTGCCCTGTAACTGCTGAAAACTTTGATATGCAAATTCCTGTTTTGAAGTAATATTCTTTGTCTTGGACTATTGACTGTAGCTAAAAATGAAGCTGATCGGCAAGCAGAAAAACGAGAGATTAAACGTCGGCTCACTAGAAAGGTACGTAGCTCAAGTGTTTGGTTTCAGTCTGTCTACTAATTACATATCTTGTGTTTGAATGATCTATTTGGTTAGAAAGAAATGAATTTGGGGCACCTGGGTGGCTCAGTCAGTTAAACTTCTGCCTTCAGCTCAGATCATGATCCCAGCGTACTGGGATCAAGCCCAGAATCAGGCTCCCTGCTCAGCAGGGAGTCTGCTTCTCCCTCTCCCTCTGCCCTCCCCCTCACTCATTCTTTCTCTCTCTCTCACTCAAATAAATAAAATGTTTTTGGGGTACCTGGGTGGCTCAGTCGTTAAGCGTCTGCCTTCGGCTCAGGTCATGATCCCAGGGTCCTGGGATCAAGCCCCGCATCCAGTTCCCTGCTCAGTGGGAAGCCTGCTTCTCCCTCTCCCGCTCCCCCTGCTTGTGTTCCCTCTCTCGCTGTGTGTGTGTCTCTCTCTGTCAAAGAAAGAAAGAGAGAGAGAGAGAGAGAGAAAGAAAGAAAGAAAGAAAGGAAGGAAAGAAGGAAAGAAAGAAGAAAGAAAGGAAGGAAAGAAAAAGAAAGAAAGAAAGAAAGAAAGGAAGGAAGGAAGAAAGGAAAGAAAGAAAGAAGAAAGAAAGGAAAGAAAGAAAGAAGAAAGAAAGGAAAGAAAGAAAGAAAGAGAAAGAAAGAAAAGAAAGAAAGGAAAGAAAGAAGGAAGGAAGGAAGGAAGGAAGAAAGAAAGAAGAAAGAGAGAGAGAGAGAGAGAAAGAAAGAAAGAAAGAAAAGAAAGAAAAGAAAGAAGAAAATGTTTTTTTAAAAAATAAAAAGAAGGGGTGCCTGGGTGGCTCAGTTGTTATTAAGCGTCTGCCTTTGGCTCAGGTTATGATCCCAGGTTCCTGGAATCGAGCCCCCATCGGGCTCCCTGCTCAGCAGGAAGCCTGCTTCTCCCTCTCCCACCTCCCCTGCTTGTGTTCCCTCTCTCGCTGTGTCTCTCTCTGTTGAATAAATAAAATCTTTAAAAAAATTTTTTAAAAATAAAAAGAAATGAATTTGTGAAAATAGAATCCATGATGCAGATACTGAAAACAACACAGCATTATCAAGAGCATGTTTTTTTTTTTTTTCATTTTTACTATTTAAAGAACGCCTGGCACAGGAAGGTGCCCCATTAATGTTTGCATAAATTCTGACCTTTTATTTGGTAAACCTAGGATTTTGATGTAGACTCTAAAACCTGTTGAAATATAGAGACGGTAATAGGGGGAGTGTATATCATTCAGTTTTGCCTGGCAAACTTGTGGTTTTCTAATCCGAAGGAACTGAACTGACCCTTAGTGATACCTGGAAAGTATGAAGAACACCAGCGGGATTTTGTTCTTGGTCCCAGATCAAATGGGGTAGAATCTTTTCTGTACCAGAACTATGTTAGCTTTAAGCTCGGGGATTAATCCCTTTTTCCTTTCCTTCCCACCATAACAGTTTATAATTGCCTCTGATCGATTCTGATTTGGCCTGAATTCTGTAGATATTTCTTAAAACTTATAAGAATCCCCCAGAAAAGCCAAGGATCTAGACATTTTCTTCTTTATTTTCCACTTTTTCCCTTCTCCAGGAACAGAAGAATCATTCTTTTTATTTTTTAAAGATTTTATTAATTTATTTGACAGAGAGAGACACAGCGAGAGAGGGAACACAAGCAGGGGGAGTGGGAGAGGGAGAAGCAGGCTTCCCGCTGAGCAGGGAGCCCAATGAGGGGCTCGATCCCAGGACCCTGGGATCATGACCTGAGCCGAAGGCAGACGCTTAACTGACTGAGCCACCCAGACACCCCAGAAGAATCATTCTTGATAGAGAGTAGCTAGATGCCACAGCTGGACTTGATGCCTTCAGATTGAGTAGGTTACCTGATTGTGCAACCTTAAATCATAATTCATTACCGAATCTAGGCATTTTTCATATTAAAAGGAAATTTACCCTTTACATTTACCCACTAGATATTGCTTTCATATTAAATGTTCTTTTGGGGTGCGTGGGTGGCTCAGTCAGTTAAGCATCTGCCTTTGGCTCCGGTCATGATCTCAGGGTTCTGGGATTGAGCCCCATGTCAGGGCTCTCTGTTCAGCAGGGAGCCTATTTCTCCCACTCCTCCCATTTGTGCTCTCTCTCTTGCTATCTCTCTCTCTCTCTCAAATAAAATATTTAAAAAAATAAAAATAAAAAATAAATGTACTAGGGGCGCCTGGGTGGCTCAGTTGGTTGGGCGACTGCCTTCGGCTCAGGTCATGATCCTGGAGTCCCGGGATCGAGTCCCGCATCGGACTCCCTGCTCGGCGGGGAGTCTGCTTCTCCCTCTGACCCTCCCCCCTCTCATGTGCTTGCTCTCTCTCAAATAAATAAATAAAATCTTTAAAAAATAAAAAATAAATGTACTCACTTTCTAATGTATTATATATGAGTTTACAGTCCTAATCCTTTGGCTACCCACAGTGTGGTCCACGGACCAGCAGCACTGGTGTCACCTGGGAGCTTGCAAGAGATGCAGAATCTCAGGCCCCACCTCAGACCTGCTTAATCAGAATCTGCATTTTAACCAGGTCCCCAGACAATCTGTATGCATATTAAAGTTTGAGAAGCACTGGTTATACTGGTTATACTGGTTTATAGCTGTGGTTCTCAGTCTTAGCTGTGCATTCAGGAGCTTTATTTTTTTTTTTTTTAAAGATTTTATTTATTTGACAGAGAGAGACACAGCGAGAGAGGGAACACAAGCAAGGGGAGTGGGAGAGAGAGAAGCAGGCTCCCAGCCGAGCAGAGAGCCCGATGTGGGGCTCCATCCCAAGACCCTGGGATCATGACCTGAGCCGAAGGCAGACACTTAATGACTGAGCCACCCAGGCGCCCCCATTCAGGAGCTTTAAAAACAAAACAAAACCTCCCAATACCTAGAATCTCTGGGAATGGACCCAGGAATCGGTAGTGTCTAAAGGCCCCCAGGTAATTCTAATGGGCCGCTGAGGCTGAAGCGCTGGGTTAGAGGCAATTTGAATGCATCCTTGATGCCTAATTCGTGGCATAGTGAATTAAGAGGCTCCATTTCTTTCAGCTCAGTCAAAGGCCAACCGTGGCTGAACTACTTGCCAGGAAGATCCTGAGGTTTAATGAATATGTGGAAGTAACAGATGCTCAAGATTATGACCGACGAGCTGACAAACCTTGGACCAAACTGACCCCTGCTGACAAGGTAGGTGGCTGTTTGTTTCTCTATTTGAAGAATGTAAGACACTAAGTAGAAGGGGAAACCGTAAAGTTTTTACTTTTGATACAATGTTAAATTTCTAATCAAGATACGAAAATGCCAAGATGTACGAACCAAAACTTTATAGTAACGACTCCACAGCCACCACGACCACCACAACCAAAAGAAAAGAAAATCCTTTGCTATATCACAGAGTCCACAAATCTGGAAGGAGATTAAAACATATTTTAACAGTGGTTAGGTTTGGTTGGAGAGAGTTTGGGTGGTATATTTTAGTAATTACCTGTATTTCACTTTTATAACAGGAAAAGCATTTTTACGTGCTATGGAAACTATAAAAGCTGCAATATCTCTTTTAATCTCTGTGAATGTTTTGGTTTAAGGGGGGATATTCGGTTTATTAGATGAATGGTGTCGGGGAAGGCGACGTGTGTATCAGGTTCAGTGTGTGGACCTGGCTTCTTTCCTCACTCTGGCTTGCCCTCTGTGGGTTGCCATGGCTCACAAAGTTAAGCACAATAGAGAACAGATGGCAAATGACACAGCTATACTATGGCAGACAGAAGATGCTGAAACATTTTTGTTTCTACTCCACAGGCTGCCATAAGAAAAGAATTAAATGAATTTAAAAGCTCAGAGATGGAGGTTCATGAAGAGAGCAAACATTTTACACGGTAAGACCCAGAAGACCCAAATACCGTGAGCTGAGTAGAGCTCCACCACAACACAGGCATACCAGAGTTGTTCCAATGGGCGGGACTCCAGCGACATCATTAAAAGGACACAGCATGCTGACTGCAAGACTACATTAAGAGAAAGGGATGAGGACCAATAGGCAGTAGGAAATGCCTATACTGAGTGTAGTATCTTATGTATATTATTTAATCCTTGCAATAAACCTGGAGGCTTTGTTAATATCCCCATTTTGTTGATGAAGAAACAGGCCAGGTGCACCTGGCTGGCTCAGTCAGTGGAGCACGAGACTCTTGATCTGGGGGGTTGTAAATTGAAGCCCCACATTGGGTGTAGAGCTTACTTTAAAAAAAAAAGAAAAGAGGGCGCCTGGGTGGCTCAGATGGTTAAGCGTCTGCCTTCGGCTCAGGTCATGATCCCAGGGTCCTGGGATCGAGTCCCACATCGGGCTCCCTGCTCAGCGGGGAGCCTGCTTCTCCCTCTGCCTCTCTCTCTCTGTCTCTTATGAATAAATAAATAAAATCTTTAAAAAAAATAAAAAATAAAAAAAAAAGAAAAGAAAAGAAAAAAAGAAATGAAACAGGCCCAGGTTTCATTAAGTTGCAGAACCAGGACTGGAGAAAAGAATGACTGACTGAAAGCCCCTGGGTGCTCTTTTCCTGCACCTCACTATCCCAGGGTATGTATGAGGAAATTGTTGTTAAGGTAGACAAGACCTCAGCCTCTTTGACTTCAGTTATTTCTAGTACTGCTGATCTTCCAATTTAGTGTATAAATTTCATTTTAGTTAGCTGTCTTCATGAAACAAACCAAGAAGTATTTTGATGTGGAATTACTGTTGTAATTAAGGACCCACCCAATACCTAAAGAATCAGCTGGCTACAAATGGAATTTGTGGAAGTGTGTAGGTGACTCTCAGAACATTTATAAAAAGCCAGAGGTGCCTGGCTGGCTCAGTTGGAAGAGCATGCAACTCTTGATCTCGGGGTCGTGAGTTCAAGCCCCACATTGGATGTAGAAATTACTAAAAATAAACTTTAAAAAAGAGGCTAAATGAGGGAAGATACAGTGACAATTACAGTTTGCAAATAAAAAGCAAAGTTGGAAAATAAAATATTGTTAAACATTTTTCCATCACAATACAGGCAAATGGTCCTTTTATTTTTTTTTTTTTAAGATTTATTTATTCATTTTAGAGAGCATGCGTGAGCAGGGGGAGGAACAGAGGGGGAGAGAGAGAATCTCAAGCAGACTCCGCACAAATCACGGACCCTGACATGGAGCTCAATCCCATGACCCTGAGACCGTGACCTGAGCTGAAACTAAGAGTTGGATGCTCAACCGACTAAGCCACCCAGGTGCCCTGGTTCCTTTAATTACAGAATTTTTTTGTACTGAACTCTGATAGGAGTAGAGAAGGCACATTTTTTGAACAGCAATAACACTATCCGGGGCATTGTAATACGAACTCAAATAACAAGCCATACTTGACAGGAAGGAGGCTGTGGTCTAATCTAGAAAAAGACCTGTATACTATTCAATATAGTGCAGTCAGTATGATAAATGCCTCAGTCATTCTGAATCTTGAATCTGCCAGGTCTCGTATCCCAACTCTACTATTTCCTGGCTATGTCAGTATTAGCCATTCTCATTGTTATTATAATAGTAATAAAGTATTACAGTGAGCAACATTAAAGGAAAGAGTCATAGAGAAGGTGATGCTTAGACCAGATCTTAAAGCACGTGAAAGAATTTATTTGGACAAGGAAGGAAGGAAAGAACCAGCATTACCAAGCAGCATTCTAAGCAGAAGAGCTGGCATTAACAAGGCTATGGAAGGTGAGAAAGTGTGCATTGTCTCTGGGTGACAGAAAATGTAGCTGGAGCAGGGGACATATGGGAGCAGTGTGGTGAAGAGGAGACCGGCACGCTGGGTTACGGTCACACTCTGAAGAGCTTTGCCTGTTATTCTAGGACACAGGAACCACTGGAGTTGAGTGTTTCAGATGGAACTCTGGTGGAACTGTGGAAGGTGACATCGAAAGCTGAAGAAACTAGCTAGCAGCAAGGAAACCAGTTAGGAAGTAACTAAGATAGTCACAGTGAGCATATTGGTAGCTCAAACCAGGGAAGTGATCATGACAATGCAAGAGAGAAGTTTGAACAACATTTCAAGCATAGGGGGCGCCTGGGTGGCTCAGTCGATTAAGTGTCTGATTCAGCTCAGGTTGTGATCTCAGGGTCCTGGGATTGAGCCCCGCATCAGGGCTCCACACTCAGCAGGAAGTCTGTTTCTCCCTCTTCCTCTGCCTCTCCCCCTGCTCGTGCGTGCTCTCTCTCAGATAAAATCTTTAAAAAGAAACAAAAAAAAACACATTTCAAGCATTGACTCAAGATTGGGTTATCTCTTGATTCCAGGGATGAATTAAAGGAAGTAGTCAAGTGACTCTTAAGATTTCGAACTTATGATTTTTGAGGTTTATGAAGTCGAGGAGTTGAGGTGAACACTTTAGGACATTTATTCAGCAAATATTTATTGAGTACCAACTACCTGGTAGATAGCAGTTCTAGGTGCTTGGAATATAGCCTGGAACAAGATAAAGTCCCTGTCCTCAATGAGCTTTTATTCTTTTTTTTTTTTAAGATTTTATTTATTTGACAGAGAGAGCACAAGCAAGGGGAGCGGCAAGCAGAGGGAGAGAGAGAAGCAGGCTCCCTGCTGAGCAGGGAGCCCAATGTGGGACTCGATCCCAGAACCCTGGGATCATGACCAGAGCCAAAGGCAGTTGCTTAACCAACTGAGCCACCCAGGTGCCCAATGAGCTTTTATTCTAAAAGGGGAAGGCAGACAGTAAACAAACTGGAAAATACACTATGTATGTTGAGCTTGACAAACCTGTGACACATTGAGGTGGTTGGAGAAGCATAGAAGACAATTGGATATTCAGGCTATATGAGTCCAGGGAGAAAGCAAAGCCTCAAGTAGAAAATTATGAGAAAAGATAGTGGTTCTTAAGGGGAAAATTTATTTAAAGGATGGACAGAGGAAAATGAACCAGGAAAGCATTCTGAGGAAAAGCAATTAAAGAAGAAGGAAAACAGGGCGCCTGGCTGGCTCGGTCGTTAGAGCATCTGATCTCGAGGTTGTGAGTTCAAGCCCCACTGGGTGTGGAGATTACTTTTAAAAAAGAAGAAGAAAAGTCAGGTAGAATTAGAGTAGCAGAGAGGCAATTTTGAAAAATGAGAGTGTAATAGCAGCAAAATAATCTACAGTATTTGATAACTCGGCCCTTTTTGCTCATCTTGTTTTAGCTACCATCGTCCATGATGCTGAAGTCTGAGAGAGGAACTAAACAACTCCCCAACACAGGGCTGCTTGGCTGCTTCAGTCTCCAGAGTGATGTGAAAGGAATTTCTGCACTTCCCAGCACAGCCAGGATTGAGTCCTCTGGGATGTAGTTCTGGGGCGAACAGCACTTCTATGAATGTAGCATTTCACTGGAATGGGTGGTCATGTGCTGCTCTGGACAAAACCGAACACTTTTTCAGTGCTCTTGAACCTTGTAATATTGCAGCATACTTGAGGGGTCTTCCTCACCAGCCACCCTCGCCCCAAGATGACTGCTTGCGCTGGGGCACAGTTTGCACCATTAGCCTTACCTGCTCGGTCCTGGTTCTGAGATCCCCTTGTGTGGCACCAAGTTCCAGCTGTCAAATCCAGCTGGTGGTGGGAAGAACCTTCTGGAGGCCCCCAGCCTTCTGGCAAAGGGGCCCCCATGTCCAGGGCACGCCTCCACACCACACTGGCACGTCCATTGAAAGCACCGCACTATGCCTCTCATAACACAGCAGTATAGTCCTCTTCAGGCAGTCCAGCCTCAGAGAAGCTCAGGATCTGACATGGTCCAACCTTTTGGCACAAGTCATCCTGAGTTTTATTTTTAAAATTAAAAAAAAAAAAAAATCTTGAAGAAGTGCTGGAAACTTATATTTTTCCTATCTATTAAACAATCTGAGCTGCAACTAGATGCCAAATTCGGAAAATGCGAAAGCATATATGTTTTCTATATACAAAACCAAAACCAAAAAAGGCCTTTATTCTTAATGCCAACTTGTCAGAAAACTCACTCATTGCTTAAATTTTATAAGCTATTGTACTTTCGTCATACCAAATGATATTCTAAATCATTCTGACCAATAGATGTAGCCTCATCCATAAAAAAGAGTTTTGAAAGACTGTGGGAGCAGCCGTCCTCCTTGGGCCCCCACGTTTCCAGCCAGAATCACTGCAAGGTCTCGGAACACGGGGTGCTGGACCGGAAGGGGTCTCTGGAGGAGGAAGTAGGAGGGACACAATCATGACCCGCTCCTCCTCCCTTCTCCTCAGTGCTGTTGGCCCTCTCCTGCCAGGCTCTCCCAGTTCCCTCCTGCTGACCCTACCCTCTCTGGCAGCTTCCACCTCACGCACCCCTCCTCTGCCAAGCAGTCGCCAGTGTCGTCGGTGCTCGGGCCTTGGCTCAGCCCCCACCTCTTTTTGTATTTGTAATATATATTAATATGATTTCCTAAAACAGAAAATTCATTTGCTTTGAGTTTTTATTTTGAAAACCATACAGCCTCACCGTTTCCTTCTAATACCTGTCCATATTAAGTGGAAGAAAAAAAATAGTTCTATTTAACTGATGAATGTGGCTTTTTTTCCCCTTAATGTTCAGAAAATTGTGGCTGTTTCATAGATTTCTTCTGCAGTCCCTGTTTTGCTGCAGCTGTTCATAGCTGTTCCTCGTTTTCTGCTTTTATATCCCTATAATAATTACTGAAAAATCAGAATATCCGGTCAGAACAAAGGAGGTGAGGTGACCATAAAAGGTAGTATTTTCTCTTTGTATGGGGAATAGGGAAGTATTCAGATTTTTCAGTTACTGTCAAATGCTTTGTGGGTTTGGAGCTATCGTGGGGCCACAGCTCCTTGAAGCTTATTACATTTGGTGTGACTGCAGGGAAAGTGACAGTTCTACACAGTTGTTAGAGGTCTGTATTTAAGGTGGCCACACACGTGACTTCTGTCTGTTAGTTCGGAGATTGTTTGGCTTATACCAGCATTCTCTGTGACTTGAAGTGACTTTTTCAAACCCTTCTTCCGCTGCCTGGCTTTCCCTTAATGTGCCAAGTTTGAAACACGATTTGATTTCCTGAGCTACTTGTCTGCTTTCTATGTGCCGCTAAGGACTCTAGTTCATCTTTCATCTCATCATGTTCTTTTGAAACAAGATGCTTTGGGGGTCAAGTCTTTTCAGGTGTTTTTTATATATACATATATATATATAATGGATTTTGTGTTCCCTTTTTGTGTAAGTAACAATTCACAATCATAATGTAAAGAAGAAATAAAAATCGGGTGTATTGTACTTCAAGATGCTTCCCTGATGTACAGAATCTCCTTGTAAAGTAAATAATTGCGTTGTATATCAGTCTTCCTATCAATATTAATTATAAAGTATTTTAGAATTAAAAAAAAAAGCCAAACTATACTATTCTGGTATGAAGTGCTTTTTTTTTTTAATGTTCTACCTTATTCCAAAAGATTTAAGCTAGCTTATAAATGATACCTAAAATACTGCCAGACCCCCTAAATGAGAAGTAGATGAGGGGGAAATAAATACTAAGAATATTAAGTGTAGCCAGAGGTATGGTCAGTCAAGTTTCTGTCTCTTTACACATATGGAAAAAGAGTGGGCTGCAGAGAGAGGAAACCCAACTGTGACCACCCCATCCCACCCCACCCCCATGGTGTATACCAGCTGTGGCGCCAGGTCCTTTATCCTATTTATCCCCTGCCTCATCTGGGAGGTAAGGGGAAATACACTCCTGTTACTAGTGAAGAACCTGGGAAGTAAAGTCCCTTCCTAAAGGTCAAGGTAAGTTATGTAATCACGCCTTGTTTATATTCAAGGACAAGCAGTTGCATCCCAGTCAGTTATCCCTACAAGGATTTACTGTGTATGAACCACATATAGGTAGACTTCAGGCTGACAGCATGGTAGGACAGTTCCTTCCTCATGTACTCCTCGGGCAAGCAGCCCAGTTTCAATCCAGGTGGCCTCACCAAATGACTCACTTTCCTCTTGTCACTTCAGAGAATGGCTTTGATTAGTACACCACCTTTACCAAGAGTGAAAAGAAACCATGAGTCAGAACTGCTCATTTCGGGCACCTGGGCGGCTGTTGGTCAAGCATCCGCCTTCGGCTCGGGTCAGGATCCCAGGGTCCTGGGATCGAGTCCCACATGGGGCTCCCAGCTCGGTGTGGAGTCTGCTTCTCCCTTGCCCCTCCCCACAACTCATGCTCCCTCTCTTGTGCGCGCACACACGCAAATTTAAATTTTGGGACGCCTGGGTGGCTCAGTCCGTTAAGCATCTGCCTTCAGCTCAGGTTATGATCCCAGGGTCCTGGGATGGAGCCCCACATCAGGCTCCCTGCTCCGTGGGGAGCCTGCTTTCCCTATCCCCCTGCTTGTGCTGCTCTCTCAAAAAAAATTATAATAAATTTTTTTTAAAGATTTTTTATTTATTTGACAGAAACACAGGGAGAAGGGGAACACAAGCAGGGGGAGTGAGAGTGGGAGAAGCAGGCTTCCTGCTGAGCAGGGAGCCCGATGCGGGGCTCCATCCCAGGACCCCCAGATCATGACCTGAGCCGAAGGCAGACGCCCAATGACTGAGCCACCCAGGCGCCCCAATAAATAGATCTTTAAAAAAATAAAATTTAAAAATCTTAAAAAAAAGAACTGCTCATGTCACTGGGTTCCACCTGCTCCCAGATTTTCCTTCTCCTTGCCCTCCAAAAACCAAATCCCACAGGGCCCAAAGCTCCAAAGAGGTCTCGAATTGCCATTGCTCTTTTGAGGTTAAGCATTGTCTACAGAAGGTGCACATTGCTCATTGTTTGCTGAAACGATAAGTGAATTTAGCCTCCTTATGGATCTAGATTGGAGTACCCAGGAGATTGGAGACTGAGAAAAGGTAAGTACAGTGGATATTGAATGGGAGGGGATGGAATAGGAAGTACACCTATGTAAGTTGAGAATGTACAACAAAGAAAAGCCAAGCCCTGAAACCAAACACAGCCTAAACCACTGCTTCAAGGCTCTATTCAATTTCAGCTCTAGGAGGCATGAAGCATAAAGCAGGAACCGCCAGCAACCTGGGCCACTTGCTCCATCTGTCTCTTGTGTTACAGCGTTCATTTCTTCCCCCAACAAAGCGTAGAGGTCATCTGACAGAGACAAACGTCCTCAATTCTCCTCCATCTGGTACTGAAGAGACACACACCATGTATTGATTCATTTAATGTTTATCTCCTTCCTAACCACCACCCCCAGAAAAAAAAAACAATCTTCCGTTGACCTTTGTCTCTTAAACCTATTGCCCTACCTTAAGCTTCTCCTACACTCCATTGACATAATCTATTCTAATGTTAACTTAAATTCCTGTACAGTCCAAGCAGTTGAGCTAAATGAGGGACAGGTGGAGAAAAATTATGTGGATGTAAACTGAATAGTCTTCTTGACATTGGCTTATGACCTCTGGTCTGTCCACACTGTTTTCCATTTCTAAAGCCAGATTCACTCACTTCACTAAAATCGAAACTAAATCCAAAATAAAATGGCTTTGCCTGAGGTCACCAGTGACTTCTCAGTTAACTGCCACATCCAAAGCCTGTTTTCAGCTCTTGATACATTTGACTATCCTGCAGCATTTGATGCTTTGGGCCATGTCCTAGTCCTCAAAACTTCTTCCTTGGCTTCTCAGACCCCACTGTCTCCCAATTCTCTGATCATGCTTTCTCTGCCCTTCTGACTTCTTCCCTGACCACCATTTAAATGCATTTTCATATCCTCTTGTCACTCTCCCTGCTCTCCCAAGATGACATCAGCTATCTACCACTCTTATTCTGACAACTTCTAAATCTTTATCTGCAACTTAGATTTCTTGCTGGAATCCAACCCTATATCCAGTTGCCCTTTGGACATCTAGACACCCAGATGTTCCCAAGGTATCTTCTCTGCACCTCCAATGTGGACCTTACTGTCTACCTTCACAGCCTACTTTCTCAATCATCAGAGTTAGAGAACCACCATTTGTTCACTCTCATAAGCCTAAAACTTTGGTATTATCTGCAAGTTCCTCTCTTTGCAGGTCCAGGACGACAATAAATTCTGTGCATTCTCTACCTCAGAAATGTCTCTCGATTCCTAGATCTCCTCTTGCCTTGTTTACCATCAAAGTTCAAAGCCAACATAATTTAAATGGGACTTCAAAACCTCTGATCTCTCCAATCTATCCTCCAAAATTGCCACTAGAGTTACCTTTCTAAAATGCAAAGCTGGTCACAGCAATCCTCTACTTAAAAACTTATTGGTCCCTAGTTACCTGAAAGATAAAATTTAAGATCTTTGGCCTGGACTACAACATATTTTATAATTTAACGTTTGCCTACTTTCTCGTCTTATGAAAAGCGCAGTTCCTTCTTCCTTCAATGTTCCTCATCAAGCTGACTTCTTCCCCTTCCCAGGAGACCATGGTCCTGCTAGCTCCTCAACCTGCAATGCTGTCATCATCCATACTCCACTCCTTTACTCCACCCCTCCAAGTTTGAGGTCGAATTTTAACTCCCAGGAAAATGCCTTCAGCCTTGAGCAGATTGTTCAGTTGCCCTGTCCTCTGTGTTCTCAGAATACAGCATGCATTGAGTGATAATTTGCGGGCATGTCTATTTCTCCCAGTGTGGGATCTCAGACAGCAAAGTGTTTCATGTCAAGAGTCAGCATTTGGCTGGCTCAGTTGGTAGAGCCTGTGACTTTGGATCTTGGGGTTGTAAGTTCAAGCCCCATTGGGTATAGAGATTACTTAAAAATAAAGTCTTAAAAAATTAAGTTTCATGTCAGAGTTCCCAGTGTCTAGCACAATACCTAGCAAGTAAATCATATCCACTAAGTAAATGTTGAATGAGTGATTGAATGGGAGTTGAATACTGGTAATACGGCCAGAGAAGTAGCAGAGTTATTTGTCTTCTTTCCTTTAAACTACTGGTTCTCAAACATTTTGGTTTTGTGATTCCTTTACAATTTTAAAAATTATTCAGAACCCAAAGAACTTTTATATCTATACATGACATCTATTGATACTTACTGTACTAAAATTAAAACTGGGAAAATTTTTAAATATATTTATAATTTATATGATTAATTATAATATCATAATGAAATAATACATTTCAAAATAATAACCCCAATACATGTTAACATTAATAATATATTTTTATAGGGGCGCCTGGGTGGCTCAGTCGGTTAAACGGCTGCCTTCGGCTCAGGTCATGATCCCAGGGTCCTGGGATCGAGCCCTGCATCGGGCTCCCTGTTCAGCGGAGAGCCTGCTTCTCCCTCTCCCTCTGCCTGCCTCTCTGCCTACTTGTGCTCTCTATCTCTCTGTCAAACAAATAAATAAAATCTTTAAAAATAATAATAGGGCGCCTGGGTGGCTCAGATGGTTAAGCGTCTGCCTTCGGCTCAGGTCATGATCCCAGGGTCCTGGGATCGAGTCCCACATCAGGCTCCCGCTCAGCAGGGAGCCTGCTTCTCCCTCTGACCCTCTCCCCTCTCATGCTGTTTCTCTCTCGCTCACTCTCTAAAAAATAAATAAAATCTTCAAAAAAAAATAATAATAATAATATATTTTTATGAAAAATAACTATTTTCTTGGGGTGCCTGGGTGGCTCAGTCAGTTAAGGAACTGCCTTTGGCTCAGGTCATGATCCCAGGGCCCTGGGATCAAACCCCACATTGGGTTCCCTGCTCAATGGGGAGCGTGCTTCTCCCTCTCTCTGCTCTCCCCCTGCTTGTGCTCTCTTTCTCTCTGTCAAAAAATAAACTCTTTTTAAAAAAATAACTATTTTCCAAAATAATTAGGGAGAAGAGTGGCATTGTTCTACATTTTTTTGCAAATCTCTTTAATGTCTGATTTAATAGATGACAGTTCAATTCTCAAACTGCTCCTGTATTCAATCTGTTGCTATATGTTGTTTTAATTTAAGTAAATGAAGAAAGTCCAATCCCACACAGATATATATAGTTGGTAAAGATAACAGCCATTCTTTCAAGTTAAAGAGTATTTCATGAAAAATGTGACTATTTCAGCTCATAACTCCAGACAGTTGTGTAAGTGCTTTTCCTGGAGACAAATGCTGTACTTCTGCGTGCTGAAAAAGTACTTTATGTGCACTTCTCACTTTGTCACAAAAAATACTAAGAAGATGGATACTCAAAAGTTGAGAATTAGTGAAATTAATGACTTTTATTTCTTCATCAAGGGCATTCTTAGGGGAAGCTGACTCTATTTTTAATTTGCTATAGATATTCTCTTTTGTGGTAAAAAACACCTAACATAAAATGTGCCTTTGTGGGGGCAGGGTGGGGGTGGAGGCAGCACCTGACTGGCTCAGTTGGAAGAGTTGGAAGAGCATGGGACTCTTGATCTCAGGATCCTGAGTTCAAGCCCCACATTGGGTGTAGGGATTAATAAAAAAATAAACTTAAAAAAAACCATAAAATGTGCCCTTTCTTAGCCATGTTTAAGTATACAGTTCAGTAGTCACTATATGCACACAGCAGTATAACAGATTACTAGTACTTTTTCATCTCACTAAACTGAAACTCTGTACCTACTGAATAACAATATTCCCAGGGCATCTGAGTGGTTCAGTCCATTAGGCATCTGCCTTCGGCTTGGGTCATGATCTCAGGGTCCTGGGAATCAAGCCCTGACTCGGGCTCCCTGCTCAGTGAGGAGCCTGCTTCTCTCTCTCTCCCTCTCCCTGTGTGTGTGCTCTCTCTCTTTCTCTAGTTCTCTCTCTCAAATAAATATATACATACATAAAATATTAAAAAAAAAGAATAGCAATATTCCCCCTTTCCATATACCCCCCAAGCCCTGGCAACCACCTTTCTATTTTCTAAGAGTTTGAGAAACTGACTTTTTTTAACTGTAAATTTTTGATGATAACGAAAAATGCTACTGATACAGTTTGGTGACAGAGCTTCAAAACATACTAAGGCACCAGCAGGTTTTTAATTTTTTTAATTTAAATTCAATTAATTAACATGTATTAATTGGTTTTAGAGGTAGAGTTCAGTGATTCATCAGTCTTATATAATACCCACTGCTCATTAAGGCACCAGCAGTTTTATCCACCATTTCACTTTACAGCATCAGTGCAGAGTCAACACAGTGAAAAAGGCAAAGAAAGTCTAAGTATTAGTATGAAATAATCTTGACCTCTTGGATCCCCAAGATTCTCAGAGACCCCCAAGGTCTGACAACTTTGCTTTGAGAACCATTGCTCTGGGCATGTTCCACATCTTAAAATCTAGGTAATAATACCGCTGTCTTAGAATTGCTGTGCTACTAAATAACCTACATAAAGAATCCAGCACAGGGGCGCCTGGGTGGCTCAGTCAGTTAAGCACCTCCCTTCCGCTCAGGTCATGATCCCAGGGTCCTGGGATCGAGTCCCACATCGGACTGCTTGCTCAGAGCTTGCTCAGCGGGAAGCCTGCTTCTCCCTTTCCTCCCAGCTCCTGTGCTCTCTCTCTTGCTATCTCTGTTTCTATCTCTGTCTCTCTCTCAAATAAATAAATAGAAATCTCAAAAAAAAAAGCACAAAATCTTTTTTTTTTTTTAAGATTTTATTTATTCATTTGACAGAGAGAGAGGGAACACAAGCAAGGGGAGTGGGAGAGGGAGAAGCAGGCCTCCCGCGGAGCAGGGGGCCCGATGCGGGGCTCGATCCCAGGATCCTGGGATCATGACCTGAGCCCAAGACAGACGCTTAACGACTGAGCCACCCATGCGCCCCCAGCACAAAACCTTATAGCAGGAACACTATAAATGTTTCCACTCATTATAGCCCAGCTGTGATGGCTCCATGTTAATTTACCTAATCTCTTTATTCACTTTACACCATATTCAAAATTCTATCACATTTGCAACATTTCACATGTAATATGTATCTCCAGGATTCTTTACTTGCCTACTTCTTTATATTAGGTGAGTGTGTGTTAAAAATACTTAATGTAAAACTTTTTTAACCATTTTCGGGTGTACAGTTCGGCAGCATTAAATTCATCCATTGTTGTGTATAGGAAGCTTTTAATTTTAGCCAATTCCTTATTTATTCATTTGGGCCCCTGGGTGGCTCAGTCGGTTAAGCGGCTGCCGGCTAGGGTCATGATCCGAGGATGCCAGGATAGAGCCCTGCATAGAGCTCCGGGCTTGTCGGGGAGTTGGCCTCTGCCCCTCCCCCTTCTCTCTCTCTCTCTCTCTCTCTCTCTCTCTCTCTCAAATGAGAGAGAGTGAGAGCAAGCGAGAGAGAAGCCAACTCCCTGATGAGCAAGGAGCCAGATGCTGGATCCATCCCAGGACTCTGGGATCATGACCTGAGCTCAAGGCAGCTACTTAACCGACTGAGCCACTCAGGCGCCCCAATAAAAAAAGTCTTTTTTAAAAATTAGCCAATTCGTGTAGAAGCATTTCTGTCCTATTTACCTACTCATTTATCAAATGTTTATTTCACATGTGACAGGGCGGATTCAATCACTTCTGTGATTCTGCATTTTTCTAGATGGCTTTTTCAATTTTGCCTATAATTACTCCAAAATGTTGAGGGGTGAGGTTGGCGAGTTTATTCGAGTGTACATCCTCCAGACTGGGTTAGCTGATTGCTGAGAAGTATATTGGCTACTCAGCACAGGACTGCATACTTCTAAACTCCCTTTCTGTAATTTACATTACCCAGCAAGGTTCCCCCGCGAAGGCTCTATTGTCGCGAGAAGCCTCTGAGCCAGGTAGGGGTGGGGCTTAAGTTGCAATGGTTCCCAGAACCCTTAGCGAATTTCCGATTCCCTAACTGCGCAGGGCGATGCGCAGGCGCAATAAATACACCTTGACTTCCGCGCGCTTCCGAAGATATAAATAAGGATGCCCTGGAGCTTGCCCGGTCTTTTCGAGAACGATTGGGGCTCTGCGCGGAAGTCGGGTGGTGAGTACTTCTACCCGTTACCTGTTCGATTCGTTAGTTCTAGGTTTAGTACCCCGGGCCCGCCAAGCAGATTTCCTCGTAGGCTTCATCCTATCTAGGACTCCCTTCAGCCGTGTCTGTGTTAACTACACTTACTCAGGCAGCGGAGCTGGGCCGGATGCGGGCCGCGGAGGCCTCGCGAGCCGCGGGTCTTGCCTGTAACCTAAGGCGCTCGCGCCGAAACCTGCAGAGCTGCCACCTCACGCGCCGGACGCTAAATGCGCGGCCCACCCCCTCCTGTTGCCCATCGCCCGGCTTGTTACCTTGTCTCCTAGGAGGCGGTGGAATTGCGTGCTGGTCATTTACTTTGACACCTATATGAGCTTAAGAATCGATTTCGAAACGAACGGTTCTTGATTCTGCCACTTGATTTATGATGTAGGGAGAGCTCACGACTCCTGATGATCGGTTTATGGGTAGGAGCCGTAATTGCCGTGTCTGCGGCTCTGCATCTGCCGTTTCTTTGGCAGTGGTGCCATTCGCCTGTTGGGGTTTGTAGATAATGTTCGGGGTACCTGGCTGAAAGTTAATTTAGGTAACTGACAGGAGACTGCTGATCGGTATTGAACTCGAATTTCGTTGGCATTTGGGATAGGGTCCACCCCAAAGTGGATATCCTGGGGAAGTCGCCATCAACTGATTGAAATTTATTTCTAGCTCAGTGGCTTGCAAATTAAGTAAATTACAGTGACCAACGTGGATACTCCCGGGAGGTCACTCTCCCCGGGCTCTGTCCAGGTGGCCTACGGGAGCATAGGGCTCTGCCCCGTGACGTACAGTCCCTTTCCACGACGTTGGAGATGAAGCCGGGCCTTGAGTCTGCGCCTGCATATTCCTACAGCTTCTCAGAGTCCTCTGGACGATGACCGAGGAGATAAACCATGCAGGAAACAGCTCCCTCTATCTGGATCTAAGTTGATTGGAAAGAAAAACCTTTTCTCAGCTGCTGTACTATTGGATTAAGCTCTTGCCTACCTTATTTTGCAGTGATCACGCAGGATTCCAAATAAATTTTGACTTGAGGTAAGTAAACCAAAGATTGTTTTTGGCTTGTATTTCCTGTTGACATTTAAATCATTCCAGCCCAGTTCCTTTTCATGAATGTGTCCTGCCATTTAATACATCCAGATAGAAACTTTTTTTTTTTAAGATTTTATTTATTTATTTGACAGAGAGCACAAACAGGCAGAGTGGCAGGCAGAGGGAGAGGGAGAAGCAGGCCTCCCGCCCAGCAGGGAGCCTGATGCGGGGCTCGATCCCAGGACCCTGGGATCACGACCGGAGCCAAAGGCAGACACTCAACCAACTGAGCCACCCAGGCGCCCCCCAGATAGAAACTTTGCTGCATTTTTGTTGGCATGTTGACAGTTGCGTAAATATATGCTCATGTCTGGGAAGATAGCTTTTTTTATTCAGTAAAAGTTAATATTTTCACATCTTTCTCATGTGATAGGGTAGGAACTTGCTGCTAATGGAAAAATTGTAGTTTGGGTGAATTAACCAAAGTCAAGATTAGCAAAGCTTGTATGTGAATCCTATAAACAAAACAAATGTGCATACTCCCTCAAAGTCTGTGCATGGTAGCCAAGCATTTGGTGTCCAGTACAAACCCTCTCCATGATTCTGGAGATGAAGGTGGGTGTATGTACCTGAATATTCCTAGGACAATGAGTAAGTAGAGAAACCATGAAACAGTAGTAACGACTGGGTTTTAAACAGGCTTTCCTCAAATTCACTTGTGTAGAATGGAATGGGGGAAAATGGAATCTCTTAAAAATGTTTTGAGGGTGATGCTCTTTAATCATAGGCATTCCAACGTGGATACTCCCGGGAGGTCACTCTCCCCGGGCTCTGTCCAGGTGGCCTACGGGAGCATAGGGCTCTGCCCTGTGACGTACAGTCCCTTTCCACGACGTTGGAGATGAAGCCGGGCCTTGAGTCTGCGCCTGCATATTCCTACAGCTTCTCAGAGTCCTCTGGACGATGACTGAGGAGACAAACCATGCAGGAAACATCTAATGAAAACTAAAATTAAAATTTTTAGTGAGATCTTAAGTAGGAGTCTGATCATGTTTTTCATTTGTTTTCATTCAGGAGAGAAGAGGAGCCTCACCAATCATTGGCAGTTAACACCCGTTTGGGTCCTTTATTTGGCAGGGAGGGTTGGTAAAATGAATGATAAATGCTGTTTATAAGATAAGCCTGGAGGTTTGGAAACTTGGGCATATTTGACCTCTTTAAACTGAATACTAAATTTGGGGAACAAGTTGAATGTTCCAAAGGATGGGCCCATTGAAATTTAGGGAATGCGGACAGCACTGAATATAGGCATGTCTTAACAATCTGATCCTTTGACCCACAAAGCCCAAAGATTCCAGAATGCCTATGAGGAGAAAACTTAAGGAAGCTAAGATGCTACTTGGCCTTTTCTACTGTTCTCAAGTAAACTGGGTTTTCTAACTATATAACTGAATGGAAAACAGAAGCCTATCAGATCCTAAGTGTCTTATTAAAGATCCAGGTCTGTTTATAATGTATTTATGAATTAAAATAAAGATGACTGCGTATTTGTGTGGCTCCTTTTTTTGTGGAAATGTGACTGACAACCGTATTCTGTGAATGGAAGTGCTTGTTAGGAAAACTACCTTTGCAGTTATGTTTGATTAGTTCTGCATTAACTAAAGACTGAGCTTGTGTGTCTTGTGTCACTTGGCACTTGTTTACTCTTTTTTTTTTTCTTTTTTTAAGATTTTATTTGACAGGACAGCAAGAGAGGGAACACAACCAGGGGGAGTGGGAGAGGGAAAAGCAGGCTTCCCGCCGAGCAGAGAGCCTGATGTGGGGCTCCATCCCAGGACCCTGGGATCATGACCTGAGCTGAAGGCAGATGCTTAACGACAGCTACGCAGGCGCCCTGGCACTTGTTTACTCTTATGTGGGAAAATGTGTGTTGATTCCTACCAGTTACCTAGTGTGCAGGTAAAAGCTGGTTGCATTCAAAGGTGGGTAGTGCTTAGGATACCTAATGAATTTAGGTGTGGTGTCTTGAAAGATGAACATAAAATTGACCACCGGACATGAGTGTTAAGAGATCTTGGTTACTAATTAGGCCAAGCCTTCGGTTTCTCACAATATAATACAGGTAAATTGACCTTAACAAGGTTGGGCATAAATGCTAAAATCACACCTCTGTTAAGCTAGTTAAGCCTCTACTGCCAGTGTTCCAAGTGGAACTTAAGCCTGAGAAGATGGTCATCCTGCCTATGAGTGATGTGAGGTTGAGTCACAATGGAAATCTTGTCAAGCTCATGTACTGGCTGCCAGCATAGGGCAGCTGAGACCCTGAAGGATGGGGACTAACAGGGAACCATCTAGAAGGTAGAGTCTAGATCCAGAGTGGGGCGAAATGAAACAAGGTGGGGAGAGGGCTTGTAATAGCCATGTGACCAGTTAGAAGCCATCAGGGTCAAGTTTAAGGGAAGTGGGTGATTTGAGTAATGAGTCTTCCCCAGACTCCTGGAACAGCGGGGCATACTGCTTCACCCATTTGAGGGCCAGAGGATAGAACTGAAGCTAGTTAAGCATTCATAGCCATGATTCTAGAAAAGAACGTGGGAGAGCTGCTTGGGCTTATTTTTGAGTGTGACTAGGTGATCTGTTAAAACAAGTACACTTGAACTTGTACTTACCTGTGCCAGGCACTGTCCTAAGCTTGGCATGTATTCACGACTCTGAGGTAGGTATTAGTTTTAACAAATAGGCTGATTGCCCAAGCCAACAGCTAAGTAGAGCCTCTGTACAAATGAACTCCTGTAGAATTTCTGGGAGGGAACCTGGATGCCCAGGGCCAACCTTTTCTCTGGTGCTCATCTTTCCTATCCTTACTACATAAGCAGCCTATGGAGAGGAGGTGCTCAGATGTCTGAATTGTGTTTTTTTCCCTACAACCAGGCAGGGAATTTAGTTTTTAGTACAAATGAGCAGGGTTAGGCTGGGTAACCTGCTGGGCAAGAAATACGTGCATTTTTTTCCTCCACATCCAAAGTGTAGCTGAAGCAAAGCTGTCAGGTATTCTAGGCCCCACCTTTTCAGGCTTCTGCTTTCGACATACTTGTCTGTAGGCTTTTTCCAAACAGGCTCTTCTAGCCTTTTTCTGCATGTAGGCAGTCCTATCAGTCGTTGTGAAAGTTGGAGTCTTGGAGTCAAGACTTCCCTGCATTTGAATCCAAATACCACAACTTGCTATCCATGTGACCTTGGGCAAGCTACTTAACCTCCGCCTCAATTTTTTCATCCACAGAACGGGAATGATAAAAGTACCTACCTCTTGGGGTTTTAATGAGAAATGAGTTAATTGTAAAAAGCTTACAGTTTCATAAAAGCACAATGAGTTTGTTAAATATCACTTCTCAAGCAAACACCTGGGATGCAGTATCCAATAAATTTTGTTGAATGAGTAAAGTCTACCATCACTTAGCTATTACTAACCCAGGTTTATCTCAGAACCAACCCTATCTTTCCAGGAGAGATTAAGGGATTAGTAACTTCCCCAAAATCACCTAACTAGTAAGGAGCAGAACCAGGACTCAAACCTAACTCCAAAACTATATTATATATTATTAGCTTTGAGCAAGACAGTGGTGATGTATGTACATTATTTAATACTCCATGTACCTTGGTAAAGTAGGTACTCTTTGTGCCCATTTTGCAGATGAGGAAAACTGAAGTTGGAGGATATGAGGAACTTGCCCAAGTTACACAGCCAGTAAGTGGCAGAGCATGCCTGTGAGCAAGGCAACTGACCACAGAACCTGTTTTCAACCTATTTCATATGATGCCTCAAAAAATACTATTTCCACCTGGTTTATACCACTTTTTTGGTACTAAGCTAATGTAATAACTGCTATACCATAAAACCTCAGTTTCATTTGTAATGAATTTTAAACATAAGTGCCCAGTTTTACTTGACAGTGGAAAATGAAGTGGAAATGAGTAGTTTCCTGGGGACTGAGAGCCCTTCCCTGGCCATGCCTCCCTCTTTCACCCCTTTCTATCTTTGGGATGGATGGGACCCACATTTTAATGATAGTACCTGACATTTGATGAAGATTTGCCGTGTGCTAGGCATTCTTTAATCCTTAAAACAGTCTTAGGCAGTGCAGGGAATTTTATTAAATCCATGTTCTAGAAAAGGAAGACAAAATCAAAATTATATCATTTGCCCAAGGCCACACAGAATAGAACTTAAAAGGTGTTTGTCTCTAGAACCTGAACTCTGCACCACTGTCTTCACTTTCCCTTATAAGCACCATCACCTTGAGCATTCCATCATGATAGCATTCTGATGTGATTATTTTTAAACTGATGTACATCTAACTTACTAGTTGGATCCTCAAGGAATGGTACCATCTATGTAAGCTCAGTACCTACACTGTGCCTGGCACATGGCAAACACTGGTTGATGATTTTGTTTTTCTATGTTCTATTGATTACTGCTTTTATCTTTATTTTCTTTTGACTAGATGTAGTTTACTCTTCTTTTCCTCATTTCTGTTTTTATTAGGATTTATTTGAGAGATCGCACGAGTGGGGAGGGGGGAGAGGGAGAGAATCTGGAGCAGATTCCCTGCTGAGGATGGAGCAACACATGGGGCTCAATCTCACAATCCTGAGATCATGACCTGAGCTGAAATCAAGAGTCTGACCCTTAACCGACTAAGCCACCCCAGCACCCCTCTTTCCCTCTTCTTAAGGTAGAAGTTGAGGTCATTGATTTAAGAACTTTCCTTTTTTTAAAAAAATTTTTTTTAATATATATATATATATTTTTTTTAAGATTTTATTTATCAGAGAGAGAGAGACAGAGGCCAGCAGAGGGAGAAGCAGGCTCCTTGCTCAGCAAGGAGCCGGACGTGGGACTCAATTCCAGGACCCTGGGATCATGACCTGAGCCGAAGGCAGACGCTTAACTGACTGAGCCACTCAGGCGTCCTTTTCCTTTTTTTTTTAATATAAGCATTTAGTGTTATATGTTTCTCCCAAATATTGCTTTAACAATATCCTAAACTTCTGGTTTGTTGTGTTTTCTGGTATGTTGTGTTTTCATTTTAATTCAGGTCAAAATACCTTTAAATTCCCTTTTGTTTTTTTTTTATCTATGGGCTATTTAAAAGTGTATTCATTTTTAAATACTTGGGAGTTTTCCAAAAATCTTGCTGTTATTGGTTTCTATTTTAATATCAATGTAGTCTAAGAATATGCTTTGTACGACTTGAATCCTTTTAAATTTACCAAGACTTGTTCTATGACCTAGAACATGGTCTATCTTGGTAAATGTTTCATGGGCACTTGAGAAGGATATGTATTTTACTGTTATTTGAAGAAAGCAAGGTGGAATGTGAAGAAAGGTGAAGCATTGTATAAATGTCAATCAATCAGTAAAGTTGGTTGCAAGTGTTGTTCAAGTCTATATCCTTGCTGGTTTTCTGCCTACTTGTTCTATCAATTATCGAGAGTGGGTTATCAAAATCTCCAACTATATTTGTGGATTTGTCTATTTCTTCAAGAAGTTCTATCAGGGGGTGCCTGGGTGGCTTAGTTGGTTAAGCATCTGCCTTCTGCTCAGGTCATGATCCCAGGATCCTGGGATGGAGCCCCACATCAGGCTCCCTGCTCAGCGGGGAGCTTACTTCTCCCTCTGCCTCTGCCTGCCACTCACCCAGCTTGTGCTGTCTGTCAAATGAATAAATAAATAAATAAATCTTAAAAAAAAAAAGTTCTATCAGTTTTTGCTTCATGTATTGTGAAACTCTTAATAGTTGCGTATATGTTCAGGATTGTGTATTTTGATTCATTGACTCCTTTATCATTTATGAAATTACTTTTTTTCAATAATATTCTTTGCTCTGAAATCTACTTTGGTTTTTGTTTTGTTTTTTTAAGATTTTATTTATTTATTTGAGACAGAGAGAATGAGAGACAGAGAGCATGAGAGGGAGGAGGAGCAGACTCCCCGCCCAGCAGGGAGCCCGATGCGGGACTCGATCCCGGGACTCCAGGATCATGACCTGAGCCGAAGGCAGTCGCTTAACCAACTGAGCCACCCAGTCGCCCCTACTTTGTTATTAATATAGCTGATTCAGCTTTCTTTTGACTAGTGTTACCAGAGTATGTCTTTTCTATCCTTTTACTTTTAACCTATTTGTATATTTATATTTGAACTATATTATCTTGTAGGCAGTGTATAATTGGGTCTTGCTTTTTTGATTTATTATGATAATCTCTACCTTTCACCTGGAGTGTTTAGACCCTATTTTTATATGATTAATATGCTTAGGTCTGAGTCTCACCTTTTTTTTTTTTTTTTTTTTTTTGAGAGAGAAAAAACATGGGTATAGGGAGGGGCAGAGGGAGAAGCAGACTCCCTGCTGAGCAGGGCTTGATACCAGCACCCTGAGTTCATGACCTGAGCCGAAGGCAGACACTTAACCAACTGAGCTACCCAGCGCCCCAGAGTCTTACCATTTTGATACTTGTTTTCTATTTGTCTCATCTGTTCTTTGTTCCTTTTGTCTTCTTCTTCTGCCTTTTTTTTTTTTTAAAGATTTTATTTATTCATTTGAGAGACAGAGAGCAGGAGAGGGAGGAGGGTCAGAGGGAGAAGCAGACTCCCTGCCGAGCAGGGAGCCCAATGCGGGACTCGATCCTGGGACTCCAGGATCATGACCTGAGCCGAAGGCAGTCGCTCAACCAACTGAGCCACCCAGGCGCCCCTTATTCTGCCTTTTAAAAAAAAGTATTGGGGGCACCTGGATGGCTCAGTCAGTTGAGTGTCTGACTCTTGATTTCCACTCAGATCATGATCTTTGGGTCCTGAGATTGAACCGCGCATTGGGCTCCTCGCTCAGCAGGGAGTCTGCTTGGGATTCTCTCTCTCCCTTTCCCTTTGCCCCTCCCCCTATGCTTGCACACACACTTTCTTTCAAATAAATAAATAAATCGTTAAAAAAAAAATGAGTATTGGGCGCCTGGGTGGTTCAGCTGGTTAAGTGTCCAACTCTTTTTTTTTTTTTAAGATTTATTTATTTGACAGAGAGAGAGACAGCGAGAGAGGGAACACAAGCAGGGGGAGTGGGAGAGGGAGAAGCAGGCTTCCCGCCAAGCAGGGAGCCCGATGCGGGGCTCGATCCCAGGACCCTGAGATCATGACCTGAGCCGAAGGCAGACGCTTAACGTAAGTGTCCAGCTCTTGATTTCAGCTCAGGTCATGATCTCAGGGTTGCGAGATTGAACCTGCATCGAGCCCCGTGTTGGGTGTGAGGCCTGCTTAAGATTTTCTCTCTCCCTCTCCCACTGCCCCTCTGCCCTCCCTCTCTCTAAAAAAAAAAAAAAAAAAAGTATTTTTTTTTTCTGATTCTGTATTACCTTCTTTGTTGGCTTACTAGCTATAACTTTATTTTGTTATTTTTGTGGTTGCTTTAGGGTTTATAATACATATCTTCAACTTACCAGAGTCCACATTAATTGATATTATCACATCACTTAGGACAGTATAAGAACCATATGTTTGTCACCCCCCAGTCTTACTGTTGTCTTGTGTATCACTTTTATATATATTATAAAACCCACAATACATTATTTTTTTTGTTTAAACAGGCAGTTATCCTTTTTTAAAAAATTTTTTATTGTTATGTTAATCACCATACATTACATCATTAATTTTAGATATAGTGTTCCATGATTCATTGTTTGTGCATAACACCCAGTGCTCCATGCAGAACATGCCCTCTTTAATACCCATCACCAGGCTAACCCATCCTCCCACCCCCCTCCCCTCTAGAACCCTCAGTTTGTTTCTCAGAGTCCATCGTCTCTCATGGTTCGTCTGGCAATTATCCTTTTTAAAGTTTTAAGGAAGAGGGGCACCTGGGTGGCTCAGTCGTTACGCATCTACCTTCGGCTCAGGTCATGATCCCGGAGTCCCGGGATCGAGCCCCGTATCGGGCTCCCTGCTCCGTGGGGAGCCTGCTTCTCCCTCTCCCACTCCCTCTGCTTGTGTTCCCTCTCTCGCTGTGTCTCTCTCTGTCAAATAAATAAATTTTTTTTTTAAATAAAGTTTTAAGAAAGAAAACAATCTTTCAAAAATGAAGGTGAAATAAGGTATTTTCTAATGCTCTTCATGCCTCTGTTGTAGATCCAGATTCTTGTCTGGTATCACGTTCTTTCTGCCGGTCTGTCTTTAACATCTCTTTTACAGTGGTTCTACTGGTGATGAATTCTTTCAGCTTTTGTATGTCTGAAAATAACTTTTCTTTTTTTAAGATTTTATTTATTTATCTGACAGAGAGAGACACAGTGAGAGAGGGAACACAAGCAGGTGGAGTGCGAGAGGGAGAAGCAGGCTTCCTGGCAAGCAGGGAGCCCAATGCGGGGCTCGATCCCAGGACCCTGGGACCATGATCTGAGCCGAAGGCAGACGCTTAACGACTGAGCCGCCCAAATGCCCCTGAAAATAACTTATTTTCACCTTTAGTTTTGAGAGATGTTTTTGCTGGATATACCTTCTTAGATATAATTTTGCTAGAGTACTTTAGAGATGTTGCTCCATGTCATGTTGTTTGCATTGTACCCTTGCCTTTGTTCCTCTGTACCTAACATGTTGCATTGTATCCTTGTCTCGTTTCTCTGTATATAACATGTCTTTTTTCTGACTGCTTTTAAGATTTTCTGTCATTGGTTTTAAGCAATTTGATTTTGATGTATCTTGTTTTTTGTACTTGGAGTTACTTGAGCTTCTTGGATTTTGTGTTGGTCAATGTTCTCCAGAGAAACAGAACCAACAGAAGGTATGTGTGTAGATAGATAGAGATTTATTTTAAAGAATTGGCACACGTAGTTGTGGGGGCTGGCAAGTCGGAAATCAGTAGGGCACTTTGGCAGGCTAGAAATTCCAGCAAGAGTTGGTGTTGCAGTCTTGAGCCTACATGTAGTCTTGGCAGAATTCCTTCCCTTCAGGCCTTCAACTGATTGGATGAAGCCCACTCACATTACAGAAGGTAATCTGCTTCCTTAAAGTCTACTGATTTAAAGGTTATCATATCCAAAAAATACCATCACAGCAACATCTAGACTGGCATTTGACCAAACAGCTGGCCACCATAGCCTAGCCAAGTAGACATATAAAATTAGCTATCACAGATCTGTAGGTTTGTAGTTTGCACATTTTTAAGCTGTTATTTCTTCATATGTTCTCTGTCCCCAGCTCCTCCTTGCTTCCCTGTATATTTGGCCACTTAAAGTTATTCCATAGCTCACTGATGCTATTTTCAATTTTTTATTTTTATTTTTATTTTTTAAAGATTTTATTAATTTATTTGACAGAAAGAGACACAGCGAGAGAGGGAACACAAGCAGGGGGGGAGTGGAGAGAGAGAAGCAGGCTTCCCACTGAGCAGGGAGCCCGATGTGGGGCTCGATCCCAGGACCCTGGGATCATGACCTGAGCCGAAGGCAGATGCTTAACAACTGAGCCACCCAGGCACCCCTATTTTCAATTTTTTAAAATTCTTTTTTCTCTGTGTTTCATTTTGGATAGTTTCTATTGCTATGCCCTCAAGTTTACTAATCATTGCTTTTGCAATATCTAATATATTGTTAATAGCATCCAGTGTATTTGCAATCTTAGATACTGTCATGAAATTCACTTTGGGGGGTGCCTGGGTGGCTCAGTCGGTTGAGTGTCTGCATTCAGCTCGGGTCATGATCTCAGAATCCTGGGATCAAGCCCCACATCTGGCTCCCTGCTCAGCAGGGAGTCTGCTTCTTCCTCTGCCTCTCCGCCTGCTCATGCTCATTCTCTCTTTCTCAAATAAAATATAAAAAAGAAATTCACTTTGGGTCTTTTTATATCTTCCATGTCTCTACTTAACTTTTATGCATATGGAATAAAGTTACAATAACTTTCTTTTTTTTAAGATTTTATTTATTTGAGAGAGAGAGACAGGGATAGAGAGAGAGCATAAGTGGGGAGGAGAGGGAGAAGCAGGCTCCCTGCTCAGCGGGGCTCAATCCCAGGACCCCAGGATCATGACCTGAGCCGAAGGCAGACACTTTAATAACCAACTGAGCCACCCAGGCGCCCCTACAATAACTTGCAATATCTTTCACTTCTGTCATTTGAACCAGTTCTGGGCTGGGTTCAATTGATTGTCCTTATGGTTTGTGTTCAATAAATAAAACAATGATAGAATGTGAAAAAATTAAAATTAGTATTTGGGTTCAGAATAGGAAAAGATAAAGTGGAGCCAAGGAAGACTTCACAGAGATGGGGACTGAATTGAGCCTTAAGATATATCAAGAGCTCTGCAAGGCAGGAAGAAAGGCTCTTGTTGGGGAAAACAGCCTAGATAAAGGTGAGAAGGTAGAATGAACGTGGGCACCTTCAGAGTACGGTGCAGAGGGGAAGGGGAGAATGGGAGATCAACAACCTGGGGCATTAGCCACCTGGTGTTCCAAGCGCAGCAGTGAAGAGATTTTGGAGTCTTGAAAGATTTTGAAGCAGGGCAAGTTCTCAGAGCCGTGATTTAGGGAGACTAACATGGGGACCTAGGTGGAACAAAATGGAGGGGAAGGGATGAGGGGCAGGAGCAGAAGCCAAGAGGGTGGTGCCTTAGACCAGAGGGGCAGAAACAGAAACATGAAGAGGGGAGAGAAGGAAGAATCAGAAGTTAAGGATTAAATCTTTACTTCTCCGAGAACCTTAATCTTGGCTATAAGGATGAAGTTGGGAGGGGAGTCTAGATCCATACAAAACATGTTTTATTTTAGGTATTGGGTCTTCTGGGAAGAGCTGTAGGGCTGAAACTTAGGGTGGAAGTCAAACCAGACCAAATGGACTGTCCTCTCAGCTGAAAGAACAAGAGTTCTGGTCCTCTTCTACTGCTTGTAGTGCTGACCCCAGAGAACTGGCCTCAGCTCTTAGAACCTCATTTTTCTCATTTGCCAACGATCATGAGGTTGTGTAAGGAACAAATGAGCTCATGGACATGGGTGGATGTGTTTTTGTAGTTAACAAAGTAAAGGGTTTTACAAAATAGTTGATAATAATCATTCTTATAATTACATTAAGCCATGTGAATGAGTAAGATCTTGGAAGAAGACAGCAGAGAGATCAAAGATCCAGGGTTAAAACTTGGAGAAATTTCACAGAATATCATCCAAAAGAGGAGTCCATGATGGAGGCAGAGGTAAACTTGGAGAGGTAAGAGACCCTGAAGATGGGGAGTACTTTGGGGTGGGGTCCACATCGTAGGAGAAATTCGGTTGGTAAATACTCATCAAAAGTGTCCGTCTAGGGTTCAGGTATGATTGAATGACTTTCAGAGTCAGAATCAACATGAAATGGAGAAAATGCCCTTCTGCAGAGGTCCCTGCTCTGATCTCAGAAATCCCCCAACACAATCAAGTCACCTCAGGGAACACCTGAAATCCTGAACTGTTTGTATCCATCCTGAAGAAGGAGTGTGTTAACAAGAGAGCACAGTCAACTTGATGCTTTTTTTTTCCCATCTCCAGCACCTCACCCCAGTCCACAACCTCATCTTCTTTCTTAGCTGGTCTCCTTTGCTTCTCTTGCCCACCCGCCCCCCTCTTAGTTTCCCCTCCCACCAACTCCATTCTCCATTTTGCTCTAAAATAAGACTCTGCTCATGTCACTCCCTTGCTCAGATCCCTTCCCTAACTCCCCACTGCCTCGGGATAGAGGCTGTACTCCTTAGACACACGAGGCCCTGCATCATGGTCTGACTCTCCCTCTCGAGCGTTCTCCACTCACTCCCACGGGCACCCTCTGCTCAAATCACACCTTGGCAGTTTTCCGCAACAACCCTAGGTTCTCATCGCTCTCTGTCATCGCAAGGGATGCATCTCCTAGATGCCCTGCCCTCTTAGACTTACCTTGGAAAGCCTTTCCCAAGCCCCAGGCTCAGCCAGATGCCCCTGCGTGGTTGTTGATGGTCTGATTTCTCACCTTTCTCTGACGGGGACCCCTTTGAGAGCAGGGAAGATCATTATCTCCACAGTCCCTGCCCCACCAGATCTTCCCCAACCAACCCTGGTTTCAAGTAGTCTCTGGTTGTCAGTCCACTGGTCCGGATTTGGAACCTCCCAGATACATACCCACAGTACCCGGACCAGGGGCGGAGAGAACCCGGTCTAGAGCGCTCTAGCCCGAGCGCGCCACTTGCACTTCCCGGGGCGGCCGCCAGGGGCCGCCGGGCTCTTTGTTTTCCTTTCTGGCCCGGGGTCGGGGCCGGAGGCCTGCAGAGCGCATGCTCTGGGGCAGTTCGCGGCCGGGCCGGCGAGCAGAGGAGTTGCTTGTGGCGGACCTGCAGCGAGGTAGGTCGCGCCCGTCACGGGCGGAGGGTCGGGGCGGAGGGTCGGGGCGGAGGGCGGCGCGCGGGGCGGCCACAGCCGGAGCCCTGGCGGGCCGGGGCCGTTGCCCGCGCGCTCGTGTCGGCGGCGGCGGCCCCACGTGAAGCCGGGCGGCAGGAAGGCGCGGGTGCGGGCGCGCGGGTCCCCGGCCCCGCGGGGCGCCCTGGCGCCGGCCTGGCCCCGCCTGGCTCGAGCGAGGGCCGCGCGGCCCCACTGCCGCCGCGCCTCTGTCGTCCGGCCCGCGGCGCCCGCGCGGGCGGGAGATTCAAACGGCCCGAGCGCGGCCGGCCGTGAGCGCGCGGCCGCGGTGACCCCGCCGGGCGCAGAGCGGCGCGCCTCGCGGCCCGGGACCGGCCGCCGCGGCCGGGGCTGCGCTTCCCGAGCGGGGAAAGTGGTTGTGCCCAGCGTCCGTCCGGAGGGTGCGTTTGACAGAGCCCGGGGAGGGATCCTGCCCGGCGAGAGTGCGTGCCTTAGGAGCGCGAGGCTAGGCTGGTGAGGGTCTTCTGCAGGCAAAGAAGTCTCAGCGTCAACAGGCACCAGGACGAAGACTGTTGACTCTTGGAGAGGTGTGCTGTGAACCCCGCATCAGCTCCTCTGTCAACCGATTATTTACTGCCTGTCTACTCCGTGCTGCGCTGGCCCGGCTGGGGAACAATGGTGAGAAGGGCCCCGCGTGGCCTTTACAGAGCCCCCGGTCTCCTTGGGGAGACCCATCTGGGGGCCTCAGTTATTGGTCCAGTGTGTCACCGAAGTGTGTCCGTGAAACCATTCATTCGTCAGATAGTAATGGAGGTGCTCCAGCCAAGTGGGACTTGTGTGTCCTAGCGGAAGTTGACTGTGTTGGGTGGTATGGGAACGCGTGAGGGGGTCACCCAACCCTGCCCAGGAGGGTCAGGATGGCCTTCCAGGTGAGGTGACTCTTGAACGGGGTTTTGACCGGACGGTGGAGTTATTCAGCTGCCTGGGGTGGAGGGGTTAGTGCCAGCCAGGCAGGGGCATGCAAAGGCACGAAGGTGTAGGTGAGTGTTGGGGTTAGGAATACCACAGATGTTGAAGTCTGGAGTAAAAGAAGGGAGTAACAAGATAATACAGCAAGGGCTGGGTCTTGAAAGGTCTGGAGTGCAAGACCAAGAAACACTGGGTGGTGGTGGAGGAGGCAGGGACGGTGTCACCCAAGAAGGGCATCAGAGCGGAGTCTGGAAAGATGAATTCAGAGTTCACCTTGCTCTTGTTGCAAAGACATCCCAAGAGCAGGAATCCTGTTCAGCTTTGCAACTTACTAGTTGGGTGCCCTTGGGCCACCCACCCCGTGTCCCTGGGTGTTAGTTTCTTTATCTGTAAAATGAAGGTAAGAGGTATGTTGTGAGAATTACTAATATCCTGTATTTTTCATAAAGCAGTGATTCTAACATCCGGTGGAAGCTGAGGTGCTTTTCCCCCAGGCATAACTCTGTATACAAGGGGGCGCCTCTGGCGAGGAACTCCTGGGGTGAAGTATACCAGCGCTGTGCCTGGCACAGAGCAGGAGCTCAGCAAGTGTTTGCTGACACGAGACCCTCTCCTCCCTTTCCTCCCGGGGACCTTAACTCACAAAGAGATTCTTAAGCCTCTGAGACTGGCAGGCAAGTGTCTGCCTCCTGATGTTGGCGAGGTGGGGGTGGTGGCCAGGACAGCTGCTGTGGTCAGAGAGGGCCCTGTCTGTCTTTGCAGAAACGAGGCTGTGGAGAGGTCATAGGAGGTCACAACAGGAACACTAGGCCCCTGGTAGACTGTCTAGTCTGGTGTGCCTTCATTCACTACATGAGGAAACTGGAGGCCAGGGAGAAGAGGGGAGGAAGGGTGGGGTTGCCCTGGCCCTCATGGGGAGTGCTCAGGAGACCTGGGATCTAATCCCACCTTTGTGGCCTGGGGCACCTTTCCTGAGCCTCAGCTTTCTTATCTGTAAAACCAGGGTGATCACACCTAGCATCATAGGTGGCTCTTAGTGGAAGTTGACTCTCTGAGTTCTACTTATTTTTGACTATGTCTCACTCTTCTCCCAGACTGTAAGCTGCTGAGGATGGAAGCTGTGTTTGTCTGTTAGGGAGTGAGGGGTGGGGATAAAAGATTGCTACTTATTTCTAGTCCAGATACTTAGTGTGTGGTTAAGAAAACACACCCAGAGCAGTTAGAGGAGTCTGTACAAAGGACTGATTTGTGCAGTCGAGGATAGGCAGGTGGGTAATGGGTGCAGGGCTCCACCTTTTATTCATTTATTTATTTTTAGCTTCTTTCTTTCTTTTTTTTTTTCTTTCTTTTTTTTTTTTAAGATTTTATTTATTTATTTGAGACAGAGAGAATGAGAGACAGAGAGCATGAGAGGGAGGAGGGTCAGAGGGAGAAGCAGACTCCCTGTCGAGCAGGGGGAGCCCGATGCGGGACTCGATCCCGGGACTCCAGGATCATGACCTGAGCCGAAGGCAGTCGCCCAACCAACTGAGCCACCCAGGCGCCCAGCTTCTTTCTTTCTTTAAGTAATCTCCATACCCACTGTGGGGCTCGAACTCATGACCCTGAGATCAAGAGTCACATGCTCTTTTGCGTGAGCCAGCCAGGTGCCCCCAGGGCTCCACCTTTTAGGAGGTGCCCTCATCCCCTGCCCTGCCTCTGGGATTGCTCACAACAGCATTCTGCAGTACCTAGAGTCTTCCATCTGAGAGGCAAATACTCTGAGGCTCACAGAGAACTCAGGTTTGTCCTTCCCCATGTCCTTCAGTGGCTCCCACACCCACCTGGCCCACCCACTTAGACCCAAGCTGCCTCAGTGTCTCCTCTCTGGTTTCACCATCCTCTTCCACTCAGCTGGCTTCTGCCCTCAAGTATGTTTGGCCAAGCTCATGGGGGATTCTGGGGAGGCCTGCCTGGGCTGCCTCCACCTCTGCCTGGATCATGGCTGCCTTTGGCCAACCTGGTTTTTGTTTTTAAGTCAGTCAGGTATACCTGGTTTCTATTCCTGACTCTTTTTTACTGGCTGTATTCTCTGAGCCTCAGGCCCGTCAGTTGAATTAGGAGTGATAGTGCTGCTTCAGCTTGTTGTGAGAAGTAAAAGGCTGTTGGCATACAGAAGATAGGAGTGGCTAGTGCCCGAGAGTGGCTCGTAGTTTAAGGAGTAGGTAGGTATGGTGGACAGACATGTAAAACAGAGTAGTTATGATCCAGAAGATCCCAGTTTCTCTGGGAGGGAATGGTTAGTTTAGGATGAGGGGAGGGACCAGGAAGGTTTACCAATGGAGGTGACTTTGGGATTGAGTAGACATTCTTCCAGTAGGATAAGGGATGGGAAGGTATAGAGATGCAAATGGTCTGGAGAGAACTGTAAGCAATCTAAGATTGTGTAGGAAGCAAAAGGAGGATGTGACAGAGAAGGGATGAGGCCAAAGTTATGTCAGTACCAGACTCTGGAGGCCTTTCGCACCAGGCTAAGAAATGTGGGCTTTGTCTTCCAGGCAGAAGGAACCACAGGGGAGTCTGAGCAAGGAAGCCGCTTGTTTCAGGTTTGAGGTTTAGAAAGATCATGGTTGACTTACGGAATGACATGGGGTGGGGATCAGGAGGACCAGAGCCAAGTGGCTGTCTTTTCTTGGTGAGAGGGTATGAGAGACAGTTCCCAGGCAGGCTGAGAGACTGGGGAGCTTGGGGAGGAAGTTGGCAAGGGCACCAGCTTTGGAGTCTGACCAGCTTGGTTGAGACCTTCACTCCCTTTTCCAGTCCTGGGTGAGGGACTTTACCTTTCTGAGCCTCAGCTTCCTCACCTGTAAAGTAGGACCAGTGTGCCTAGCTTGCAGTGAGATGCCCCGCAATGTTCACCAAAACGCAGGTGGCTAAGATGTTCACTGGGTTCCAGCCCACAGTAACACATGTTTTTGTTAGCACCCTGTGATACCAATCACCTCATGTTTATTTTTCCGTCTCCACTCCAGGCCTTGACTACAGGTCAGCCTAGCATCAGCACCAGTATGGTGACATAATTCTCTTCCCTTTGTTTTCACTTAACTTCTTGTTGTGAGCACTTTTCCATGCTACGACACGGTCTCCCTCTCTGCCACAGCTAACCTCTACAGGTCGTTCTGATGAACTGACGGGAGATTTACCTTTGGCAGGACAGGGCCTTGGCCAGAGATACAAGCTGCCTACCTGAAACAAGGATACCTGTTCTATCCCACACCCCTTAACCCACCCAGTTCTGCATACTTAACATCCCCTCTCGTTGGCTCCCAACGACTTCAGACTTAAGGAAAACATTGTGTAAAATGGGGCTCTTGGGTCTCTCCTCAAGCGTTTGTCCCCCAGCGTTCTCCCACCTCACTAAATAGAAGTCTACCATCCTAGTCATTTTTTTTAGATATTTTATTTTTAAGTAATCTCTATACCCAATGTGGGGCTTGAACTCACAACCCTGAGATTAAAATTCACATGCTCCACCAACTGAGCTAGCCAGGTGCTCCAGTCCATCCTCCTAGTCATTTAAGCCAACGCCTGAGAATCGATGTGTTTGGCCAAGCATAGGGGGATCCTGGGGAGGCCTGCCCGGAATCCCCTAGATTTTTTTTAGGATGAAGAAAGTCATTCTGGATCCCTCCCTCTCCCTAACTCCACACATCTAATCCATGAATTGAATCTGTCTCCTAAATTGATCTGTTTTGTGTCCTTTTTCTCTTTTACCTCAGACAGACCCAATCAAGTCACCATCTTCTCTTATTTGGATGCCTGCAATGGCCTCCTCTTCCAGTCCATCCCAGTTTCTTTACAGTAGCCAGAACAACTGTTTAAGAATGTAAATCTGGGGGCACCTGGGTGGCTCAGTCGTTGGGTGTCTGCCTTCAGTTCAGGTCATGATCCCAAGGTCCTGGGATCGAGCCCCGCCTGGGGCTCCCTGCTCAGCAGGGAGCCTGCTTCTCCCTCTCCCACACCCCCTGCTTGTGTTCCCTCTTTCACTGTGTCTCTCTCTGTCAAAATAAATAAAATCTTAAAAAAAAAAAAAAGAATATAAATCTGATGAAGACTTTCTTAAAAGTTTTCCATTTTCCCTAGAAGGCCTTGCATGATCCAGCCCCTGCTCACCTCGTGCCATCTGACCAGTTCTCCAGCTGCAGCCGCGCTGGCCTCTCCTGGTTCCCAAACTTACCACACTGTGTCCCAGGCCACTTTTGTCCTGGTCTTGCCCTGCTGGCTTTCTCTCATATTTCAGGTCCCAGCTTAAAGGTCACCTCCCTGACCACTCTCTTCCCTACCCCAAGTTATTTTCTTTTTCTTTTTTTTGGTGTGATAAAATATACATAAAATTTACCATTTTCACCATTTTTTTCCATTTTAACCATGTTTAAGCGTACAGCTCAGTGTCGTTAAGCACACACACATTGTTGTGCACCCCCAAGTTCTCTCTTATGTCACCTTGCTGATCTTTCACTCAGCACCATCCGTAATGTTTCTTTGCTGCTACAATGTAAGCTCCATGAGAACAAGGAGAGGGTTAGTCTCCTCTTTCCTTGCTACACCCGGCCCAACGCCAAGCACTGTAAATAGGCACTCAATAAATATTTGTGGGACAGATGAATAAATGCTGCCATGTATTGAGTACTTACTGTGTGCTTGGCACTGCAAAGTCCATTACAAACATTTCATTCAGGGTTTTTTGTTTGTTTTAAGATTTTATTTATTTATTTGACAGAGAGATAGTGAGAGAGGGAACACAAGCAGGGGGAGTGGGAGAGGGAGAAGCAGGCTTCCCGCCGAGCAGAGAGTCCGATGCGGGACTCGATCCCAGGACCCTGGGATCAGGACCTGAGGCGAAGGCAGACGCTTAACGACTGAGCCACCCAGGTGCGCCCATTTCATTCCGTTTTGACAGCAGCCCTGAGAAGTACCATAGCATTCCCCTTTACAGAAGAGGCTACAGTGCAGAGAGGTCAAGGCTGCTGGCCAACCAGGGTCACAAAAGCTGGGGTGAGCAAGCCACAGCTCTAGCAGATGAATCCAGTTCCCTCTCATCCCAGAGAATGTGCATCTTTAGCATGGCAAGAGGGGTCTCAAAGAGGTGGGTTGGAGAGGAGGAGTCCCACTCCAAGAGAATAAAAGTTGGGTGACGTTCAGAACGGCCACCTCATCAGAGTCAGAACTGGGCCAGTCACAACCTGTAGAAGCTCAGCCTACACAGGCGTGGAGGATTCTGAACCTTTGGCTACTTCCTTATCTTCAGTTCTTTGTTCTCCCCCAGGATAGTTAGCAGAAATGTGCTCAGAAAATCAGAGGCCTTTGGCCTTGTGTTCATTACCAGGCAGTGGGGAGCTGGAGAGGCTGATGCTCTAGAACCTGCTGGAAGGAGATGGGGAGGAGGTGCCGGTTAAGCCCACAGCTGAGCCTGAGAAGGGCTCTTGGAGTTCTTACTCCATTTATAGTCTTGGGTAGAGTCTCATCCCTTAGCTCCAAAATGGAGGAGAGCTGGGTTAGATTAGATTAGAGCTGTGCTCAAGCATTGCCTGGGGTAGGCTCTAGAATGTATAGTTTACAGCATTAGCTCATTTAATCCTACATAACAAAGATGTAGGTACAATTATTATCCCTGTTTTACTGAGGAAGAAACTGACTCATGACGAGGTTACGTAATTCTGCCCAAGGTCAAGCAGCTAGAAAGTAGCTGAGCCCAGATTCTGGCCCTGAGGCTCTCCACGGGCACAGGCTATCCCACTTCTACATCAGGGTAGCTCTCAAGGGCCCTGACCCCTGCCAGCCATTCCAGAACGTGTGCAGTCCGGATGGGAGAGCCCCAGGCTTAGGCAGTTTCACAACCTTAAAGACCAGGGCTCAATAAAGATTTATTTCCGGGGCTGGGTATGTGGAGGAAGAAGGCTTTGGACACAGTTTGGGCTGGATTGGAATTGAGAGAGCTGGGGAGAATGTCTCTGTTCCCAGCAGCCTTGAGGAAGACAGGGAGACCGTTGTGGGGCAGCAGCAACCGAATGAGGGAGCCGTTTGGGGCTGAAGCCCTCAGCTGTCCTGGATGGTGCTAGGTCCAAGAACCTTTCTTGTCACCCACAAGTGGATTCCTTTCCCCTATTTGTAACACCTGGTGAGTATATACAGTGTTTATTTATTAACTGGACTGTTTAGGAAAGCCCGTGTCTTCCTAGGAGTGGCACTTTTAGATCAGAGGGCACAGATGGTCTGGTTCGGTTTTCTATAATGAGAATAGCTTCTTTGGTTTTTTGTTTGGTTGGTTTTTCCTTTGCTCTGATAACAGTAGTGCTTTCCCAAAGTTATTAGTGGTTATCTCAGGGTTGAGGGGGAGCTGTGAGAGATACTTTACTTGATGTTGTTCTTCAAGGTTTTAATTTTTTATAATAAAATAAAAAATAGGGATGCTTGGCTGGCTCAGTCAGAAGAGCATGCAACTCTTGATCTCAAGGTCATGAGTTTGAGTTTCACAGGTGGAGAAATGACAAAAATATATAAATAAACCCTAAATAAATAAATAAAACATGTAAAGTTCTTTGTTAGATATCTTACATAATATAGGAAGGTACAAAAAAAAAATAAAAGTGTCCATAATCCCATTTTCCAGAGGTTACTAACCATTGTTAATAAATGTATTTCCTTCCACACAGTCTTCTACACCTATTTTTGCATGTGTATGCCTTTTTTTTATGGGATGATGGACTGTTTTTTCAAGCTGCTTGTATTATTTGGCAATGGTGAACATCTTCCTATTCAATAAACACATCTCTGAAAGCATCCTCTTAATGGCCTCATACTCTTCTATCCTGAATATACTGCATATTTTCTGGCCAGCCCCCTACCATGGAGCACATGGGTTGTTCTGTTTTTTTTAATATTAGGAAGAATACAGTAGAGAATATTTATGGAACCTAATCTTTGGGTGTACCCATTATTCTGTTCTTGTTCTCCTCAGATAAATTCTGAGAAGTGGAATTGCCGGAATTCCTCTTACCATTTTTAGGGGTTTTGGTAAATGTTGCCTAGTTAGAGCAGGAAAGTGATTGCCATTTCTTTTATTTTTTATTTTTTAAAGATTTTATTTATTTATTTGAGAGAGAGAATGAGATAGAGAGCATGAGAAGGGGGAGGGTCAGAGGGTGAAGCAGACTCCCTGCAGAACAGGGAGCCCGGTGCGGGACTCAGTCCCGGGACTCCGGGATCATGACCTGAGCCAAAGGCAGTGGCTTAACCAACTGAGCCACCCAGGCGCCCCAAGTGATAGCCATTTCTGAAACGGAATATTTGCCTCGGTTTTTCAGGAAAGGAAGATGCCACCCAAACGTATAGCTAAGAGAAGGTCACCCCCAGAAGATGCTCTCCCCAAAAGCAAGAAGGTGAAGGGTAAGTTGGCGTTGGCCTCTATCTCTGAATGGGGGCCCTCTTGGAGCCCCCAGAATCTAGGACTGGGCTCCTGCCTCCCTGACATCTGAAGCTGAGGGGCCTGGAAGCCCAGGAGCTCCACCCAGATGCAGGGTCTCCACCCAGATGCAGGGTCTCTTGTAGCTTACTGAATCCCACCCTCTGTAAGTCATAAAGGAGGAGACTTGTCTACAAGCACTCAGGCAGTACTGGCAAAAAAACAAACAAACAAACAAAAACCAAGACCCTAGCTAGGACTTTGCTCCAGGCAGTAATGTATTATGGCTAGGACCACTGACTTCCAGAAGTGGGTTCAAGTCCAGGCTCTGCCACTTTCTAGCCGTGTAACTTTCGGCACGTGACTTAACGTCGCTGAGCTTGAATTTACCCCATTAATGAAACAGAGGCAAGAACAGCACCAATCTCGCTGGGCTGTTAAGAGGAAAATGAGATCTGTCCTGGTAGCATTTGAAGGAGGTAGCTGTGCTTTGCTCTTTCCTGGGACCCTGGAGGGAGACGGGAAGGAGAGAAATCCACCCCCAATCTGGGAGGGAATAGTGTGGACCGATGCTCAGATAGTGTCTGTCTTTTGCAGACCGTCGTAACCAGGCAGTGAGGGCTGTTGCCTCCCATCGCGTTCCAGGTGCCCAGAGGCCGAGCCCTCCTGACCAGAAAACCCGACCAGGTGGCTCCCTGCCCAGGGCACCCTCTGCGCAGCCGTAGCGCCCCGGCAGCCGTGGCCACACCCCCGGGGGGAGGAGCTGGACACCATTGGCTGTCCGGGGCCATGGGCAGCCACCATTGGCCAGCAGATGGCCCTGTGCCTTCCACTGGTTGGCTTGTACTTTTCTACAAATGCCTGTCTTCTGTCTTAACTCCTGCCCCTTCCTCTTCAGGGGCGGGTCAGCTGCGGAAGGGTTCCGTGGGAATATGTGTAGGAGTGAAGTCGCAGCCTGAGGGTGGAGGCTAGGGACAGTGCTCTGACCCATGTAGGTTCCTTTGGTTTCAGTGCAAACTTTACTGTTTATTAGCTTCGTGACCCTGGGAGGGTTACTTAACCTCTCTGAGCCTCTGTTTCCTTTCCTGTAAAACAGGAGCCTAAATACGGAAGGTCTGTAGTATAATTTAGGGGACTACAAAGCAATTTAACATTTGTAGAATAAGCAGCCAGTAAAGGGTGGACATTATCTGCGTCCTCACTGTTGGCAACATGACTCCTGACAACTCAGAGCTATTCAGGAAAATCATCTGTATCCTCACTGTTCTCTTCCCCTCCCCACCAAGATTCGTTTCACAATGTTGATTGTCCCTCATATTAATAACGTGCTCAGTTTTTTGTGTTTTTTTTAAGATTTTATTTATTTATTTGAGAGAGAACACATGAGAGGGGATAGGGTCAGAGGGCAAAGCAGACTCCCCACCGAGCAGGGAGCCCGATGCGGGACTCGATCCAGGGACTCCAGGATCATGACCTGAGCCAAAGGCAGTCGCTTAACCAACTGAGCCACCGAGGCGCCCCACGTGCTCAGGTTTTAATTTTCACAAAAATCTTGTGACATAGTTATCTTTGCTATTCACATTTTACAGATGAGGAGACTTAGGCTTCCTAGAAAGATCCTATGACTGATCTGTGGCAGAGCAGGGGCTTGAACCCAGGTCTGTGTGGTCCCAGAGCCCATGCAGTGACCCCTCCTCTCTTCTGTCATCCTGCACACTCAAGGGCTGTCTTCTTCACCCCTCAGTCTCCCACAGGTCCCACAGCACAGAACCAGGCATGGTGCTAACACTGGGCCAGGGCGACGTGGGCCAGTTGGGGCTAGGCGAGAATGTGATGGAGAGGAAGAAGCCGGCCCTGGTGCCCATTCCAGAGGACATCGTGCAAGCCGAGGCTGGGGGCATGCATACTGTGTGTCTAAGCAAAAGCGGCCAGGTAGGTTGGGGTGGGTGGCACAGGACTGGACAGGGCCTAGGGTTGGGGGGCTTGGGGAAGGAGCTTTGAGCCACACACATCACTCTGTGGAGATGGAGCTGGTTAGCTGCACAGGGAGTGCAAGAATGGACTGAAGCCAGACCTTGCGCTAATGGGGGCATCTTGGGCACAGGTCTACTCCTTCGGCTGCAACGATGAGGGTGCCCTGGGAAGGGACACATCAGTGGAGGGCTCAGAGATGGTCCCCGGGAAAGTGGAACTGCAAGAGAAAGTGGTACAGGTGTCAGCAGGAGACAGTCATACAGCAGCCCTCACTGAGGATGGTCGCGTTTTCCTCTGGGGCTCCTTCCGGGTAAGACTGGGTCTGGAAGACCGCATGAGGGCTGGCTGGCTGGAAGAATTCACTGGTGAGACCCCAGTGATAATCCATCTCCACCTCCCAGTTGTACTTAATGGTGGGGAAATCAAGGCCCAGAGGCAGAGCTTGGGCCCAGACGCAGGTCTCTTCATCCAGGCCTGTCCACACCATGGGCTCCTTCCTTTTGAGTCCATATTATGAAGTGTGTTATCTTGGGAAAGGGGTGGGTCAAGGATGCCTTTGGGCTGAGACTGACTCAGGAAGCCTGCTCTCCTCACCCATCTCCCTGCCTTCAACCTCCCCGCTTCCCAGCCCTCTTCTACATCTGTCAGGGGTTTTGGGGTGCATGAGAAGGATTGTCACATCTCAGAATTTCTGAGGCAAGGGAGTTTAAACAGTAGAGTCAGCATTAAAATTGTCTTGGTACTTTGGTATTTATTTTGAAATGTCAAAAATAAAGGAATCTGATGAGGTGTGTCCTCATCATGGCTGTTTTTAAAGCTACTTATGGAGAATTTCAAGCACATAAAAGTAATCAGAAAAACATATTGAATACCCATTTACTCGCCTCCACAGTCATCAGCTTGTGGCCAAACTTGTTTCCTCTCTGCTCCCGTCCATTACCCTACTTCTTTGTTATTTTAATGCAAATCACAAGCCACATATGATTTCATTCATTAAGTGTTTCACTGTTTGTCCTGGCTCCTGCCCACCTCTTCATCCCCATCTGGCACCAGTCCCCTTCGCCATACGGCTCCATGGTTGCCGCAAGCCTGGATCTGGCTGGTCTGGGGCAGACAGGACTGGCCGGTAAGTGCCCTGCCCTGCCTTCCAGGACAATAACGGTGTGATTGGACTCTTGGAACCCATGAAGAAGAGCATGGTGCCCGTGCAAGTGCAGCTGACTATGCCCGTAGTGAAGGTGGCCTCAGGTGAGCCTGGGGGCACTCTAGGCAGGAGTTGGAGAAGCTCGTTCTGGGGCTATCCTAGTCTTGGGCCGTACAGACAAGCCCTGTATCCTCTGCCTTCCTCTCGCCCGCAGGAAATGACCACTTGGTGATGCTGACAGCTGATGGTGACCTCTACACTTTGGGCTGCGGGGAGCAGGGCCAGCTGGGCCGTGTGCCTGAATTATTTGCCAACCGTGGTGGCCGGCAGGGCCTTGGTAGGTGGCTTAGGTCACTCCGGCAGGGCAGAGCAACTTGGCAAGCCACCCCCTGGTGAAGGTCAGAAGCAGGAGGGATTCTCTGTGTGAGTTTAGGCTTGCATCAGCTAGGCCTGTGGTGATAGGTAAGAACTCTGACTCTAGAGCCAGACCACCCTGGATTTGAATCCTGCTTCTACTACCTATTGGCTGTGGGACCCTGGACGTATTTTTCTCATCTCTAAACTTACTTCATTGAGTTGTGGTTGAAGTGAAATGGAGTTAACATAGAAGAATGTTTGGCACATGGTAAGTTCCGTGTAAATGTTACCTTTTACAACTCTGGGAGTCTGAGTGAGGCACTTGTACTCTCTTGGCCTGTTTCTTCTTCTTTTTAATAGGGAAAAGGAAGAAAAATCCCTGCTTAGCTTTCCTCCAGGGGCTATAGTGATGGGAAAAAACACACAGGACAGAGAGAGAAGCTGTGTGTGTCTGCCACTGACCCTGGCCTCCTCTCTGCTACAGAACGACTCCTGGTCCCCAAGTGTGTGATGCTGAAATCCAGAGGGAGCCGGGGTCATGTGAGATTCCAGGACGCCTTTTGTGGTGCCTATTTCACCTTTGCCATCTCCTGCGAGGGCCATGTATATGGTTTCGGCCTCTCCAACTATCATCAGCTTGGTGAGTCCCAAGCCCAACATCTGGCATAGCCCAGAGTGACTTGGATCCAATCCTGGCTTCACCACTCATTTGTTGGGCACCCTTGTTGGGGTCTGCTAACCCCTCAGAGCCATAGTTCTGTTATCTGTAAACTGAGAATATCCTTACCTTGGTGTTTGTGGCGGGGGGAGGTGGCCTCATGTGTGAGAGGATGAAGAAGGACAGCTCCTTGGACAGCTTCACCGCTAAAACTCTATTCTGGCATTTTCCTCCCAGGAACCCCAGGCACAGAATCTTGCTTTGTACCCCAAAACTTGACATCCTTCAAGAACTCTACCAAGTCCTGGGTGGGCTTCTCTGGTGGCCAGCATCATACAGTCTGCATGGATTCGGAAGGTGGGACCTGTGGGTTGGGGGTGGAGTATTCCTTGGGCATAGCCTAGCCAGACTCCTGAGACCATGGTCCTTGGAACCTGGGCCTGCTCCATGGGTTGGGCCAGATGTGGGTCCATGAGGGCCATTCTCATCCCTCAGAGTCTTGGCACTCTTCCAAGTATGAGCTCAGTGGGGTCCTATGGGGGTTCTCCCAGACCTCCCCCAAAACTGGGACAGATGCTGCAGACCTGCTTCTCACCACCCTGGGAGTGGGCACCAGCTCCCTTGGATTTGGGAACTCATCTGACCTACCTGGAGCATGCCCTCTGCTACTCTTCATCTCCTCCCTCCTCCCACAGGAAAAGCGTACAGCCTGGGCCGGGCTGAGTATGGGCGGCTGGGCCTTGGGGAGGGCGCCGAGGAGAAAAGCATACCTACCCTCATCCCAAGGCTCCCTGCTGTCTCCTCAGTGGCTTGTGGGGCCTCCGTTGGGTATGCTGTGACCAAGGATGGTGAGTTGGGGCTGCCCACACTTGGTGTGGTTGGGTCTTGGGGGTCATGATTCTTACCAAACTGCTCGTCAGGCTGTGATGTCCATCATCAAATAGAGCTGAGATGCAGAGAGCACTGTTTGTGATGACATTGCTTTTCTCCTGTCAGAAGCTCTGGCTTTGATGAACACAAAATGAGTAAACGTATTATTTTAAGAAGGGTTATTTGTTTCGTAGCATAGAAAAATAGTAAAGAGAGACACATCACTGAGGCCCAGACAGGCAGTAGGACTTGAATCCAGGTCTCCAGAGTCTTTTTTTTTTTTTAAGATTTTATTTATTTACTTGACAGAGACAGCAAGCGAGGGAACACAAGCAGGGGGAGTGGGAGAGGGAAAAGCAGGCTTCCCGCCGAGCAGGGAGCCCAATGCGGGGCTTGATCCCAGGACCCTGGGATCATGACCTGAGCCAAAGCAGACGCTTAACAACTGAGCCACCCAGGCACCCCCAGGTCTCCAGAGTCTTAGCTCAGTCTTCTCTTTACACTTCCCACCAAGGTGACCCCTTTTATTTACAACCTAGTATGTGCCAGCTTCCCAGGGAGCTGTACTTAGACTTTTATTAGGAGAAAGAAAGCTTAGTCACTGGGGTTCCAGCAGGCACAGCAGAGGAGGCTCTGAACCAGGTGGTCACCAAAGCCTGAGTGGGTGAGATCGATAGCCATGGACACCTTGAGAAGTCTGGAGCTGATGGAAGCACTTGACTGAAATTATCTGGGAAGAGTTACTGGGAAAGTAGAGCTTGTACTACACCTTAAAGGTTCAGTCTTTTATGATAAGCAATGAAGGGCATCCCAGGCACAGGAACATCTAGAGCAGTCTCAAAGGTCTCGAAGGTCCTTGGAATGGAGGGTGGTGTAGGGTTTTGGGGAGTGGCCAGTCATGTAGAGCCTTGAATGCCATGCCTAGGAGTAGAGAGAAGTCTTTGGCAATGTATAAGGGGTGTGGTCTCTGGTTGACAAAACTATTTTTTTAATCCATCATCTCCTTGGCTTCTCCCAGCTTCCCTGAACTCCCAGAGGCTGGGACATTGCTAGGCTGCTACAGGCCAAAGCCAGAATTCACCCTCATGTTCTAGGCTTCTCACGGTTTAGAAAGGTGGGGCTAGGGATCCTGGAGACAGCTGTCCCCATTTCTCTCCCCTGTAGGTCGTGTTTTCGCCTGGGGCATGGGTACCAACTACCAGCTGGGCACAGGGCAGGAGGAGGATGCCTGGAGCCCGGTGGAGATGACAGGCAAACAGCTGGAGAACCGTGTGGTCTTATCGGTGTCCAGTGGGGGCCAGCACACAGTCTTACTAGTCAAGGACAAGGAACAGAGCTGATGAAGCCTCTGCGGGCCTGGCTCCTGGCCCTGCCACCCTCCCTCCTGGAACTGGGAAGCTATGACAACTACAGATTCCAGCAGGCCTCCCCCAGCCCCGAATACTCTGTCATCTCCTGCCTTTTTCCTATCAGCAGAACAGAATCCTTTTCCTCTTTTCTGTCCTCCTTTCCTGAATCATCCTGCAACCTACAAGATGAAGGGGAGTGGGGGGAAATGGAAGAGGGGAGGGGGTTTTGGCAGCCGGAACATTGCTCACCCCAGAGCTATGTGGTTAGACCTTTCCCCCTCATCCCTACCTCCATGGTCCTGGCTGACCCTGGTTTTGCCTGCCAAAAACCAAAAATTCCTCCCCTGGGGATTTGGTGCCCACATTCTGAAAAGTTGGGGATCCTCAAGCCCTACTCTAGCCATGTGCCACTCTCTGTCCTTCACAATCCACAGGCAGACAAATGGTATGGTGGTCAGACCCAGCTGTCATGGACCTATGCCTGGGGGAAACCGGAGATGGGGCAGGGCTGCCCAGCCATGGGCAACCCCAAGCCAAATATTTGGCCCTCAACAGATGTCCATGGGGAAGAATAAACAATGATCCTCCACTTGATCAAGAAAAAAGCCAATCAGCCTTTCTCCCAGAAGCACAAAGCATTCTGCCCTTCAGGCATTGCCTGAGTATCCTGCCCATCCGACCTGCCTTACCTGTAGCCAAGGGCCTGACGTCTGGAAAGGAAGCTACATCTGCAGGGCAGGACATGGAGGGAGTGGGGAAGGAGAGTTTTATAAACAAACTTATAGCAATATTGAGAGTGAAGGGAGGGAGGGGAGGGGGGTCAGAAGGGCAGAGGCTGGTGCCCAGAAAGGGAAGCAGCAGCTTGTACAGTGGCTGAGAAAATAGAAAACAGTTTTGATTTTTTTTAAATATAAAGTATTTTGGAGGGGAGAGTGAAATCTTTTAACACTTTGAATAAATTTAGAGTTTTATAAAACAGGTCACTTGTTTTCTACATACTCCCTGCTTTTTTAAGGGAGCACCTGTCGTGTTGGCAAGAGCAGAATAAACCCATACCTATGCACCTGGTCAAGGCTAGGACTTAAGTGATGTCGCGATGTCCTGGTATGTGCCAGTCAGCTGTTGATGTAACTGTTTCATACAAATCAAAAAAGAGAAAAAGAGTTATTGATTTTTGCTTAGGTATTTATGTTTCAGGAATCAGTGGATTTAAAAAAAAAAAAAAACTATGCTGCATAATGTGAGACATGGAATGGATCTTTTAATATCCTAATCCCAAACCAAGATTTGAGTACAGTACATATCTACAAATACACTAAGCTTGCTGTTATATCATTCTCAGCAGCTGATGTAATTGATTAAACATGGTTAACTGCATAATAACTCTTAAGACTACTTACTACGAGTATTAATGTAGATCTTCCCAGGCACTTGAGCAACCAAATCATACAGCTGACCTGTCTACGATGGTGGTCGCTAGCTACATGTGGCTATTTACATTTAAATAAATTACAACTTGTAAAAATTTAAAATTAATTTCCTTGGTTGCACTAGCCACATTTCAAGTCCTCAGTAGTCCTGTATGGCTGGTGCCTGTGGTATTGGGCTATGCAAACATAGAACGTTTCTATAATTGCAGGAAGTTACAGTGGACAGTGCTGATCTAGAAGGTCTTTACATGTATAACAGGAAGTTTTTATTATCACCAAAAGGATTCGTCTTGGATGTCCGTGACTTGGAAAAATGAATATGACGTAAAAGAACTTCAAATGTATTCTGTGATTTTTTCCCCCCTTAAGTTTTAGTTTTGATACAGGCAATATACTGACTGGAAATTGACTTCTTAGAAGGGACACCACACTTTTGATTCTAATATTTTCTTTGTAAAGAAGCACTTGTGTGTGTGCTGCTCCTCCTCACTCCCCCCAGAAAAGTCCATTTGGTTTAGACTTACTGGAGTTTTCCGTTCTGACAGGATAGCATGATGAAAATACCCTGTTCTTAATAACAGCTCTTCTGTATTGGGACTTAAAATGGGCCAGGCATTGTGCTGAACACTTTACATGCAATAATAGCTCTTTCAATCCTTACATCAGCCCTGCAAAAACTTGTCCCTCGGGAAACAGTCCCTGAGAGTTGTGACTTGCTTAAGGTCAAGAAGCTACCTACCAAATGCACAAACTAGGCTGGAATCTAAGTCAGCCTCTTGCTGAGCCGAGAACGTCAATTCCTTTTCCTTGTGTTGCACGTAAGTGTTATAAAGCTCTCTGTAGGTGCTTTACATATATGAGAACAGTGTCAGGCACATAATACTCTATAATATGCTCTTTGCTGTTACGACAATTGTACGTTTTTTTCTGTTCCCTATAGTTAATAATTGTCCTGTTTTTCACATGCATAGTTTTTTGGTGTTAGGTATTAATTTAGCGCCAAAATCTTAAAGTGTAAATTTCCTTTTGTTCAAACACATTGAGTACTCTGTTTTATCTTTTCCCCCATCCTCCTGCAACCTGGATTGATTACCCCAAAACAAATGTAATCATAGTACATAATGTGGCTCTGCTATAAATATTTACAAAGTTGTAATGTAAATGTTCAATATTGCTTTGACAGACATTATATTTTATTTATTTTTTTGCCTGCTGTGGGGTTTGAACTCACATCCCTCCCCCCTCCCCAAGATCAAGAGTGTCACGCTCTATTGACTGAGCCAGCCAGGTGCTCCTGCTTTGCGAGAAATTATAGTCAGAAGATATAGTCGAAGATGGAGAAGTGTGTATGTATGAATGAAGGACAGTCTCTAAATGAGAAAGTACATTATTTAGAAATGTGCAGATTATAGGGAGATACAGAAACTTGCCTCAAGGGACTGAGAATTGGGGGTAGGGATAGGGTAAGGGACTGCTGTGTATTGTTTATTTCATAAAATCAACAAATATTTTCTCAGTGCCTACCTTATCCCAGACGTTGTTGTAGGAATTTGATTAGAAACAAAACACAAGAATCCCTGTCTCATGAAGCTTGCATTCTAAATTAAAAGCAAACATTTAAAAATCTTCCACCTGTAGAAAGTAAAGAGCACTGCAGAGGGGCTGGCAAATAGTACCAAATAAACAGCTCTCTGCTATAATTTGAAGGCCTCCAAATACCGTGTTGGAGAATTTACTGGATGCCAGGCATTGGGCCAAGTACTTTCCCAACTTCTCATTTTCTCTTCACAACACCCTATGTGGTAAGCACTGCTGTTATCCATATTAGTCTCAGGTTAAGTAACTTGCCAAAATAATTAGTGAGAGGAGGCTGGGATTGATAGCCAAAGCGCCCAGCCACTACACTTGCTATTACAGTAAGTAGGATAAACCTGGAAATGTGGCAGCTAGTGGCTGGATCTCGTTTTCAGACTGGTAAGCGCTTGACTTGGGGGCCCAACGCCCTAAACTGAGGAGATGTATAAACTGGTAAAGAAGGGCCTTAGTGGCTTATCAGCCCAGAGGGAGCCCCAGAAGGGGATCCTCAAGCACTTGGGGTGAGCTTCACTGTTAGAGTTGATGATCACTTACAAAAAAGCTCCCCATTCTGAGAAATGGGCGCCAGAGTGAGGCTTTGGCCTCGGACACTCCCGGACTAGGAGAATTACATTGTCGGGATTATCTAGTCATAGTAATGGGTGTTCACTGAGGGCCTTCCCTGGACCGGTAATTGTTCTGGGACAAGTTAGAGCTGGCGCTTTGGGTTAGGGTAGTGGATATGGGACTCCCGAAAGTAGAATGACAAGACTTGGGGATTATTTGGTTGAGATGACAGGGTTGACCCAATTTACACTCCCTGTAACCCGCCGCCCCCTCTTTTCACTCTAGGGCTATCTACAGGCATGATGGAAGAATCCCATCCAACTTCAACAAAAATCCCACGTCTCGCAAACTGGGAAGCAGGGTGAGGGGGTGGCTGGGGCAGACCTGTGGTTTGCCCCAAGGTCACACAGTGGAACTGGATCGTCTGGGCTCCCAAAGGGACTTTTTAGTTTCCTAAAAAGTGTGCTTTTATTTGCAGGGTTTTTGGTTGATTTGTTTTGTTTTGTTTTTTACAATGAGCATAATTAGTTTTGTAATTTTAAATGTACTTGTGTGTTGGAACCCACGGTCAGAAAGAAACCCGAGAAAACCAGTCACCCGAGCAACCCCCGCGAGGGCGTAGCGCCTGCTCCGCCCCCGCCCGCGGACTCCGGCTGAGCTCCGCCCTCGGGGATCCAGGAACTCAGCGCCCGCCAGCCGGGTCGTCGGGAAAACCCGGAGCGGCCAATCCCGGCGCGGCCCTGGGCGCTGCGTGCGCAGAAGACGTCGGAGGCGCATGCTCTCTGGCGGTCCCGGCCCCGCGGACTGGCGCCGGCGCTGGCCTCCTTGGCCCGCGGACTCCTGGGCCGGCTGCGGGCATGGCGGCCAGTCTGTGGATGGGCGACGTGAGTGAGGGCAGCTGCCCCGGTCCGAGGAGGACGAATCTTAGCGTCACGGGGGAGGACGAGTCTGAAGGGGAAGGGTCCTCGAATCCCAAAAGGGTGGAAGTGAATGGGGAGAGGAGTTCTTTGGGTGAAACAGGCGGGTCCCAGAATTTAGGTGAAGAGACCGAGTCTGAGGATGGGGGTTCCCGGCCCTCCGCCTGCGTTCATGGAAGGGAAAGGGAAGTTCTTTAGGGGGATAGAATGGCTGGAATCCCAAGGATTGAAGGGCGCTGTGGCTCGAGGACTGGAGGGATAGGGTTACTAGATCCAAGGAGGAAGCTCCCTAAAGGGAGCAAGTTTGAAGGGAAGGGAGGCAAAGGATTGAAAACGTGGGAGGTGGGATTCAGGCCACTGTAGATGAAAATCTCCACTCGCCTCATCCCCGCCCCCACCAGCAGCGTGTAGCCAACCCTGGGTGGGCTCTGGAACCGGGAATGAGGAGCCTGGATGCCCCCTGAATGTATTGCTCTTGTATTTACGCAGCTGGAGCCGTACATGGATGAGAATTTCATCTCCAGAGCCTTTGCCACCATGGGGGAGACCGTGATGAGCGTCAAAATTATCCGAAACCGCCTCACTGGGTACATTTTCTCCTTCCATCTTTTCAATTCTCCTTTAATAGACCGTGCTGCCAGTGTCATTCTCGAGAATGTAAACATCGAAAAGTCAGGGCTTCTCACCCCTAATAATAGTTAACATAATGTTATAAACGCTAACATTTGGGGGCTTATTGAGAGGAAGTATAGCATATTGTTAAGGACTGGACTCTGGAGCCAGACTGAAAGTTAGGTTTACTGTGTGACCTTGGGCAAATTACTAAACCTCTCCATTTCCATCTCACCGTGACTATGAAAATGGAGATGATAACACCATATCCTTCATAGAGTTATGGTGAGGATTAAATGAGTTAATTCACATTCAGCATTTAGAACAGTCTAGCCTATGGCATTTGGTCAATGAATATAAACAGATTATGATCTGCTAGGTAGTAAGCACTTCAAAATCCTTTTTTGAGGGGGCACCTGGGTGGCTCAGTCGTTAAGCCTGGACTCTTGATTTTGGTTCAGGTCATGATTTCAGGGTCCTGGGGTCGAGCCTGCAGCGGGACTCTGCGTTGGGTGTGGAGCCTGCTTAAGATTCTCTCTCTCTCGGGGCACCTGGGTGGCTGAGTCCGTTAAGCATCTGCTTTCAGCTCAGGTCATGATCTCAGGGTCTTGGGATCAGGGCTCCCTGCTCAGTGGGGAGTCTGCCTCTCCCTCTCCCTCTGCCCCTCCTGGTCTCCAAAAAAATAAAAATAGAAATAATCTTTTAAGATTCTATTTTTTTAGATTTATTTATCCAATGCAGAGCTCGATCGTAGAACCCTGAGATCATGACCTGAGCTGAAGTCAAGAGTCAGATGCTTAACCGACTGAGGCACCCGAGTGCCCCAATAAATAAATCTTAAAAAAAAAAAAGGGATTTTATTTTTAAGTAATCTTCACACACAATGTGGGGCTCAGACTTAGAACCCCAAGATCAAGAGTCACATGCTTCTTGGACTGAGCCAGCCAGGTGCCCCTAAAATAATTTTTTAAATTACAAAAACGTCTGAGCTAAGTATTATTATTAGGGAAGCTTCATAACTGTCTTAAAGTTTACAGAGCTGTTAAATGACAAGCCAGGACTCAGATCTGTTCTTAAAGTCATGAGTGCCCTTAACTTAAAAAGTTATTTATAGAAACAGTACCATGTGCTGTTGTTGTAGGTTCCTGGGATATGTGGCTGAAACAAACCAGGCATAGTCCCTCCTCATGGAGTTTACTACATTCTAATGGGGAAACAGCAGTAAATATGTAAACAAAACAAAATGCAGAGAATATTTTGAGATAGTGGTGCTATGTTGCCTGCACATTCTTCCTTCTCTTGAGGGGTCTCACTTTTCCTTAGAGTTCTAATTAGAAAAAAGAGGATTCTCTTATCATTTTGACAATGTTTACTGAGCAGGTACTCTGCCAGGTACACTACCAGAGCAGCTTGCTGAAACATCAAATGGTTGAAAAATATAGATGAGAGATGAAGTGTGGTCAGTTCTGGCTGTTTGGTTGACAGGTACTTTGTGTATTCAGAATCCCAGTACCTATTACTGAAACCCAAGTATGGCTGCCTGTAGAGAGAGGCCAATATTCTAGAGATGAGGTGGGTTTTTTTTTTTTTTCTCTTGCCCCCCCCCACCCCCACCCGAGAGACGAGTTTTGATTGGAAGGGAATATGAGCTTTATTCAGGAGGCCGGCTACCTGGAGAGAAGGTGGACTCTTGTCCAAAAGCCAACTCCAAGGTTTCTCCTGACCCAGAAATTTTTAAAGTGATTTAGGGCAGTTAATTAGTTAAGGGAATGCAGTGGTCTATGACAACTTTTGACTACGTGCAGTCTCGATGGTGCCAGCTACAGATGTTATCATGGTGGTTGAAGGTATTGCAGTGGGGTCTGGTTCCTTGGTGGGGGGGTAGGGTGGTGTTGTGCAAGAGGGTTTGGTTTCTTGGTGCCCCGGGTGGTGCAGGAGAGCCCGGTGACATGTAGAAGTGCTCTGTTCTTTCTACGAAAGAATGCATGATCCATAAATGTACACAGGTTTAGTTAATCAGTCAGGTGGGTTAAGGGTGCTTGCTAAAACTTAAAAGACTAGGTTGGCCAGAGGGGCCAAGGCAGCTTCATACCTAGGAACAGTTTGTTTTTGTTTTTTGTTTTTGTTTTTTGTCTTTCAACCATTTTATGAAATGAGAAAAGACCAAGGTAGCCACGAGGCCATTCACATACAGGTATGCAGTGTGGATGAGGAAGGGACAGAGGAAAAACCAGCACGACGCCAGGTGATCACTGGGAACCAACTTCCCCAAAGCTCCTAACAGCAGAACACTCTAGACAGGAGCATATTTATATAGGTCCTACAGAAATAGACTTGGTTCCATGCCTGTTCTCTGCAATTGGCCTGTCTCTGTAGGCTTTTTTGTATCAAATGGAGTAGAGGTTTTCAGTGACCCTGAGGCAGGCATAGAGAACTCATTGCCGGTCCCTGCCCAGCTCCTGGGATGCCAGGACGTGACAGGTGGAAAGGGAGAAGCAACTGTACAGCCTGGAAAAAAATACAGTGAGCACAGTGGACCACGGAGGGGCTCCCCAGGTCCTGCTACATGAGGCCATTAACACACCTTGACTCTGAGCCTGATAAACAGTCTCAGAAAGGACCCTGTGCCCATACGTGAAATGTTTCTCGGGGAAAACAGCCCCCACCCCCTGGACACACTAGTCCACGGGGCCCTCAGTTTTCATTCTGAGGTCTGGGAGCTGCAGCCCAGAACAGGGATGAAGAATTGCACCAGCTACACTCAGGGCGAGCCAAGAGCCTTTCCCTGGGAGGCCGTGGCTCTGCTGCTCCCTCCTCTTCAACGTTGGTGCCTGCATCCCCCCAGCTGCCTACATGCTCTCTCCACTTGCTTTTTATTTGCACTGTATTCTAGGAACAGATTCTCTGGCAGGTAGATCATGCTAGCCTAAATATTTTTCTTCTTTTTGCTCTTGTAGACAGAAAACCCCAGATAATCAGCTACTAGTATGAAAACACATTCTGTAATACTTTCTACTTTATTGAAATAAAATTTGGAACTCTTTTCCTATCCGTGATTCCTAAACTCTGGCTATTTCTTATGTACTTACAAACACATTACATTTATGTCTTGCCTCATTTGACAGACTTTGGAGTGTCCTGTAAGAATACTGTAAAATAAATAAATGCAAATTTAAAAACCAAGACCAGAGAAAATAAGGGAAAAAAAATAAGACCCATGGAGAATAATGTGCAGCAGAGCATAGTGCTTAAGAATGCAGTCAGTGGTTGCACAATAATGTGAATATTCTTTTTTTTTAAGATTTTATTTATTAGAGAGGGAGACAGCGTGCGCATGTAGGGAAGAGGGGCAGAGGGAGAAGCAGGCTCCCCGCTGAGCAGGGAGCCCGACTCGGGACTGGATCCCAGTACCCTGAGATCATGACCTGAGCCAAAATCAAGAGTCAGGTGCTTAACCAACTGTGCCACCCAGGCACCCTCAGAATATCTTTTATAGCTTTTCTTTTTTTATGTGTCTCTCTCTTTTTTTTTTCCCCATCTTAGGCGGGTCATGTGCCAAGGTTGTAACAGAGTTTAAGGGAGGTACATGTCACAACAGTATGAACACTCAATCATCACAGTAATGAAGTACAAAAGGATCATCTTCTGTCTGTTTTAAGCGTAGGAAAGCTCACCTCTTATCTTTTCTCGTGCCACTGACTTTTTAAAGAGGTAGGACTAAATTGTCTTACATAAGGTCCTACATTCTGGAATCTGGTTTTATTTGCTTCCTTGTGGTGAGGGTTTAGCTGTTCTGTCCCTAATATTCCCTATAAACTGGACATTAGATCTAAGGGTTTGATTGGATTGTATTAAATATTTTGGAGGGCGCCTGGGTGACTCAGTAAGTTAAGTGTCTGACTCTTGATTTTGGCTCACGTCATGATCTCGGTCGTGGGATTGCATCCTGAGTCAGGCTCGGTACTCAGCAGGGAACCTGCAGCTCTCCCTCTCTCTGCTCCTCCCCCTCTCTCTGCTCCTCCCCCTCTCTCTGCTCCTCCCCCTGCTTGTGTTCCCTCTCTCGCTCTCTGTCTTACTGTCAAATAAATAAATAAAATCGGGAGCACAAGCAGGGGGAGTGGGAGAGGGAGAAGCAGGCCTCCCGCGGAGCAGGGAGCCCGATGCGGGGCTCGATCCCAGGACCCCGGGATCATGACCCGAGCTGAAGGCAGACGCCCAACGGCTGAGCCACCCAGGCGCCCCTCAAATAAATAAATCTTAAATATTTTTGGCAAAAGTACTTCAAAGGTGCTACAGTACATAAATAAGTGTTTATCAGAGGAGTCTGGACTGGCCCAGATAGACAACCCTTATATTCAGGTTTGTAAGTTCTGAACTGGAATATGGCAGGGAACAAAAATAGGATGAGCTCTGATTAGAAAAACATTTTTCCCTCCCCTTAGGCCAAGGCTCAGTCTCATCTGGGAATCCCATCTTTAACCATTCTCTTTCTCTTGTTTGCTTTCTTTCCAGAATCCCAGCTGGCTACTGTTTTGTAGAATTTGCAGATTTGGCCACAGCCGAGAAGTGTTTGCATAAAATTAATGGGAAACCCCTGCCAGGAGCCACACCTGTAAGGACACTTGGATAATGATGATGTTCCCATTTTTATTGTCATCGATAACTATCATTCATTGAATCCCTACTGTATACTTACTCTGTTGAACCCTATAACAACCCTGCACAGTAGGCATCGTTATCTTTGGCAGCCCAGGAAACCGAAGCTCAGGGAGGTGGCGTAACTTGTCCGAGGCAGCGCAGGTAGTAACTAGCAGAGGCGGGACGCCAGCGGAAGATTGGTTGCCTCCAAAACCCATGCCCTTTGCACTCTGCACTGCTGCCTCCCTTCATGGAAGACTTGCAACTCTAGACCTCTTGCCTGATTGAGAAACTAGAACAGGCTGGCAGCAGTGAGGACACATTTCAAGAGAGTTACATTCTGCTCTTCCCACAGTTACTTAGCTTACAGCCGCACCAAGCTGGCACACCTGGGCTCATAGAACCATGGAGCTGGCAGTGCCCTTAGCGGTCATCCGTGCAACCCCCTCACTTTATACAGGAGAGAAAGCTGAGGCTTAGAGAGGGGGAGATGTTTTGGCCAAGGTAATTTATTTCAGTTTTTTTCAAATATTGTTTGACTCTTGAAACACCTTTCTCTGTTTTAGTTTGTTTGTTTTTAAATTTCTAGGCAAAACGTTTTAAACTGAACTATGCCACTTATGGGAAACAACCAGATAACAGGTAAGTGCAGGGTGGCCCCAGGGTAGCTTCAAGGCCCAGGAAATGTCTAGAGACAAGATGTGTCCCTGTGCTGGTCACCACCAAAGGGGTTGGGGAGCCCAGTTTGGTCCACTCCGCCTTCCTCCTGAGGGATGACTCCCTCCCCTCCCCTGCTGGTGGACCTGCCCAGTGTGCTTCTTGTCAAGACCCATGTCTTCTCTGTATTTGGTGCTGCCTCTGGCCTTCCACCCTGTTAGTACCTGCAGTACTGGAGTTTTATTCATAAGAATTGACCTGTTGTAGTGACATAAATTCATTGTTTCAGGGTGCCCTTCAAAAGCTTTAAAACAATGTATCAAGAGCTTTAAAAAGATTTGTACCCACTGACCCTGTAATTCTACTTCAGAATTTATACGTGGATGTATGCAAAGATTAGCTTCAAAAGTGTTTGTTGAAATATTACATATAATGGGGGAAATTGGGGAAAAACCCAAATAACCTACTAATAGAGAAGTAGCTTAAATGACAATATGTTCATTAATTGGAATACTATGTATCCATTTGTAAGTCATTTTGCAGCAGATGAGGACAGGTCAAGAAGTTGGTGATAAGTTAAAAGTGAAAAATGCTAGAAACAAAACAAGGGAGTCATACCCAAGTTTTGTAAATTTCAAAAAGGAAAGCCAGGGGTGCCTGGGTGGCTCAGTCGGTTAAGCGTCCAGCTCTTGATCTCAGCTCAATTCATGATCTCATGGTTGTGAGTTTGGGCCCCACATTGGGCTCCACGCTGGGGGTGGAGCCTACTTTCAAAAAGAAGAAAAAAGGGATATCTGGGTGGCTCAGTTGATTAAGTGTCTGCGTTCGGCTCAGGTCATGATCCCAGGGTCCTTGCTCAGTGGGGAGCCTGCTTCGCCCACTGCCTGCCACTCGACCTGCTTGTGCTCACTTTCTCTCTCTCTTTCTCTCTGACAAGTAAATAAATAAAATCTTAAACAAACAAACAAAAACACAAAGAAGCCAAAGAAAAAAGACAAAAGTATATAACAGAGTGTTCATAGTGATTACCTTCGAGTGGTTGGGTTACTGGTAATTTTATTTTTCTTTGTCCTTTTGTGTATTCTGATTTAAACAAGGAATATGTATCATACTTGAACTAAGACTATAATAATGAGTCTGTTTGTTTGCTATTTTTTGTTAAATAATTTTTTCTAGAACAGAGGTTGACAAAATGTGACCTGACTTACATCACCTGTGAGCTAAAAATAAAAATGGTTTTTACACTTTTAAAGGATTGTGAAAACAGAAAAAGCAACAGAGACCATAGGTGCCCCACCAAGCTTAAAATTTTTACTATCTGGCCTTTTACAAAAAAAGTTTGCTGATCCATGTTCTAAAAGTTGGCAGATTTCATTTTAGCTCTGCTTTCAGTCTTAGGAGATAAGGTCCAGTTCTCATTCTCCATCTGCACCATTTGAATTAAAAATATGCAGTGAGGGCCTCCTGGCTAGCTTAGTCGGTAGGGCATGCGACTCTTGATCCTAGGGTCATGAGTTCGAGCCCCACATTGGGCGTAGAGATTACTTAAATATTTGCAGCGAATACAGAGTGTCTAGTTTTGTCTTTTGAGCACCTCCGACCAGGCCCCCCCATCTGCACTCCTGTAATATTTGAAGCCAGACAGGCTTTGTTCAGTGGATAAGGCGCTTGGGACAGGGGCTGCTTCCATAACTCTCTGCCAGGACTGCCAGGAGCAACAAGTTAGGACCTGGCTAAGGACCCATCAGACGTGCTGTTCCCCGGGAAGGCCCAGGAGAGGTTTACCTAGAATGGGCCAAAAGAGCTTGTTAGAACAAAGCTTTCGGTGTCTGTCTCTGAATCTTGTTCTCCCCTCTCAGCCCTGAATACTCCCTCTTTGTGGGGGACCTCACCCCAGATGTGGATGATGGCATGCTGTATGAATTCTTCGTCAAAGTCTACCCGTCCTGTCGGGGAGGCAAGGTGGTTTTGGACCAGACGGGCGTGTCAAAGTAAGGCCTTACCTGTGACTGATGCCCACCGTGTTCCAGCATTTGTCTCAAAGATGGGGGTGTTAGAGCGAGGCCATGTAGCATGGGAATGAAGAGCACGGGCTCTGGAGCCAGACTGTGGTGTGCATCCTGACTCGGGTACTGGCCCAACCTCTCACCTGATTATTTCCTCATTGGTACAACAGATGCTAATTAATAGTGTGCTCACAGGCCTGACCTAACGGTTATGTGATGTGCTATAAATAAAGCAGTAGGATATGCTGGGTAGGTGTTTGCCATTTTACCTATTATTGTTACTTCAAAGGTAGAAAAACCTCAAGAAAGGCTTATTTTTGATCAGAGTAATAGTTATAAGCACAAGTTTGAGTTACAAGCTCAAGACGTGGATTTGAATCCTGCTTCTACAATGATGTTGGGCAAGTTGCCTCTGAACTTGATTTCCCCCTCAGTAAAATGGGGACACTACCGTTATCTAATCATTGGGCAGTTTGACGAGATAATCCTAGGGAAATGCTCAGCACAGTGCCTGGGAGATAAGAAGTGCTCACGAAATATTAGCTATCATTTGTTGATCCCGGAAGTAGGATATGAGTCCCGGGGCGCCTGGGTGGCTCAGTCGGTTAAGCGTCTGACTCTTGTTTTTGACGGACTTTTGGTTTTGGCTCAGGTCATGATCTCAGGGTCGTGAGATCGAGCCCCACGTGGGGCTCTGGGCTCAGTGCGGAGTCTGCTTGAGATTCTTTCCTCCTTCATCTCCTTCACCCTCTGCCCCTCCCCCCCACTCTTGCGCATACCTGTTCTCTCTCAAATAAATAAATAAATAAATAAATAAGTAAAATCTTAAAAAAATATATGAGTCCAACAGAGCAAGAACCTTGTCTGCTTGTGACTGCTGAGCCCCGTTGTCTAAACGTGATACCTGGTGTACAGGGCAGACGGGGTAAATGTTCGCTCAGGGAACCACAGCTGTTCCTACCACCACCACTGCCATGATGATGAGCATGGTAACAGGATTTCCAGTAGATTGGGAGGGAAGCCACTGGGAAGGAGCCCCATCAGTCAAGGCGTGGAGGGGATTCCTCGGCCCCAGGCTCCTGCCGAACTGGAGTTTCACATCGCTCGATGGCATGCCTCTACTGATGGGGCTCTCATCCCTTCCTGCAGAGCTGGACAGACTCTCCTTCTCTTCCATTCTTCGACTTCGCCTTCATCACGTTTGTGATCTAAATAAGGTATATGCTTTTGTTTTCTGCAGGGGCTATGGTTTTGTGAAATTCACGGATGAACTGGAACAGAAGCGAGCTCTGACCGAGTGCCAGGGAGCAGTCGGCCTGGGGTCTAAACCAGTGCGGCTGAGTGTGGCAATCCCCAAAGCGTGAGTCCTGCACTGGCGGGGAGGTACAGGGCCTCTGGATTGATGCCCACCTGGACGCTTCTCATCTGCTTGTTAATAATCAGAGCTTCCGCATGCCGGCTGGGAGACTGCGGGGAAGCCTGTTACTTGCCAGGCTGTGTGCTGGGCGTTGCAGATGAATGAGCATAACCTGCGCCTCCAGAAGCTTGTAGCTGGGGGAGAGCTCCGACCTGCGAAGGCAGATACATTCAGACATTGCTGGTAGTAGTACTGGGAAAGCGGTGTGTCCTGCATATTTAATGTTCCTGCTCTTTGCCCAGTAGTATCGCTGTTAGAAATTTACCCACAGAATTAATAAGAACTGAGCAGAAGAAAAAAAAGTATACTGAATTTTAGCTATGGGAATGGCTGAGAGTTAAAGATCCAAACACTACAGAATATTACATATATCACCATCCTACCTGTCATGCCAGGCAGAAAGCCCTTCTTCCCTTACAGCTCCAAGCAAGTTTCTCACCCAGAAGACAGCTATTGTCAGCATAGAATCTTCTGTCCTTTGGCCAAAGCAGTGGTTCTCAACTAGGGACAGTTTTATCCCGCAGGGGACATTGGCAACACCTGGAGATAATTTTGGGTGTCACAACTTGGGTGGGGAGGTGCTCTGGGCATCTAACGAGTGGAGTCCAGCAGTGGTACTAAGCATCCTACGCTGCCCAGGACGGCCCCCACACCAGACTTACCTGCCCTGCCCCCAGGTCAGTAATGCTGAGGTTGAGAAATTCCATGCCAGGCATAGGAGAGTGACTGCATTCTTAGGGCAGAACTTCCAGATAGCCAGGTTTTTCAAAGCAGCAAAAGATTTGGAGGTTCTTTGCTGCTTAACTGTGTTTAATACATGGAAGATTAGCCTGTGATTTTCCCCCCAAAATGTTAATTTGTTCTAAACTCTACTATATAGGGGTGCCTGGGTGGTCAGTTGGTTAGATGTCTGCCTTCCACTCAGGTCATGATCCCAGGATCCTGGGATTGAGCCCCAAGTCAGCCTCCCTGCTCAGCGGGAAGCCTGCTTCTCCCTCTCCCTCTGCCCTTCCCCCTGCTTGTGCTCTCTCCTGCTATCTCTCTCTCAAAAAAATTTTTAAAAAATAGTAACTCTACTATATAAAAGCATTAAAGAAAATATTTAAAAGAAGTTTCCTCGTTACCCTAAAATGACTAATTATGATTTCTGACTTTTATAAGCTTCTCCATAGATATCCGTGATAGGTAGATATAGATACACTGGATCAATTTACATGTGGTAGATTCATTTCTTTATTATTAATTATCTCATTCTCCCCCCGCCCCCAGTTTTCTTCATATACACATTCCCTTTCCCATATAGCTGTATAATCCTCATCATAGTATTTTTTAACAGCTGTAGGGTATCTTAAGTGTATATTCTGTCTCGAGGTCCCTCTGATATTGATGGTGTTGGTTGTTTCTGATGTGTTACCATTTATTTGATCAATAGTGACTGAATCCCTACAACTCTCCAGGCCCTGACCTAGACTTTGGAGTTGTAGCTATAAACAAGAGAAAGAAAGTCCTTTCCACAAGGAGGTTGTGTTCTGTTCCATTTCTCGGTTGATCATTGTTGTCAGAATTTGGTGCCTGCATCTAGGGAGGTGCCATCAAGCACCAGGAATTGAGGGCAGTAAGAGGTCCCTTTGAGAGTTAATCCGCAAGAGCTGAGTGTGGAGAAACAACAGAAATGTGCAGACCCAGGCCAGGGAGACTGCCTTCAATTCCATGAACATACCAGGAGGGTGGCAGGCTCCTTGGAAACATGGCGGGGTGGTCCTGGATGAGAACGGTAACAGTGTCCAGCCTCGTACTGGGCAGGGAGAGGGAGTCTCTGCCATTGGACTTCATCTAGCCAGCCCGTCAGGAGGTGATGCTAAGGCAGTCAGATGGGGCGTTGTCTAACTGCTTTGGCCCAGTCCTGCTCACCACGCAGACGTTGAACTCAAAAGGAACTTGTGAAGAGCTCATTCAGACTTTGAGAATTTGTGGTTCCTTAGGGTTTGCTGTGGTAGTTCAGCTCCTGCTTATGACTTGGGTTTCCTCTCTGGCTTCACTGTGGAGATAGAATACACCCATCCCGAGGCCATGGGTGCAGTCTACAGCACATGACAGTTACGGTTCTCCTTACAAGCCAGGTGGCATGGTGGTGTGAGCCTCTGCCTCCCGCACATTCGGCTGCACTTGTGAGTCTGGCTCTTTGGAGTATGAGGACTCTGGAAGCACATCGCCGTGTTGTTCTTTTGATTGCTCTCATCTAGGACTGCTGGTCAGGCCCCGGGCCTGTCTCATAAGCCTATCCATACATACATGGTTTTGTGTATTTTTGAAAGCAGTGGATCCTTTGCAAGCTTGACATTCTGTCTTTGGTTAGCAGTGGCTGGGGTAGCCATGCCAGCCGGAGAAAAAAGCTGTCCACTGAACCTGGGCCTCAGCCCTGAATGGTGAGTGCAGGATATAGGAACCTCGCAAGGTGTTTGGCATCTGTCAGGGCAGATGCTGTATGTAGTGGGCTGGTGTTCAGAGCATGAGTCTTGGAGTTAAATTTGGCTCCAGTCCTAGGTGTGGCCTTGGGTGAGTTACTTGACCTTTTAGATTCTCATTCTCATCTGTATAATGGGAATAATTATTAATAGCTCTGTCATAGGGTTGTGCAGGACTTAAAATAGGAGCCTGTATCTGAAAAACAATGGGCCCAGATGCTGAGAAGCTACTCCATCAACAGTAGTTGTGACTACAGTAGTGTTGGTAAGGCTACTGGAACACTTCTTTTTTGTGTGTGGGAAAGAGGGCATTCGACATTTTGTAGTTTGAAATGCTTCTTGGATCATCCTAAATCCACATTTTCCAGGCCATGTTCACCTGAGCCTTTGTGGCTGGCAGAAAAACAGTCCGTGTCCCCCCCCCGCCCCGCCCCGATTTTGAGAAGAGGACAAGTCAGTACTGACAAGATTTGATAGGAGAGCCAAACCTGGCCGTTAAAAACGGACTGTAAAGCCTTGGCTCTGGAGCCGGACTGCCAGGGTTTGGGTCTCTGTGTGACTTTGGACAAATTACCTGTCTGGACCTCTGTTTCCTCATCTGTAAAATAGGAATAAATGTATTCTTATTGCATAGGGTTGTTGTGGAGATTCGATGAGTTAATGTGCATAAAGCCACTTGAACAGCCCCTGGTCACGTAGTAAGCTCTTGGAAATGTGTGCCTGCATTTGTTGATTTTTGCTGCTTTCTTCATCTAAGGAGCCGTGTGAAGCCAGTGGAGTATAGTCAGATGTACAGCTACAGCTACAACCAGTATTACCAGCAGTACCAGAACTACTACGCCCAGTGGGGCTACGACCAGAACACAGGCAGCTACAGCTACAGCTACCCCCACTACGGCTACACGCAGAGCACCATGCAGGTAAGCGCGCGGCCCCGGGCCGCAGCTCGGCCTCCAGCGTGGCATCGCTAGGCTGCAGCCTCAGAAGAAAACGGGGAGAGACGAAGCGACCTCTTGGCTAAAAATAAGGCCTTCTTGTCTCGGGCCAGGAGTTCACGCTGCTACTCACCCTCTCTTCGGTCTCTTGGCAGACATATGAAGAAGTCGGGGATGACGCGTTGGAAGGTGAGAAGTTTGTTCACTCATTCCTCTGTCCTCTGTCAGGCGACCGCTCTGTGGCGCCACTGTTCCTTAGCTCGATGCTGAGGAATGCAAGGTGGATTCTGCTCTGGAGGAAACTGCCTTCTAGTGAGCGAGCTAGTGCACGCATAATTATAGTGAGAAGGGAGCGTGTGCCCCAGAGGCGTGCGTGCAGTCCCAGCGAGCCCAGAGGAAGCAGCGCAGCGGGGGAGAGGCCTGGGACATTCAGCCCCCACATGTAGGTCTCCAGCAAAACTCTTGCCTTGTGTGTGTTTGATAGTTTGTAAAATTCATTTTTTTATCTCATTTTAATTTTTTCCTCATGCTCAAGTAATAGGTATGATTGAAAATTTGGAAAAGGGCACCTGCGTGGCTCAGTCGTTAAGCGTCTGCCTTCAGCTCAGGTCATGATCCCAGGATCCTGGGATCGAGCCCCACATCGGGCTCCCTGCTCCACGGGAAGCCTGCTTCTCCCTCTCCCACTCCCTCTGCTTGTGTTTCCTTTCTTGCTGTCTCTCTGTCAAATAAAATTTTTTTTTTAATTTTTTTAAATATTAAAAAATTTGGAAAATATAGTAACATATTATGAAGAAAACTGAAAATCACCCCAATCTGCTACATAGTAATAGCCATTTTTAATTTTTTTTAATTAAAAGCATTTGTTGTAATTTTTACTGAATTTAACACAGGAAAAAGGAAAATAAAACTGAAGGGATTGCTAACCTTCAAACAAATGATTTCTCAAATGATATTAATACTTAAAGGATTTTTAAGGTTTGAAAATACTATGAAAAACAATTTTTTTAAACATTTCTGAATGTTACGTTTTAAAAGAAGTAAAATTTAGGGGCGCCTGGGTGGCTCAGTTGTTAAGCATCCGCCTTCGGCTTGGGTCATGGTCCCAGGGTTCTGGGATCAAACCCCGCATCAGGTTCCCTGCTCAGCGGGAGGCCTGCTTTTCCCTCTCCCACTCCCCCTGCTTGTGTTCCCTCTCTCGCTGTGTCTCTGTCAAATAAATAAATAAATCTTTAAAAAAAAGTAAAATTTAGGAGCACCTGGCTGGCTCAACAGTGGAGCATGTGACTCTTGATCTTGGGGTTGTGAGCTCGAGTCCCATGTGGGGCACAGAGATTACTTAAAAAATCTTGGGGTGGCTGGGTGGCTCAGTCGGCTAAGCGTTACTTATTTGGACCCACAACCCTGCTAGGGAAAATTACAGTGTTGATTTTTGTGGTAATTATTTTCTTCTTTCTCTTTAGAGATATCCATCCTTAAATAATATTGTTTTTTTAGCTTCATATAATGCAGTTGTACTATATGTACTGTCTTGCTTTTTTCATTGAACACTCAGCATTTCTTTTAAATAAAATTCTGGTATAGTTAACATACAGTGTTACATTAGCTTCAGGTGTACAATATAGTGATTCAGCACTTCTCTACATTACTCAGTGCTCATCATGGTAAATTAACACCATTTGTGAGATCCAACCAAGTTGTATGCAGTTGAGGCTGATTTTCATTGCTATGTAATGTTCCCTTTGAAGAATAGTGGTCTGGACTTAAGTCATTTTGATCAGATTTCCATAACCCAAAATTGAAGGATCACACGAGGACAGCCAGGGCACATGAAGTCTAGAGAAGAGGTGGAGTAACAGCCACCATGATTTGAGTCTGTGTATGAGGTTTCCTAAGTAGACTCCACTTTTATCCTTAAAGGAACCCTGCAAGGCAGCAGTGCGGGCCCTGAGGGACTCTGACACAGAGCACAGGGAACTTGCCAGAAGCAGGAAGCCCTGGGAGTGGGGAACGGAGTCCAAGTGTCTGGGTGCTTCTCCTGGCGCTCTGAACCCACCCTGGCTTCTCTTGCAGACCCCATGCCGCAGTTGGATGTGACAGAGGCCAACAAGGAGTTCATGGAGCAGAGCGAGGAGCTGTACGACGCCTTGATGGACTGTCACTGGCAGCCCCTGGACACAGTCTCTTCAGAGATCCCTGCCATGATGTAGTCGGGACAGGACCAGCCGAAAAGGACTGTGTGGTGGAGAGGAGAGACTCCTTTTTAACAAAGTATTAGAACTTTTAACTTTTTGGAAATGTTTTGTAAGATTTTAGTGATCAACTCTTCTGAGATTATGACCATTTCTGCAACATTGCTGCCTTCCTTTGCCCGTGAGCCTTCGGAGTTTGACAACCACGGTGCCATTGAGCAAGGTTCTACTTGTCCTTGAAAAGTTAATTTTTCCAGGTAGGGATGTTACCCACTTTTGGAGAGAAGGAGAGTTTGGGGTTATTAACCAAAGTGGATCATAAGATTTATTCAACCCAGAGGGCCATCTCAGGTGACAGACACTGCATCCTTAAGGTTCTCTGGGGTCACAGTGCATGGGTTACCTGTTGTATGCCACGTGGGGGGCAGTGTTGATCATCCATTCAAGTATCCCTTCACCTCGACAAGTTTGCTTTTACGTTTGGTGGCTGTGTGCGGTAGGCTGTAATGGAACCAGCTAAATCTAGACCAAAGGGCTCAAGACTTGGGGGCATGCTCCAAGGGCAAGCCTAGCTTCAATAAGCCCTTATTGAGGGACATTAATGTGACTGTGTGCCTGGCCCACCGGTTTCTTGACATTATTTTCATTTGATTGATAGGTATGAATCCACTTACAATGCTCTCCAGCACCCATGTGGAAAGTCTGGATTTACACTAAAAATCTGCAGCTCACCTCTACTCGTTTGTGCTAGAGGAAATTGCAGGCGGGGGGCGGGGGGGGCGGACAATGGGGGCAACTTGAGGTAAATGGTCTAGGTCACAAGAAGCCTTCAGATATTTTAAGGAATACGTATTAGGCTCTGCCTGAATTTTCAGGCTTTTTGGAGGAAAAATTAATTATGTATAGTGGAAGTTGTAGAGGTCAACCTATCTTTATGAAGACGACACTGTCACGGGGAACAAGAAAACGGACACAAACATACTTCAAGTCTTTTACTAGTCACTTCTATGCCATGTGCCACCAGTAGCAGAAATACAAAGGTCATGGTTTTCCACTAAAATAATCTGTTCTTTCAGCTTGCCTCTTCCCAGTGTTTCTGTCCTGCAAAGGAAGTGTAAGCCAGTGTGTTAATACGCCCCCAATTAATTGCCACCCAGGCTTTTTCTGAAGAGCTGGTCTCAGTCCCATATCCGCATTTATCATCCATAGATGTCCACTCAGATTAGGTTTCATCCTGGACCAGTCAGCCTAAAAAACGTCCCACACTAGATGAACTACACTTGTTTCTACCCAACCCATCTCCCACACTCCTAGGAAAGGGAGATCCCAGGTTTGAGGTTTCCCCAAATGTCAGCATAAGTTCAAACCACAATTGTACATTCACAGCAACCGGCCCTTGCTGCCGAAGGTACAGGGCTTTGGCATCTAGTACCTTCTACTCCTAGCAGTATGCTCTTGGCCTTCCAACAGGATGGGCAAATCTAAGACTCAAGTCACACTGTAAACATTTTTCTCTTCTGGCCACGAACAGCTAATACGGCATACAAGGAAGGTCAGGTGTAAATGACATATGAAAACGCGAAGACTTCCCAGAGGCCTGACTAGCCTTCTGTCGATTCACTACACTACTCAGGGTTCACAAGGCTCAAGCACTACTGGAAGCTGCAAGGAAGCTATGACGTTTCAGGTAGCCAACTTACCCAACTATAGATCCATAATCACAGACAAGGACAACTTTACTGGTAACAGATCTAAAAAAAAAAAAAAAAACACCACCAAAATGGACACTCTCAAGAGGCAAGAAAACCATTCATTAAGTCAGCAATCACTACAACTGCCCAGAGCTTCACATACATCCTCCCTTTAAGCCTAAGATTCTCCCATTTTAGAGGGGAGGAGGAAACCAGGTCAAAGAGAATTCAAACCCTGTTTGAAACTAGCCCACAGTCTATATAACAGACTATAAGCACCACGAGGCCAGCTTCAGTATCCCTTTTCCTCCTTTTACGACCACCAAGACCAGCGTTCAGATCCGATGGGAAAGGGAACCGGAGGGTCAGGCTGTCTCCAGCATCTAACTTTACCTTGTCTAAAGCACAGCAACAACCTGGTATCCTCAGACTCTTCGGTAGCAGACACTGACAGGAACACTTGGGGGCAACCTGCAGAAAAAAGTGTAAAAGCTCTAAACCAGAAATACATCCAATACACCCATCTTCATGGAAGTTTATGGAAAACACCTGGACTCGGGCAGAAGGCTTCTGACCCAGGTCCTGGGCTGTTATAGGAAAGGCGAGTGGCAGCTGCAGGTATTATGCTGACCTGTGCTGTCAAAGTCTCTCCAGGTTGCTCTCGCATGCAGTTGGAGATCCCGTGGCCACACCCGGCCACAGCCCTTGGAAACATGCTGTACTGACCCGCCAGGTAGCTCCCAGAAACCTACCAGGTCCCAAGGTGGTTGTGTTCCATCACTGTCATGACCCCAGAATCCTCACCAAAAAGCTCCACTTCAAAGTCATCCTGGAATCTTCATCTGGGACAGCTGAGATGAGAAAACAGTTGTCCTGAATGATCTTACTGTTCCCTTCCTTTGGTCTTCATAATCAAAGGTGTGACTGGCTTTTGGTACTTAAACGCCGTAAGCTTTTTCGGGGCAGTGACCCACAGCACTGCTGAGATCTGTGCCACTTGCCAATAGATTTTCCCAGTACACCTGTCCACGCCACTCAGCCTGCCCCACCATACTGGTTCTTGGTCTCAGCAATTTACTTCTCCCAAGTTTTTTTCTAGCAACTCTATGTAGGACGCTATTAACAGGGACGCCTGGGTGGCTCAGTCGGTTAAGCGTCGGTCCTGGGATCGAGCCCAGCATCGGGCTCCCTGCTCAGTGGGGAGCCTGCTTCTCCCTCTGCCCCTTCCCCCGCTCGTGCTTGCTCTCTCCCAAATAAAAAAAAGACCCCATTAACAAGACGTTTCTGCTGGCCTCTGGAAACCGGTCAATTGTAATAAAGGACTCCACCTATACCTGAGAAATGGCAGGTACAACAGGAACTGTCTTTTCCTGAAATGTTGCAGATCAGTTACAGCAAACAGAACGGCGACCGTCAAGGAAAACTGTCACTCTGGGCTCCTTTTTGACCACAGCAGCTATGTGGAAGCAGCTGCAGCTTCGATAAGGGCCACAGGGCAATTTAGGTCCCAGGACCGCTCCCAAATGCCACCTAGCCCCCTAGACTCACCTAGAGCCCGTGCACTATTGCGTAACAAATTCATGGACTGAAATATACTGGAGACCAAATAAGAGAACAGATACCATTGGGGCGCCTGGGTGGCTCGGTTGGTTAAGAGTCAAGACTCTTTATCCCGGAACAGGTCTTGACCTTATGGTCCTGCGTTCGACCCAGAGCCCCGCACTGGGCTCCACGCTGGGCATGGAGCCTACTTAAAGAGAACAGATACCCTTTTATATGTACTTTTTAGACTGAGCTTATGCCCAACATGGGGATGGAACTCAAGACCCTGAGATCAAGAGGCGCATGCTGAACCGACTGAGCCAGTCAGGCGCCGAAAACAGATATCCTATTACCAGGTCCCAATTACCACTTTTACTATGTGTCAGAGTTTTACCTCATTTCATCTTCACAGGACCATTTTATCATCCGTTTTACCGGTAAGTTTAGACCAATTAAGCTATCTACTTAAGGTCGCCAATCAACGCAGAAAGCCACAGACCTGGGATTCAAAATAGGACCTAAAGGACTCTAAAACGCGGCCCCCAGAAAACCCTACCCTTTTATCCACCTGCAGGGATTGCTTAACGTGTTGTGCAGCCAGACGACAGGTGAAATCACTTCCCCAAGGTCGCCCAATACGTGGCTTTAACAGGCAGTTTCAGATCTGGCGGACACCACCGCGCAAATTAAGCCACTTCAGACCCAGGACTGCCCTGCACCAGGCCGCCTGCCCGCGTCACTCACCCGTCGCACTACGGTGCAGCGATGCGCGGGCCGAGGCGGGAGCAGGTACGGCCCTCTCGGGCTCCGGCCCCTCTCACCGCGCATGCGGCCGACCAGGCCTTCCGGGTGTTGGTCCCAGCGGGCCGGGAGGCCCGGCAGCTCCGAGCCGCTCTCATCATCCCGCAGCCTCGGAGGCAGGCCCGGCGGGCGCGGGGCCAGCGGCGGCGAAGCTACGGCGCGGGGAGAGGAGGCTGGGCGTGAACTGCAGCAGGCCTGGCTCTCCAGGTCCAGAGACGCCACCACCACACCGGCTAGGGAAAAGGAAGTCCGTGTCTTGGAAGGGGGCTTATATAGGCCTCGCCCCTGGAGGCCGCGCCGACAACTGGAGCAACGCGCCGCGCAGACCGCTGGGAGTTGTAGTCCGCCCGCCCTCACACGCCGGGCGGCGCGTCCCGCTCCAAGACCTAAGCGCGTGTGGAGTCCCGGCCTTTTGACCGGGGCTGGAGCGACTTTCCGCCTGTGTTCCGGATTCACTGAACGTCCGGTACTGGGCACTGGCCTTACAAATGAAGCCGACCCGCCATGCCCGCTGGAGTTCAGTCAGACTTCCAAAGTCGGGAAATGACGCTATGCGCTGCGACAGGGCAGCCGCGGCTGAGTGGGTTTGGGGAGGCGCTCTGGGAGCTCCTGTTGGAGCGGGGCCCGTGGGGAGGGCTTCTTAGGAAGGAAAAGGCGACCGAGTCCTCGGAAGAGGAACGCATTCTTTGTTCAAGACTAGCCTCTTGCGCTAATAGATAAATTACTGAGCGGTTACTAAGTAAATGATACTCGATTATCTCAGCTAGTTTTCATAATAACCCTGTGTATAGTTATAGTTATACCCACTTTACAGATAAGAAAACTGAGGAATGCATCAGCCAGGTAGCTAACGAGGTAAGGACTGGAATCCACGAGTCCACCGCAGAGACCACACTCGGAGTCACTGTGCCACGAGCACAGTGGAATGAGTAAGCGTCAGTGTAAAAACAAGTAGTCGTCAAGAATTAAATACCTATTCTGTGCTTAAACTCTTCATTAATTTTTATCCTTAATATACACTTTAAAAAGTAGGTACTACTATTATTCCCATTTTATGGAGAAAACAACAGACTCTGAGAGAAAGAAACTTTCAGGTGACTCCCAAATGTGTTTCTCCAGCCTCTTTTCTCCTGAGCGCCAGACCTTACACCCTGCAGCTTCCTGGACACCTACACCTGGCTAATAAATAGGCTTCTCAGAACACAGCCTTTCCTCCTCCGCACCGGCTCTTCCCAATCTCAGTAAATCCTTGGAGGGACCCTGGTCTCTTTCTCTACCGTCCTACTTCGGACCCGTCAGCAAATCCTGTATTCTCCACCTTTAAGATGGTAGGACATTCCTTACCACCCCACTGATGCTGTCGCTGCCCACCCACAATCACAGTGAGCCTCCTAATCAGTCTCCCCGATTCTGCCATTCTTCCCTATAGTCTGGTCTCAACACACCAGCCACGATGTTTGAAGAGCAAAAGTTTTTAATTTTGGTGAAGTCCAGTGTCTATTTATTTATGCTTTGTGCTTTTTGTGTCCTAATTTAAAAATTTTTGCCTAGCTCAAAGGCATTAAGATTTTCTCCTATGTTTTCTTCTAGGAGCTTAATAGTTTTAGCTCTTACATTTAGATCTAGGATTCATTTTTAATTAATTTTTGTGTATGGTGTAAGAGTGAAAGTTTATCACATATGGCTCTCGAATTGTTCCATGTTCATTTGTTGAAAAAGATTATCTTTATCCATCTAATTGCTTTGGCACCTTTGTAGAAATCAATTGACCATATGTGTAGGTCTGTTTCTGTACTCAATAATACACTGTCTTGATTACTGTAGCTTTTTTTAAAAGATTTTTTATTTTATTTATTTATTTGATAGATAGCACAAGCAGGGGGCGAGGCAGGCAGAGGGAGAAGCCAGCTTCCCGCTGAGCAGGGAGCCCGATGCGGGGCTTGATCCCAGGACCCTGGGACCATGACCTGAGCCCAAGACAGACGTTTAACCGACTGAGCCACCCAGGCGCCCCACTGTAACTTTTTAATAAGTTTTGAAATAGGGTAGTATAAATCATCCAAACTCGTTCTTTCTCAAAATTGTTTTGGCTATTCAGAGTCTTTTGTATTTCCATGTAAACTTTAGTATCAGCTAATTTGTATTTTTTTAAAAAGCCTACTGGGATTTGGTTGGTATTGCATTGCATCTGTAGACTAATTTGGGGAGAACTGACATCTTAATATTGAGTCCTCTCATCCTTGAGGATGGTATAGCTCTCCATTCAGTCAAGTTATCTTTAATTTCTCTCAACAGTGTTTTGTAATTTTCAACATACAGATCTTGTATATTTTTAGTCAAATTTGTCCCTAAGTTTTTCATATTTCTGATGCTATTGTAAATGGTATTACTTTTATCAATTTCAAATTCTAAATGGTCATTGCTAGTGTATATAGAATTAATTTTTGCATATTAACTTGTATCCTCCAACCTTGCTAAACTCATTTATTAGTTTTAGTAGCTCCTATGTAAATTCCTTAAGACTTTTCACATGTCTGTGAATAAAGAGAGGTTTACCTCTCCCTTTCCAATCTGGATGCTTTTTATTTATTTTTCTTGTCTTATAGTATTAGTTAGGACCTCCAGTACAATATTGAATTAATAAGGGCGCCTGGGGGCGCCTGGGTGGCTCAGTTGGTTAAGCGACTGCCTTCGGCTCAGGTCATGATCCTGGAGTCCCGGGATCGAGTCCCGCATCAGGCTCCCTGCTCGGTGGGGAGTCTGCTTCTCCCTCTGACCCTCCTCCCTCTCATGCTCTCTGTCTCTCATTCTCTCTCTCTCAAATAGATAAATAAAATCTTTAAAAAAAAAAAAAAAATAAGGGCGCCTGGATGGCTCAGTTGGTTGAGCGACTGCCTTCGGCTCGGGTCATGATCCTGGAGTCCCGGGATCGAGTCCCGCACCGGGCTCCCTGCTCGGCAGGGAGTCTGCTTCTCCCTCTGACCCTCCCCCCTTTCATGTGCTCTCTCTCATTCTCTCTCTCTCAAATAAATAAATAAAATCTTAAAAAAAAAAGTTACATTTCATCAAAATTAAAAACTCAGGGTGGGGGGTGGTCAGGAGAAGGGAATTGAAAAAGGATATGGGGGAAAAAAATAAAAAGGACATGGAGAGGGGTGCCTCAGTTGGTTAGACATCTGACCCTTGATCTCAGCTCAGGTCTTGATCTCAGGGTTATGAGTTCAAGCCCCCCACTGGGCTCCATACTGTGCGTGGAGCCTACAATAAACAAACAAACAAATAAAATAATGGGAAAATTTGGGGGTGATATATGCTCATTATTTAGATTGTTGTAATGGTTAATGAATGTACACTTACATCACAAGTCATTACATTGGGTGCCTGGGTGGCTCAGTCAGTTGGGTGTTTGCCTTCAGCTCAGGTCATGATCCCAGGGTCCTTGGATGGAGCCCTGCATGGGCTCCCTGCTCAGCGGGGAGTCTGCTTCTCCATCTCCCTCTGCCACTCCCCCTGCTTGTGCTCTCTCGTTCGCTCTCTGTCAAATAAAATCTTAAAAAAAATAGTCATTACATTATACTCTGTAATATGTACAGTTAGTTTACTGTGTGTCATTTATACCCCCATTAAGATGTAAAAATTAAAAACCAAGAAAAAATTTACATTATATTATTCACCTGCTCCAAAATCTCCACTGACTTCACAAGATATTTGGAATAAAAGCTGAGGTCCCATGATGGCTTCTGAAGCCACATGTGATTTGGCTCTTCCTCCTCTCTGCCCTCATCACCCACCACTTGCTCCCTCAATCATTCTGCTCTCTTAGCCTCTTTGCTCTGCTTGGAGCATCCCTTGCCTGATCCCACCTCAGGGCCTTTGCTCTTGCGGTTCTTCCTGCCTGGAACTATCCTCTCTGGATATCACAGACACCCACACTACTCCCTCACTCCCCCTGGTTTTCTGTTCTAATGTCATCTCCTCAGAAAACCCTACTTAGGGGCGCCTGGGTGGCTCAGTCTGTTAAGCGTCTGCCTTCGGCTCAGGTCATGATCCCGGGGTCCTGGGATCGAGTCCCTCATCAGGCTCTCTGCTCAGCGGGAAGCCTGCTTCTCCCTCTGCCTGCTGTTCCCCCAGCTTGTGCACACTCTCTGTCTAATAAATACATAAAATCTTTTAAAATAAAAAAAAAGAAAACCCTATTTTGATGTAGCACCCTGCCACCCTTCAAGCCATTGTCCTGCTTGACTGTTATTTATAGCACTTATTGCTTCTTGACATCACATTATATATGGATTTATTTTCTGTCTTCCCCATTACAGTGTGAGCTCCCAAGACCAGGAATTGTGTGTTTTTATTTTCACTGCTGTGTAAGTGCCTGGTATATAACAGAGAGCTAGCACTTACTGAAACAAATACAAAGTAAACGAATTAACGAATAAAACTTGGCGGAGGCCACACAGCTAGTCAGAGGGCAGTTGGAACTAAAACCTTGATCTCTCGGGCAGAGGCGCCTGACTCACCTGCTGTGTTGCATGGCCCCTCCAGATTACTCTGTGAGGCGGGCACCATGATCTGCCTTACTCAGCAGAAGGGGAAGCAGGGTGGGGAGGGAAAGTCACTTGCCCCGCCGCAGTCACACAGCCAGTCTCTGGCAAGGTCAGCTGACCTCTGGATTCTGGCCGCTCGCTGCAGGGGGCAGGCACATGACCCTCGCCCACAGCAGGAGCCTCTAGGAGAGGAAGTTCCAAGAGCCCAGTGCTGCCGGTGCACTGCCCACGGGTGCTGACTGCAAAGGCTTCTGGGAATGGGGGTTCAAACCGCCTTTCACGTTGTTTTATGCCTCTCTGCCTTTGTCCAGCTGCTCCTGCCTAGAGTGCCCTTCCTCCTTGAACTCCCCAGCTCGCCCTCGTCCTGGGAGACCCAGCTTCAGAATCACCTGCTGCACAAGGTCTTCTCTGAGCCTATAGCTCCCTGAGTCCAGAGTCCAGCCCTACTGTGGGATTTGACGGACTGAATTAATGAACCAATAGCACTTATCCATTTTCATTCTTTCTTTCTACCATAAATATGTACTTAGTTCCTGTTTTGTGCCAAGCACTGGGATACCACCATTGATCATTGCCCTCAAGTGACCTAGGAGGGAGACAGCTAATGCAGCGGACAAAAGGGTATGTGACCTCACTGGCCAGTCAGAGGCTTTCTGAGGACAGGGCTCGAACCTAAGTTGTGTAGTAGGAGTTAGCCCTTTGAAGAGGAGAAGAGGACTGAGAAGAGGAAAGGTGTTGCGCATGGCTGGAGCTCAGAGTACCAGTGGTGGGTAAAGAAGGGGCTAGAGGCATCCATAGGGACCTGACACACAAAAATATTTTTCCAGCTAAACAGAGTGAGGTGGAGAAAATATCTCAACTGAGGAATCAGTGGGGAAGGTGGGAGTGGGGCAAACTCTTAATTTGGGCAAAGCTGGCAGGAAGGATTCCTCCCCGAACACACACCCTTCCTGAGGCTCCTCAGGGTTCCTGGATTCTCAGGCTCCTCTCTCCTACTCCTAGAAGTAGGGGACAAGCAGACACATGGGCCCCTTCAGGCTCTACCACGCAGGTGACCAGTGACTGAGATTACATGGAGACCTGTCAAAATGGCTTCTTATTGATTTGTTAGGAGTTAGCCAGAAGAGGGGCACCTGGCTAGCTCAGTTGGTAGACCATGTGACTCTTGAGCTCGGGGTCATGAGTTCAAGCCCGACTTTGGGTGTAGAGATTATTTACTTACATACATACATACATACATATATCCACTTAAAAAAAAAAAAAGAGTGAGAAGAAAACCTGGGCCTTCCCAGATCCTCAGCCTGTCCTGTCAGACACAGAAATAGCAAATAAGGCTTTGGCCTTGGGTAAACTTGACAGCTAGTCTATCTTCCTTGTTAAGTGACCTCGGATTCCTTATCTCTGAGCCTCAAGTTTCCTCATCTGTAAAAATGAGAATAACGACACCTTACAAGTTTGTGTGAGAAGGAAATATGATGATTCGATTGTTTGCAACAGTGAGGATTTCACCTCACCACCAATTTGCCAAAACAAGTTAAAGTGGTAAAATCCACCCACTTTGGGACAGTGAGATTAAACCAATAGACGCACTGTTTGGGACGAGCCAGAACTCCAGCCTTGATAACTTGGGTTTCCAGAAGGCCTGACTGGAGAGGGTAGACTGGCTCTTGGAGGCAGATGTCCCTGCCTTACCCTTGCCACTAACCCACAGGGACCTGACCGCTGTGTCCTGGTCCTCTTGGTACTTGATTTGCAGTCCCCCTTTGTGACATCAGGGGGGTAATGAAGAGTGAGACAAACTCATATATGAGTCTCAGCTCTGCTCTGTGACCTAAGACAAGCCTCAGTTCTCCTCAGCTCTAAAATAGGCACACTATGGTGCTCTCAAAGTTGTCGCCAGCAGAGTGTGAAGAACTGACCATCTGGCCTCATAAATGTTAGTTGTCCAGACCACAGGCCAACAGTACTCCCTCTGGAATCGCATTTGCCTATGTCTGTCCGGCCTCCTACCAGCCCTGTTGGCATCCCTCTCTGGGCCCTGAGGCCCCGCCCCAAGCAGGTGCTGAGGATGCAGTGGGGGCTGTTAAACATTGAACCCGACCATTGAACGGGAGGCCCTGGGAGGCCCTAGGCCAGGGCTAATGGAGCTCCGGGAAAGGAGCACCTGGGTGGGGAAGGGACACCTATAACCCATCAACTTTCTAGAGTGGTGCCTCCAGCTCCAGCAACAGGGGCCCAACCAGGGCACTGCCCGGAGAGTGGGGCTGGAGAGAGAAGCCGGCCCGCAGAATGAGGTGACCCCTCTGACGGTGTTAGCCTCGGGCAGGTGCGCGTTTGGTTCTCGTCCCTCGCTCGTCCTCCTCCCCACATTGCCTTCTTTAATCTCCCATCCCGCGAAGTAGGGGTTATTAGAGGACGACACTGGGCCCCCAGGCAGGAGAGCACGTGCCCGGGTGTCTCGCGCCCCGGGCCGAGGGGCGGGGCCAGCCTCCGGGGCGGGGGGCGGGGGGCGGGGAGCGCCTCGGGGGCGGGGCGCTGACCCCGGGCGGCGGGGCGGCGGGGCGGCTGGCCTCGGGCGGCTGGACGCGGGCCATGGCGGCTGGGGGCTGCCGCTACCAGTTCCGGATCGCGCTGCTGGGGGACGCGGCCGTGGGCAAGACGTCGCTACTGCGGCGCTATGTGGCGGGCGCGCCCGGGGCCCCGGAGCCCGAACCCGAGTCCGAGTGGGCGCCCACGGTGGGCGTCGAGTTCTACAGCCGCAAGCTGCAGCTGCGAGCCGGGCCGCGCGTCAAGCTGCAGCTCTGGGACACCGCGGGCCACGAGCGCTTCAGGTGCGGGCCGGGCGGGCTGAGGGACCCGGGGGCGCGGTCAGTGCCCCCCCTCCCCGCCTCCAGGGCGGTTACCCCCCCCCGCACCGAGGGCTCGGCCTCAGTGGCCAAGGTACAGGTCTGGGGGTCCCAGCCCTGCTCTCTGGCCCTCCACGTGGAGTCGTTCGTCCCACAGATGCAGCCACGTGGGCCAAGCCCCCGAGCCAGAGGCCTGAGACCTTGGCGCCGGGAGGGCGCAAGGGTCCTGCCACGGAGACCTGGAGGGATGGGTGACCCGGCTGCTGAGAGAGCCCACCGGGGCAGAGCGAGCAGAGCGGGAGGTGCCAGGGAGATGGGAAAGGAAGAGAGGTTTGGGACGGCCTGGAAGGATGCGTAGGAGTTTGCCAGGCCGAGAACGGGAAGCAAAAATCTGCCATCAGGAAATCTGCTTCCTCCAGGAATGGTCCAGAGAGGAGGTGACTTGAACTTGCTCCCTAGCTGAGGCGCAGGCACTCCGTTGGGAGAGACACAGAGGCCGGGGGCAGAGAAGCACCCGGCAGTGTGAAAAGAGCTATGGGGCTTGTGAGGCAGTCCGTGCGCGCGGGGGACGCCCTGCCTGTGGGGGGGCCTGGAAGGCATAAACCCAGCTCACTCCGCCTCCTTCAGGTGCATCACCAGGTCCTTCTACCGGAATGTGCTGGGCGTCCTACTGGTCTTTGATGTGACAAACAGGAAGTCCTTTGAACATATCTGCGACTGGCACCAGGAGGTCATGGCCACTCAGGGCCCGGATAAGGTGATCTTCTTACTGGTTGGCCACAAGAGTGACCTGCAGAGCACCCGCTGTGTCTCAGCCCAGGAGGCAGAGGAGCTGGCTGCCTCCCTGGGCATGGCCTTCATGGAGACCTCCGCCAAAAATAACTGCAATGTGGACCTGGCCTTCAGCACCCTTGCTGACGCCATCCAGCAGGCCCTGGATCAGGGGGACATCAAGCTGGAGGAGGACTGGGGGGGCGTCCGGCTCATCCACAAGACCCAAGTCCCCAGCGCCACCCCCAGGAAGCAGCCCCCAGGTCCATGCCAGTGTTGACTCTGGGAAGGAAAGGGTTAAAGCAGTGCCAACCTTAGAAGTGCTGCTGGGATGGGGAGTGTCAGTATCTTTCTGGAGAGCAAAGGGCCAAATGTAGCCAAAGGGTTAATATAAACAGTATCCTAGCAGCCACACCTCCCGGATTTTGGGGTTTCACAGCTCAGCTCCTTTCTGCCAGAAAGCTCTAAGAAGCCAGGTGTGCAGCTTCGTGTCCATCAGCCTGTTTCCTCAGTTGTCCGTGGGGCTCATAGAAGACCCATGCCACGGCAGGGGTGAGGGGGTGGGGGACATGCTCAGCCAGAGCCAGCCATACCGCTAAGAGCTGAATACGAGAACTATCCTCACCACTCTTTCCCCTCTGACATTTCTGGCAGCGCTCCCGAGCCCGGACGCGGAGACACACGGAGTCTGGACACTGCTGCACAGGCGAGGACTGGGCGGGGAATTTCAGGGCAAGCCTACCTGGGAGCCTCCTTAGGTCCTCCGAATTGGATGAGTCTTAAGTGTGTGCCTGAACCTCAGGGTCGCTGCCCAGCGCCCCTACTCCAAGGCCGGGTGCTGGATCTGGGAGGCAGGCATGAAGGCGAGCGAGCATCTCCTAGGTTGGGCACATAGTGGACACTGTGATTAGGCACCAAGATGTCCCTACAGGGCTGCAGATCCCACAGCCTTCTAGCCCCACCCCTAAACCCTAAACACCCCCTCCCCCAGCTGCTGGAAGTGCTGCCAATGATGGTGGGCTCACAGCACCCTCTGGGAACTGCCTACCCCTCAGGGCTGCCCACATCCAGTGTTGATCTGTTGAATCTATTGGGGGGTGGGGGAGTGTTTAAAGGCCTGGTTCTCTTGCCCCAGCTCTGAAGGTCAAACCCAGCTTCATCACTCTTCATGGGGCTGATTGAGGCCATTGTTCTTACAACATAACAGCTAAATTCTTCCTCCCCTCAGTCCCACTTCCCTCCCTTCCTCCCCCAAGCAGGTATTGATCTCAAGAACCCTCTAATCAATGTCTGCTCGCTAATCCTCGCTCAGCAATTGCCTCCTGGGGAACAGGAACAGCTAGGCAGAGAATGTTCTAGGGCAATCAGGGAAGGCTTCCTGGAGATAGTGTTTGTGTTGGTAAGAATCTCAGCAGGTGTAGAGGGGGTATCATTGTGCCAGTGGGCACAGGAAGGGCAGGGACAGTTCCACAGCGAAAAAGAGCACAACCACTTCACTCACTTTGTGACCTGGGGCTTACTCAGTCTCAGATTCCTCCTCAGCACCATGTGACTGATAATCCCTTCTTCCTAGGGTTCTTGGGAGGTTTCCAGTCAGGGAGGGTTTCTTAGCTTCCTCCCCATGGGGCTGGGCCAGGATGGGTCTCTCTTTGCACGGCCTCCTCCCGACCTCCTCTCTTAAAACCTCATCACTCATCCTATGATAGTCTTGCAAGGTTGGCACGGTTACCCTCATTTCACCGATGGGGAAGCTTGGAGAGGGAGAGGGAAATGACTGACTTGTTTTTGAGAATGTTATCACTCCTTCATCAATTAAAAAAAAATAAGCATCTACTCTGTTCTGGGCTCTGAGGATGCAGCAGTGAACATGACAGAAAAGCCCTCCTGGGGTTGACATTCTAGTGGGAGAGAGAACAAAACGAGTAAATAAGTGAACTAAATGATCTCCAGTTATAAGTGCTATGAAGCCCACAGATCCTGGAGAACAGGGCTGAGAAAGACGGGACTGATTTCTTTAGAGCAGTTGGTCAGGGAGAGCCTCCCTGAGAAGATGACCTTGAGCTGAGAGCTGGGGGAGGGAGGAGAGGGGCCCAGCTAAGAGCAGCAGTCTGGGCCGAAAGAACAGTGGCCAGAACTTACTTCTTATGTCCAGTTGAGGTAGGTACTATTGTTCCATTTTACTGATGTGCAGACTAAGGCCCAGTGAGGTTAACTGAAACCAGTGAGCAGAGGGAGAAGCCTCAAGGTAAGGAACAAGGAAAGAGCTGGGCTCTTTCTAGGAATTTACTGGAGATCTGAGCAGCTAGAGTAAGTGAAGAAGCAGGGAGTGACCTTCAACTTGGTCTGTGGTTTCTTATTTCCCAGAGCTTCCCTGAATAGGAGTACAGTGTAAACCAAAGCTTGTTTGGGAGATGAGCAGCTCGTCCTGGGGATGGAGGTGGGGATTTTGCTGTCAGGTGTTCAAAACCTCCCCAAATCCCTGAAGAGAGGAAGAAAAAACTGACCTTCTCTGCCCAAATCCTGGCTGGGCACTGGAGGACCGGCCTGAGCCTAGGCCCTCCCAAGGCTGGGTCCATCTCCAAGAAGATGTTGCCCACTATCCCCAGCTGCCTCCTTTGAGGACTGTTCAGCAGGCTGCTCAGCCTCAGTTTCCCATCTGTAGAATGGGGAGAACAGTAGTTTCTGTCTCACAAGGTTGTTGTGAGGATTAAATGAAGTATTATGTGAATTCCTACCACACACGTAAGCTCATGCATTGTGGGCTCATTCTATGGCTTATTATTAACCCCGAAGCAAAACTGTGAGGTGGGGCTCAGCTTGTCCATTTCACAGACAGGGACCTAAAGTCCAGGATGGGAAACTGATGTGGCTCAGCTGGTGAACCCAGGTCTCGTCCACCGCCTCGGGCCAGGCCCAGAAGGGCCTATCTTGTGCCTCGGGGCTCCGGTCCCACGCTCACAAGCCCCTTGCCATGTGGCAAACCCTCTGGAGGCTACAAGTGGCTTTGATGGGTAGGATTCTGGCAGCAGCAGGAAGCAGCCCTGCCCAGCCCGCTGGCTAAGAGGAAAAGCAGCGAAGAGCAGTGGAGGGGGGCAGACCCACCTGCCAGCTGAGCCCCGCCTCCCACAGTCGCTCAGAAGCAGCCTCCGCGCCCCTGCCCCCCTGCCCTGAGGGCCATTGCTGTCACAGTTCAGGCCCTGCGGTCTCTAGTGGAGACTGTGCCGCCCCTCTTGAGGCCTGTAGGGTGTCCCCTGTTGATTCAGCATCCACAGCGCCCCAGAGGGAAGTTTTTAAAGTATATTTGACATGGCTGTTCCCCTCCTAGAATTCAAAGTCCTGGCCCTTCCGGAGCTAGTGCGCGCTGCCTCTCCCCCTCCTTGGCCCTGACAAATTCCGAACCACCTGCAGCCCTGGGCTTTGCACGTGCTATTTCCTTCCACTGGATGGCCCCAGCCCTCTCCCCGGGTGACCAGACTGGCTTGCCACACTCAGGTAAGTATCACTTCTTAACCACAGCATCATCCCAGCTGCCTACATTACGGTGGGCTTTGCAGTCAAGCCTGGGTTTGACTCCCAGCTCCACTATGTGTAACTGTGGACCCTGGTCAACTCACTTCATCTCCGCAAGCCTCAGTGGACTCCTCTGGAAAATGAGGATACTAATACCTAACTCACACAGGGTTTTAGAAAGGGTTTGATGAGAAATCAAAGGCAGTGCTGGTCACACAGTAGGAATTCACAAAATGGAATTTCCCTTTTTCCCTGAGCATTTTATTCATCACTGTAATGGAACAGAGACTACCAAAGTAAACACTGTGGGGAAATAACAAAAGTTCTTAAAGATCATGACCCACTCCTGGAGATGTGAAGTTCCAGAATAGTCCCTTCAGGTCTATCCCTAGACTAGTCTGAGCAAGGGTTACCCTTGACTCTGCTTCTGTACTAAGAGTGAAGTTCCAGAATAGTCCCTTCAGGTCTATCCCTAGACTAGTCTGAGCAAGCAAAACTCCCTCTCCAAAGCAGCACCCTGACTAAACCCTCCAGCCACAGCAGCTTCGACAAGGTCAGGCTCCCAGGCCTGGATCCTTGCCTTTTGCCCTTTTGAAGGCACAGAGCCAGTCTGTCACCCATGGGAGCCTTTCGGAAGACCCTGCCCATTCTGGGAGCCACTGAAACTTAGTGGGTAAAGACAGAAAACCCATCCTGCCCTCCACACACAGCCTGGAGCTGAAGATGTCTGGGTGGGAGCCCAGCCCCTGTCCTCTACCTCTGAGCCTTGGTCTTCATGGTAAAATGAGAACAATTCCTACCCCACAGCTTTGTTGGAGGATTAAATAGGACGCTGTGTGTTAAGTGCCCAATAAGTGTTAAGCTCCTTCTGCTAACAAGCTCCCTTTGGGTCTTTCATGTGTGGGTCCCTTGTCTGGAATGTCCTTCCTCCATCTCTGTCAAAATTCTGTTCATCCTTCAAGGCTTGGCCCAACCGGATGTATCAATTCTTTCTCCGAGCCTTCAGGGCACCTGGAGATTTCACGCTCTGTTGCCCCACTAGACTAGCGCTTTGAGGCCAGGGCTCCCATGAGGATGGACAATGGACCAAGAGCAAAGCTCTGAGTCCCGGCCTGCCCAGGGACCTCAGACAGGACATAATGACCTCCCAGATCTTGATGTTCTTACCTGTAAGAGATGGGGCAGCACTAGCACTGGGTGACGCTGGGGCCTCTTCTAACTACAGGTAACTGTAAGGCTTCAGTCCATGTCAGGCCTCCTCCTCCCTGCTTCCCCTCATGCAGGCACAGGAGACTTTTCAGGATGGCTTTGTGGTCCCAGATGGCTCCTTCTGTGTCCAAAACTCACCTGTATTGTTGCAACCAACCTCTACCTCATCTTTTGGTTAGTACTTTCTCAGGAAAACCTCGCATGCCATATTCCTTTACTTTTAGTCCGAATTAACCACAGTACCTTCTTGGCTGGCCCCCCTCCTGCCTGTTTCCGACTCCATTCTCCATGCCAGCAGCCAGAGCAAGGCTTTTAACATGTAAACCCAATCACATCAGTCCACCACCTGAAACTCCACTGGTCCCTAGCACCTGCACAGTTTTCAAACTTTTTGTTTATATGCCTGTTTTTAGCACCAGAATCCTCTTACCAGATGGAGTCTTTCTAATAGCCCTAAAATGTCTAACAATTAAGAAAGGTATTACTCAGGGGTGCCTGGGTGGCTCAGTTGGTTGAGCGTCTGACTCTTGGTTTCAGCCCAGGTCATGATCTCAGGGTTGTGAGAGCAAGCCCCACGTTGGGCTCTGAGCTCAGCAGAGAGTCTGCTTGAGTTTCTCTCTCCCTCTCCCTCTGCCCCTGCTTTCTCTCTCTCTCTAAAATAAATAAATTAATCTTTAAAAAAAGAGAAAAAAGGTATTTCTGTGGCTGAGGAGGGATGGGAAGCACAAGGCCAGCCTGGAGGGTTACCTAGTTGCCTACACTACACCCTCCCACTCCTGCAAGACAGACAGACAGATAGACACACAGCACAGACATACAGATAGACACACACACACAAACACACACATGGCAGCCTCTGAAGCCTGGGCGCTGGACCTCGCCACAATGCCTGCAAGCTGGCCTCAGGCTTGCTTTCACACAGTTCTCGCTCCCTCAGAGATCTCCACCCCTTCACCTGAGTCCCTCAACTCAGCTGGTCAGGCCCCCCCCCTCAACCTCTCTCTCCTTTGCAGCCCTAGGGACAGAGGCAGGTTTTTTTGTTTTTTAAAAGATGTATTCATTTATTCCAGAAAGAGAGCGAGCACATGCAAGCGGGGAGAGGGGCAGAGGGAAAGAAAATCTCCAGCTGACTTCACACTGAGTGCCGAGCCCCACGCAGGGCCAATCCCAGGACTCGGAGATCACGACCTGAGCCGAAATTAAGAGTCAGAGGCTTAACTGACTGAGCCACCCAGGTGCCCCAGACACAGAGGCAGTTTTTCACTCACCCTATAGCAGGGCTGCTCCCTGTGTTTTTTATTCATCAGTGTAGCCCACTGCCCAGCCCAGGCCCAGGCCCAGGCCCAGCTTATAAATACTTGCTGAACGAACAGCCCCTCCACATACAGGTAGGACAAGACTCAAGACAGATGAAGCCACTTACCTGTCACACAGCGGATCAAGAATTGAGAACTATGGACTCTCCCCCAGCTCTTTCCATTAAACTGCCCCAATTCCTTTGTCCCTTTCTGTCCTCAATGGAGGATTCAAAACTAATTCTGGATTCCTTCTTGGCTGTCAAGGTCAGTGACTCGCTCCTACTATCAGAACTCAGCAGGAGGCCTTTTGCTGTTTGATATCACCAACAGAACATCCTTTGAGAGTGTCACCCAGTGGCACTGGAAGGTTCTGGAAAAAGTGAAACCCTTCAACATCCTCTTCCTGGTGGTAGGCCACAAGAGAGACCTGGTGCCTGAGCACAGCTGATGCCGGAGGAAGGGGAGAAGCTGGCTGCCTCTCTGGGTGCGCACCTTGGCCAAGAGCAACAGGAACATCAGCACAGCCTCAAGAGATCTACGAGGCTTGAAGAGAAGGGCTCTGGGCTCAAATTCCGAGTGGGAGGGAGTGAAAAGCAGGGCAAGGACGATGTGCCCATGCTGGTGACCCCTCGATGGAACAGCCAGGCCCTCTGAAGCCCAAGGAACCCTCATAATCCACAAGGGCTATGCTGGGCTCAGGACGGGATGATGCTAGGTGCCACTGAAGGTCATGACCCTGAGGTCTCAGGGGCCTGGTTTCCTTTGCATGATGGTGAAAATACCAGGATCAGGGATATCAACAACTAAGAACAGAAAAGGCACCCACCCGCACAGATGGGCCTTTCCCCAGGTTACTGCCATCCTTTCTTAGGGCCAAGGATGAACTCCAGGAGTTCCAGAAGAGCAGGTCAAAAAAGGTTTTGCCAAAACCAGGATGCCTCTTCAGTTTGGGGTTCATGAGAGAAGGTCACTCTGCCCCATTTTTATGGCAGAGAAACTGGACTCAAACTCCTCCTCATGGTACGGCCTTCCTTGGAGTAAAATAATAGAAAAATTCCTGGGTTTTTTCTCCTCACAGAAATGAATAATGGTGGGGCGCCTGGGTGGCTCAGTCGTTAAGCGTCTGCCTTCGGCTCAGGTCATGATCCCAGGGTCCTGGGATCGAGCCCCACGTCTGGCTCCCTGCTCTGCGGGAAGTCTGCTTCTCCCTCTCCCACTCCCCCTGCTTGTGTTCCCTCTCTCGCTGTGTCTCTCTGTCAAATAAATAAATAAAATCTTTAAAAAAAAAAAAAAGAAAGAAAGAAATGAATAATGGTGCTGCCACCTGCTGACAGAGAGCTACAACATCCAGCCTTCCTTGTCCTCTTAACTCCCTCTGGCCTTTCAAAGGCTGTAAGCCATGTACCCTGTCTTTCGATTAATAACTTCTTTATTCTGGAAAAGCAAATGAAAGTCATATTCATATAAACACTGACATTACAAAGTACAGGGAAAAGGGGAAGGGAGAAGAAACACAAATCTCTACAAATCCTGCTAATACTGTCTCACCAAACAAGACCATAATGCTTTGCCCCATATTCAATCACTTATATAATAAACCACAAATAAAATCTTCTCTGGAAGATACATCGTTCCTCTTTGAGACGGCAGGGAAAAGGGACTGGAAGTTGGGGTAGGAGGCTTTATTCTTTTGGCAGATCCTCTCAGTCATTATAGATATTGCTGCACTGTTAATAAAAAATATATGCTTCTCTGTAAAGCATTAAAAAAAAAATCCAAGGATGAGATGGCTGAGGTCTCAGCTCAAGTATCTCCAAATACATTGTTGTCCATTCCCTGACCTTCCCGTGTGTTATTTCTTGGTTGTTTTCCGGATCAGTGCCATTCTCTGAAAGGAGAGCGAAATAACCAATTACACAGCTTAGAGTCAGGAATTTTCCCAGTCACCCACGTGGGGCATGGTCTATACCACAAGCCAGAGCCCTGGGGAACCTACATTCACAGGGCAGCTCAGCAGGCTCCTTTTAGCCTGAGAGCGGTCTTCAGGGCCCCAAGAGATGTTTCGACAGTGGATCCATTTCATTGACCAAAAGGCCCAAACTGCTGGAGGTTAGCAGGATGGAAAAAGGTTAAAACCAGAAGATGATAGCTCTTGTCTTCTGGGGACTGAGGGGCCAGGCCATCCAAGTGTGTGTTTCCAGTCCCCCAGACTAATCTCTCTGAGGATGAAGAAAATGGGGAAGGGGGCTATTCCAGGCCTGTGGCCACACATAAAGGGAGCTGACATTTCACACTTGATGACCTACAATGAAGGAAATGGACACTAACAATTTCCACCACAACCCATCAGGGAAACATTCAGGTCATGGGGGTTTCAAATTTTACTATTACCAGCCCACTGGCCAAATTACTGATTTGCTTTGTTTACTCTTTTGACCAAGACACTGTCCTAATATTATGATACTTGCTGAGAGAGAGAGAGAGAGCGCTGAAAAGTAGGTAATTTGGAAACAGAGCCAAAATGACCATCCACTGTCTGAAGGGACTCCCTTCTGAAGAATACTGTGGCCCTTTGATTCAGGCTATTGGTGACTTCCCTGTAGGGCTTCCTCTGTGAGGTCTGTAAACATACACACTCCACAGATCCAGGCTATGGACAAGCAAGGGACACTCAGCCAGAACCACCCAAATGTGCCCATCAAGCTTGGAAAAAGCTCACTTTTCAAATCAGAGCAGCCAGTTAAATTAAGCCTTTGTTAAAAGGAAGCCATCATGCTATTAGATTGACCGATGAGAGAGACAACTTGTTGCACAGAAGTGGAGTTCGGTTCTTGTACTGACCCCTCAAGTCTGCAGTCAGAGGGACAGAGAACAAATGGCAAGTTGGGACAGAGGCCAGAAGGCCTGGCACAGCAGCCTGTGTGCTACCCTCCAGCACAAGTACGGCCTATTTCTCCTTTCTTTTTTTTTTTTTAAAGATTTTATTTATTTATTTGCCAGAGAGAGAGAGAGAGGGAGACTACAAGCAGGGGGAGTGGCAGAGGGAGAAGCAGGCAAGGAGCCTGACGCGGGACTCAATCCCAGGACCCTGAAATCATGACCTGAGCCGAAGGCAGACGCTTAATGACTGAGCCACCCAGGCATCCCTCTCTCCTTTCTTTAAACTGCCCTCTAGTGAGAAGGCCACACACGACGTTCCAATCAGCCACAGTGCAGAGAGATTTCATTAGGGAGATTTGGACGGGGCGAGTTCTGTCCATATTAGAAGAACCTACAATTAACAGCTTTAAGTGACACCCATCAGGGTTGACAGGAAAAACTGAGACCCCATGTGGGAACAGCAGAGTACCACAGAAGTAACTGACTGTTCTCCTGTGGAGTCCTGCTGCCTCTTGCCCTCTCTGATCTTTGGTCCAGGAAGCGGAGCTTCCTGTGTGGAGGGAGTGACAAAGTGCAGGGACCATAGCTGTGTGCGCTCCCTCAGAGACAGCTCAAGGGGTGGACTGTGGCTGCCCTGGGGTTCTGATGGCTCCTCACCTGTTTGTGGGCCTCTGTGGTGCAAGCCTTTTTGTAGGGTCGGATTTCTTCAGAGCCAAATCCTGGGATCCACATGTTCCACTGGCGTTCTGCAAGGAAGAGGCCAGCACAGAGATAAGGGGGCAGTGAAAGCAGGATCAGGGTGCAGTGTGACCCTTGGACAAGGGTCAGGGAGGACTAATCTGAGCGATCAACTGTAGTAATGAACAGTGGCCCTGCAGACAGGTCTATGGAATACAAATGGAGAATCACATGTGGTGCCTCCAAGGTTTTAAATGACACCATTCAACCTTCTTGGAAAGATAAAGGAGTAACTGAGTCCAGGCTGTGAGCACTGAGCCCTAAGGTTTCCATGCAGCAACACAGAAGAGGAAATTCCTCTGTTTCTTCAGTTGTCTGTCTTTCTTTTTTTTAAGTAGGCTCCATGCCCAATGTGGGGCTCGAACTCATGATGCCGAGATCAAGAGTCACACACTCCACTGACTGAGTCAGCCAGGTGCCCCTTCAGTTGTCTTACTCCTATGTTCAAAGTCACCCCTCTCAAACCCAAAGGAAGAGGAGGAGCAGACAGGCATTCCTAGTGTTCAGGAGTTAAGAGCTGAGTTCCAGCTCTGCTGCTTCATTGTGGAGCTGGATGACGCTGGGTCTCAGTTTCTTCATCTTTTACATGGTAGCAACAACTGTAATAACCACCTCGTAGGGCGGTTGAGAGCATTCAAGGGCACAGTGCAATCCCAGAGCCTGGGATAAATGCACAGAGACATGGGTAAGTCCATGCCACAGCCCTGTGTCCCGGTGCCAGTGGATATGTCATCCCTGTGAGAGTGTCACCAGAAGTTCCCACAGGGCAGAGATTCCATTTATTAGACTGTGTCAGTAACTGGCATAGCTACATGGGCCCAAAGCCACAAATAAAAGTGTGTTGCACTTTAAGTATACCCAATATAAAAAATTATACTTACACAAGATTATTTAGGGAATAAGTCTACTCAAAAGGAGTTACATACTTTATCATACTCCCCGAAAGCAGTAAAAACAGACTTACAAATCTGTTTTGCCCCACGCACAGCACTTACTTAAATTGAATATTAGTGGTTTTATAGTTATACTTTGTGTCTAACGTACAGTAACTACTGGGTGCATGAATGATTCATGTTTGGTTCTAGAAGAATTTTATATATAGCTCTCCTCCAATATATTTTTTTAAAGATTTTATTTATTTATTTTGACGGGGAGAGACACAGCGAGAGAGGGAACACAAGCAGGAGTGGGAGAGGGAGAAGCAGGCTTCCCGTCAAGCGGGGGAGCCCGATGCGGGGCTCAATCCCAGGACCCTGGGATCATGACCTGAGGCGAAAGCAGACGCTTAACGACTGAGCCACCCAGGCACCTTGTCTTTTTTTTTTTTTAAAGGTTTTATTTAGGGGTGCCTGGGTGGCTCAGTCATTAGGCGCCTGTCTTAAAAAAAAAAAAGATTTTATTTATTTGTCAGAGAGAGAGAGAGCACAAGCAGGGAGAGTGGCAGGCAGAGGGAGAAGCAGGCTCCCCACTGAGCAAGGAGCCCAATGTGGGACTTGATCCCCGGATCCCGGGATTATGACCTGAGCAGAAGGCAGACGCCCAACCAACTGAGCCACCTAGGTGTCCCTCCTCCAATATTTCTTTGAAAATAAAAATGCTGAAGGCTTCTGCTAATAATATCTGTTATCAGTACTTGAAAGTGACACTGAGATCATTCTTTGGGAATTAAACTTTACAATCCACACAAAGTGGATCAGGATATGGATCTGCAAAGTCTCTTTAAAGAAAGAGTAGTGGTGCGCATGGCTGACTCACTTGGTGGAGCATGCGACTCTTGATCTCGGGGTTTTGAGTTCAAGCCCCACATTAGGTGTAGAGATTACATAAAAAAATAAAATCTTAGGGGCACCTGAGTGGTGCAGTCGGGTGAGCAACCATCTCTTGGTTTCAGCTCAGGTCCTGATCTCGAGGTCGTGGGACTGAGCCCCGACTTGGGCTCCGCACTTAGCAGGGAGTGTACTTAAGACTTTCTCTCCCTCTCTCTCTACCCCTCCCCCTGGCTCGCTCTCTCTCAAATAAATAAATAAATCCCGGATTGCTGGGTAGCTCAGTTAGTTAGGTGTCCAACTCTTGGTTTCAGCTGAGATCATGATCTCAGCGTCAAGGGATTGAGCCCCCATCTGGCTCCTCACTCAGCATGGGGTCTGCTTGAGAGTCTCTCCCTTTCCCTCTCCCTGCTTGTTCTTTCTTCAAAATAAATGAATAAAATCTTTTAAAAAATTAAAATAAATAAATCTTTAAAACAATTTTTTTTAATCTGAAAAAAAAGCTACCAGGCAAGAATGCACACACATTAAATATGTGTAGCAAAATATTTAAGTATGCATTTATTTTTTAAGATTTTATTTATTTGACAGAAAGCATAAGCTGGGGGGAGGCATAGCAGGAGAGGAGAAGCAGGGCTCAATCTCAGGACCCCAGGATCACAACCTGAGCCGAAGGCAGACACTTAACTTGACTGAGCCACCCAGGTGTCCCTAAATGTGCATGTATTTATATTTTATATAATATTAATGTAATAGCAACAACAATCATTTAGTGACTAAAAGGTATAGTAAAAATGTGTGGCATAGGGGTGCCTGGGTGGCTCAGTCGTTAAGCGTCTGCCTTTGGCTCAGGTCATGATCCCAGGGTCCTGGGATCAAGCCTTCCATCAGGCTCCCTGCTTGGCAGGAAGTCTGCTTCTCCCTCTCCCACTCCCCCTGCTTGTGTTCCCTCTCTCGATGTGTCTCTCTCTGTCAAATAAATAAATAAAATCTTTTTTAAAAAAAGTGTGGCATAAAGCAACATTGTACAAAGCATTCCATGTACATTATGTCATTGAACTTTTTATATTTCTCAAGACTTTATCCATCAGAAGGGGAGGTTAGTCAATTATGCAAGTATAGGAAATCGGGTCAGAAGCAAATCTGGCTCTGCCCATCCCAGTCTGTCAGGAGAGAGGTGGTGTCCAGAGTTTACAGCTCCATTGGCAAGCTTATCTTTGTTGGGGTAGTGGTGTGCAGCAGACCTAGGTGGTCTGGTGCCATTCAATACCAGGTTCCCTAATTCCCCACGCTCCGATCCCATACCCCCTAAGCAATCTTCTGATTATGATTCAGCCTCCATTAGGCCTGCTACAGAAGCTGTTCTGGCAATGCAGAATTGTGAATATTCTTGTTACTGTGATAATTACTTCTCACCCTTAATGAATAAACTAATATTCTAATTGTATTATCAATAATTAAAATACAAAAACAGGAATGCCAAACTCTCAAAGTAATATAATCTGTTGTGTGTGGGGTTTTTGAGGCAAGATATACATAAAATTTACCATTTTAACCATTTTTTAGTATACAGTTCGGTGGCATTCAGCACATTACCACTATCCATTTCCAAAATGTTTTCATCATCTCAAATTAAAACTCTGTAAACATTAAATAAGTCCCCATTTCCCCTCCCACAGCCCCTTGTCACCACCATTCTACTTTCTGTCTCTATCAATTTGCGTTGTGATGGTTTTAAAACATGTCTGCAAATTCCGTTACATGCCTCCCATCAAGAAGTGCAGCCTAGGGACATCTGGGTGGCTCAGTGGTTAAGCGTCTGACTTCAGCCAGGTCATGATCCCAGGGTCCTGGGATCGAGCCCCACATCGGGCTCCCTGCTCAGTGGGAAGCCTGTTTCTCCCTCTCCCACTCCCCCTGCTTGTGTTCCTGCTCTCGCTATCTCTCTCTGTCAAATAAATAAATAAAATCTTAAAAAAAAAAAAAGAAGAAGAAGTGGAGCCTATGTTCCTTCCCCTTGAACCTGGCCATATCTTTGTGATAGCCTCAAAGAATAGAATTTAGGGGGTGCCTGGGTGGTTCAGTTGGTAAAGCATCTGACTCTTGATTTTGGCTCAGGTCATGATCTCAGGGTCTTGAGATCGAGCCCTGCATTGTTGGCTCCAAGCTCAGCGGGGAGTCTGCTGCTCTCCTTCCCCCTCTCCCCCACCCCTCCCCTGCTTGCAAGCCCCCCCCCAAATAAATAAATAAATAAATAAATAAATAAATAAATAAATAAATAAATCCTTCAGCTACCATGTAAGAAGTCCACCTATCCTGGGACTACACAGGATGAGACCATGTTGAGAGACTGCAGAGAGAGGGAGACCTGTGGAGTCCCAGGTTGTTCTTTTTTTTTTTAAGATTCATTTATTTTAGAGAGAGAAAGAGAGCACGAGCAGGAGGGGCAGAGGGAGAGGGAGCAAGAATCTCAAGCAGACTCCTCACTTAGCCTGACTCGGGGCTCAATCTCACAACCCTGAGATCACAACCTGAGCCAGAACCAAGATTTTGAGACTTAACTGATTGTGCCACCCAGGCGCCCCTGGAATCCCAGCATTTTGAGAGTTTCTAGCCCCAATATCAGACTTGGACATGATGAAACTCTGTTATGGGTCGAATTGTGTCCCTCAAAAAAGACATGTTTAAGTCCTAACCCCCAGTACCTCAGAATATACTGGAAATAGGGTTATTGCAGATACGATTAATTAAGATGAGGTCGTACAGGAGTAGGGTGGGCCCTTAATCCTGTATGACTGGCATCCCACTAGAGGAGAAGAGACAGAGAGGGACACACACAAGGGAGAAGGCCACGTGGAGACCAAGGCATAGACAGAGTGATGCAACTATACACAGGGAATGCCAAGGATTGCTAGCCACCCCAGCAGCTAGGAAAAGGTGAGGAAGGATTCTTCACAGAAGCATTGGAGGGATCACAGCCCTCCTGATACCTTGATTTTAGGTTTTTGGCCTCCAGAAATGTGAGAGAATAAATTTTGTTGTTTTAAGCTACCCAGTTTGTGGCACTTTGTTACAGTAGCCCTAGGAGACTAATACATCTTCCTTCAAAACAATCTCAGCCCTAGGTACCACCTGACTTTAATTACATGAGAGACCCTCAGCAAAACTGCCTAGCTAAGCCCAGTCAACTCCCAGACATATGAACAAAATAAACAATTGTTACTGTTTTAAGCCATTGTTATCATTTTTAGTTTGTTATCTAATAATAGATAATTGGAATATCTGTCCTCTGTTATTAAAACCAGCAATATGAACCAGAAGTATGTTACTTATTCCACCAAGATTACCAGCACATCCCCAAGCTGTATCTCCCTGTCACCGGGAAGGAAGCCTTTCAGTAATTACTCATGGGCTGATCTATACTGAATCCCTTAATTTCTTCTGCCTCATTCAGTTGGCCTGATTATCTTTTTACTCACAAGATTGTTCACTTTCTTTTGAGCACATTGTAACTGGTGCAGAAGGGGGCTTATTCATTTCCCAAGTGATGATGTTAGCAATGTTAGCAAGTATCTCTCAGAAAAACCCAAGCTTGAATTTAGTGTCTGGTAAGTAGAAAAATGGAATACAAAATTATATGTACATTATGATTATAATTTTTTTGGGGGGGGCACCTGAGTGGCTCAATCGGTTAAGCGTCTGCCTTCGGCTCAGGTCATGATCTCAGGGTCCTGGGATCGAGTCCGCATCGGGCTCCCTGCTCGGCAGAGAGCCTGCTTCTCCCTCCCCCTTTGCCTGCCTCTCTGCCTACTTGTGCTCTCTATCTCTCTGTCAAATAAATAAATAAAATCTTAAAAAATAATAATAATAATAATAATAATTTTGGGGGGCGGAATGGATAAATAGGCTAAAAACTGGAAGAGAAACACCATTATTTAAATGGTGGAGACATAATAGCTACATTTACAAAACTCTTACTTTGTGCCAGGCCCCGAGCCAGTCACCTGACAAATATAACCCATAATTCTCACGATCACCCCGTAAGGATGATATTATGATCTCTACTTTACAAATGAGAAAACAGGCTCTAAGAGAAAGTAAGGAGGAAGGACAAGGTGATACAGATAGAAAGTGGCAAACCCAATGCCTGGGCTTATTCTCCTGACCATGGATGGATTTCTCTTCTCTGTGTGATGCTAATTGAATGAATACATCTATCCCGGAGCCCAAAAGTCTAATCCTGACATGAAAGTTCCTCTGACTACATGTTCCTGGTGGTCCTGAAGGAGCAACAGTGTGGATGCCTCAGGGAGAAACGAGACAACATACCTAGATGCAGCTGGACATCTTTCACCTCCAGGGTGCTGGACTTGCGATGCCGAGCAAGCTGGCAGGCCGCTGTCACCACACTCTCAATAAAATCATCAGCAATCTGCAGCAGCATCTGGGAGACAAAAGTGGGGGAGAGTAACCATGACATTGGCAGAACAGGCTCCTGTTGCTGGGACAACTGTGTCTGCTTGAATCACATATTTAGTTAGGCTTTCTATTAGAAGGCCTGGAATCAGCATTTGGACTATGGTGAAGATGAGGAGGAGTGAGGACAACACTAGAAACACATCAACTCATTAAGCAGGTTGAGTGCAACTCACATGTTTCTGAGGATGTTATTCTCTGTACTTTCTACCTAGAGGGATCAACCAGCCCAATCCTTCACCCTCATATTTTCTTCAGAATTAAATGGGAAAACAAAAGTGAATCATTATACTTCCTCATTCACAGTCTCTTTTTTTTTTTTTTTTTTTTTTTGAGAGAGAGAGAATGAGAGAGAGCACATGAGAGGGGTTAGGGTCAGAGGGAGAAGCAGGCTCCCCGCCGAGCAGGGAGCCCGATGCAGGACTCGATCCAGGGACTTCAGGATCATGACCTGAGCCGAAGGCAGTCGCTTAACCAACTGAGCCACCCAGGCGCCCCATTCACAGTCTCTTAAAGCATTTTTATTTCCATTAATCTCACTGAGTCCTTATACTAATCCTGTGAAAAAAGTGGGGCAGGGATTTTATCCTCCTTCTATAAGGAAGGGTGCTGACTCACGGCCATGCAACTGCTAAGCAGTGGACCCAGGACTTGACTTTGAGGTTCCATGTCCAAAACTTGGGTTCTTTCCACTTCACTATCAATTATCCTGGACTATGTGAAGAATAAAAGAATTCTAAAGCTAAAAATCTACGTGAAAAAAATTGGAATTTTCGTCAGTTTGTTCCCCATGGCTTCCTCTGCTGACCAAAAATAAAATAAAATTACAACCATGGATAGACATTACTTATTCTGCTAGACCATTATTGCATTGTCATCTTTCCTATGAAACCAAATGGATACCATCTAATGGAGAGACCGACCCTCCCTCCCTCCTTCCCTCCCTCTCTCTCTTTTTTTTTTTTTTTAAAGATTTTATTCATTTATTTGACAGAGAGAGAGAGAACAAGTAGGCAGAGAGGCAGGCAGAGGGAGAGGGAGAAGCAGGCTTCCCGCTGAGCGGGGAGCCCGATGCAGGGCTCGATCCCAGGACCCCGGGATCATGACCTGAGCCGAAGGCAGCGGCTTAACTGACTGAGCCACCCAGGCGCTCCTCTCTCTTTCTTTTTAAAGTAAGCTCTTGGAGCGCCTGGGTGGCTCAGTTGGTTGGGTGTCTGCCTTTGGCTCAGGTCGTGATCCCAGGGTCCAGGGATCGAGCCCCACATCCAGCTCCGTGCTTCTCCATCTCCTCCGCCCCTCCTCCCTGCCTATGCTCTCTCTCTCGCACACTCTATCTCTCTTAAATAAATGAATAAAACCTTAAAAAGAAAGAAAAAGTAAGGTCTATGCCCAACATGGGGCTTGAATTCACCACCCCAAGACCAAGAGTCGCACGCTCTACCAACTGAGTCAGCCAAGCACCCCCTAATGGAGAGATTTCTGATTAAACATGGCAGATCAATTCCAAAAATGACTTCCTCTCCTTCCCTAAATGCACTAAAATAACAGTAAAGGAAAAAAAGACATATAAATCCACAAAGACAATGAGAACAGAAGAGAAAAACTTAAGAGAATCCAATTTTAAAGTAAAATTTTTTTTAAAGATTTTATTTATTTATTTGACAGAGAGGGAGAGAGAGCGCGCACAAGCAGGGGGAGCAGGAGAGGGAGAAGCAGGCTTCCCGCCTAGCAGGGAGCCCGATGCGGGGCTCGATCCCAGGACCCTGAGATCATGACCCAAGCTGAAGGCAGACGCTTAAACGACTGAGCCACCCAGGCGCCCCTAAAGTAAATTTTTGCCAAAGAGATAACAGAGGAAAGGTGGGATCTGATATTGCACACGGAAGGCATAACATAAGTGCCCACCGAAAGGACACCAATGAGAATTGACCTGATTTACCCCCTGCAACTCCTAGAAGATCCAGGTTCTGGAAGTGCCATTTATCACAGAATACTGGGCTGAGGCATGGAACTAAAGACTGAGAAATTACTACATGTCTATATACAGACTAGTCTCCCATGCCCCCACACTCCAAAAGCAGCCAAGTGACCTCCCCACACATACCTGACCCAGACCACAGTAGGTTTATTCCCTCGAGAACTGAATAGGCATGGCTCTGGATTAGAATACACCAGACACAGCAGAGGGAGGGGACAGACACAGCCTCCCTCTCTTGCCTTTCTCCCATAATGTCAGAAGCTAGAGATAAACCCTCCAGATAGGAGCCTGGAGGACTTTTCTCTGGAGATCCTAAACAACTCCAGAGAAAAGACTTACAGATGCTGACATGTAGAGAATCCCCTATAAGAAGGCTGACTTGTGGACAAATTATTCTGAAGTGAAGCCAGTGGTTTGCTAAAACTGGCTGAGTGGAGCTCATAAAAGCCAATTGATTATATGCATTTCTTCACAATCTTAAATTCACTAACATGTGGATAGCTTAAAACAGGGCATACTAGGAATATTTACACCATAGAAATTATGAAATGTTAAGAATTAGGGTCTTTTTTTTTTTTTTTAAAGATTTTATTTATTTATTTGACAAAGAGAGCGAGAGCAGGAACAGAAGCAGGGGGAGTGGGAGAGGGAGAAGTGGGCTTCCTGCCGAGCAGGGAGCCCGATGTGGGACTCGATCCCAGGACCCTGGGATCATGACCTGAGCCAAAGGCAGACGCTTAACGACTGAGGCACCCAGGCGCCCAAAAATTAGGGTCTTTCTCTCCACAGAGTTGGTCGCTAAACATTTACCGGTACATTACTGAATGAAGCCCATCAGTAAGTTCTGCTTGAAATCAGTTATTTATTTGTTTATTTTAACAATAAAGATTTTTTTTAAGGTTTTATTTATTTATTTGACAGAGAGAGACACAGCAAGAGGGGAAGTGGGGGAAGGGGAGTGGGAGAAGGAGAAGCAGGCTACCTGCTGAGCAGGGAGCCTGACACAGGGCTCGATCCCAGGACCCTGGGATCATGACCCAAGCCAAAGGCAGTCACTTAATGACTGAGCCACCCAGGCGCCTCTCAAATCAGTTTTCTAGTGGCTCAGTCTTTAAGAACAGATAGTCAAGAACACCAAACATGTGAAGAAAATCTCCAACACTAAAAAGAAAATAAACAAACCAAAGGAGAAAAAAGGGACCCAGAAGACACTAAGATAATGCAGGGAAAAGAAGAAATGTCAAAAAATGTAATTCCTCAGAGAGAAAGGTAAGAAAAGATATTGTAGGGGCGCCTGGGTGGCTCAGTCGTTAAGCGTCTGCCTTCAGCTCAGGTCATGATCCCAGGGTCCTGGGATCGAGCCCCGCATCGGGCTCCCTGCTCAGTGGGAAGCCTGCTTCTCCCTCTCCCACTTCCCCTACTTGTATTCCCTCTCTCGCTGTGTCTCTCTCTGTCAAATAAATAAACAAAATCTTAAAAAAAAAAAAAAAAGAAAAGATATTGTAACCATAAAATAATAACAGAGTGGCTTAGGGATAAAACAGACCAATTAGAGGCACCTGGCTGGCTCAGTCAGTACCTTGTGCAATTCTTGATCTCAGGTTGTGAGTTTGAGCCCCACGCTGGGTGTAGAGATTACTTACAAAATCAAATCTTAAAAAAAAAAAAAAGGACAAACTAGTCAACAAGAAAACCTCATGGGCATTAAAATTTTTATGCCAAAAAAACCCCCAAAAAACCTTAAAATAGGTTTAGAAGATAAACTAAGGAAAATCTCCCTAGCAAATAGAACTTAGAATTTCAAAGAAATGAGAGACACCTGGGTGGCTCAGTAGGTTAAACGTCTGCCTTCAGCTCAGTCATGATCCCAGGGATCAAGTCCCGCATCAGGCTCCTTGCTCAGCGGGGAGCCTGCTTCTCCCTCTGCCTGCCGCTCTCCCTGCTTATGCTCTCTCTCTCTCTGACAAATAAATAAATAAAATCTTAACAACAAAAAAAGAATTTCAAAGAAATGAAAAATAGGAGAGCAAAGACAAAAAAACCTAAGAGGATCAATACAGAGGTTCAATATTCAACCGTCATTACAAAATGAAAGAGATGGGGCATCTGGGTGGCTCAGTTGGTTAAGAGTCCAACTCTTGGATTCGTTTGGCTCAGGTCCTGATCTCATGATCGAGCCCTGCATCGGGCTCTGTGCTCAGTGGGAATCTGCTTGGATATTTTCTCCCTGTGCCCCTTCCCCCTGCTCATGCGTACTCTCTCTCTCAAATAAACAAATAAATCTTAAAAAAAAAAAGAGGGCACCTGGGTGGCTCAGTCATTAAGTGTCTGCCTTCAGCTGGGGTCATGATCCCAGAGTCCTGGGATCCACCCCACATCATCGGGGTCCCTGGTCAGTGGGAAGCCTGTTTCTCCCTCTCCCATTCCCCCTGCTTGTGTTCCCTCTCTCTGTCAAATAAATAAATAAAATCTTAAAAAAAATAAATAAATAAAAGAATGAAAGAGCAAAAACAGAGAAGAAATTATCAAAAAACTAATATAAGAGGGCGCCTGGGTGGCTCACTCGATAAGCATCTCCCTTCAGCTCAGGTCATGATCCCAGGGTCCTGGGATCTAGCCCCACATCGAGCTTCCTGCTCAGCGGGAAGCCTGCTTCTCCCTCTCCCACTCCCCCTGCTTGTGTTCCCTCTCTCGCTGTGTCTCTGTCAAATAAATAAATAAAATCTTAAAAAAAACTAATATAAGAAAATGGAAATCGCACACACTGCTGGTAGGAATGTAAAAGAGTGCGGCACTTTGGAAAAAACGGGCAGTTCCTCAAAGGAAAAACATAGTTACCACATGACTCCACACTTCTACTCCCAAGTATATTACCAAGAAAGATGAAAACATATTTCCACACAAAAATTTATACATGAATTAAAAAAAAAGAAAAGAAACAAATAAAATTTACACATGAATGTTCAAGGAACATCATTCATAATAACCAAAAAGTGGATACAACCCATCAACTGATGAATGCTTAAACAAAATACAGTATGTCCATACAATGGAAGAGTATTCTGCCATAAAAAGAAATGAGATACTCATACCCCCTACAACAGGAACTTTATTTATTTATTTAAAAGATTTTATTTGACACAGAGAGCGAAAGACAACACAAGCAGGGGGAGTGGGAAAAGGAGAAGCAGGCTTCCCGAGGAGCAGGGAGCCCAAGGCGGGGCTCAATCTTAGGACTCCGGGATCATGACCTGAGCCAAAGGCAGACGCCTAAAGAGTGAGCCACCCAGGCGCCCCAACCCTAAGAGACTCTTTTTTTTTTTTTTTAAAGATTTTATTTATTTATTTGAGAGAGAGCACATGAGAGGGGGGAGGGTCAGAGGGAGAAGCAGACTCCCTACCGAGCAGGGAGCCCAATGCGGGACTCGATCCAGGGACTCCAGGATCATGACCTGAGCCGAAGGCAGTCGCTTAACCAACTGAGCCACCCAGGCGCCCCCCTAAGAGACTCTTAACTACAGGAAATAAACTGAGGGTTGCTGGAGGGGAGGTGGGTGGGGGGATGGGGTAACTGGGTGATGGACATTAAGGAGGGCACGTGATGTAACGAGCACTGGTTATTATATGCAACTGATGAATCACCAAACTCTACCTCTGAAACTAATAATATATTATACGTTAAAAAAAATGTGTTGAGAGCTGCACAGTTCTGTGAAGAGACTAACAACCACTGAGCTGTAGATTTCAAATGAGTGAATTTTATGGTATATGAATTATATCTCAAAAAAAACTGCTGTCTCAAACACCCCCCTACACATACACACACAAAGAGAGCAAATATTTTACCTCTGGTTAAAAAAATAAAAATAAAAATGAAGTTATACTATTTTTGTAACCCGTATTTCTTTTCCCTGTCATTAAATATTCCTCTGCAAAGGCAAAACAGACAACAATAAGAAACTCCCAACCCTAAAATATACAAAATCATCCCAGAATTGAGGCACTCAAGTCCCCAGAATTAAAGCAGGCTCCAGGAACCCAGCACAACAAATGAAAAAAGATACTAAGACTCATATGAAAATTCAGAATTAAAGGAAGACTAAAAAAATTGGGATTAGAATAGCATGAGATTTGGGGCACCTGGGTGGCTCAGTCGGTTAAGCCTCTGCCTTCAGCTGCATTCAGGGTCCTGGGATCGAGCCCCGCATCGGGCTCCCTGCTCAGTAGGAAGCCTGCTCCTCCCTCTCCCACTCCCCCTGCTTGTGTTCCCTCTCTCGCTGTGTCTCTGTCAAATAAATAAATAAAATCTTAAAAAAAAAAAAAGAATAGCACGAGATTTCTTTCGTTTTTAAGCAGGTTCCATGCCAAATGTGGGGCTCCATGAAAATATATATCTTTTCATAATCTAATTCTAAACTCACGCAAACTAAAAATTGTGAGGTTAGAATGTAAGATACTTTCAAACATTTGCTTCTCATCTATCCTTTTGTAGGCTGTAACAACAGCAAAAAAAAATGTGCTCTAACAAAAAAAGAGAGTAAATAAGAGGATGTGGGGGGTGCCTGGTGGCTCAGTTGTTAAGTGTCTGCCTTCGGCTCAGGTCATGATCCTAGGGTTCTGGGATCAAGCCCCACATCAGGCTCCTTGCTCCACAGGAAGCCTGCTTCTCCCTCTCCCACTCCCCCTGCTTGTGTCCCCTCTCTCGCTGTGTCTCTGTCAAATTAAAAAAAAAAAGAAGAGGATGTGGGATCTAGGAAACAAGGGAGCCAAAGAGGAAAAAAATAGCAAAAGGAAGACCCAAGCAGGGTTTGTTCAAGGGGCCTAAAATTAATTAGACCAGAAGAAGATGGAGGGTTTTTTTTTATTATTATTATTTAAATTCGATTAGCCAACATATAGTACATCATTAGTTTTAGATGTAGTGTTCAGTGATTTATCAGTTGCATATAACACCCAGTGCTCGTCACATCACGGGCCCTCCTTAAAGGATGGAGGTTTCTGAGAGTGAAATCTGAGTTGGGGGAGGACCCAAATCTGTAGATTATTTTTCCATTTGGAAAACAATGTTGATAGGTGTATGCCAGAGCTGATAGCAGAACCAGAATAAAAATGGCACAAAGAAAACTAAATAAAAATAAGTCAATTATGGGGCATCTGGCCAGCTCAGTCAGTACAGTGTGCAACTCTTGATCTCAGGGTTGTAAGTTCAAGTCCCATGTTGGGTATAGAGATTACTTAAAAAATAAAATCTTTGGGGTACCTGGGTGGCTCAGTCATTAAGCGTCTGCCTTCGACTGAGGTCATGATCCCAGAGTCCTGGGATTGAGCCCCACATCGGGCTCCCTGCTCAGTGGGAAGCCTGCTTCTCCCTCTCCCACTCCCTCTGCTTGTGTTCCCTCTCTCGCTGTGTCTCTCTCTGTCAAATAAATAAAATCTTTAAAAAATAATAATAATAAAATAAAACCTTAAAAAAAAGTCAATTATCACCTTCAGTAGGTAGTACAAAACAGGACTTGGTTCAGTGGTGAACAATATGTACTTGATCAGAATAATGTCAATACTGATTTCTGAGTTATCTAAAAGTTGTGACAAAACTATATTGAAGGGACGCCTGGGTGGCTCAGTTGGTTAAGTGACTGCCTTCAGCTCAGGCCATGATCCTGGGGTCCTGGGATCAAGTCCCGTATCAAGCTCCTTGCTCGGTGGGGAGCCTGCTTCTCCCTCTGCCTGCCACTCCCCCTGCTTATTCTCTCTCTCTCTGACAAATAAATAAATAAAATCCTTAAAATATATATATTAATCAGAAACTATATTAGAAAAATGAGGGAGGGGCGCCTGGGTGGCTTAGTTGGTTAAGCGGCTGCCTTCGGCTCAGGTCATGATCCCAGGGTCCTGGGATCAAGCCCCGCATCAGGCTTCCTGCTCAGCGAGAGCCTGCTTCTCCTTCTCCCTCTGCCTGCCGCTCTGCCTACTTGTGCTCTCTCTCTGTCAAATAAATAAATAAATAATATCTTTAGAAAAATGAGGGAAAGGAAAGCATGGATGGACATGTGTGTGGCTTAACAAAATCGTCATCTACAGGAAGTCAATAGACAGAAACCAAAGAGTATCTGTTTAAGTGTATTACTTAGAAATATGGAGGAGTATGATAGAAACAACTACAACTGTTGAAAGTGATTGCCAGGGGCGCCTGGGTGGCTCAGTTGGTTAAGCGACTGCCTTCGGCTCAGGTCATGATCCTGGAGTCCCGGGATCAAGTCCCATATCGGGCTCCTTGCTCAGCAGGGGGTCTGCTTCTCCCTCTGACCCCCCCCCTCTCATGTGCTCTCTCTCTCTCATTCTCTCTCTCAAATAAATAAATAAAATCTTTAAAAAAAAAGAAAGTGATTGCCTATGAGCAGCAAACTAAGCCCTTTCCACCAAGCAAAAGTAGCAGCAGTGGCTAGGTATAAAGTGTAGGCATTCTCCCAGGTGATTTGTAGAAGTCATTCCACGGGACCCTCACAATAACCCTGTCGGTAAATAATACCACACCCAACACAAGAGGAAGCTGAGTCTCAAAAAGCTTCAGTGACATGTCCACAGCTACAAAGCTGGTAAGTGGCAGAGCCAAGATTCAAATTCAGATGTGTCTGCCTCTGAAGTCTGTGCTCTTAACCGCTATTATGTATTAGCTCTCAGGGACCCAGACTCATCATGCCCAACTCCATCTTACCTCCTCCACATCTTCATCCAATTGCTCATTAGGATCCACTTCTCTTACTAAGTCTTGTAATTTCTTCTTGGTCAATACCTAAAGTTAATTGGGAGAAGATTTTTCAGCCAAGTATTAAGGAAACAGAACACTTTATTACCCTCTAATGAAGAAATGCTGTCAATTTGTTGGGTTTAGTTTCTACCTTCCAAAAGTTAACAGTCTGGCCTACCTGGTAGTCTGCTCCAAGACTACACTCCCAAGACAGAAGCGGCCTAGGGAAAGGCTAAAAGAGCAGTGTGGAAGAGGCCAACACCTGTCAGTTTATTTCTGCCTCTTGAGCTCACTGTGCCTTACCTTTCCTCTACATTAAGTAATTTGCAATTTTCTGACCACCATAACTGATACTGCACCTCTGATGCCTTTGGACATGTTCTTCCACCCTTCTTCCTATCTGCTCAGTCCATGGTGCCTCCTTTCTGCCCTTCCTAGCTCACCTAGGTAAAAGGAACCACTTCCTCCTTTGGCCTCTACTGTACCCCGTGCACCCTTCTGTCATGCATATATTTATAAACTTGCCTGTTTCTGACTTAATAGGCTGAAAGCTCTCTGATGGCAGGGAACATGTGTTCATCTCTGTATAATATTTGCATAAGTGTGTACAACTGTGATTCCTCTTTCATTGAAATGTCATGTCACATACACATGCCATTAAACAACAATCAAAAGACGCACATTAAAATGCTAAGCATAGTTTTTTGGGGGTGGTGGTAGAATTATGGGCTCTTTATTCTGTATTTCTAAAGTTTCTGTGATAAGCATGTATAATCTTGGAAATAAAGAAGAGATGAATTTTCTAAATAAATTATTTGTTAATTATGTGTCAGATCTATCCATTCTACCATTACCACTTAAGGCAAGCCTTCACTCCATGTCTTGATTTACTGCAAAAGTCTTAGATTTGGTCTTCCTCTCGGTCCACCCCTTTCCTACCTTTCTTGTCCACTTACTGCCAAGTTAATCCTGCTAAGACATATGACTTTTATTATGTTACTTACTCCTCTATTAAATATTTGTAAAGATTGTCTAATGACTAAGTTTCAAAAGAGACAGACTCGTATATGCCCAGTATACTCTGCCATATTCCTGCCTATATAATTTTACCTCCTGTTCTTCTCTAACAGATTCCACATTCAACACAGGTTGGCTTCCTGACTATCTGCCCAACCCTCCCCATTCGCCTTTGCTAGTCCCTCCTCCCATTCCCTTGAAATGTCTCTCCCTCCTACTCTATCCAGCCTACAAGGCCCAAGACAAGAGATTATACTTATTTTTTATCCCTTGTGGCTCTTGAGGGCAGAATCAGAATCATGGGCAGAAAGTGGGGGAGAGAGGGCATTGGGGGGGGCAGATTTTAGAATCAGTGCAGAAAGTTAATAATGGAGCAGCTGGCTGAACTAGAAGGAGAAAAGACCGGAGGCAATAATGCTTTTATTACAGGAATAATGAATAATGAATCCATTAGTTATTTTATTATTTTATTTAACTACTTTATTTAACAATTATATAGTGTATATATATTTATATATACATATATATAAACCTGTCATAGGCAACAGTGTTAGTGTGTGTGTATGAATGTATGTACGTATACATACGCACACATAAACACCACAGAGTAAACATTGATAAACGCTGTACATGATAATTTGATAAAGAACTTTAGAAGTCCAAAGGAGGGAAAAGACTCTTTTTCAGCTGAGACGAAGAGGCAGCATCTGAGACAGACATCTCTCAAAGCATTATTGGTTCAAATAACAGATAAGAGATGCCTAGGGAGAGCAAAAAGTAAGAGATGATACCTGATTGTTTTCAGGGCTGAGACGCCCTCCTGTCCCAGGAGGACCCGGTATCTTTACCACTGTAGTGCTATTGGCCATGGAGCCTTGTGGAGGGGTGCTGGCTGGTTCCGGTTTTATGGATGAGAAATTGGAGAGGTTGATTAGGGCTGAAGGGCCAAACTGGTTCATAATCTGCCGAGCTTTGGACTTCAGCTCATAGAGCTTATCGAGATCCTGTTTCTTTTTGGAGCTGTGAGGACCAAGGCCAATCAACTGTAGAAGGAAAACAAGAGAACTAGCTCCAGAAACACCTTTAATAAAGGATAAGGTTTGAAAGTAAAATTGCATAATGTCTGTCAGACTTGAAGGGTCTTCAGGATATCTGGGATAGTGACCATTTGATACCTGCACATTAAAAATAGAGGGAATGAAGAATGTTCATTGCTCTCACCTCATATTTAGAAACCATCTCTTCTCCAAAAGCTAAATGAAATAGTCCACAAAATTAAATAAGGAAGAAAGCAAATGAAATAAGAAATCTTACATACAAAAATAAACTAGAATAAGACATTTTTGAAGACTTTGTAAAAACAGAATAGGTTAAGTACTACATGCATTATTTTTGAACAGCAAATAATGTTAAATTCAAATAAATCATGGCACAATCACATATTTAAAACTCAGCCACAAAACTTAAGAAAACAGATTAGTTCATGTTGGCACTTCAAAACATGCTTAAGTCTATGTCAGGTCTATGTCTAATAAACACAATTTTTAGCAACTGTTAAAAGTAAGCTGTTCCTTGTCATCAAGAGCAAATTTTCTGAGTGTTAGCAATCTTTAAGTACAAGCAGAGTCCCTAGCCTGGAGTAGCCAAGACTCCTCAATTTTAAAGCCATGAGGTAGACACTGTGGACAGCAGCTTTGGTGTCATCAAGACCAGAAGCACATTTACCAAGTTCCGCCAATAGCGGCCTCAGTGCGCTTACTTACAGCTATCTGAGTGTCTAGATCTTTAATTACATCAGCAACGGCTGTGAGCCCGGTGAAATGAGAGGCAGCCATTTTCAAAAGCTACCTGTAAATGAACAACTGGCATCAAGCACCACCCTTGCCACAGAACCATTTTAATTGCATGGCCTGGCACATCTTCACTGGCCAGGATCCAAGCAAACCAGATGTGGAGAAACACATCCTTATTCTTGTCTCCTTATTCATACTGGGCACCGAGGAAAACATCTCCATCTCTTTCATACACAACTTTTAAAATTAATTAATGATGATTATAGTAATATAGATTCTCTTCCAATAAAACAGTGTTCTATTGTTAGGGATAAGCTAGCAGCGTATGAAAACATTGGCCAAAACTGTGAAATGAACCTGCAGGAATCAAGGCAGTGGTTTTCAGAACTTGGTGAAGCTTAGCAACCTAAGTGAGTATCTGCCCTGTCAACTCTTGCCCCGTACTGCTGCATTCCTCCCCCAACAAATTGTCTAACTCTCTAATATGAGAAATGACCTTTCCTGGTTTGCCCTTAACAAAAGCAACTGACAGGGCACCTGGGTGGCTCAGTCCGTTAAGCGTCTGCCTTCGGCTCGGGTCATGATCCCAAGGTCCTGGGATCGAGCCCTGTGTCGGGCTCCCTGCTCAGTGGAGAGTCTCCTTCTCCCTCTGCCCCTCCCCCAGCTTGTGCTCTCTCTCTCTCTCTCTCTCTCTCTCTCTCTCTCTCAAATAAATAAATAAAATCTTTAAAAATAAATAGATAAAAGCAACTAACTATGTACTGGTTAAGTGACCAAGAGAAAACTTGTTGGCCAAGAGTCAGCTGAGGAGATAGGAGAGCATCAGGATCACGTGTTTGTTTTTTAACCATATGCCTCCTTTTCCCTTACCCACAAATGTTACCACCGGAAGAATCAGGACAGGGAAAGATTGTTAACATGGTAATAGTTAACAAAGTATTTCACCACACTGAACATACCTTTCAAATAACATTCGCACAACCTTCAATGGGCTTCCCAAATAGTACTAGGTATTGCTCAAAATAAGTAGACTTTTTTTGTAACAGAGATTTCTGTATAATGGGAATTTCTATAATAAGACCTGTAGACAAAAATATAGCCTAACGGGGCGCCTGGGTGGCTCAGTCGTTAAGCGTCTGCCTTCGGCTCAGGTCATGGTCCCAGGGTCCTGGGATCGAGCCCCGCATCGGGCTCCCTGCTCGGCGGGAAGCCTAATTCTCCCTCTCCCACTCTCTCTGCTTGTGTTCCCTCTCTCGCTGTGTCTCTCTGTCAAATAAATAAAATCTTTAAAATATATATATATATAGCCTATCTACACAGCACCAAAAATGAATAATCATTTATCAAATTAGGAATTAACCTTAAGGAATAGCTCCAGTGGCTATTAATGAAATAAGGGGAATCTGTACATTGTAAGAAAAATCAAAGTTTCTCTCTCAGAAACTAGACTGTACTTTACTGTTTTGTTGAGAAGCAAACAATACTTCTGCATTTTCAGTAATTCTGGGAAAGTGAGCTACTTCTTCCATTAAAACAAAACAAAGCAGATGATAACCAGACACTCATTACCAGACTGACACTGCCCTTAGTTTCCTAGACTGTTCCTTTATTTGGCTGTATTTAAAACACCGTATTCGTAGAGGTGATGATTACATGGGTTTATACAATGTCAAATTCATCACACTGAATATTTAAGATCTGTGCATTTTACTGTATATAAATTATACCACAATTAAGGACAATAAATCAAATCTCTTGCCCCCCCACCCAAATAAGTAAAGGACTGCACTCTCAGGCAGTTAACCCAGAAAAATGAAAACCTGTGCTCCCATGCAAACCTATATGCTAATGTTCATAGCATTTATCAATAGGGAAAAGACAGATCATTGAATAAATGATGGTATATGAACATTAGCATCTGGAAAATATGTGGTTTCATGTTTAAAATTTAAAAATTTGATCCACCTGGAATGAGAGGGGTATATGTATTCCTTCATATATTCCTCTATTCCACTTTCTTTAAAAGATTTTATTTGGGGCGCCTGGGTGGCTCAGTCGTTAAGCATCTGCCTTCAGCTCAGGTCATGATCCCAGAGTTCTGGGATCGAGCCCCGCATTGGGCTCCCTGCTCGGCGGGAGGCCTGCTTCTCCCTCTTGCACTCCCCCTGCTTGTGTTCCCTCTCTCGCTGTGTCTCTCTCTGTCAAATAAATAAAATCTTTAAAAAAAAAAATTAAAAAATATATAAATAAAAGACTTTATTTATCTATTTGACAGAGAGAAAGAGAGAGCCAGAGAGCAGCTGCTTAACCGACTGAGCCACCCAGGCATCCCGGCGCCTGGAACTTCTATATGTTCTATGTCTCACCACTGTTGTTAGTTGCTACTTGACTTTTTAAACTCCTGTAGGACAATAAATCTGATTTTATTCCTTATTATAATCTTGGCACCTTAAAAAAAAAAAAGACAATACAAAAAGAGTACATTTGGGCGCCTGGGTGGCTGTCAGTCAAGCATCTGCCTTCAGCTCAGGTCATGATCTCAGGATCCTGGGATCAAGCACTGCATCGCCTCTCCTCCCCTTCTGCTCTCTCTCTCTAATAAATAAAATCTTTTTTTTTTTTTTAAGAGTACATTTAGGGTGCCTGGGTGGCTCAGTTGTTAAGCATCTGCCTTCGGCTCAGGTCATGATCTCAGGGTCCTGGGATCGAGTCCCACACTGGGCTCCCTGCTCAGCGGGAAGCCTGTTTCTCCCTCTCCCCCAGCTTGTATTCCCTCTCTCTGTCACTCTGTCAAATAAATAAATAAAATCTTAAAAAATAAATAAGGAGTACATTTATATAACATCTTTAAAATGATAAAATTTTAGGAATAGAGGACAGATTAGTGAGATTGTCAGGGACTGGGTGGCAGGGAAGCAGATGTGGTTATAAAAGGGCAAAATGAGGGACCTTTGTGATGGAATCATTCAGTGTCTTGACTGTGATGATGGATAAAAAGAACCTATAAAAGTGACTAAGTTGTATAGGACTTAATCCACATACACCCACAACTGAACACAAGTAAACAGATACAAGTAAAACTGGTAAATCTGAATAAGGCTGGTAGATTATATCAATGTCAATATCCTGATTGTCATAATAGACAGCAATTTTGCAAAATGTACCACTGGGGAAAACTGAGCAAAGTATACAAGAGATCTCTCTGCATTATTTCTCGTAACTACGCATAAATCTACAGTTATCTCAATATTTAAAAATTGGAAAAAAATTATTCTCAGCAGTAAATGAGAAGCACTTCTGGGGTACCTGGGTAGCTGTCAGTTAATCATCTGACTCTTGATTTTGGCTCAGGTCGTGAGCTCGAGGTTGTGGGATCGAGTCTCATATCAGGTTCCAAGTGGAGTCCGCTTAGGTTTCTCTTTCTCCCTCTCCCTCTGCCCCTCTCCCCTCAATCACGCTCACTTGGTCTTATTCTCTAAGATAAATAAATAAATCTTAAAAAAGAAAAGCCCTTCTAAAGATGACTCAAAGCTCAGGAGTCATAAAAGACTGACATGTTCAATTACATACAAATAAAGATGTCTGAAAAATAAATTTTTAAGTAAAAATAAAAATGTCTGCATGGCAACAAACATAATAAAATTAAAGGACAAAAGACAAACTAGCAAAAATATATGCAATATGTATCAAAGACAAAGGACCAATTTCTTTTACATATAAAAAATACCAAGCATCAATAAGCACCCAACCACCTAAAAGAAAAATTGCAAAAACAACAAAAACGACAGTACAAGAAATTCAAATAGCTCTTAAAGTAATGAAACGATCCTTAAAAAAAAAGTAATGAAATGATTCTTATTCTCATTGATAATAAAAATGCAAATTAAAACTATTTATTCCTCCTTTGGCAATGATGAAAAAGTTCTATACATACTGTTTGAAAGTTTTATAGAAAAATAATCATTTCACACGTTGTTGGAGTTGGAAGGGGGGTGGAGGATATAAATTAGTTAGGTCTCTACAAAGGGCTACTTGGCACTATCTACCAAAATTAAAAAAGCATGTATTGGGGCACCTGGGTGGCTCAGTTGGTTGAGCATCCAACTCTTGATTTTGGCTCAAGTCACAATCTCAGGGTCTTGAGATCAAGGCCTGCGTCGCATAGAGCCTGCTTAAGATTGTCTCTTATTCGGGGCGCCTGGGTGGCTCAGTTGGTTAAGCAACTGCCTTTGGCTCAGGTCATGATCCTGGAGTCCCGGGATAGAGTCCCGCATCGGGCTCCCTGCTCGGCAGGGAGTCTGCTTCTCCCTCTGACCCTCCTCCCTCTCATGCTCTCTGTCTCTCATTCTCTCTCTCTCTCAAATAAATAAATAAAATCTTTAAAAAAAAAGAAAAAAAAATTAAAAAAAAAAAGATTGTCTCTCATTCTTCCTCTGCCCCTCCCCCCATTCACGCACGCGTTCTCTCTCTAAAAAAAAGAAAAGCATATATTGTTTTGATCCCATAGTTCCATCTTTAGCAATTTATATTATAGTTGGATATCTATGTAAATAGAAAACTACACATACGAGGAATATCAACCTAAATGTCCAACAAAAGTGATATAGTTAAATAAATTAAGGTATAACCACAAAATGAAATACATTGAAAAAGAATAAGACTCATGAAAATATTAAGCTGGGGCGCCTGGGTGGCTCAGTTGGTTAAGTGACTGCCTTCAGCTCAGGTCATGGTCCCAGGGTCCTGGGATCGAGTCCCGCATTGGGCTCCCCATGCTCTGCAGGGAGCCTGCTTCTCCCTCTGTCTGCCACTTCCCCTGCTTGTGCTCTCTCTCTCTGTGAAATACATAAATAAAGTCTTTTTAAAAAAATAAAATAAATTAAAAAAAAGAAAATATTAAGCTGAATGAAAGAATCCAGGGGTGCATGGCTGGCTCAGCTGGAAGAGCATGCAACTCTTGATCTCGGGGTTGTGAGTTCGAGCCCCATGCTGGGTGTACAGATTACTTAAATAAATAAAACTTTTTAAAAAATTTAAAAAACAGGGGGCGCCTGGGTGGCTCAGTCGTTAAGCGTCTGCCTTCGGCTCAGGTCATGGTCCCAGGGTCCTGGGATGGAGCCCCGCATCGGGCTCCCTGCTCAGCAGGGAGTCTGCTTCTCCCTCTCCCACTCCCCCTGCTTGTGTTCCCTCTCTCACTGTCTCTGTCAAATAAATAAATAAAATCTTTAAAAATAATAATAATAAATAACAAGGAAGAGGACGCCTGGGTGGCTCAACTCAGTTAAGCACCTGCCTTGGCTCAGATCATGATCCTGGGGTCCTGGGATCAAGCCCCATGCTCGCAGGGGAGTCTGCTTCTCCCTTTCCCTTCCCCCGCTCATGTTCTCTCTCTCTCTCTCTCTCTCTCTCTGGCTCACTCTCTCTCTCAAATGGATAGGTGGAATCCTTAAAAAAAACAAAGAATGAAACAAAGAAGCTTATGAAATGACCTCTAAAATACACTGTTCATTGAAAATACAAGGTACAGAAGAGTGAGCATAATTTGTTATCATTCATTGAAAGACATATAATTGTAAATGCATAAATTATTCCTGGAAAGATACATAACAAACTGATAACAGCAGTTATCTTAGTGGGGAGGGGAATGGTAGTATCTGGGTGGCCTATGGGACCAAGGTGGAAGATTTACTTTTCATTGTATACCCAAATTCTGTCCCATGTGCATGTTATCTATGAAAAAAGAAAGTACTGTTTGGTTTGTTTCCTCTGAAAAAACAGGTAATTCTGACAACTGTTTTTAAAATATAACAAAAAATAGGGGCACCTGGATGGCTAAGTCACTTAAGTGATAGACTGTTGATTTCAGCTCAGGTGATGATCTCAGGGTCAAGGGATCATGCCTCACATTGGGCTCCGCAGTCAGTATGGAGTCTGTTTGAGATTCTTTCTCTCCCTCTCCCTCTGCCTCTCGCCCACATCACATACATGGGTGCAGACTCTCTCTCTCCCTAAAATAATAAATCTTAAAAAAAATATATAGCAGTAGCAACAAAAATGAACCTTGATCTATATCTCACACCTTATACAAAAACAAACTCAAAACTGATCACAGACGTAAAATTAAAAATGTAAAACTATAAAACTTTTACAAGAAAGCGTAGGGAAAAAAATCTTCATAACTCTGGGTCAGGGCAGGAATCTTAGATACAACACCAAAAGCACAATCCACAAAAGAAACTGATAAAATGGACTTAATCAAAATGTAAACTCCTGCTCCACAAAAGAAAATAAAGACAAGTCATAGACTAAGAGAAAATATTTACAAATCACATATCTGACAAACAACTTGTATCCAGGATATATAAAGAATTCTCAAAATTCAACAATAAGAAAACAAACAGACCAATTAAAAAAATGGGCAGGGGCGCCTGGGTGGCTCAGTCGTTAAGCGTCTGCCTTCGGCTCGGGTCATGGTCCCAGGGTCCTGGGATCGAGCCCCGCATCGGGTTCCCTGCTCAGCGGTAGGCCTGCTTCTCCCTCTCCCCCTGCTTGTGTTCCCTCTCTCGCTGTATCTCTCTCTGTCAAATAAATAAAATCTTTAAAAAAAAAAAAGGGCAAAAAAATCTGAACAGATTCTTCACCTAAGATATACAGATGGCAAATAAACACATGAAAAGATACTCAATATCATTAGTCATCCGGGAAATGCAATTAGGGAAATGAATACTAAATACTATTAGAATAATTAAAAATTTTTTAAAAAATACAAGTGCTGGAGAGGATGTTGAACAACTGAAACCATCATACATTTCTGTGTGAATGTATAAAACGGTGCAATCTCTTTGGAAAACAGTTTGGCAGGTTGTTTGTTTGTTTTTTAAAGATCTTATTTATTTACTTGAGAGAGAAAGAGTGATAGAGAGAGCACAAGTCAGGTAGAGGGGCAGAGGGAGAAGTGGACTCCCTGCTGCGCAGGGAGCCTAACTCGGGACTCAATCCCAGGATCCTGGGATCATGACCTGAGTTGAAGGCAGACATTTTTTTTTTTTTTTAAGATTTTATTTATTTATTTGAGAGAGAGAATGAGAGAGACAGAGAGCACATGAAAGGCGGGAGGGTCAGAGGGAGAAGCAGGCTCCCTGCCGAGCAGGGAGCCCGATGCGGGACTTGATCCCGGGACTCCAGGATCATGACCTGAGCCGAAGGCAGTCGCTTAACCAACTGAGCCACCCAGGCGCCCGAAGGCAGACATTTAACTGAGCCAGCCAGGTGCCCCAGTTTGGCAGTTTCTTATAACATTAAATATATATTTATCATATAACCTGGCAATCCCACTCCTAGGTATTTACCCTAAAGAAATGAAAACTTATATTCACACAAAAATTGGTACGTGAATATTTATAGCAACATTATTAATAACTGCCAAAAACTAGAAACAATCCAGATTTCCTACAACTGGTGAATGGATAAACTATGAATATATATTCATACAATGGAATACTACTCAGCAATAGGAAGGAAGAACTACTGATACATGCAACAACGTGGATAATCTCGAATGCATATGCTAAGTGAAAGAGGCAAGACTCAAAGGCTACTTACTGTATGATTCCATTTATATGACACTCTGGAAAAGGCAAAGCTATATGGATGGAGAAAACAGATCAGTGGTTGCCAGTGGCTTGGAGTGGGCTAGGGTTGGACTACAAAGGAGCAGCATGAAGAAAATTCTGGGGGTGGTGGGACTGTTAGGTAGCAGTGTGATGGTGCTTACATGACGACAGTATGCATTTGTCACAACTCATAGAACTGTACTCCCAAAAGGGTGGATTTTTTGGTATGTAAATTTAAAAACAAAACATCACAACCATTCTGAAATGGTCAATGCCTCCACATCCAAATTACCTGTTTACTGACAACTTTCATCAAGTCCAACTATGGATGATGCTGACCAAGCACAATGGAATGAAGTGACTGTTAAATAACCTGAATTCCATTACATAATATACCATGGTTGCCTTTGGGCTACTCAAGTTTCTAATTCTCAGTTACTTGGAATGCCAAGAAATAGGAAGTATTGCTGTGTAAAAACAGGCATTAACCGTGGGACAGTTTGGGAGAACACTTATAATAGTAAACCCTTATTAGCACCTACTATGTGGAAATCACACGCTATGGGATTTACAAAATAATTCCAGAAAGCCCATGCCCCAGTGATCTACAGTAAAAGTTATTTAGTAATTTTATCAAAACAAGATTGTGTGGCTGGGAGTTCAATTAAATACCAAGCCTATCCTCCCTCCCCCTTACCAGCTACATTTAAACTCTGGTTGATAGGCTGAGGATAACAAGCCCCACTGCTTTTCCTTTTAACAGCTTGTACCTCAAACAGAAATCGTTGCAACCCTATTACTGTATTAAGAGGATCTGATTTTTCAGAGGGTAGGAGATGGGGGGATACCTTGTAGTAGTTATAAGACTATGGCCTTTTGGGAGCCTGGGTGGCTCAGGTGGTTAAGCGTCTGCCTTCGGCTCAGGTCATGATCCCAGGGTCCTGGGATCGAGTCCCACATCGGGCTCCCGGCTCAGCGGGGAGCCTGCTTCTCCCTCTGACCCTCGCCCCTCTCATGCTGTTTCTCTCTCGCTCGCTCTCTAAAAAATAAATAAAATCTTTAAAAAAAAACGACTATGGCCTTTTCTAGACAACTCTTCCATTAACAGATTTTTTTTTAAGATTTTATTTCTAAATATACTCTACACCCAATGTTGGGGCTTGAACTTAAAAACCAGAGATCAAGAGTCGCATGCTCTTCTGACTGAGCAAGCCAAGTGCCCCACATATATCCACCTCCACAAGATTTTTTTTAAGTGGAGAGAATAGGGGAGTAGAAGACCAGATTGTCTTTAAAACCCTTTTACTTCTGAAATGTTTAGGAATTATTTAAACAAAATACTGGAATGAAGGGGACTGCTAGGCTGATGGCATAAAAGCCCTATCACTATGGTGCATGACTTAACTTACTGACTGGGTTTTCTACCTGTTTCTCTCCTCACTGGCTTCTAGATGTATCTAAACCAACTCATATTTCCCAGCCTAAAAAAACAGAATCAATTAATTGCATTCTGTAAGACTTGAGAACAACAGAAACATGGGATTTTTTTCCCCACTAGTTTTTTTGACTAGTTTAGTCCTATTTAGGTGGTTTTGACTTAACAGAAAGGCAGTATACTACAGTGGCTGAGGGCATGGACTCTGGGGGCAGTGTCTGGGTTCAAGTACCAACTCTGCCACTTATTAATTAGCTTTATGTCCCTGAGCAAGTTATCTAATCTCTTTATGCCTCAATTTCCTCATCTGAAAAATTGAGTTAATCATAAAGTGTATCTCATGGGATTGTTGTGACAATACATTGAGTTTATATATCTAAAGTACTTAGAAGAGTGCCTGGCACATGGAAAATACAAATAAATGTGTTTGCTAATATTATATAATATATATGCTCTCCTCTTCTAAATCTTAGTTATAAAAATCAGTGTATTAGAACTAAAAGGTTTCCCCATTGTAGTATGTGTTGGTGCCATCCTAAAAGCATTTTTATGACTTCAGACATTAAAAAAAACAATAGTGACTGAAAAAAAAATGGTACCGGTAAATGATCAACAGGAGGCTGATGAGGGGTACTATGGCACAAGGAAGACCCAAGTCAGGAGGGTTGGGTATCATCCACTTCTGCCACTGAATTATGTGAGCTCCCTTTGACTAGTTTCTACATCTATAGTTAAGCGTAGGATCAGACAGATTTTAAAGTCCCTTGCAGCTCTAAGAAACAGTGTAAGATTTTAGATTAGGTCCATATGTACTGATTTCAGTTTGTCTTCTGCATCCAGCACACCTGTTTCACAGTACAGACTCTAAACACTGCTGGTATATTGTCTCCAAAGTATTCTGGGGCTTTCCATGAAGACTGCAGATCAAAAGTAATATGTTCTGGGGTGCCTGGGTGGCTCAGTCATTAAGCGTCTGCGTTCGGCTCAGGTCATGATCCCAGGGTCCTGGGATCGAGCCCCACATCGGGCTCCCTGCTCCCCAGGAGGCCTGCTTCTTCCTCTCCCACTCCCCCTGCTTGTATTCCCTCTCTCGCTGTGTCTCTCTGTGTCAAATAAATAAATAAAATCTTAAAAAAAAAAAAGTAATATGTTCTATGTTCATATCTGCTCTAACACAATGATTTTCTGATCAGGTACTTTCAAATACTATTATAATAACTCAGTTCTAGAACCACAAATGAGTGAAATAAGTACATTTTGCAAATGTAGATGAGGATGTTAATTCAGGAATAAGTTATCATTAATTAAACCATCAAGTACTTTGAAATGGTGGCATGGGCATGCTTTATTTCACAATTTGGTGTAAGTTTTGATCACTTGCAAACAGTAGAGGCACTTGCAAATAGTATAAGCTAACTCTCTGGGAAAAAATAGTAGTTTCAACTAGTTAGCCCAATTTCCCTGATCATCTAGTTCATGTTACAATTAATTGTAAAGTTAATCCAATTTAGCTCCTTGTTCTTCAAGTTGGTCTTTCTTGGCCTCTTAAATTTCAAATTAAATATATCTTAGTCCATTGTGAGGAAAAGTTCTATTCAGGTCCTATTCTCCTATCTTAAATATCTATTCTTATTTAAAAACACAGAAATTTAGTTCTCCTCAAATACTACACTATATAAGAACCCTAACAAGTTATAGTACTTGACATAAAGAGAAGTCTTAAGGAGGAGGGGGGTGCTTTTATTCTTTTTTTTTTTTTTTTAAAGATTTTATTTATTTAATTGACAGAGAGAGAGAGACAGCGTGAGAGGGAACACAAGCAGGGGGAGTGGGAGAGGGAGAAGCAGGCTTCTGGCCGAGCAAGGAGCCCGATGCGGGGCTCGATCCCAGGACCCTGGGATCATGACCTGAGCCGGAAGGCAGTCGCCTTAAACCACTGAGCCACCCAGGCGCCCCAGATGCCTTCATTCAATGATATTTTTTATATAAGTGCTATTTCTATTTTGTTGATGGGCAAACTGATATATGGAGAGGAATTTAGAAAAGTTGAAAAAAGTTAGTCAAACACATAACATGGGTTTAGTACCATGTTTTCTGGCAAGGTACTTAACCTCTCTGAACCAATTGGTACTAACAATATCTAACTTGTGGGGCTGTAAGTGATAATTAAATATTTAAAAGTGCTTATGATGGTGCCTGATCAGTCTGAGTAGGTTTCAGTAAAAGATATTGAAGGGAAGTAACTCGTCCAAGTATCCTTGACATTCTTATCTAAAAGCAGCCATCTGGGGTGCCTGGGTGGCTCAGTGGGTTAAAGCGTCTGCCTTCGGCTCAGGTCATGATCCCAGGGTCCTGGGATGGAGTAGGAGTCAGAGTCAGGGTCGGAGTTCAGGGGGGGAGCCCGCTTCTCCTGCTCCCTCTGCCCCTCCCCCTGCTTGTGCTCACTCTCTCTCTCAAATAAATAAAAAATCTTTAAAAAATAAAATAAATAAAAAATAAAATAAAAGCAGCCATCTCCAGTAAATGCCTATACTAAAAATATAGGATACAACTTACTTATCTACAACTTTCTAAACTGCTTACTATATTTTTTGGGGGGAGGGGGCTTCGTTTAAAGGTTCCTTAACTGGTTAAGTGACATTCACTGTATTGATGTCAATACAGTAACAAGCCTCGAAATGAAGTACTAAATTTGTAAAAAATTTCCCTCTTGCGTTAGAAGTTAAAGCAAAGATTCTAGAAGCATGTTTTCAAGGATATTAGCCAAGTATTTCCTATTTGCTAGGCACAGTAGGGTACTATATCAAAATTATGATCTAATCAATCATTACCTCACTGTGATCCTATACCTTCTTTGGACCTTAACCTCTTTACATATAAAACAGGAGTTTAAAAAAGATTATCTTTCTGGGCCATCCTGTCCTCCCATCTCTAACATTCTTTGATTTGAGATGCAGAGATCTGTGCTCAATCAGGGTCGAGTGGAATGGTATTTAAAGCACTTATCAAGTATATAACTGAGTTCAAACGGCTTCGACTTCACATCAGAGCTTCGTAAGAAGGAAGCAGAAAACGAAGATGCTTGCATGGGGCTTTCCTAGAGAAAGTATCTGGCACAAGAAAAGCCTGCCAAAAGCCAAGCAGGCAGCGGGAAGGAAGGGTCTTCTTCCCCTGAATACATCCTTTACCACTCTGGATTCAGAGTATATGAGGAAAAAATAGATCACTAGATCTTTTCCCAACTCTCTCCCTTTCCCTTGGAGTCTGATCTCGCAGCCATGGCCCCTTATACTCTCCGCTCTGGGGAGCTCGGGTCTTCACAGCCCTGTTCCCTCAGGTACTTCGGAGTCTCCAAGCCCAGATCCCGTCCCCACAGAAGCCCGTCTTCATTGCCCGCTGCTGTTCCTTCCAAACCCAAGTGTTCTCTGAGTGCTCCTGCCCCTTAGGAACCTAAGTCTTCGCTGCCCTGTTTCTGACTCCTTAGGAGCCTGGATCTTCACTGTCCCGCTTCTGTCTCTTAGGAGCCCAAGTCCTCACAGCTCCGCTTTTACCTTTCCGAAGCCCGTGTCTTCACGCCCCTTTCCCTTCCGACCCTCTCCTCTTAGGAGCATGGGTCTTCACAATCCTGTCCCTCTCACACCGCTTTCCCTCAGGTGCCGGAGAACTCACATCCGTCCCCGTTCCCTAAGTCCCGTCTACAGCCCGGGTCCCCACAGCCGCGTCTTCTCCGAGCCCCGATCCCCAGTCCCGTCCCAACAGCCTGATTCCTCGCACAACCCGGTCTCCTCCACAACCTAGTTCTTCAAACACTGACCCACTGTGGGTCTGGGTCCTGACTCCCTCCTCCCGCTCTTCTTCCTCAACTGCCAGGGCCCAAGACTCACAGGCAGCAGCGTCTATCTCCCCATGATATGCGGAGACTGCCCCAGTGAAGCGTTCGTCTCAGCAGCCGGTCCGACTGCTGGGCCCTCCCCGAGTACTTCCGGCACCGCTCCCCGCCTCCAACCCGGAAACGCGCGGCTCTTCCGGCCGGCGGGCGCGCGCCTGGCTTGCGCAGGCGCAGACTGCCCTCTGACACGTGGTCGGGGTCCTAGGCTATTGCTCCGCTCCGGGCGTTGTGCTTTTTCTTGCTTGTGGTTGACTGGCAGCGTGGGTGAGCCCTTCGCCTTCTACCCAGGTGTTACGAACCCTGCCCTTGCTGTTTCTTTCCGTCTCCGCCTGTCGTATATATCGCTAGCACTACCGGTAATTGACGCCCTCGGATGGTTTAGAGGTCGCCATTTTTAGTTGGTGCTTTTTATCTTGTTATCGGGACGGAGAAACCCACCTGGGACCGCAGCACCCAGTAGGTAATTCTGTTGAACTCTTAGCAAGGGAGTTGGCAACACAAGAACCTGGAGACGAGAGACCGTTTGTACCTGTGGATTGGCAACTAATAATAAAAATTGAGCGTTTACTGTCATCCAGGAAGTTTGCTAAGCCGCTTAACTCCGATATATCGTTTAATCTTTTAAAGAAAACCCGTGAGGGATGAAGTAAGGTTCTAGCTAATAAGTGCAGTCTCAACTTGAACTCAGAAGTCTCACTGTAAAGCCCAGTACTGTCCTGTATGTAACCATTAAACTGATGGTTTTGGTTTTTCCATCAAACGCTTTGGGATAACTTTTTTACCCTATGCCAGGTGATAGGCATCTAAGACCCAGTCCTAGCCAATATGGCAGGAATGTATAAAGGGTTGTGACAGCCCAACGTGAGCCCTGGTAACTGCCCACAGGAATCAGGAAGAGGTGTCTCCCAACTGTATTGGTGCAGTAACCTGACCTATCTGTCTTTTTTTTTTTTTTTTTAAGTTAATTTTTTCTTAGTAATCTCTACATTCAACATGGGGCTCAAACCCAACCCTGAGATCAAGAGTTGCATGATCTTTGACTGAGCCAGCAGGTCCCCCAGTGCCCTCCTTGTCTTTATATCTTAAAATCCTCATCCTACCAAATTCCCAATCACCATCTACACTGCCACCATATCTGAATTCTTAGATTCAAGGCCCCTTCCACCATTAGGCTTCAAGCAGTCTTCCTTAGCCTAATTTCCCTGATACTGCTCTCTTCATTCTCCTAAGGATCTGGAACACCCCCCCCCCATCTTTTTAAAGACCAGTTTAAATATACATTCTTCATTCAACAAATAGAGTGCTGGTTGTGTGCCAAGCCTTTTGCTAGGTGCTTGGGTATGTTCCAGTAGATAACCACAGACAATAAATATCCTTGAACTTACTTTACAATCTGGAGTGGAAAAACAGGCCATCAGAAAGTACACAAAAGTGTAAGAAAAGAGAATGCCAGAATAAAATAAATACATAAATACCAGATTTGTCTAGCTGGGTGATGGAGGGCCCTGAGCTAGGAAAGCTTATTCAAGGATCAAGATGGCCAAGGTGGCTGGAGCTTAATAGGTGATACAGTGGTGGGTAAAGAGTTTGGAGAGGTAGGCAGGGTTCAGCTCAGGCTGGACCTTGTAGGCTATGGCTAGGACATGGGGTTTATTTATTGTGCAATGGGAAGGCATTGGAGTGTTGAATAGAGGAGTGAAATAACGATTTGTTTTGAAGAGATGACTGGTGGATTATAGGAAGAGCCCCCAACAAACAACTGACAGAACCCACATCTAGGCTTTCCACCAGTTTATACTACAAGTCTGCATCCTATTATAGTATAAGAGCTGTTTATGTAACTCCCTTCTGCAGCTTCTCCTTTGTAGAGGTCAGGTACCTCTATGTATTATTAAAATACATCAAGGAAAGTGAAATGCCTGAGTCTATATTTTTCGTTTTAAAAAAAAAATCTATGTATATGTACATAGAAAACAGTCTGGCAAGAGAAACACTAAACTGTTAATAGTAGTTTGGGGAAAACATTCTCACGTTTCTGTACTGTTTCAATTTTTTTACAATTAGCACATGTTTTTATATTAAAAATGAAGTATATGTGAGTGATTCCATTTTTATGCCATTCTGGAAAAGGCAAAACTACAGGGCCAGAGAAGAACACTGATTACCAGGATTGGGACTAGGGGTAAGGGTTGACTAGAAAAGGAGACCAAGGAACTTTTGGGGGTGATATAAATGTGTGATATTTGATTGATTGTGGTAGCAGATACATGTCTATATGAGTTTGTTAAACCATATGGTAAAAAAGGTGAACTTACTATATGTAAATTATATATCAACAAACCTGACTTTAAAAAATGAAATATGGGGGGAGCCTGATTGGCTTAGTCAGAACATGTGACTTTTGATCTTGGGGTTGTGCGTTCCAGCTGCACATTAGGTGCAGCGATTACTTAAAATCTTAAAAAAAAATAATGAAATAGAGAAAATATAGAAAGCAAGGACAAGTTAAAAAATATTTTCAATTATGCAAGTAATAAAATTACACAATAATGAAATAGCTCATTATGCTTTTTAAAATAATTACAATATTACAGGTAAGTCTGATTTCTTGTGTGTCATGGTCCCCATCCTTCCCTCCTTCCCAGAGGTAATCAGTGATGTGTGTTTTTGCAAATCTTTTTTTAAAAAGTTAATAAAGTATGTGGCATTAGAAAATATATAGCACTGGGTTTTATGTGCACACGTGTATGTTCTTTATTACATTAATGATATGTGGTACCCTATTCAACACCTTCACTCCATTTTTTTTATATCTATTGATAAAGATCTACTTTAACCAATCCAAATTTAGTATTGCTTCTTTCCCCTCACGTTAATGGTCATCCTGCTGTACCTTATTCGGCAACTCTTATCACTCAGTGCTTTTTGGTGTTTAATTCACTCCTTGGCAGCACAGTAGATCGCATTCATTCCACTTTATGAACACACTACGTTCTGCTAATCATTAGCAGAAGATTAGGTTGGTCCCAGTCCTTCTCTCCCTGTGCCTCCAGTTTTCCCACGGTGGGGCCGCTTCAGGTTGGATGGCCACGGGTGGTACAAGTTTGTGCATTTTCCATTTTAATAGGGTGGGATTCGTGTCTTCCCCAGATAGGTACCCACAGCCGCCGAGAAGCGGGTATCTCGCGTAACGTACAAAAGGTGCGACCCGACGCCAACCGCAGCCGGCGACAGCTTCCCAGCTCGCTCCTACAACCGCTCTTCCTTGCCACTCCCTCAGCGCCCGCCGGCCCCTTCCCAGCAAGCACCGCGCATATTTGCATATCAATTTACGTCCTTGCCCTTACTTCTATATAAAAATCGAAAGACAAAGTCTTCTTGTGAATATTGCTCTACGGCTCAGCATGTCTTGAAGTTCCCCCTTCAACTTGAGGAGTAAGGATAAGAACTTGCTTCCACTTTGTTTTCACCTTTAGCGAAAGAGGGATTCGCCAGCACTGCCTCCCTGTTTTCGTTTCTGGAAAGGCAAAAAGGGCTTCTGTCGTGAGTGGCACACGTAGGGCAGCTCCATTGCTCTTCGTGCGGAATCGACATCAAGAGATTTCGGAAGCATAATTTTTTGATACCTGGGCAGCTGGTGATCGTTGGTCCCGGCGCCCTTGTTTTTAATAATAAAAGAAGTGGGGTTTTTTTTCGTTTTTGTAGATTTTTGGGTTTTTCTTCTCTGATGGATAGGCGATGTTTGGGGTTTGATTATTAGATGTACCGAGTGTGGATGAAGTTCAGTTAAGCGATTAGATGTCTCATTAGTAAACTGAGTGTTATTTTACTTAGGAGATCTTGATAATGAAATGGCTAAGTAAGATAAGTCAACTATTTATAAGAAGCGCGACAAAAAAACACCAAAGAGTGGTGGGTACAAACTGGTTTTTCACAACCAAGCCAGGTGATTGCTGACGTAGAAAAATAAGCTATTTTTCCATTTCACAGGTTTAAGGAAAGTAAGTTATGTTTATACAAGCGCACTCTGAATTATGCCCCTAGTGGGAATATCGGGATTCCTCGTAGGTGTCCTCTTGCAGGGGTGATTGAATCACCATGCATAACTTTGATCTTGTAAAAATTCTTCCCCTTTAACCAGGCGTATATATCCCTTTTTTTTTTTTTTCTTAAGACTTTATTCATTTGAGGGGCGCCTGGGTGGCTCAGTCGTTAAGCGTCTGCCTTCGGCTCAGGTCATGATCCCAGGGTCCTGGGATCGAGCCCCACGTCAGGCTCCCTGCTCCGCGGGAAGCCTGCTTCTCCCTCTCCCACTCCCCCTGCTTGTGTTCCCTCTCTCGCTGTGTCTCTCTCTGCCAAATAAATAAATAAAATCTTAAAAAAAAAAAAGACTTTATTCATTTGAGAGAGAGAGCACGAGTGAGGAGAGAAGGAGAAGCAGACTCCCTACTGAGCAGGGAGTACCACGTGGGGCTTGATCCCAGCCAGGACCTGGAGAGATCATGACCTGAACTGAAGGCAGTCGCTCAACCATCTGAGCCACCCAGGCGCCCTATATATCCCTTTCTAAAGCTGTGTTAATGTTCTTTCTATAGCCTTTGTCCTTTAAAAACAGAAGCAATAGTTTTAAATACCAGTTTAGCACTTTCTTAGTGATGGATACCAGCAACCTTTCTGGATAACCATTCAGCACAGACGTAAGAATCTAAAACCTTCAAAAAATTCATCTCCCAAGAATGTATCCTCATGTAAAATTATGTTTAAGAGGAGATTTAGGGGCTCCTGGCTGGCTCAGTCAGAAGAGCAGGTGACTCTGGTCTAGATCTCCCGGTGGTGAGTTGGAGCCCCACCTTGGGAATAGAGATTATTGAAAAAAAAGAGAGAGAGAGAGAGATTTAGCAAAGGGTTCATTCATTCTAACAACAGATGTATACTAGTGCTCCAATAATCAGTTGACCCTTGAACAACATGGGTTTGAACTGCACAGGTCCACTCATGGTACTGGAAATGTATTTTCTCTTCCTTATGATTTTTTTTTTCAAGTAAGCTCTATGCCCAAGGTGGGTCTTGAACTTATGACCCAAGATCAAGAGTTGCATGCTCCACTGACTGAGCCAGCCAGGCACCCCTCCCTGATGATTTTCTTAATACCATTTTCTTTTTTCTAGTTTATTTTTATTTTAAAAAATATTTTATTTATTTGTTTGACAGAGAGACACAGCGTGAGAGGGAACACAAGCAGGGGGAGCGGGAGAGGGAGAAGCAGCCTTCCCACTGAGCAGGGAGCTGGACGTGGGGCTCAATCCCAGGACCCTGGGATCATGACCTGAGCCAAAGGCAGACGCTTAACGACTGAGCCACCCAGGCGCCCTCTTTTTTCTAGTTTAACTTATTATTATAAGACTGTATATAATATGTATATTTTATATACATATTATATATATATAATGTATATAATACACATAATACAAAAAACATGTGTTAATCAACTATGTTATCAGGCTTCTAGTCAACAGAAGATAGCTTTGGGGGAGTCAAAAGCTATACTCAATGGGGAGTTATACTTGGATTTTTTTAAGACTTATTTATTTAAATCTTTATTTTTTAAAGATTTTATTTATTTGAGAGAGATGGAGAGCACGAGTGAGGGGAGGAGCAGAGGGAGAGGAAAAAGCAGAAGCAAACTCCTTTCTGAGCAGGGAGCCGGTCACAGGGCTCCATCCTGGGACCCTGGGATCATGACCTGAGCTGAAGTCAGATGCTTAACCAATGGAGCCACCCAGGCGCCTGAGACTTATTTATTTTAGAGAGAGGGAGTGGATGTGAGCGAGAGCAGGATGAGGGGCAGCGGGGGAGGGAGAGGGATAAGCAGACTGCGCTGAGCCTGGAGCCCCACTGGGGCTTGAAGTGGGGCTCTATCCCACAACCCCAAGACCATGACCTAAGCCGAAATCAAGTGTCTGATGCTCAGCCAACTGAGCCACCCAGGCGCCCCTATAATGGTATTTTTTACAGCAGGGGGAGTGTGTGTGTGGCGGGGGGGAGGGTGAGGGTTGGCACCTCTAACCTCTGCATTGTTCAAGGGTCAAGTGTAGTAGTGATAGACCCAGTGCCTGACTTCACAAGGCTTAGTGAGGGGAGAGAATAGCAAACTGAGTACTATGCTGAATTTGGCTGGGAGGGGGAGATCTGGAAAGTTTTCCTAAAGCAAAGACTTTGAAGCTGAAACCTGAAGAAGAAATAGAAGACCACCAAAGTCGTAGGAGGAAGGGCTGTTAAGTAGAGGCAAAGCCTTAAGGGTGGAGTCAATGGGCTGCAATCCCACAGCTGAAAGACCAGAATGGCCAGAAGGAAACCAGCCAGGTGGCACCACACAGGAAAGCCTGAAGAGACCACTGAGGCCTGGTCTCACGGGCCTATGGAAGTTCCTTGCAGTATTTTTTATAAAGCATAAGAAATGAAGAGTTACCTACACCATGTCTCAGCCAACTTTTTCTGTAAAGAGGCCAGATGGTGCGTATTTTAGGTTTTTGTGGTCATACGGTCTCTGCTAACCACTCAACTCTGCTGTTGCAAAGCAGTAACAGACAATATATAAACAAGAGAGTGTAGCAGTGTTCCAATAAAGTTTTACTTATAGACACTGAAATTTGAATTTCATATAACTTTCACATGTCATGAAATAGTATTATTTTGATTTTTTTTTTTTAATCCTGCCAGCCATTTAAAAATGTGAAAACCATTCTTAGACTCCCAGGCAACAGCTGGGGAGCTGTAGTTAACTGGCCCTTGGCCTACATGTTCAAGAACAGTAGTCAAACCAACTACGGGATAGCCGCAAATGGAATACCATGTACTCATTACAATGTTGCACAGAAGGGCACCTGGCTGGCTTAGTCGGTAGAGCCTATGTCCCTTCATCTCGGGGCCGTGAGTTCAAACCCCACGTTGGGCACAGAGCTTAATTAAAAAAAAAATAATAATAATAGGGCGCCTGGGTGGCTCAGATGGTTAAGCGTCTGCCTTCAGTTCAGGTCATGATCCCAGGGTCCTGGGATCAAGCCTCACATCGGGCTTCTGGCTCAGCAGGAGGCCTGTTTCTCCCTCTCCCTCTACCTCTCCCCCTGCTCATGCTCTCTCTCTCTCTCTCTGTATCTCTGTGTCTCAAATGAATAAATAAAATCTTTTAAAAATAATAATAATAAATAAATAAAAATAAAATGTTGCGGGATGCCTGGGTAGCTCAGTCCGTTAAGTGTCTGCCTTCCGCTCAGATCATGATCTTAGGGTCCTGGGATCGAGCCCTGCATTGAGCTCCCTGCTCAGTGGGGTGTCTGTTTCTCCTCCCTCTGCGCTTCCCCCTGTTCCTGCTCAGGCTCTCTCTCTCTCAAATAAATAAAAATAAAATCTTTTTTTTTTTAAGATTTTATTTATTTATTTGACACAGAATGAGAGAGAGAGAGAGAGAGCTCATGAGAGGGGGGAGGGTCAGAGGGAGAAGCAGGTTCCCCGCCGAGCAGGGAGCCCGATGCGGGACTCGATCCCGGGACTCCAGGATCATGACCTGAGCCGAAGGCAGTCGCTTAACCGACTGAGCCACCCAGGTGCCCCAAAAATAAAATCTTTAAAAAAAAAATGTTGCATAAGAACATTTATGATAATGGTTCACCTCTGTGGAGCACTTATCAAGTGCTGGGCCCTATATTAAGGACTTCGTATGCATTAGCTCCTGTTCCTCATAACATAAACCAGTGAGGTAGGTAGTATTATTTTGCTCATTTTACACATTAGAAAACAGAAACTCCAAGAGGCCCAGATCACATAGCTAGAAAGTAGCAGAGGCAAGAGGTGAGCTCAGGTCTTCCTTCTTTCTTTCTTTTTTTTTTTTGAGTTCAGGTCTTCTGACAGGAATCAGATGCTTTGCACAGAATGGTCCGGGAGAATGTCAACTATAGCAGAATCTGTTAGGAAAAATTTATTGGGAAAGTGAAGCTTTTTTTTTTTTCTCCTTTTGTTTACCCAAATTTCCCTATTTCCTTTTTCTTTTTTATGTTTTATTTATTTAAGTAATCTCTATACCCATCACGGGGCTCGAACTCATAACCCCGAGATCAAGAGTCCTACACTCTTCTGACTGAGCCAGCCTGACGCCCCCATGTTTTCCTATTTCCTATGAAAGTACAGAGCACATGAAAAGGTTAGAGAAATAATGGAGACACACAGTCACTGGAATATAACTGACGACAAAATCAGACCACAAAGTAGCCAGTCCCAGAAAACCACATATTATATGATTCCTTTTATACAAAATGTCCAGAAAAGGCAAATATAGAGAGACAGAAAGCAGATTAGTAGCTGTCTGTGGGGTGGGAGCAGGGATTGACTACTAATGGGCATGAGGGATTTTCTGGGGGTAAAAGGAAATGTCCTAAAACTACATTATGGTCAGAGGTGTCCACCTCTATAAATTTACTAGAAATCATTTGAATTGTACATTTAAAATGGATGAGTCTTGTGGTATGTAAATTATACTTGAAAAAGGATGTTAAAAAAAATTCAAGGGCTGGAAGGAGAGTATACCCAGCTAGGAGCCTGAGAATCTGTAATCAGTTTATGGAATAATAATGTAGAAACTTGACCTTAGTGGATTTCCTGCATGCTGAGTTTCTGTCAGCTGATTATGACACTCCGCGCGCGCCTCCTCCCCCCCGCCCCCCCGGATTAAAGACCCTTCCGTGGCGCCTAACTAGTTTGGTTTAACATCCTGTTACTTTCCATGACTCACCACCCTCTTTGTTCTCAGGGCTCCAGCCATACTGGTCTTCTCTGTGTATCTCTCAAGCCACTACTCTCTAGAAAGTTTTTTCTTCTAGCTGGAAATGCTCTTTCTCAACAGGTCCTCCCTCTCCCTCCCTTTCCCATCATGACTAACTCCTCCCTTACTCTTCTGTATCTTAGCTCAAACGTCACTTCCTCAGCGAGGCCTTCCTTGATTCCCCACCCCTTACTAGGTTAGCTCCCCCACACTCTGTTACCCTTTCATGGCACTATGTACTTCTCAGCAGAACATTATCACAATTGTTGTTTTTTTTTTTTAAGATTTTTAATTTATTTTTTGACAGAGAGAGACAGTGAGAGAGGGAACACAAGCAGGCGGAGTGGGAGAGGGAGAAACAGGCTTCCCGCCGAGCAGGGAGCCTGATGTGGGGCTCGATCCCAGGACCCTGCAATCATGACCTGTGCCAAAGGCAGACACTTAATGATTGAGCCACCCAGGCGCCTCTACATCATTGGTTTTTGATGTAGTGTTCCATGATTCATTGTTTGTACCACTTGCATTCTTGGGTCTGGTGTAGTACCTGGCACTTTAGTAGGCATTCAATATGTATTTATAGAGCTCTTCATAATCCATGAAGTACTTGTGAATATACAAGTACACTCACTGCTATTTATTAAGCACCTACTATGTCCTAGGATACAGGTGTATACAAGACAGTCTGCTCCCATCCATTCTCCTAAGTAGGACAAGAACAGTCTTCCCATTTTACAGGTAGTCTAAGCCTACACCACGTGTAAGGAAGTCACAGAACCTTCTGTAACTAAAATGGAACTCCTTCTAATCAGGTCATAGTCTCCCAATAGGGTGGATTTACTCCAGGTGGGTAGGGGCAGGGAGATGGATTTTTTTTTTTTTTTTTTTTTTTAGTTTTTATTTATTTATTTGAGAGAGAGAGTACGGGGAGCAGGGGGAGAAGGAGAGAGAATCTCAAACAGATTCCCCACTGAGCATGGAACCCAACTCAGGGTTCAATCCCATGACCCCAAGATAATGTCCTGAGTGGAAACCAAGAGTCCCCACATGGATCCTTTCTTAAAACCAACCAAACCTGGGGGCACCTGGCTGGCTCAGTCAGTAGAATATGCCACTTTTAATCTCAAGGTCATGAGTTCAAGCCCCATGCTGGGTGTAGAGTTTACTTAAAAAAACAAAACAAAACAAAAACCAGGGGGCGCCTGGGTGGCTCAGTGGTTAAGCGTCTGCCTTCGGTTCAGGTCATGATCCCAGGGTCCTGGGATCGAGCCCCACATCAGGCTCCCTGCTCGGCGGGAAGCCTGCTTCTCCCTCTCCCACTCCCCCTGCTTGTATTCCCTTTCTCGCTGTGTCTCTCTCTGTCAAAAAAATAAAATCTTTAAAAAACAAACCTGATCCACTGACTCCCCTTGGTCCATATATGCAATGTTGGGATAAGTGACACTGATAAGAAACGATGGTCACACAAAAATTGTGTTTCTATACACTAACGATCCAAAAAGAAAATTAAGAAAACAATTCCATTTACAATAACATCAAAAAGAATAAAATACTTAGGAATAAATTTAACCAAGGAGGTAAAACTTAACCAAGGAGGAGTGTAACTTGTACACAAAAAACTACAAAACATTGCTGAAAGGAATTAAAGAAGACATAAATAAATGGAAAGACATACCATGTTCATAGACTGGAAGATTTAATATTATTGTTAAGATGTCAATACTAGCCAAACTGATCTATGGATTCAATGTAATCCCTATAAAAATCCTAACTTTTTTTGCAGAAATTGAAAAACCCATCTTAAAATTCAGATGGAATCTCAAGAGACCCCAAATAGCCAAAATACTCTCATAAAAGGACAAAGTTGGAAGACTACACTTCCTGATTTCAAAACTCCCTACAAAGCTATAGTAAGTAAAATAGTGTGGTATAGACATACATATAGATCAATGGAATAGAATAGAGAATAGAATAGAGAGTCCTAGTATCAAATCCTGGTATCAGATTATTTTTTTTCAAATGATTTTTGGTAAGAGTGACAAGGCCATTTTCCATTTGGTAGGGGAAAAACAGTCTTTCAGCAAATGGTGCTGGGAAAAATGGATATTCATATGCAATAGAATGAATTTGAACTCTTTTTTTTTTTTTAAGATTTTATGTATTTATTTGACAGAGAGAGACACAGCGAGAGAGGGAACACAAGCAGGGGGAGTGGGAGAGGGAAAAGCAGGCTTCCTGCGAAGCAGGGAGCCCGATGTGGGGCTCGATCCCAGGACCCTGGGCTCATGACCTGAGCCAAAAGCAGACACTTAACAACTGAGCCACCCAGGTGCCCCTGAATTTGAACTCTTATATCACATTCAAAAAATATCTCAAAATGTATCAAAAAATATCTCAAATGTAAACGTAAGAGCTAAAGCTATAAAAAGCTCTTAGAAGAAAACAAGGGGAAATCATCATGATATTGGATTCAGTAATGATTTCTTAAATATGATACCAAAGCAAGATAACAAAAAGAAAAAAAAATAAGTAAATTGGAATTCATCAAAATTTGAAACTTTTATGCATTGAAGGCCACTAACAAGACAGTGAAAAACAACCCACAGAATGGAAGAAAATATTTGCAAATTACATATCTGATGAGTGCTTCCATCCAGACCATACAAAGAACTCCTATAACTCAACAATAAAAAGCAAACTCAATTCAACAATGGGCAAAGGATTTAAATAGACATCTCTCTAAAGATCTACAAATGGCCAATAAGCACATGAAAAGATGCTCCACATTAGTCATTAGGGAAATGCAAATCAAAATCACAGTGAGCTACCATTTCATACCTATCAGGATGGCTACTATTAAAAACAAACAAATGAACAAACAAAAAATGAATGTTGGCAGGGCACCTGTGTGGCTCCAGAAGAGTGTGTAACTCTCGATCTCAGGGTTGTGAGTTCAAGCCCCATGTTGGGTGTAGAGATTACTTAAATAAACAAACTTTTAAAATGTGTTGGCAAGGAATGTGGAGAAATTGGAATTTTTGTGCACTGTTGGTGGGAATGTAAAATGGTACAGCAGCTGTGGAAAACAGTATGGCGATTCTGCACAAAACTGAAAATAGAATTGTCATGTGATCAAGCAATTCCTCTTCTGGGTATATACCCCAAAGAGAAGTCCTGACAGGGTTGCCTTATTTATTTATTTGAGAGAGAGGGAGGGCGAGAGAGAGCACGAGTAGAGCAGAGGGAGAGGGAGAAACAGGCTCCCCACTGAGCAGGGAGCCCAATGCGGGGCTCGATCCCAGGATCCCGAGATCATGACCTGAATGGAAGGCAGATGCTTAACTGACTGAGCCCCCCGGGCTCTCCTCAAAGATATATTTGTACACCCATATTCATGGCAGCATTATTCACAATAGCCAAAAGGTGGAAACAATCCAAATGTCCATCAAAGGATAAATGGATAAACAAAATCAATAAATATGCACACAATGGAATACTATTTGGCCGTTAAAAGGAATGAATTACCAGCTACAACATGGATGAACCTTGAAGACATTATGCTAAGTGAAATAAACCAGACTCATTCAGGGACAAATATCATGTGATTTCACTTACTGGAGGTACTTTTTGTGTGTGTGTGTCATTTTTTTTTTAATTTTGTTATTTTCTTAAATTTTGTTGTTGTTACGTTAATCACCATACATTACATCGTTAGTTTTTGATCTAGTGTTCCACGATTCATCGTTTGTGCATAACACCCAGTGCTCCATGCAGAACGTGCCCTCTTTAATACCCATCACCAGGCTAACCCATCCTCCCACCCCCTTCCCCTCTAGAACCTTCAGTTTGTTTTTCAGAGTCCATCATCTCTCATGGTTCGTCTCCCCTTCCGATTTCCCCCCCTTCATTCTTCCACTCCTGCTATCTTCTTTTTTTTTTTCTTAACATATAATGTATTATTTGTTTCAGAGGTACAGATCTGTGATTCAACAGTCTTGCACAATTCACAGCGCTCACCATAGCACATACCCTCCCCAGTGTCTATCACCCAGTCACCCCATCCCTCCCACCCCAACCCCCACTCCAGCAACCCTCAGTTTGTTTCCTGAGATTAAGAATTCCTCATATCAGTGAGATCATATGATACATGTCTTTCTCTGATTGACTTATTTCGCTCAGCATAACACCCTCCAGTTCGATCCACATTGTTGCAAATGGCAAGGTCTCATTCTTTTTGATGACTGCATAATATTCCATTGTATATATATACCACATCTTCTTTACCCATTCATCTGTCAATGGACATCTGGGCTCTTTCCACAGTTTGGCTATTGTGGACACTGCTGCTATAAACATTGGGGTGCACGTACCCCTTCAGATCCCTACATTTGTATCTTTGGGGTAAATATACTGGAGGTACTTTTAATGGTCAAATTCACAGAGACAGAAAGTTGGAGAGTGGTTACCAGGGGCTGCAGTGGGGGTGGGGTATGAGAAATTATTGTTTAATGGGCACAGAGTTTCAGCTGAGGAGGATAAGGACGTTCTGGAGATGGACGGTGGTGATGGCTGCACAACAGTGTGAATGTACTTAATGCTACCGAAGTGTACACTTAGAAATGGTTAAATGGTTAAAATGCTAAATTTTAAAAATTAAAAATGAATAAATTAAAATTAAAAATTTAAGGAAAAGAAAAGATGGTGAAGAGCAAGGTTTTGGATGTACCTAAGATATCTCTAGCACCAGGGTGCCTGGCTGGCTCAGTTGGTAGAGCGTGTGACTCTTGATCTTGGGGTTGTAGGTTCAAGCCCTACGCTGGGTGTAGAGGTTACTTAAAAATAAAATCTTAAGTAGGGAAAAATAAGAAAAAGAAAACAATGAAATTTAAAGCTTAAAACCATTTGTATAAGCTAAACAGAGAAAATGATATATATTTACACACATACATACACCTATTCATATATACATACATACATATAAGGATGTACATATATCCCAGTAAATATAAGAAAAGTACACTGGAAGCACACTTATAAATACAATAAAGGATAGATCTATGAGAGGGATGGTGTTAGGGTTTGTTTGAAATATAAAAATAAGCCTAAATAAGGCTTTCCAAACACTGATGTTGATATTGTACCATTTGCTGTGATCAAGAAAATGCTATATGTTTGAGACATAAAAAGAAAACACATAAATGAAATCAAAAGACTAATTATGAAAAAAATAAAATAAAATCTCTAAAAAAAGTGTCTCCAGCACAGGCTGGAAGCTGATCACAGCTCAGGGAGCTTACTCTAGTCGGCAAAACAGTGTGTAAGCCAAGTGCCCGGTATAGAGCATGTACTTGGAAATGTAGCTGCTAATGGTCCCCATAACAGATAAGGAGACTGAGGCCCAGAGAGGTCCTGTATCCAGTGGAGGCAACTGACTGGGCTCCAAGTTCTGTTAGGCAGGTGGGTGGTGCCAGTTGGAGTATTAATAGTAATACCAGCTGGTATTTCTTGAGTGCTTAATACATTCCAGACATTATTCTTAGTCTTTTTGATCTAATTTACTCTTCATAACCCCTCTGTGATTGAGGTACCATTACCACCTCCCTTTTACAGATGAGGAAACTGAGGCCGAGACAGAGACTGATCCAAGTTCAAGGAGCCAGCACAACTTGAATCTTGTCCTCTTTGTCTCCAAAACCAGAAATTCAGCCTTTTGGTTTGCTCTTAGTGGTGGACAGTGGGTGTAGGTGGGTGTGAGGTGGTGGAGTAAGTGATTCATTTGACTGACTCTAGGTTCAACCCAGATTTTTCTTTCTTTTTTTTTTTTCCACCCACTGGCAGAACTTCCTCCTTATCTCTCTCTGCCTCTTTTCCTGATTCACTCCCCATCTGTTAGTGGGTTCCAGCTTCTGAGAATGTGATGCAGAGGGTAGGGTAGGCTGTGGGGGTGGAGAGGTAGACACAAAAGTGTAGGCAGTCCTTAATATTTTTTGAGAGCTCTCTATGTACCAGGCAATGTTCTGGAGGTTGAATACAACAGACCTTGTCCCTGCTCTCAAGGGGATTTCATTACAGGGTATATATGCATGTGAGTGGCAGGTTAGGGCTAGAGAGGGGGATGGAGTAGAAAGGGAAGTGGGGGAGGGGGAGGGAAGTGGATACAGACCAGGAAGATGTGGCCAGTGGCAGGAAGGGCTATAAAGGAGATGTGAGAGAGAGTGCCTGGAGAGCAAGGCAACTAGAGACAGTGAGAACAGGGCAGGCCTGGATCAGGAGCTGAGGTGAGACCTGGAGCATGGAAAGGAGCCAGCTGAAGATGTGGGAGAAGAACATTACAGGAGGGACGCCTGGGTTGCTCAGTTGGTTGAGCGTCTGCCTTTGGCTTGGGTCATGATCCCAGGGTCCTGGGATCGAGCCCCACGTCGGGCTCCCTGCTCGGCAGGGAGTCTCCTTCTCCCTCTCCCTCTGCTGCTCCCCCTGCTTGTGCTCTTTCTCTCATTCTCTCCCTCTCTCTCAAATAAATAAATAAAATCTTAAAAAAAAAAAAAAAGAACATTACAGGATTCTGTGGGGAAAGAGCACAGGCAAAGGTCATGAAATCCATGTGTTGGAGGAACTTGGAGAAGGCCAGGGAGGCTGGAGCAGGGTCACAGAAAAGGAGTCAGGAGGAGATCCCAGTGCCAGCTCATGCAAAGTCTTGTAGACCATGATGAGGAGTTCAAGGTTAATTCTAAGGGGAAGAGAGGCCATTGGAGGAGGTAACAGTGGAGCCTGGGAGGCAGCATGGCAGGACGTGGGGAGACCAATCAGGAGGTTCTGGCTGTAAGGCAGCAGAGGCGGGTGATGGTGGTGTGGACCAGGTGGGATTCAGAGAGGAGGCAGTATTAGAGGGGTCTTTGGGAGGTGACTGAGTGGAAGGAGGTACCAATCTCTGAGGTGGAGGAGATAAGACGTGGGAGAAGGGGGGATCTAAGGTGAGGTGGAGATAGAAATCATGAATTCGGTGTGGACATACTGACTTTGCAGAATCAGTGGCTGGTCAGGCAGCTGGAGACACTCACTGTTCCAGGCTGGAAGTAGGTGTGTGGGAAGAGAAACCTGGGATCCATAGGCCACACTTCTTCACAGATGGGCAAGTTAGAGTCCAGAAGATGCTTGAAATTTTATTTTGTTTTTGCTTTTTTGAAATTGGTTATTGAAACTTACAAATCCAGAGATATCGGGACACCTGCGTGGCTCAGTCGGTTAAGCGTGTGCCTTTGGCTCGGGTCATGATCCCGGGGCCCTGGGATCGAGCCCCACATCAGGCTCCCTGCTCAGTGGGGAGTCTGCTTCTTGATCTCTCTCTGCCTCTCTCCCTGCCCATGCTCTCTCACTCACTCTCTCTCAAATAAATAAATAAAGTCTTTAAAAAAATCCAGAGATATCAAATAAAACTCAGGATTTCCACTTCCTCTTCCAAACTGGATGTTCTAGCCACACTGGGCCCACATTCTGGTTCCATGGCAGACTGGTAGAGGAGCTGCGGGCCCTCCAAATAAGGCACAAACTCTCCAGCTGGTCTAACCCCAGTAGGTCTGCTCAACGCCTGGTTCTGGTGGCACTGATTTCAACCTCTGACATGGGCAGGAGGTGATACCATAGAAAGGGAAAAAGTTGTCCTGGGACAGAGCCTGGACTTTGGATGGACCCATTAGAAGTGGCAGCTCAGCTGCTTCTCGGCCTTGCAACCCAGAGTGTGCCACTTAATTTCACTGAGCCTGTCTTACCTTTTCTGGAAAATGAGGATAACACTCCTTATCTGGAATTTCATCTATAGGAAATCTCCTAACACAGTGGCAGACACAGAGAAGGGTCTCAAGCAGTTTGTTTCTTTCCCTTTCAATCCGATCCTGGGTGAATTATCTTGAATGTACAATTCTGTGTTATAGTTTTGTCCCCCCCACTAAACACTGTTTCCTAAGCATTGAAAGAGATTTTTCTTCTCTTTCTCCCTCTTCTTCTTATTCTTTAATATGAGAGACACTTGAATGGCCAGTCAGCTTCTGTCCTCCCCTCCCCTTGGGGTCTCTCTGATTTTTGAGCAGACAATTTTGTTTGGGAGATAATTCTGTTCATTGTGGGTAAATAAAAAAAGCTGAACAATAGAAGGATCAAAAATAACTTTAGGGGGCAGCTAGCAGAGTTAGGAAAGGGATGTTCAAGGCATCCAGGCCCCCTTGGGGAGACTGTGTGAGCTGGTTGCAGCCCTGCAGTGGCTGCAGTTAGTTTGGAAAGAGCAGGGGATGGGGAGGTAGGTGGAGTGATGGGGTAATTGGGTGATGGGCATTAAGGAGGGCACTTGATGCAATGAGCACTGGGTGTTATATGCAACTGATGAATCACTAAACTCTACCTCTGAAACTAATAATACTCTATATGTTAATTAATTAAATTTAAATTTTAAAAAATAAAAGTAGGGGCGCCTGGGTGGCTCAGTTGGTTAAGCAACTGCCTTCGGCTCAGGTCATGATCCTAGAGTCCCGGGATTGAGTCCTGCATCGGGCTCCCTGCTCAGCAGGGAGTCTGCTTCTCCCTCTGACCCTCCCCCCGTCTCATGTGCTCTCTCATCCTCTCTCTCAAATAAATAAATAAAATCTTTAAAAAATAAAAAAATTTAAAAATAAAAAAATAAAAAATAAAAGTAAAACAAAAGAAATAGCAGGGGAACTGAGGGGTGCTGATGGGCCTGCTAGCTGCCACAGACTGTGCTAACCATTTGAGATCTATACAACCTCCCAGGTCCTTTTACTGACCACTTTAACATGAGAGGTTATTCTCCATCTCATTCTCCCTCTGTTCTCTCTCTCTCTCTCTCAAGTAAATAAATAAAATCTTTAAAAAAATAAAAAGGGGTGCCTGGGTGGCTCAGCTGTTTAGCGTCTGCCTTCGGCTCGGGTCGCGATCCCGGGGTCCTGGGATCGAGTCCCACACTGGCTCTCTGCTCAGTGGGGAGTCTGCTTCTCCCTCTCATTGTCCCTCTGTTCTCTCCCTCCTTCTCTTTCTCTCTCAGTAAATAAATAAAATCTTAAAAAAAAAAAAAACAAAAAAACATGTGAGGTTAAGAACTTGCCCACATTCATACATCTGTTTATTGGCTCAGTTGGATTTGAATATAGGCAATTGTGCTCCAGAGCCCATGTTCTTAATTTTCCCTCTACTGTAGAGCTCCTATTCCTGGCTGTACATAGAATTACTTGAGATTTGGGGCCCCTGGGTGGCTCAGTCTTTAAACGTCGGCCTTCGGCTCGGGTCATGATCCCAGGGTCCTGGGATTGAGCCCCGCATCGGGCTCCCTGCTCGGCGGGAAGCCTGCTTCTCCCTCTCCCACTCCCCCTGCTTGTGTTCCCTCTCTCGCTGTGTCTCTCTCTGTCAAATAAATAAAATAAAAAATAAAAAAATCTTTAAAAAAAAAGATAATTCATCCAGGTAAAGGAAAAAAAATGCATAGAAAAAATATCAAAAGGAAATATGCTATATGTTAAATAAAAGTTTTTTCCTCTGCTTTTTTTTTTAGATTTTATTTATTTTTTGACAGCCACCCCTCTATAGAAATTTTATTTTATTTTATTTTGTTTATTTAAAGATTTGTTTATTTAGTTTAGAGAGAGAGCAAGGGGCTTGGGGAGAGGGAGACATAGTCTTTTTTTTTTTTTTTTTTTAAGATTTTATTTATTTATTTGACAGAGAGAGAGAGCGCACATGTATGCGGAGCGGCAGGCAGAGGGAGAGGGAGAAGCAAGCCCCCCGCCAAGCAAGGAGTCCAACACAGGGCTCGATCCCAGGACCCTGGGATCACGACCCAAGACAAAGGCAGAGGCTTAACCAACTGAGCCACCCAGGTGCCCCAGGAGATGTGGTCAGTCTCAAGCAGATTCCACACTGAGTGTGGAGTCTGACTCAGGGCTTGATCTCAGGACCCTGAGATCATGTCCTGAGCTGAAACCAAGAGTTGTTTGCTTAATTGACTACACCACCAAGGCGCCCCTATAGAAAAAATATATTTTTAAATATATTTAAAAAAATTTTTTTATTAACATATAATGTATTATTTGTTTCAGGGGTACAGGTCTGTGATTCAACAGTCTTACACAATTCACAGCACTCACCATAGCACATACCCTCCCCAATGTCCATCACCCAGCCACCCCATCCCTCCTACCCCCCTCCATTCCAGGAACCCTCAGTTTATTTCCTGAGATAAGAGTCTCTTATGGTTTGTCTCCCTCTCTGGTTTCGTCTTGTTTCATTTTTCCCTCCCTTCCCCTATGATCCTCTGTCTTGTTTCTCAAAATCCTCATATCAGTGAGATCATATGATACTTATCTTTCTCTGATTGACTTATTTCGCTTAGCATAATACTCTCTAATTCCATCCACATTGTTGCAAATGGCATGATTTCATTTTTTGATGGTTGCATAATATTCCATTGTGTGTGGGGCGCCCGGGTGGCTCAGTCATTAAGCGTCGGCCTTTGGCTCGGGTCATGATCCCAGGGTCCTGGGATTGAGCCCCGCATCGGGCTCCCTGCTCCGCAGGAAGCCTGCTTCTCCCTCTCCCACTCCCCCTGCTTCTGTTCCTTCTCTGGCTGTCTTTCTCTCTGTCAAATAAATAAAACCCTTAAAAAAAATTCCATTTTGTGTGTGTGTGTGTGTATCACATCTTCTTTATCCATTCATCTGTTGATGGACATCTAGACTCTTTCCATAGTTTGGCTGTTGTGGACATTGCTGTTATAAACATTGGGGTGCATGTGCCCCTTTGGATCACTACATTTGTATCTTTGGGGTAAATACCTAGTAGTGCAATTGCTGGGTCATAGGGTAGCTTTATTTTCAACTTTTTGAGGAACCTCCATACTGTTTTCCAGAGTGGCTGCACCAGCTTGCATTTCCACCAATAGTGTGAGGGATCCCCTTTCTTCGCATCCTCGCCAACATCCGTTGTTTCCTGAATTTTAATTTTAGCCATTCTGACTGGTGTGAGGTGGTATCTCATTGAGGTTTTGATTTGGATTTCCCTGATGCTGAGTGACGTTGAGCACTTTTTCATGTGTCTGTTGGACATTTGGATGTCTTCTTTGCAGAAATGTCTGTTCATGTCTTCTGCCCATTTCTTGATTGGATTAGTTGTTCTTTGGGTGTTGAGTTTGATAAGTTCTTTATAGATTTTGGATACTAGCCCTTTATCTGATATGTCATTTGCAAATATCTTCTCCCATTCTATAGGTTGTCTTTTGGTTTTGTTGATTGTTTCCTTTGCTGTGCCAAAGCTTTTTATCTTGATGAAGTCCCAATAGTTCATTTTTGCCCTTGCTTCCCTTGCCTTTGGTGATGTTTCTAGGAAGAAGTTGCTGCGGCTGAGGTCAAAGAGATTGCTGCCTGTGTTCTCAAGGATTTGCCCCTATAGAAAAATTTTAAAGAGTTGTCTCCTCTGGCTGGTTCTGTCACTTCTCCTCCCATTTACTACTTGATCCACGACAATTTGGCCTCCTCACCAACCTCGGAGGTGACCCCACCCTGGAAGGATCAGCAATGAAGTCTTAAGTTGCCAAATCCAGTGGCTTCTCCTTTTTCCCTGCCAGAGCTTTCCGCAGTATCAGACATGGTTGGTGCTTTCCCCTTTCTGTAAGCTCCCTGCCTGCCCTTTGAGCTTTCTCTCTCCCCTCTGTCCAGGAACCTAACTTTTCTGACCACCTCTGGTTGGTCCTGGCAGGTTCCCCTCAGCTTAATGTTCCCTATGTTTGGGCATCTAGCCCCCTCCCTCTCTGCACACTCTTCCTGGGTGGCCTCATCCACTCTTGGTCTGTATGATCTCATCTACGTGACAGCTCCTAGATCCCAGCCCTGGCCTCTTGCCTGGGACAAGTCAATCCAACTTCCTTCTGAACACCTTCATTTGGATGTCCCTCAAACATCTTACACTCAAGAAGTCCAAACCAACTCATCATTTCTACTTTCCCTCAACCCCAATGAACTCTTCCTGCTTTGTTCCTCCCCTTGGAAATCGTCATTGTCTCATTCTTTCCCTCACCCCTCACATCTAGTTGGTTCCAATTTGAAACTGTCTGGAACACATCAGCTCCCTGAGGATGTGTTCTGGCTCTGCCCTGCAGGAGGCCCCCTCTCTCTCTTGCTTGGATGATCACAGCAGTCTCACCAACATAGCTTGCTTTTCCTGGTCTTTCTCCTCCCCAGTCCATACCTTCTAATTTTTCTGATTATTCATTCCTTTAGTCAGTCAACAAACATTTGCCATGCACAAACTCTGCTCCTAATACTATGAGAGGTGAATGATACAGATTTACCCAAAATAGGTAAATAAATAATATAGGGGATTTCGAATTGTGGGGATTGCTATCAAAGTAAGCAGGGGGATTGAGAGAAAGTAGGGCATGGGAACGGGATTTCTTTCAGAGGTGGTCTTTGCCCCGGAATGATCCCCCAGATGAACATGACAGTTGTCCTGATGGAACTGGGGGGCAGCAATGATAGAAAAGAATGTGGCTGGGGACCCCATGTTAGGTTGGGAGCCAGGGAAGGCCTGTGAGGAACGAAGGATGAGAATGAGCTCTGAAGACCTGCGGGAGGTGCTTTCCAGGTAGAGGGAGGAGCTAGTGACAAGGCCCTAAGGGGGTTCCCAGCACACAAAGGAGCTCAGGATGTTTGGAGTACAGTGAGTTAGGGGCAGAAAGAGGAGGGCAGGAAGATCATACCTGGTGGCCCTGGTGGTGGTGCTGGGGGGTGGGCACTGGGTTTTATTCTAAGTGCAATGGGAGGCTATTGAAAGAGTTTTTCACAGGAAAGTCACATTTGACTTTATCTCTTCAAAAGATTTCTCCCTCTAGGTGTGTAGGGTGGAGAGCATCTGGGGGTTAGGTGGATAGTGTGGCTGAGCGCTAGGAAATTAACTGCAGTGGTCCAGGCAAGTCCTGTGGGCTGGGCTGGGTATTAGCAGGGCAGATGGAGAGGACTTAAACCTTCCTTGGGTCCTCAACCCTTACAGGCTAGCTCCATACTACTTAGGACAACCATTTGGTTCTAGCCTCCCTCTTCAGCCCATCTCCCATCATTTCTTCTTTGTCTTTGCAAATGTTGTACTTTTTGGAATGTTCTTACCCATTTTCCCTTTGATTTATCCCTGAGACCAGGCTCAAATACCCCCTCCTTTCTAAAGCTTTTCAGGGGGCGCCTGGGTGGCTCAGTTGGTTAAGCAACTGCCTTTGGCTCAGGTCATGATCGTGGAGTCCTGGGACTGAGTCCCGGGATCGAGTCCCCGTATCAGGCTCCCTGCTCAGCGGGGAGTCTGCTTCTCCCTCTGACCATCCTCCCTCTCATGCTGTCTCTCATTCTCTCTCTCAAATAATAAATAAAATCTTTTTTTTTTTTAAATGAAGCTTTTCAGGAATTCTCCAGGGAGAGCCCTTTGAATTTTTTCAGTGCTCAGTTTATATCTCTATGATAGTATCTATCACACTGTACTATCCTGTATGTTTACAATTCTATGTCTGAAGAAAGTGGACCAAGAGCTTCTGGAAAGCAAGGACAGGCTTTTGGTAAATGTACAGTGAGGGTTCAATGCATGAACAAAAGATATTGATGGTCCTGCTATGGAACAGTTCACATAGGTCAAGACTCCAGTCACCCCTGTTATATTCAAAATCACCTGATAATGTGTAAGTCCTTGATCATAAGAACAGATACTAATGTGGGTATTACATCTCCTCATTTGATCCTGGAAACAGCCCTGAGAGTGGGTACAGTGGGAAAATCATTTCTATTTTACAGATGAGTAAATCAAGGCTTAAGGAAGATGAGACTGGCCAATGTCCCTGAGCCCCCAAATTCAGTTCTATTGTTGACTCCTGGGTCTCCTCGCCTGTCCTTGAATCAAGAACTTGTAAGACTTCCTGTCACCTCTTCATGGTGGAGGGGACATCAGCAGAGATGACTCACAGGAGGCAAGATGGGGAAGCAATTCTCCTTCCCCCTTAAAAAACTGCCCCACATCACCACCTCATTTGTTCCTAATAAGGAAAGCAACCATCTCAGCGGTTATAGCCTTGGACCCTGGAGAAAGAGGGACTGAATTGAAATCCTGCCCATCGCTACCATTTACAGGTTACGTGACCTTGAGGAATTAGTTAACTTCTCCTGCCCCCCCCCCCGTTTTGTTTGTTTTGGTTTTGGTTTGCTTTGTTTTTATTTTTAATCTGTAAAACAGGAGTGAGAAAAAGTTACTTAGTTAGGGTTGCCTGGAATACTATAGGAGACAAAGCATCTTCCGCAACGCTTAGCTATATAGAAAGGTCTTAATACTTGCTAATTACAATTACTGGCCCCAGAAATTTTCCTAAGCACTTTTCAAGTATCATCTCTTTTAAGACAACAACCTTATGCCTTAGGCGACATACAGGCTTGGAGCTGTTAATAACGCCCCTGAAGAAGTCAAGACTTGAACCCATAACCTCACAACCAGGCAAGGCTTGGCAAACACGCGTGGTTCAGAGACTGCAAGCAGCTTGCTCATGGACTCGTGACCAGTTACTGACTCTACTCAACCAGATTTTTTATTCCGAATTGATAGTTGGGCATAACTTCTGAAGGTCTGTAACACGTAAGCTCCATAAAACTGGATCTGGGGAGGTGAAATGGGCAGTCCTCCAGAGGAGTCGAGAGACCGACTTCTGCCCCTGATTGTAGGTGAGGTGAGTCTTTAATTTAGACCTCTTTTTCCTTACCGTGAAGTGGGGGAAGAAGAATTATTAGGGTCCCCAGAGCCCTTTCCAATACTGACTCTCCAGAGCAGAAAACCCTTGCTCAGGTAAAGGCTCACTCAAATCCCTCCGGCTGAGGTTCATCCTCCGCGGGGCCCGCAATAGGGACGCGTCCCCTTTAAGGCGCCAGCTCGCCGGTGGCGGCGGCCGGAAGTGTTGAAGCCCGGCCTGGCGGCGGCGGTGGCAATAGCGGCCGTGGCGGCCTCTGCGCATGCTCCGTCGCCCGCCCGCCCTGGCCGCTCGCCGCCCGCCCGCCCGACGGAGACGGTGAGGAGGGGGAGGGGTGGGCGCGCGGGCGCGGGCGCGGGGTGGGGTG
>NW_023270447.1:72775738-72826383 GCF_011800145.1 Mirounga leonina | reverse complement strand
GGGACGAAAGGTGAAGGAATCCTGGCTTCCGCCCGGGAGGAGACCCTCGGAAGCTTGGCGGGGGAGCAAGAGCAAAGTGTGGGTTCTGCTGAGGGAAGGAGGCCTAAGCTTCGCCCAAGGGGCGCGTTAGAGGCCTCGGCCATTCAGTCCAGGGGAAAAGAGGCAGGTGCTGTTCCGAAGGCGTGGCGACACGGTGGGTAGTGGGAGCAGGGGACGAGGAAGAAGAGCTCCAGGGAAAGTGAGCAGGCCTCTGCCTTCCTGGAGGTGAGGGGGCAGTAGGAAGACGCCTCAGAGCCTCCTCAAGTAGGAATGGGAAGGGTGCAAACCTGTGAGGGTGTGAGAGATTGAGTACCTTCTGATATATAGGTAGAGAACAGGACGATCTGGTGTGTTAGGGGATGGGAAGACCCGTTACGTTTTTGAGGACCGGAGAGAAGATAGTTGAGGGGAAGAAGCTTGAGTACCCCTATTTTCAGAAATGACAGGGGAATTGGCCAGGTGTCTCCTGAGGGGCGGGAACGATGACAGCAGAATCTTATCTGAGGGTCTTGGAGAGTGACCCACCAGACTTAGGCATGTCAAGCCTTGACCTACAGATCCGGGGAAGGCTTGACTGTCCAAGGAACAGGAGGAGTCCGAATTTTCTTAAAATGAGAGAAATCTCAAAAGTACTTGCTACCAGACACAGAAGGGGCCTTGTTTGGTGTCTGTTTAAGAGAACCAAGAAATGTGATTCCTCCTTAACCTGGAGGATGAGGGAGAGGGAGGATCGGGTCATTCTAGACTCACGGAGGGATTCTTTTCTTTTCCCTTGCCTCTGCTAATGGTTACCAGAGTGCTTTTGGAGGACTTTTTCATTAAATGTTTGAACTGTCTTCCCTAATTTATCGGCCTTTTATCAACTATGGATACTTAAGATCTACTGTAAGATCTACTGACTTGATGACTTTTTTATTAGTCATTAGCCAACCATTTATTCATATTTACTTCAACAAACATATTAAAAAGCTAATTTGTATTCAACTTCATTGGGTTAGCTTGGGCCCTGAATTGGTCTTGTCCTAAGCAGAAGTCTCCTAGACTCAAGTGCGATGATCCTTCAAAGAACACTTATCTCATTGCTTCCCCAAACACCTATATAGTAGTCTCCAATATGTGACTTATCCCAAACTTCATTTGTTTTGGCTGTGTCCCTCACAGCGGTCCTGTGTAGCCTTCTTGTTGGCTTTACTACATTTGATAGTGCCCTGGATGCATGAGAAGGAATGGAAAAAAAAAAAAAAGTTTTGGCCTCAAGTAATAATAAAGTTTTAACTTGGAAAAAAAAATTTTTTTAAAGACTTTATTTTATTTATTTGTCAGAGAGAGAGAGCACAAACAGGGGGAGCAGAGGCAGAGGGAGAAGCAGGCTCCCCGCTGAGCAGGGAGCCCAATATGGGACTCAATCCCAGGACCCTGGGATCATGACCCAAGCCAAAGGCAGCTGCTTAACGGACTGAGCCACCCAGGTGTCCCTAACTTGGAAATTTCTTAAGAATAGACTACACAGTTGGGGTCCCCCCCCAGGGTAACTCAGTCCATTAAGCATCTTGTCTTTGGCTCAGGTCATGGTCTCAGGGTTCTGGGATTGAGCACCCCCCTCCCGCCCTCCCCACCCCCAGGTCTGACTCCTTGCTTAGCAGGGAGTCTCCTTCCTCTCCCTCCATCCCAACCCCCACTCATGCGTGCGCTCTCTCTGTCAAATAAGATGTTTAAAAAGTAAAAAAAGAATAAGCTACACAGTCTATGAAAATTACAATACAGTATGGAATAAATAAATACATTTTGGGGTTAGAAAACTTCAGGGTATCTGCTATTTTACTCCTTTTCAACTACCAACTCTTGATGTTCCTGCTGTCATGTGACACTCATAATCCTGCCTCATTTTAAACATTAGTTTTCAGGAGTGCCTGGCTGGCTTAGTCAATGAAGCGTGTGACTCTTGATTTGGGGGTCGTGAGTTTGAGCCTCATGTTGGGCACAGAGATTACTTAAAAAAAAAAAACAAAACCAATAACAAAAAGAAACATTAGTTGTCAGAATACAAAAAAATGAATTTAATCCAGAGTAGGTCAGATGTCATTTATTTAGTTATTTTGTAGCTTATGTGAGTATTCATGTGCCTACTTTCAAGGTATCTTTTTTGTTTTTGAAAATAACTACAAAATAATTCTTTTCACATAAATTTGACATCTTTCCTTTATGTGTGTTCCCGCAGACTTACAGAGTGTTGTGTAATTACACAATGAATACTCTCAGGCCCTTTCCCTGAAATACCCAAAGGAGCAACTCAGTCATCTTGCCTCAGGAGTTTTTGTTGCTATAAACAAGAGCTACTTTTTAGTTTATACTCACCTCAAAGAGATGACCTTGCAGTTAGCCAGTGTAGTCTGTAGAGCTGGTTTCGGGTTACTTGTTAGGAATGTGGTATTTAGGGTAATAAGAGATACTCAACCTAAACTTGCTTCTCTAAAGAATGTAAGAATTGCCATGTTGGATCAGACCTTGTGTCTCTTACTGACACTGAGAGACATATTGTGGATGATTATAATTACCTTCTTGGATAAACTCAGAAGGTTAGAGAACATTCCTCTTGGGTTTCAAGGTGTGGGAGGGCTAAGGAGTAAAATATGAGTTCCTATTGAGGAAACTATTAATCAAGTAGTTAGTCAACCACTTATTCAGAGTGTTGTACAGAGGACTCAACCTTAGGGTAGAAGGTTAAAACTAGAAGCATCCTTCTAATTCTCCTCCTCTAACCCATTAATTTACTTAAGCTATTTTTAAAATTGAAAACCACTGTTTTAAAATTATAAATTACATAAGTTTGTTACATGCTAAAAGTAAATAATAAATTACATAAGTTTGTTACATGCTAAAGTTTACATCTTTTGAATTCATTAAATATGTAATAGTAACAGAATAGTGCTTGACAATAAGTGTCCAACAAATGTTAGCTGTGATTCTTTTCATTCAAGCTACATTTTTATGGTTCAAGCTTTGAAGATATCTATTGGTTCAATTATTCTAGGATTTGAAGCATTTGTATGCTTTGTCATATCCCTTTTTGTCTTTTTCTAGACTCTGAGGTCCTAATTGTTTTGGTTCTGTTGCTGGCAGCCAGCTGAACGAGTCCATTGATTCTCTTTTTTATCCCTAGTTTTTTTTTTTTTTTTAAGGTTTATTTATTTATTTGAGGCGGGGTGGGGCAGAGGGAGAGGGAATTCTGAAGCAGATTCCCCCCTGAGCTTGGAGCATTGCAGGGCTCAGTCCCAGGACCCTGAGATCATGACCTGAGCTGAAATCAAGAGGGGGCTGCTTAACCGACTGAGCCACCCAAGTGCCCCTAATCCTAGTTTTAAGCCTTTGATTTACAGAAGTTCAGATAGTGTACTGTAATATCTTACAATTAATTTTTTTCTCTAGTACAGGACAATGTCATGCATCTCTTTTCCTTCTTTAGTTCCTTAAGAGCAGATACTGTCCCTTTTCATATTTTTTTTTTAAAGATTTTATTTATTTATTTGAGAAAGAGAGAATGAGAGACAGAGAGCATGAGAGGGAGGAAGGTCAGAGGGAGAAGCAGACTCCCTGCCAAGCAGGGAGCCCGATGCGGGACTCGATCCCGGGACTCCAGAATCATGACCTGAGCCGAAGGCAGTCGCTTAACTAACTGAGCCACCCAGGCGCCCTGTCCCTTTTCATAGTTAACAAGCCTAACTCTGTGCCTGATGTGGAGTAGAGACTCAGTAAACATTTGTTGAACTGGCCATAATGACAGACAATAAGTTTAGCCTAGCTGCCTAAACAAATTTATATCCCCTAATTTAGAAAAGTAGAAAATTCTAGAAGTCTTTTAGGGCGAGGCGAGTCATTCACTGCACAAAAATATATTACGTACCTGTTATGTGCCACATTTCCTCAGAAAGTTTTAGCTAGGCATTTTTGTAAATAGAAGTCTGATATTTGAACACTATTTACTTACTCCTGTGTCCTGGGTATTGAGCTAGCATAGGGGAACTGTTGAAAAAGAAAAGCAATCTTTGCTCTCCCAGGATATAGTCTGGTGAGGAGAGGTTGACAAAGTGGGGTAATGATTATGACAGGGGTGCTGCAGCAGGTTCTGAGGGAGCAAGAACACAAGCTTACATCTAGTCAGGGAAGTCACAGGCCTCCCTGTGAATGAACATGTGTGTGTGTGTGTATTTTTTTAGATTTTTAAAAATTTTTATTTATTTATCTTTTTAAGTAAACTCTGTGCCCAACATGGGGCTTGAACTCATAACCCTGAGATCAGGAGTCGCATGCTGTACTGACTGAGCCATCCAGGCATCCCAGGAAGTGATGTTTTAAATAAGTTATAAAAGTTTAGCAGTGACTAGCCAAAAAGAAAGGAAAAGAGAATTCTAGGTAGAGGAAACAAGTGTGAAGGCTCAGGTGAGGAAATATGGCATGTTTGAGAAATTGAAAAAATTCCGCAACAGGAGCCCACAACATGAGAGGAAGAACTATGAGAAATGAGGCTAGGAGAGGGGACAGATTTGGAGGATTCTATGAGCACTGTTAAGATGCTTGCACTTGAATAGCAAAGGGAATCCACTGAAGGATCCTGAAATGGAGAAATGGCCTGTGGCCTTCAGTAAGATTACTTTGTTAGCTCTGTAGATAATGGGGTGGAGAGCAAGACCAGAGATTAACATACTGATGAGAAGCAGCTGGAAAAATTCAGGTAACAGTGTGGCAGCTTAGAATATGGTGGTGGCAGCACAGATGGAGAATGGGGGATGGTTAAAAGAGAAATATAGATGATAGAATGGATAGGATTTGGTGGTTGATTGGATTTAGAAAGAGAAGGATGAAAAATAACTCCGAAGTTTTTGGCTTGAGAAAATAGGTGTAGGATAGTGCCATTTACAGAGGCAGGAAACAGGAACAGGTTTATGAGAGAATATGAGTTCAGTTTAAGGTTTCTACAAGATAAATTTTAAGAGGCTTTTGGGTACAAGAGGTATAGCATTCAGGAAAAAAGTTTGAATGTGAGAATCATAAAAGGCATAAGTCTGATACATGGAATTTTAACTAGGTCAAATACAAACAAAAATTGATTGAACCAATGTGTCAGTGCCATGAAGAACAGGGCTGTGGGAGACAGGCTTTTTAAAGAAGCAACACCTGCCCTCATAGAATTAAAAATACCAAAAATATGAAAAAATAGAAAAAATAAAGAAGCAGCACCTCATAGTATAGTTCAGTTATGGAAATAGAGGTTTGTTCAGTTAACTACAATACAAAGCACAGTGTGATAATCGTTAGAGGAGAGCTACAAACCAAGTATTGGGGGACTGTAGAAAAGAAAATGGTTTGGCAGGGGCTTTGTGGAGGAGTGGGCTTTGAACTGGGGCCTTGGAGGGAAAAGTTGATGAGGGAAAAGAGAGTTTGGGCTTAAGAAATAGCAAAGGTATAGAAACCTGAAGGTACATATTGTATTTTCAGAGTACAGGGAGAGGCTGGTGTGGCTGGCACTTAAGGTTCTTGGGGAATTACAGTTGCAGATAAAACTGGAAAAGTATTTGGGGGCCAGATGATGGAGACCTTGAGTGCCGTGCTTAAGTATGCATATTATATGCAAACAGATGCTGTGTCAGAGCTGAGGTGTGGATTCAGTTGTCTGACTACCAGTCATATTCAAACATGCATCTACCATGTCCCTACTCTTATCAGCATGTCCTAATCATCTCCCATATCTTTTTTTTTTTTAAGGTTTTATTTATTTATTTAATTGACAGAGAGAGAGAGACTGCGTGAGAGGGAACACAAGCAGGGGGAGTGGGAGAGGGAGAAGCAGGCCTCCGGCCGAGCAGGGAGCCCAATGCGGGACTCGATCCTGGGACTCCAGGATCATGACCCGAGCCGAAGGCAGTCGCTTAACCAACTGAGCCACTCAGGCACCCCTCATCTCACATATCTAAGTAAACACAGTGCTCTTACCTATACTCTTTTAAGTGACTCCTTTCTTTGCAACTGTGAGAACTAACCGCTGCAGAATATCCTGGGGCCCTCAGAGTTTTCATTAAAATTGGAATGATTCTTTGTTAGAGTCAAGGAGCACATGGTGCTGGACACTGGTTTCCCCAACAAGTCTGCAAGGGAGATGTCAGGCAAGATCATCTCTCCATTCAGTCTGAGGCAAAGAGGTAGTAAGAAGTTCCTAGAGATCATACAGTTGGATTCAGTATTTATTAAACAACCACACAATGCAAATCACTTTTCTTCCTATCCAGTTTATTTCATATAGTGGACACTTATTAAGTAATTCACAAAGGACAGAGCACTTGGTGAGGTGCAATGGCTGGTTGCAAAGAAAAGAGATGATTCCTACTTTCTAGGAGCTTACTGTTTGGGATGGAACTAGTGGTGTGCTGTAAATCAGTTCTCCAGGAAAAAAAAAATATCCTGACCTCTAGTGCTTGCCAGTTTCTGTGGTGTATATATTCCCAGCATCATTGATTTCAAGCTAACAGTTTGATGTCACTAAACTCAGAGTTGGGAAGAGATGTGCACAATTGGTTTTCAAGAGCAGGCTCCAAGGCACCTGGGTGGCTCAGTTGGTTAAGTGTCTGCCTTCGGCTCAGGTCATGATCCCAGGGTCCAGTACAGCACTGGGTGAATCACATATCCTAAGAAAGCCTAAATCAGCAAGTGAGTCCTAAGGCATTTCTGGAAAGATCAGAGCCTAGGTCAGCCCCTTCCCACAGTTCCTATCCTTTTCAGAGGACCACGATCTTGGAATTGGTAGTCATAATTATCTTGGTGTTCCTTTCCTATGATTGCCGTCTTTTCAAAACAGACCAAGTCACTGGTGCTTCTTGTTTCTGACAGCAGCCCAGCTATCTGACTTCATGTGAAAGATGGCTAATGCAGAAGTGAGTGTTCCAGTGGGGGATGTGGTTGTGGTACCCACTGAAGGAAATGAAGGGGAGAACCCTGAAGACACTAAAACCCAAGTGATCTTGCAGTTACAGCCTGTGCAACAAGGGTAAGTGACTAGAGATTTGGATCTTCTGAAAAATTGGGGAGGTTTAAAGAGTGGGGAAATTATAACTGTATGCTTAGCACAAGGGAACATTCACCATCAATCTCTCAGAGCTGGCTAAGTTTTCATCTTTATAAAGTATTGTGTACTATATTCGTCATCGTAATACTTATTACAACAGTTAACTGTGTCCTTGTCTCTTTCCCTCTTCACTGTAAGCTCTTTGAGGGTAAGTTACATGGCTCCCTCCTCTTATTGATCCACACTGTTTAGCACAGGGCCTTGGTACATGTTTACTGAAAGACAGTGTAGTTAGAGTCAGAGGAGATTAGGTAAGGGAACTACGAAAGTTTTCCTGCCAGAAGTGGTCGGGACCCTAAGGGATGGGCAAATTAATCAAGCTTAGTTTATAAAAAAATACATATCAATGACCTACTATTTTATAATGTATTACAAAGTGTTGGAAGAAGTATAGCGATGGTTCCCACCATCATGGAGCTTGCAGTCTGGTTGTGCAAACCAAAAATACATATATGTAAATAAAGAGGTCACTTACATGGCAAAATCTAAGAAGTACTGAGTGTCGTGGTTAGGAAGTAGCTTGAATTCAGAGGATCACTATGAATTTGAAAGAAGAAATAAGATTTTTTAATTGGTCTTGAAGTTTAAATAAGACATCTACAGAGAGAAGGAGGGGGTAGTTATTTTATCTTGAGGAATGTATAAAAGATTCTTCATAAGATTAGAAATGTTCTTGTGGCATCTGGCTGACTCAGTGGAGCATGTGACTCTTGATCTCAGGGTTGTGAGTTTGGGCCCCATGTTGGGTGTAGAAATTACTTAAACAAAGGGGGTGCCTGGGTGGTTCAGTTGGTTAAGCATCCAACTCTTGATTTCAGCTCAGGTCTTGATCTCAGGGTTGTGAGTTTAAGCCCCACATTGGGCTCCACACCCAGCAGGGAGCCTACTTAAAAAAAAGAAAGAGAGAGGAAAAAAAAAATGTTCTTGGGCAAACACATAATCCATTCTCAATCTACTAAGTAACATACCTTGTCTTAAACACTTATGGAGAAAGACAGTCAACCTCTCTTGGTAACTTAAACTTTTTAGTATAGGAAATTTCAAATATACCCCCAGATTTTAAAAAAATACTATAGTGAACCCCCATGTACAGACCCATCACCCAACTTCAACAATTATAAACACATGGCCAGTCTTATTTCATCTTTACATCCACCCACTCCTGAATTTTTTGAAGCAAATCCCAGACATTAGTATGTATCTTGTAAAAGTAAGGACTTTTTAGTTTTTAAAATATAGCCATAGTTTGCTGACATTTCTGAATATTGAAGGAAATATTTTAAGATCTGTAAGGGAGGGGTGCCTGGGTGGCTCAGCTGTTAAGCATTTGCCTTTGGCTTGGGTTGTGAACCCAGGGTCTTGGGATTGAGCCCCATATCGGGCTCCCTGCTCAACGGGAGTCTGTTTCTCCCTCTCACATTCCCCTTACTTGTGTTGCCTCTCTCACTGTCTGTTAAATAAATAAATAAAATCTTTAAAAATGCATACCAGCACCTAGGTGGCTCAGTTGTTAAGCGTCTGCCTTCGGCTCAGGTCATGATTCCGGGGTCCTGGGATCGAGCCCCACTTCGGGCTCCCTGCTCAGCAGGAAGCCTGCTTCTCCCTCTCCCACTCCCCCTGCTTATGTTCCTGCTCTCGCTCTCTCTCTCTCTCTGTCAAATAAATAAATAAATAATCTTAAAAAAAAAACTATTAAAAAAAATAAGATCTGTAAAGGAAAGTTAATAAAAGTACTGACGGGGTGCCTGGCTGGCTCAGTTGGACTGTGTGACACTTGATCTTGGGGTTGTGAGTTCGAGCCCCATGTTGGGTGTAGAGATTACTTAAAAAAATAATAAGATCTTAAGAAAAAATAATTACTGACATATAGTGGATAGAGTGATGAGAATTTTTATTTGCCCCAAAAGTTTATGCTTGTTTATTCAAATTTACCTCTTTGGGAACTTCATTTGTTACATACACACATACTTACAGTTATTACCCTTTGAGGAAGGGTAATGAGGAAGAATTAAAGAGTAGATTCTTTGGGGCATGGCAGCTTTATTTTCTCTTGGAATCATTGTTTCTTCTATCTTTCCTAAAGTGCTCCAGTTGTCACTTATCCTATCCCTCCTAGAGACAGAAAACACTTCTCAACTACTTAGAGACTTAATTATTTTGAAGATTGGTTCCACTTATTTTGTGTGTGTGTCTTTTTTTATTTTCCAAATGACATTGCTTTTTCTGGAAACCTCTCATTGCTTGATTAGATTATAGGCATCTTTGTACAACATTGACTCCCCAACCTACTGTTTACATTGAATTTGCCATATAAGCTAGTGAATACATTTTCAGGTACTGAATTCTGAGGTATCTGCCAATCAGTGCTCAGTCGATTTCTCTAGTTGTATTTTATTTATTTTTTAAATTAATTAATTAATTAATTAATTAATTAATTAATTATTTAGAGAGGGAGCGTATGTTCAGGGGGGAGGGGCAGAGGAAGAGAAAGAGAGAATCCCAAACAGGCTGCAAACTCAGCATGGAGCCTGACATGGGGCTCAGTCTCATGACCCTGAGATCATGACCTGAACTGAAATCAGGAGTCAGACATGTAAGTGACTGACCCACCCTGGCACCCCAGGAAATTTTTTCTTGATAAAACCTTGTTTATAGACTGTGCCCCTACTTCCCACTGCAATTGCAATTTACTGGTTGTTGAAATTATGTATAAATAAGAATTTCTTCTTTTAAATGATTTTGCATATATTGGTCAATTTAGAATGAGTTTACTGAACTTACTTGAAGCAGTGGTTTCTCATGTTTATCATAATCCTCATGCACTGACCAACAACTTCTTGGGTACTTTGCCATGTTCTAGTTAGTATTCAACACACTAGACATACAAAATTGAATAAATAAATAGGACATAATCTCTGTTCTCAGGAACCTCTTGGACTGTGCCCAAGGGGAGGCAGACAGCTAAACAAACGTATAATATTAAGTGTTATATTTGTTGTGACAAAAGCCTAAAGTACAGTTGGGTCACAAAGGAGGAAGTAGATGATTATACTGGAGGGATTGGTGTGGACGGAAAAGCATCATAGAGGCTACTCTTTATTAAAAAACAAATAGAGGGGCACCTGGTTGGCTTAGTCAGTAGGGCGTGCAACTCTTGATCCTGGGATTGTAAATTCAAGCTCCACGTTGGGTGTAGAGATTACTTAAAAATAAAATCTTAATGGGCGCCTGGGTGGCTCAGTTGGTTAGGCGACTGCCTTCGGCTCAGGTCATGATCCTGGAGTCCTGGGATCGAGTCCCGCATCCGGCTCCCTGCTCGGCGGGGAGTCTGCTTCTCCCTCTCCCACTCCCCGTTTGTGTTCCCTCTCTCGCTGTGTCTTTCTCTGTCAAATAAATAAATAAAATCTTAAAAAAATAAAAAAATAAAATAAAATCTTAAGAACAAACAAACGGGCACCTGGGTGGCTCAGTCGGTTAATTGTCTGTCTTTGGCTCAGGTCATGATCCCAGGGTCCTGGGATCGAGTCCCGCATCGAGCACCGCATTGGGCTCCTGCTTCTCCCTCTCCTTCTGCCCCTCCCAGCCCCCACCTTGTGCTTGTGTGCGCGCTTGCTCTTGCACACTCTCTCTCTCTCTCTAGCATGCTCTCTCTCAAATAAATAAATAAAATCTTTAAAAAACAACCAGATGGAGAAGGATGTTCTGGGCAAAGGGGGAAGTAAGAGCGAAGAGGGAAAGTATAAAAGAAGATGTCAGTTCTGGGAACCACAAATAATTTGGTATGACTAGGGCTTGGATTATAAGGTGAGGTTTAGGGAGAGTTGAAACCAGGGGCCAGATCTTGGAGCAACTTAAATATCCTATTAAGGATTTGGGGGCTTTATTGTAACAATAAGTAGAGGGTTCTTGAAGGGTTTTAAGGAGGGGTTTACGTGATCACTCCAGTAGGAATATAGAAGATCAGGTAGATGCAAGGAGACTAGTTCAGACTAGAGATGATAACAGCCTGAATTAAGGCAGTAGCAGTGGAAAAAGAGACAGGGAGGCTGGCTTGTGTTAAGGAGATACATCTGGTAGGATTTGGTGGCTGAGTATGTGGGAGTTGAGGAGGAGGAAGAGGGAGAAATCTGATGTAATTCCCAGGCTTCTGTCTTAGGCTGTAGAGTGCTAGTGGTGCCATTAACAAGGATAGGAAATATAAGAAGAGTGGTTTGGGAGAGGGAAGAGAACTTGGTTATTTTAGACATAATGAATTCAACAAAGTCCTATGGGACATCCAAATGCATTTATTCATTTAGCAAGTTAACTGTATCCTGGTGTGAAATTCAGAGGAGAGGTCTGTGCTAGCGGTGTCACCCTGGGGGTGGGTGATACAAGGGATATTATTCAAGCAGTGCTTTCAGATAACAAGATGTGGGGGCGCCTGGGTGGCTCAGTCGGTTGAGCGACTGCCTTCAGCTCAGGTCATGATCCTGGAGTCCCGGGATGGAGCCCCACACTGGGCTTTCTGCTCGGTGGGGAGTCTGCTTCTCCCTCTCCCTCTCCCTCTGTGCTCTCTCTCTCTCTCTCAAATAAATGAATAAAATCTTTTAAAAAAAGATGCAATAGTTAATACATTATGTTTATTATAGAAATTAAAGGTTGCTAGTATATTTTATCTGAGCCCATTTCTTGGAACGTAGAAACATTTTATTTATTTAATTTTTTTGAGACGGAGGGGGGATGGAGAACAGGAGAGTGAGAGATTCTTTTTTTTTTAAAAGATTTTATTTATTTATTTGAGAGAGAGAACACATGAGAGGGGATAGGGTCAGAGGATGAAGCAGACTCCCTGTCGAGCAGGGAGCCCGATGCGGGACTCGATCCAGGGACTCCAGGATCATGACCTGAGCCGAAGGCAGTCGCTTAACCAGCTGAGCCACCCAGGCGCCCCAGAGATTCTTTTTTTTTTAAGATTTTATTTATTTGACAGAGAGAGAGACAGTGAGAGAGGGAACACAAGCAGGGGGAGTGGGAGAGGGAGAAGCAGGCTTCCTGCCGAGCAGGGAGCCCAATGCGGGGCTCGATCCCAGGACCCTGGGATCATGACCTGAGCCGAAGGCAGACGCTTAACGACTGAGCCACCCAGGCGCCCCGAGAGTGAGATTCTTAAGCAGGCTCCACACCCAGTGCAGAGGTGACACAGGGCTCAATCTCAGGACCCTGAGATCGTGACCTGAACCGAAATCAAGAATCTGATGCTTAACTCACTAAGCCACCCAGGTAGAAGGTAGAAACATTTTAGAGAGACTTTCCCTAAGTGATACTTCTAGTTAATGCTAGTTACTTTGGGCATGGTCTCTCTCTCTCTCTCTCTTTTTTTTTACTAGGCTCTGCTCATGTCAATAGTTTGGTTATATGATGCTTTGAAAAATGCTAAAGTGCTAAAAAAGACTAAAGTATCTAGAGTCCAACAAAGGACATCAGCTTCTATGGCCAATGGTCTTTTTTTTTTTTTTTAAGATTTTTATTATTTATTTGACAGCGAGAGAGAGAGCACATGTGCGCGCATAAGCAGGGGAAGCAGCAGGCAGAGGGAGAGGGAGAAGCAGGCTCCCTGCTGAGCAAGGAGCCCCACTCAGGGCTTGATCCCAGGGTCCTGGGATCACGACCTGAGTAGAAGACAGATGCTTAACCGACTGAGCCACCCAGGTGCCCCGATCTTGAACTGTCCCAACAGTATTACTTTTTAGTCTTCTTAGGATAATTCTATAATTTAATCTTATACTTGAAGCAACATTTTATGTCATAAGCATTTAAAGTTATGAAGGGAAAAGTCTGGTGTGAAACAGTAACAAGTGGTGATGTAAAGACAGTAGCAAGAGGAACTTTCCTTGGAGGCGAGGAAAGTTGTTGATTCATGTCCATGGTAGTAGCTGCTAAGCAGTCCTGGGCAGCTTGGAGTTTAAGTACAATGGGGAACTAGTCAGAGCACTAACATAGAGTTGTAAAGTATATTTATTTTATTCCTTTTGAGATAGATTATAACAAATTTCTTAACCCCATGCTGTGAATATTAATTTTTTCATGATTTATGTAGTTTGTTTATCGATGGACACTTTTACAACAGGATTTATGAACCCGGGTCCGAGAACAACACGGCAGTTGTGGCAGTAGAAACTCACACAATTCACAAAATTGAAGAAGGGATTGGTAAGTCTTTTTGTTATTCTAGTATCTTTGACCTTAGCTTCCTTGGTTGAGATTTCTTGCCTTTTGTGCCTTATATTTTCCCCCTTACGCAATGTGCCCTACCAATGCTGCAGCCATCGGTTTGATGGTGGTGCATCTAGAGACACCACTGACAAATGCTAGGCCCATCAGTTGATTATTTAACATCAGTTTGCTAGGGTACTGAAAAGATTTTTCATCTACAAAAATTCCCCAAAGAAATAGAGCCTCAAGGTTGATCCTGTCATTAGGGAAGTTGCTGATTAGGACTTACGAGGTGTTGATTGGAAGGCAGTCGGTGGAAAGAAATTGAAAAAAAAAGTTTGAAGTTAGACAAACCTGAGTTTAAATCCTACTTTCTCACTTCTTAGCTGTGTGTCCTTGGGAAAGTCACTTCACCTTTCCGAGTCCCACCTACATACATCAGAAACAATCATTGCCTCACAGGATTGCTGTAAGAACTAAATAAGATTAAGCATGGGAAAGCACATAGGACAGTGTCTGGCACATAGTGTGGGCTTGATAAGAGAGCTGTTATGCCAAACTTCTTCCAGAAGACTCCAAAACAATACCAGCCAATGTGAACTGTTAGCTACTCAGAGGAACCAAGAGACTAGAGATTTTGAATTAAGCTTTTGGGGAAAAGTGTTCAATAAATAACTGATATTTTTTCCATTTTCAGATGCAAGCACTATAGAAGCAAATGAGGATATGGAAATTGCTTACCCCATAACTTGTGGGGAGAGCAAAGCCATTCTCCTCTGGAAGAAGTTTGTATGTCCAGGAATAAATGTGAAGTGTGTCAAGGTAATTGTCTTTTCTCCTTACTGGGGCCTGTTTGGGGGCTCCTTGTTTTCAAAGAGTATAATTTCAGTGCCTGTTCTCTCTTATCTACCATATCAATGTTTTCAATATTGTGGCTATAGTCCCTATGGTGTCACAGAAAAAAAATAAGGACTTTGGAGTGAAATTGGCCTGGATTCAAGTCCCACGCAGAATACAAGTTCTAGGAGAGCTGAGAACTTGTATTCTTGTTCACCAGTGTATCCCCAACACCTAGAATGATGCTTGGCATATTTATCTATAAATGTTTGTTGAATGAATGAATGGAGTCCCATCTCTGTGACTGGGTGACCTTGAACAAATTAATATTTCAGAGGCTCATATGTTAAAATATGAATAATCACATATACTGTCAGGTTGCTAACAGATAAAATGAGATAATATATGTAAAATGCCTTATAGAAGTATGCATTATAGTAGTTTATTAAAAATTATTACTGATAAAAATAAATTCTCATGAGAGCACAAAGTGGAAATAATTGCTTAAGCTTCTGTCTCCATTGGTAGCCACAGCTGTACCCATAGATAGTAGTTCACCATCCGTGGCATCATCCTAGAATCATGAAGGATTACAGAGTTTTGAGGTTCTGCAGTGATAGTGGTTTCTATGGTACTTATTCTTTCCACCACATCCTGAATCTTGTCATTAGGGCTGGGTAGGTTACTTCAGTTTATTTAAACAGCCTTTGCAACATTGGACCCACATATTATTCCTGATTTAGGGCATAAATGGATTTCAGGTGCTAATCAGTATATTAATCTCTATCCTCCTCCTGTCTTCTGTAACTCTGTATCAGGACAGGGCACTGTGCCCAGAGAAGGATCATCTTCTCTGGCACAGCAGGGCAGGAGGTTGGAAGATACAAGGCTATGACTTAAGATGCCATCTGGGTATTTTTTCATATATAACAAGTAGAGTTACCTTTTTGTCTCTCTTGGCCTGCCTAAGCTGACCTTGAGTGATTTTGGACTTTTCTTTTTACTTTAGTTCAATGATCAGTTGATCAGCCCCAAGCATTTTGTTCATCTGGCTGGCAAGTCCACCCTAAAGGACTGGAAGAGAGCCATTCGTCTGGGTGGAATCATGCTCAGGTGAGCTTTAATAACAAGCACATACCAGGGCTCAGTTGGAAGAGCATGCAACTCTTGATCGCAGAGCCCCACACTGAATGTAGAGATTACTAAAAAAAAAAAAAGAAAAGAAAACAAGCACATACCTTTTGTTCTGTTTTGTTTTTTTTAAGATTTATTTATTTATTTTAGAGAGTGTGGGGTGGGGGAGGGAAGGACATCTTTTTTTTTTTTTAAGATTTACTTGTTTATTTTAGAGAGAGCACGAGCAGGAGGGGCAGAGGCAGAGGGAGAGAGAATCTCAGCCAGACTCTGTGCTGAGGAAGGAGCCTCTTGAGGGGTTTGGTCTCATGATCCTGAGGTCACGACCTGAGCTGAAACCAAGAGTCAGATGCTTAACCAACTTTACCACCCAGGCACCCCTGGAAAGAGAACCTTAAGCAGACTCTGCAAGGAGTGTGGAGCCGGCTGTGGGGCTCGATCTCACAACCCTGAAATCATGACCTGAGCCAAAATCAAGCTGAAACCAAGAATCTAAATTAACTCTTCCCAGCATCTAGGGCAAGTTTTTTCTGATGTCAGGATATTAGGATCCTTTCTGAGCAGAGAAGCTCAGGAGTAGATGACAGTCGTACTTGAGATCGCCAAGCACAGGCAGGGCTAAGCCTGGTGCTGAGGAAGCGTGCTGACAGTAGCTGTCAGTAGCTGTAGGCTACTGACAAGTTCTGTGATTATCTGGTAAAATAGAGGCTGCTGTTGATAAGTAACAATCATACTCAGTGAATGCAATCCTTGCCATCACTGTACCACAGAAATAAACTTCAGAATGTATAATACCCTCACCCCCATCTTTATGCAGCAAGCTTATTATTGTAATTCCACCCCCCCCCCCCCCGCCCTGGTGAAGATTAACATTAATTGGTATTTCTTGAGCACTCACCTATTGATGGATTTTAAAATGTGCTCAGGAATGGAAAGTTCCTTACCCATTGTCTTTAATGCTTTTTAAGGAATCTGTCCTAAGAAAAATCTATAGTGCTTGTAGAGATTTAGGCATAAAGATGTTTATTGCAACATTGTTGAAAATTATAGTCAGCTTTAGGGGCACCTGTGTGGCTGAGTCAGTTAAGCATCTGCATTCAGCTCAGGTCCTGATCCCAGGGCATCGGGCTTCCTTCTCAGTGAGGAGCCTGCTTCTCCCTCTCCCTCTGCCCCTGCCCCCATTTGTGCTTGCTCTCTGTCTCTCAAATAAATAAATAAAATATATTTTTAAAAAATACGTTGTTTTCAAGTTTGATTAGTGAGAACATGTTTTTTTTCCCCTAAGATTTTATTTATTTGATAGAGAGCAGGAGAACCCAAGGGGGGGGGGGTATAAATAAATAAATAAATAAATAATAACTAACTAACTAACTAACTAAATAAATAACGTCTGACTCTTGATTTCAGCTCAGATCTTGATTTCAGGGTTGTGAGTTCAGGCCCCGCACTGGGCTCTGTGCTGGGCGTGGAGCCTACTAAAAATATATATATATATACACACACACACACACACATACACAGTGTGATTTTAGTTGTGTAAAAAACAAACACACACATATGTACACAAAATTTAATAGAAGAAAATATCCCAAAATGTTAATGTTATCTTTGTGTTGTTGGATTTTTTATTTTTTATTTTATTTTAAGATTTTATTTATTTATTTGACAGAGAGACAGAGACAGCGAGAGAGGGAACACAAGCAGGGGGAGTGGAAGAGGGAGAAGCAGGCTTCCGCAGAGCAGGGAGCCTGTTGCGGGACTCAATCCCAGGACCCTGGGATCATGACCTAAGTCGAAGGCAGACACTTAACGAGTGAGCCACCCAGGCGCCCCTGTTGGATTTTTTAAAAAGCAGTTGTTTTCTTTATAGTTTTCTGTATTTTCCACAGAAAATATTAATTTTTTCTTCACATATTATTTTAATAGAGAGACACATTTAAAAAAAGAAATTATTCCAGATGATTTGTATGCAGAAATCAGTAGTTAAATAAAATTGGGAAGGAATACTTTTAACTTCCATTATCGTTGTTCTTGGCCTGTCCTTTTTGCCCAGAAAAACAAGCACATGCCAACTTTCCTCAAATGTAAGAAGGAATCAGAATGCCTAAAAGATCTTTAGTGAAAGCCAAGTAACGTTATAACATAGAGTTTACTATAATTAAAATACCCCATGATTTTGCTTATGGCCTGTAATAACAATGTCTTGTGAATCCAGTTATAAGGGCATTTTATAGTGGGGGTTTAGTATAATCAACTTTGCACTGTATTTATAGGAGAGTTGTTATCCTTTTTTTTTTTTTTTTTAAGGAAAGAAATGTGCTGAAGTTTTATGTCTCCAAAAGTGGCAACAGATCTTGCTGGTCTAGGAATACTAATACATCAGAATCTCATCATAAAATTCTTATTCCCTATAGCATTTCTCAGTTGTGCTGGGATATATGAACTAGTCTTTACCCCTTTTGGGTTTAGTTTCAATGAGATTCTATGGGGATACTCAGATGTTGTCAGGAGTATATCCCTAGCTAAAGCTTGGTGATAACGGGAAGTGAGAGTATACTCATAATGAGCAGACTGAGGAGGGAATAGGAGTACTTGTAAATGTGGGCAGGGCCAATGAAAATTTTGTAATCCCAGTTAGAACTTTTGCAACCTAATGACTTTAAATGCTATTAGGTTTCACTAATCTATGGAGTAGATACAGCAACTTTGTTTCTGTTTGTCCCAGAGGCCTAGTTCCATCTAGATGTAGTGCAGGCTGAACTGGTACTTCTTGTCTCCCTTTACACAGGAAAATGATGGACTCTGGACAGATTGATTTTTACCAACATGACAAGGTTTGCTCCAATACCTGCAGAAGCACCAAATTTGATCTTCTGATCAGCAGTGCAAGAGCTCCAGTGCCAGGACAGCAGACAAGTGTGGTGCAGACACCCACTTCGGCCGATGGTAGGGGGTAGGAAACCACCTGAAAAACCAGTGTTTTTTAGTAACACTTTTCCCCTTACTTCTCTTTTGTGTTTCTTAATTTTAATTCTCATGAGCATTGATGTCCCTGTAAGGTATGCTAATCTTGGGTGCGATTCCGTACTTTAGAAACAGATCTTTGTTTTCTCCCAGATGATTCCTATTGGCCATACCTCCTTCCTTGTTTCTTTCTAAGTATGCATGAGAAACATTAGAAAGATGGTTCAGGGGCGCCTGGGTGGCTCACTCAGTTAAGCGTCCCACTCTTGATTTCGACTCAGGTCACCCTCTCAGGGTCGTGAGATCGAGCCCAACGTCAGGCCCCATGCTGGGTGTGGAGTCTGCTTAAGATTGTCTCTCCAGGGCGCCTGGGTGGCTCAGTTGGTTAAGCGACTGCCTTCGGCTCAGGTCATGATCCTGGAGTCCCGGGATCGAGTCCCACATCAGGCTCCCTGCTAGGCAGGGAGTCTGCTTTTCCCTCTGACCCTCTTCCCTCTTGTGCTCTCTGTCTCTCATTCTCTCTCTCTCAAATAAATAAATAAAATCTTTAAAAAAAAAAAAAGATTCTCTCTCCACCTTTCCCTTTGCCCCCGCCCCCCATGCACACTCTGTCTTTCTCTCTCAAGAAAGGAAAGGAAAGGAAAGAAGAAAGGGAAGGAATGAAAGAAAGAGAAAGAAAGAAAGAAGAGTCAGTGGTTATTATGTTTATTCAGTGGTCTCACTTTGGTGCCACTTGGCATATCTTTGAAATTAGATTGTTTTGAAAAATCCTTTGCTCTACTGGTGGTCAGGCAGGAAGTAGAATGGTGAATGGTTTTCAACTGTTGAGCTGAGATGTACCAAAGATAATGTATGGTTGGCTGGACTGGCCGCTGTAAGGATCAAAGAGCCCTGCCTGGAAGGGATCCACATAACCAAGTTGAGGCTTCCTCACCAATGAGGAAGGATGGGCATATGCTTAACTTGTATTGTTGACCTCTGGACTAGAGCTCTTTGCTCTTCTCTAGGAAAGATGGAGCCAGGTGAGATGATTATTAAGGATTCAGTTAGTCCAGGGGAACCTGGCTGGCTCAGTCGGAAGAGCATGTGGCTCTTGATCTTGAGGTCATGAGTTCAAGCCCCACACTGGGTGTAGAGATTACTTAAACAAACAAACAGAATTAAAAAAAAAAAAAGATTCAGTTAGTCCAGTTAAGATTCTTGTCTCAACTACTTCCAGAAGACTTAAAAATATGCCTGACAGAATTACAAGGATACTAATGGATGTAAGGGAAGTACCATGTTTTAAAAATGACCTCTCAAGGTTTCTTTTGGTTAGCCCTACTATTCTGTGAGTAACCACTGGGTAAGTAGAAGTCAAATCTCTTAGAACCTAAGTTCCCTTCAGGAAAGTATAAAATATCTAGCAGTTTGAATTTTTGGTTTTTGGTCATGTGAGTCTTTCACTTGAAAAGGAAAAAATGCTATAAAATTATTTACTTTTTATTTGGCCAAAACTCCTTTAGTTGATTATCCATATCAATATTACTTTTTTGCTTGATTATTAATATCCTCCAGCATGTGGAGTCCATACTTGTCTATAACAGTTTGATTTTTCTCCATTTTCTTTGTTTAGGATCTTCCCCGCCCCCCCGCCAAAGATTTTATTTATTTGACAGAGAGAGAGAGAGCACAGCAGGGGGACTGGCAGGCAGAGGCAGAGGGAGAAGCAGGCTTTCTGCTGAGCAGGGAGCCCAATGTGGGACTCAATCCCAGGACCCTGGGATCGTGACCTGAGCCAAAGGCAGACGCTTAACCAACTGAGCCACCCAGGCGCCCCTGTTTAAAATCTTAATATATGAGGGGTTCCTGGCTGGTTCAGACAAAGAGCATGTGACTTCTGATCTCGGGGTCGTGAGTTTGAGCCCCATGTTGGGTGGAAAGATTACTTAAAAAAAATCAAATCAAATCTTAATATACAATGTTAATAGCAAATGTTCTTTTCCTCTGTGAATCTGCTATTCATGGATCTCTTCTTATCTGATTTTTTTGGTCTCATTTCTCTTGCTTTCTCTTACATAGCCTGATAAATAAGCTATAGCAACTTCTGATATTCTAGATGGTTAGTATCAAATATGCTTTTAGTAGGGCTCTTGGCTAAGCACCATACTTTTCTCTTAAATTATTTCAGGTCCTCCTCACTAAGTCTGGGGCAGATACCCCGGCAATCATGCTCACCTTCAGTCTTTTTAAAAAACACACCTGCTTAGGAAGCAGATTGCTTTTTTGTGATTTTATAAGTTATCTTTCCCTTTCTATTCAGAGTAAGAAGAAAGCATTTTCTTTTGAAAGGCAGGTTTTCTTTAGAAAATCCAGTATTCATCCTGGCTTACCAAGGATTCTAGTTTTTACTATATGGACCTTAAAATAACAGGGTCTCTTTGGCTGTATGAGATAAAGATAGCTATGACTTTTTCATGGAATTCACCAGCTTTACCTCTAATGGACCGCTTTTAGGTAGCATCACACAGATTGCCATCTCAGAAGAGAGCATGGAAGAGGCAGGGCTGGAATGGAACTCCGCTCTCACTGCTGCTGTCACCATGGCTACAGAGGAGGGTGTGAAGAAAGACTCAGAGGAAATTTCAGGTACTTTTCTATGAGGCTCAGATATCTTGCAGGGTCTTGTGACCCTTCTCACTGTTATGATTATGGACACAGAAGGTCTCTTAATTACTTTTGCTGGTTTTTCTCATGCATGTTAATAATAATTGTAGCTGCAAACATTTTATTTTCATCCATGCAACAACAGCCATGCACAGTCACATTTTGCATAGGAAGAAATTGAGATTCAAAAAGATGCAGCAGCTTGCCTCAGACCAGCCACACAGCCAATAATGTCAGAGCCGAATTCAGCCGTTTGACTCTGTAGTCAGTGCTTTTCATTCTGTCAAACTGCCCCCAACTTTGGAACGTTTCTTAGATAAACCAGGCTGCAAGATGTTAGAAGGAAAAATTAGGTAGCAGGTGGTGTAGAGGATGGTGACTAATGATGATTCACTTAGAGGGGACCGGGGGGGTTTCACATCATCCTCCATTCATTAATTCACTTGAAAAATATTTATTGCTGCCTATTTTTAGTTGGAACTGTTGCCAACATAGATGAAAAGACAAAGCCTCTGCCCTCAGAGAGCTTATCATCCCACCTATTCAGCTGTTTTATTTTATTTTGTAAGTATAGGACTAGAGGGAGTATAGTTGACCCTTGAACAACGTGACGGTTTGGGGCACCAACCTCCTGTGCAGGGGAAAACCCCTGTGTAACTTGACTCCCCTGCCCCCCCCAACTTAACTATAAGCCTTATCAATAACATAGTCAATTAACATATTTTATATATTATATGTATTATATACTGTATTCTTACAATAAACTAGAGAAAAGAAAATGTTATTAAGAAAATCATAAGAAAAAATTTTTTTAATTTAAAAAATACAGTACATCACTGTACTGTAGTTATTGAAAAAGATCTGTATGTAAGTGGACCCTCACAGTTCACACCATGTTGTACAAGGCTCGCCTGTATATCTTTAATTTAATATCTTTATTATTTAACTTTTAAGATATTAAATACTATTTAATTTTAAATTAAATTATTTAAATAAATAATATCTAATATTTATTTAATATCTTTATTAGAGGAAGATAACCTGCTCCCTATAGCCAGAGCCATGACAAATTGAGGCAATTATCTCAAGTCCCTATGTTGCTCAAGAGGGCAAATAATTGGGTACCAACTCAGGAGGGCAGCTAATATTCCAAAAACTTCTTCCTTTTTCCCAGAAATGGCCCAACAAGAAATCATTTCAAATTGAAATAATTTTGAGTTTAACTTGTAGAGATTTGCCTAAGTATGTGTAGCATCCCTTGTTTATCTTCTGTCTTATCCCTCTTGTGTCAGAGGACACTTTGATGTTCTGGAAAGGAATAGCTGATGTAGGGCTGATGGAAGAGGTTGTCTGCAATATACAGAAGGAAATAGAGGAGCTACTCAGGGGAGTTCAGCAGCGGCTCATTCAGGCTCCCTTCCAGGTCACAGGTAAGTGCACTAATTTTAACAACAGTGGTTATTTTACTGAACACTAACAACTGTAGGCAGATCCTGTTAGTGTCATGAAAACACTGGGGTATAAGTATTATTATCCCCATTTTACAGATTAGGGAACTAAGGCTTATAAAAGTTACGTGTCCATAGTTCATAATAAGGTTTTGAACTCAGGTCTGGTCATGCTTTTCCACAGGTAATTTTTGCCTTTATAAATGGTGCCAGAAAGCAGGCTCTCTCTCTATTACATATAGATAGATAGAGTCTGAAAATTGGAGAAAGTTACCTGGTTTTAGACAAGTCTCATATTCTATCAGTTTAAGGTTTCCAGAACTATTGTGTGCACTTACAGCTGTTTCTGAATACCCATGGGGTACTTGCTGCTGTGCATAATGTAAAAGGATGTTCTAATCATCTGATACAAAAGGGTTGTGATGATGGGTTTCTGGCTAGCTCAGTCGGTGGAGCATGTGACTCTTAATCTTGGGGTCAGAGTTTGAGCTCCACGATGGGGGTAGAGTTTACTTAAAAAAAGAATCATAATAAGCATCTGCCTTCAGCTCAGGTCATGATCCCAGCATCCTGGGATCGAGCCCCACATCAGGCTCCCTGCTTTGCAGGAAGCCTGCTTCTCCCTCCCCGCTGCTTGTATTCCTTCTCTTGCTGTGTCTCTCTGTATCAAATAAATAAATAAAATCTTAAAAAAAAAGACAAGTCATAATAATATCTCATAAGCTTGTGTGTGAGTTCCTAGATTTGTTGTGTCTTATTACCTCTTTATAATTCATACATTATATAAATACCCTTAAACTTTATAGTAGAATCTTTTTTTTATATTCTTGAAGGAAAAAACAGGCAAATAATATAGAAAGCAAGGATGACTCTTTTATTTTTTTTATTATTATTATTATTTTTTTAAAGATTTATTTATTTATTTATTTGACAGAGAGAGAGATAGCGAGAGCAGGAACACAAGCAGGGGGAGTGGGAGAGCGAGAAGCAGGCTTCCTGCCGAGCAGGGAGCCCGATGTGGGACTCGATCCCAGGACCCTGGGATCATGACCTGAGCCGAAGGCAGACGCTTAACGACTGAGCCACCCAGGCGCCCAAGGATGACTCTTTTAGATAGGATGATCAAGGAAGGCCTCCCTAAGGAGGTGGCATTTAAGCAGAGACCTGAATTAAAGAAGCTAGCCATGTGGTGAGCTGGGAGAAGGAACATTTCAGGCGGAAGGAACAAAAATCTTGATGTTGCAATGGGCCTCATAGGTTCAAAGAATTATAGAAGCTCTGAGGCAGCCACAGTGTATTAGGGTATAGGAGAGTGATAGGTGATATAAGGTTGGAGAGGAATAAAGAGAACAGTTTATTTAGTTTTTTTTTTTTTTTTTTTAAGATTTTATTTACTTAGAGAGAGAGAGAAAGCAGGAGCAGGGGGGGAGAGGAAGAAGCAGGCTCCCTGCTGAGCTGGGAGCCTGATGTGGGGCTCGATTCCAGGACCCTGGGACCATGACCTGAGCCGAAGGCAGATACTTAACTGACTGAGCCACCCGAGAAGACAGTTTAGATAAGCTTTGGTTAGAACTTTGGTTTTATTTTAAGGTGATGGTAAGCCATCATAGTGATTTTGAGCAGGGGAGTGAAGTGATAAGGATTTATTTATATTTTTATATTTTTAATATAATTGTGTATTTTTTTATATTTTTAAAAGATCACTTTGGTTGCTATATGGAGAATGGACTGTATGGGGCAAGAAATCAGTTGGGAGGGGTGCCTGGCTAGCTCAGTTGTTGGAGAGTGCAACTCTTGATCTTAGGGTTATGAATTCAAGCCCAACATTGGGCATGGAGCCTATTTAAAAAAAAAAGAAAAGAAATCAGTTGGGAGACTCCTGAAGGAACTACTCCAGACAGATGATGGTGGCATGGATTAGAGTAGATAGTGGTAGACCTGAAAAGAAGTGATCATATTGGGGATATATTTTGAGTGTGGAACAGAACAAGTTTTGCTGATGGATTGGATGTAGGGTAAAAGAGAAAGACAGAAATCCAGGATGACTCATACATTTTTGGCCTGAGCCATGAATGGTGACACCATTTCCTGAGATGAAGATCACTGGGAGAGTTGTAGTTAGTACAGTTGGTAGTTGTTTGTTTGTGCTTTTTTTTAAAGTAGGCTTCATGGCCAGTGTAGGGCTTGAACTCACAACCCTGAGATCAGGAGTCACATACTGGTTTTTTAAAGTTAGTTTTGACTTGGGGCACCTGGCTGGCTCAGTGGGTGGAGCATGTGACTCGTGATTTCAGGGTCATGAGTTCAAGCCCCATGTTAGGCGTAGAGCTTACTTAAAATAAAAAAGAAAGAAAGAAAAAAGTTAGTTTTGACTTGCTAAATGATTATGAGGCCTTCAAATGGAGATGTCACTCAGCTAGATGGAAGTATGAATCTGGCACGCAGAAAAGAGGTGAGGGCTGGAGATCTGTGTCTGGGAGTTCTCAGCATGTACATGTTATTTAAAAGCATGAAACTGGATGAGATGACTGTGGAAGAGAATTGTAGGTGGAGAAGTTGTCTGAGTTAAGGAAATAATGACCACAACTACTGACAATGCTTTCAAGAAGTTTTGTATAAAGAGGAACAGAGGTAACACTATGAATAACATTGCATGCCAGTTCCCATGTTTGACACTTACAATATGCTATTTTTTTAAAGATTTTATTTATTTATTTATTTGAGAGAGAGAGAGAGAGAGACCACATTGGGGGGGGAGGATCAGAGGGAGAAGCAGACTCCCCGCCGAGCAGGGAGCCCGATGCGGAACTCAATCCCGGGACTCCAGGATCATGACCTGAGCCGAAGGCAATCACTTAAGCAACTGAGCCACCTAGACACCCCTAAAATATGCTATTTCTTTTTAATATTTTACTTATTTATTTGAGAGAGAGAGAGCAAGCACAGGGAGGAGGAGAGGGAGAGGGACAAGCAGACTTCACGCCGAGGGCAGAGCCCGATGTGGGGCTCGATCTCACAACCCTGAGATCATGACCTGAGCCGAAATCAAGAGTCAGACGCTTAACCAACTGAGCCACTCAGGTGCCCCTAAAATATGATCTTTCTAATCTTTGTGTCTGTCTTGCCGGGTAAGTATTATTAGGCCCTTTTGTTTCAGATGAGAAAACTGAGGAGTGAAATGACTTATCCAGATTCACACAGATAGGAGGAAACCATAAAACTTAGATTCAAACTTAGCTCTATCTAACACAGTGACCATGTTTTCTAAACCAGAAGTCAGAACTTACAACCAGATGCAAGATTTTTTTTATTTTTATATTTATTTATATGGAAAGATGTATAAAGTTATAACAATTAAAGTTAATTTATGCATGTGATAAATCTTTGCCAAAAATATTTTTTTTTATCTTTGCCAAAATTTTTAAAAATGCAGTTAGAATAGTACCATCATTTCTGGGTTGTTTCATATTTATACACAGTACAACAGAGAGCTAGGGAAACACTTCTGTTTTAACTTGACGGGCATGTCTTTGTTTTAAATAGATGCTGCTGTTCTCAACAATGTAGCACATACATTTGGCCTAATGGACACGGTGAAGAAGGTTTTGGACAACAGAAGGAACCAAGTAGAGCAGGGAGAAGAGCAGTTTCTCTATACTCTGACAGGTGCGTATAACTTGTTTCTTCTTAGGTGATATTATACTAATATCCTTGAGTCTTGCCATTTCTTTGTGGACTTCTGTTGGGACTGGCTTCCTTCCTTCCTTCCTTCCTTCCTCATCATGGTCCTTCTGTATCTTTTGGAGGATTAAGATATCTGCTCAATTTCTCCATTAATCCAGTAATATTAGTGGCAGAAGAGACAAATTGGCCTTTGTTTTTGTTACATTATTGATATTGCATCTTTTTTTTTTTAAGATTTTATTTATTTATTTGACAGAGAGAGAGACAGTGAGAGAGGGAACACAAACAGAGGGAGCCGGCTTCCCACTGAGCAGGGAGCCCAACGCGGGGCTCGATCCCAAGACCCTGGGATCATGATCTGAGCCGAAGGCAGACGCTTAACGACTGAGCCACTCAGGCACCCCTGGATCTTTTGATAACTATTAAGTTATCACCTTCTCCATTATTTGTGGTAATCAGAAATTATGAGCCCATGAATAATTTAACACTTTTTATCAAGTACTTAATTTGCACTGTCTCTGGGATGCCTGGGTGGCTCAGTCGGTTGGGCGTCTGCCTTCGGCTCAGGCTATGATCCCAGTGTCCTGGGATCAAGTCCCGCATCAGGCTCCTTGCTCAGCAGGGAGCCTGCTTCTTCCTCTCCCTCTCCTGCTCCCCCTGCTTGTGCTCTCTCTCTCACTGACAAATAAATAAATAAAATCTTAAAAAAAAATTTTCACTGTCTCCAAACTAGGTTGTAAAAATGTAATGTTGACTAAGACGTCTCACTCTCTACATGGTCTTTAAGGAACTCAAGGGAAAGCAGACATAGAAATAAGTGCAAAAAGTAGTCAGCTTTGTAACTGAGGCGGGTATGGTGGAAGAACAAAGAGAGTTGTCACTTATACCCAGAGAGAATCAAGAAAAGGTTTTGGGTAAAGCAGGTGAAAAATATAAAATAAGTCAGAGGCATGGATTATCAGCTTTGAATGATATAGAATATATCATAGTCATGAAGTCAAAAGGCAAGATTATTTGGTAAGAGAAGAACAATTTATGTTGTCTTAAACTTACTTTTATACCCAGTATATATTTTAAACTCATTTACTGAGTACCCTGAGACCCTTTTCATTTGATCCTCCTAAGAATGTTAGACGCTGGGGTGCCTGGGTGGCTCAGTTGGTTAAACCTCTGCCTTTGGCTCGGGTCGTGGTCCCGGGGTCCTGGGATTGAGCCCTGCATCGGGCTCCCTGCTCGGCGGGAGGCCTGCTTCTCTGTCTCCCTCTGCCTGCCACTCTGCCTACTTGTACTCTTTCTCTCTGTGTCAGATAAATGAGTAAAATATTAAAAAAAAAAAGAGGGCGCCTGGGTGGCTCAGTTGGTTAAGCAACTGCCTTCGGCTCAGGTCATGATCCTAGAGTCCCAGGATTAAGTCCCGCATCCGGCTCCCTGCTCAGCAGGGAGTCTGCTTCTCCCTCTGACCCTCCCCCCTCTCATGTGCTCTCTCTCTCAAATAAATAAATAAAATCCTTAAAAGAAAAAGAAAAGAATGTTAGAGGCTATTATCCCTATTTTTTAGATGAACCAGAGTCACAAAGAGTATAAATGATTTGCCTTGGGGCCACATCCGTACTTGGCAATGAAGCCTGGAATAGAACTTGGCTTTCTTACTCCTAATCCAGTGCTTTCACCTTGAAACTTCACACCATCCAAAAAATGGTTTTTGTTAAGAATGTGGGCTTCTGGTTCTTTGTCCATATTTTTTTTAGATAGGTTTAATCATAGTATACATAAAGTTTTGTTTTCTGCTTTTTTTACTGTGACATATTACTATTTTCCCAAGTTGCTACACAGTGCTTTACTTAGACATTCTTCTAGGGATGACATTTAAATTTTCAAACTTTTCTTTGGTAGCTTATTTTGTTGCAGTGAACTTGTATGAATATAACTTTCCCTTTTTATGTCCTTTTAAACTACTTCCCAGAACTAAGCTTCAAGTTAAATAGTATTGAAAATTGTTTTATAGGGCGCCTGGGTGGCTCAGTTGGTTAAGCAACTGCCTTCGGCTCAGGTCATGATCCTGGAGTCCCTGGATCGAGTCCCGCATCGGGCTCCCTGCTCGGCAGGGAGCCTGCTTCTGCCTCTGGCCCTCCCCCCTCTCATGTGCTCTCTCTCATTCTCTCTCTCTCAAATAAATAAATAAAATCTTTAAAAAAAAAAAAAAAGAAAATTGTTTTATGGATTTTTATGACCTGTTGCCAAATTTCCAAGATTATGTCACCATTTTGAACACACCAACATTGGATGTTATTATTTATAATATTCTCTGATTTAACTTTTTAAAAAATTATAGATGTAATTGTTATCTTCTTCAAAGATTTTATTTATTTATGAGAGAGAGAGAGAGAGTGTGTGCATGAGAGCATGAGCAGGGGGGAGGGGCAAAGGGAGAAACAGATTCCCAGCTGAGCAGGGAGCCTGATGCAGGACTCGATCCCAGGACCCTGAGATCATGACCTGAGCAAAAGGCAGACACTTTTTTTTAAAATTAAGGATTTAATTATTTATTTGACAGAGAGAAACGGTGAGAGAGGGAACACAGCAGGGGGAGTGGGAGGGGGAGAAGCAGGCTCCCCGCTGAGCAGGGAGCCTGACACGGGGCTTGATCCCAGGACGCTGGGCTCATGACCTGAGCCAAAGGCAGATGCTTAATGACTGAGCCACCCAGGCGCCCCTGAAGGCAGACACTTAACTAACTGAGCCACCCAGTCTTGAGGTTTATATTTCTTTGGTTACTACTGGAAATGGAAAAAAATGCAGTATTTTGTAACTTATGAGGCAGTATTTAAAAATTTTTGAATGAAAAAAAAAAATTTTTTTTAATGTGTTCTTGATCCCTACCTACTCCTTTTATTCCAAGCAAGGAATTGATTTGCTCTTGGTGTTCCATAGGAGCAAAGTGCTCTCCAGATGAAACTGATTATTTATTGAATGCTTCTCAGGTTCTAAGCAATAGAAGAAGTTCTGGTGTAGAACCAGACTCACCAGTGGTCACCAGGGTTGGATTGTACATTGGGAGAGGGATAGTGATAGACGTATTGTGGTGGAAAAGCCACCAAGTTGGCCATCAGAAGACTTTTGTTTTGGCCCAAGCTTTGAGACTTTAAGTAAGTCACTTTATCTCTCTGGGTTCCAGTTAAAATGAATGTGTTAGAACTCTAAGACCTCTTTCAGTTCTGTAATTCTTAGGGACTTCCTCTGTAACTTTCTGTAGACTTCTCTGGGTGCTAATGGTAAACTAAGGCCATTTGGTAGACTAAGGTCACTAGCAAGGTGATCCTGCCTTGAAGAACAGTTTGGGAATCACTGTTTTTTGGAGCAGTCACTGTAGCTCCTCTGTAGTCCATGTTAGTTCCAAAGGGATTGTGCAAATATTCCTTATTTTCATCTGTAGATCCAGGGAAGGCATCTATAAGCTGTGTGATCAACTGCAGGCTTCTTTGGTTTGCATTTTGGTGATAGGTGACAAAATGCCACAGGAGCCTCTAGGGTTGAGCTATAGTAGAATCACAGCCTGAAAATGATTCTGAATTGTTGCCCTGCCTATAATCACACAATGAAATGTAATTGCTGGAGGGATTTTAAAAATCATCCAGTTTTGTTTCTTGTTTTGAAAACCAATGAAGCTAGGGGCGCCTGGGTGGCTCAGTCATTGAGCGTCTGCCTTCTGCTCGGGTCGATCGAGCCCTGCATCGGGCTCCCTGCTCGGCGGGAAGCCTGCTTCTCCCTCTCCCACTCCTCCTGCTTGTGTTCCTGCCCTCCCTATCTCTCTGTCAAATAAATAAATACAATCTTAAAAAAAAAAGAAAGGAAACAATGAAGATATATAGTGGCAAAACCAGGACAAGACCTCAGGTTTCCTGACTCCATTCACTGTTCCCAAGAATATACTTCTCTCCACGCAAAGTCTGTCTTTTTTTTCCACAGAGTTGGAACGCCAGTTGGAAGAGCAGAAGAAGCAAGCTCAGGATCACAGGCTGAAATCCCAGACGGTTCAAAATGTGGTACTGATGCCTGTGAGCACTCCTAAGCCTCCAAAAAGGCCCCGACTCCAGCGGCCAGCTTCCACCACAGTCCTGAGCCCTTCTCCTCCGGTCCAGCAGCCTCAGTTCACAGTCATCTCGCCCATCACCATCACCCCAGTGGGCCAGTCATTTTCCATGGGCAATATTCCAGTGGCCACCCTCAGCCAGGGCTCCAGTCCTGTGACTGTTCACACACTGCCTTCTGGCCCTCAGCTCTTCCGCTATGCCACAGTGGTCTCCTCTGCCAAGAGCAGCTCACCAGACACAGTGACCATCCACCCTTCATCTAGCTTGGCACTGCTAAGCTCCACCGCCATGCAGGATGGGAGTACCCTGGGCAACATGACCACCATGGTGAGCCCCGTGGAGCTGGTGGCCATGGAGTCCGGCCTGACCTCAGCAATCCAGGCTGTTGAAAGCACCTCGGAGGATGGGCAGACCATCATTGAGATTGACCCAGCCCCAGACCCAGAGGCTGAGGATACTGAGGGCAAAGCAGTCATTCTGGAGACAGAGCTGAGGACTGAGGAGAAAGTTGTGGCTGAGATGGAAGACCACCAGCATCAAGTCCACAATGTGGAAATTGTGGTCTTAGAGGATTAACTGGGGATGTCGGGGCCAGGAGATACGTTTTGGTTTGGAATTTTAATTATTTGTTTATTTTTATCATTGTCCCACTCATTTCCACATAGGATCCTTTTTTTTTTTAAACAAAATCTCATTGTTGTAACTGAAAATGTTGGGTTCCTCCCACCCCCTTATTGAAAAATGGACAAAAACAAGCTGTCCTTCCAGAAGTTGAGAGTAGGTCACTCAAGGTCCTAATCTTTTTACACCAAGAAAGTTATTTCTTTTAAGGGAGGCATCAAGATAATCAAACCGTGTCCAGAAAGCCCTTTCCAGGCTAGTCTGTCTGTGCACGCATGTGGTTTTATTTTTGTAAAGGTGCATTGACCAAACTCTGGAAGGCAGATCTGCCACTGGAAGGCAACCCACCCACACGTGGAAGCAGAAAGATACTTTATTTTGTATCCTGGAAAGAGCCCTCAGAGGCCGGTGCGAAACTCTGAAAGGAAAGAAAGTTGACCTATGCTTGGAGGGGAAGGTGGCATATACCAGGAGCAGCTTAAAAAGGGAAGTGCTTTGGCCAGGATGGGGCAAGGAAATTATCTTAGCTCCAGAAGTGCAACTGATGCCTCTTGGTATCTCTAAGGGTTATTACCATGGGTGCCATTTTTAGGAGAGGCCAGTAATAAGTGGAAGGGTACATCTCCATGGACCAAGTGGCATCAGGGGCCTAGGGGCCGTGGCTTTGCAGAAATAGAAATCCCTGGTTGTCACAGCTAGGCTTTGTGATTCAAGCTCACCTTCCCTCCCTTCCCCAACTTTGTCAAAGCACTTAACCCTCCTAAACTAGGATCAGTCCATTCATTTGCAAACTATGTGATGTGGTGTAAATTTCTCTGGTTCTTGGACTGTGGCTGTCATGGGGGTGGGGCTCCAAGGCCATCATTTTTATTGCATGACTCCAGGCGCAGGGGAGTTCCTCATCTAGACCAGCTGCCCTTTTTGGTGGGGCCCTTTTTTGGCTTTGGAACCAAAAGCAGCCACTCATTTGGTGCTTCCTCTTGTTCTACCCTCCATCCCTCAATTGTTAATGGCATCTGTCTCCTGGATCCCACGCTCTTCAGCTTTTTGGCTGATTTGGAGAACAGTGACAGGTGCCTGCCTGCCTTCATCCTCTTTTAGATTCATTTATACCATTTATACCACAGATGTTTCTGTGAGATATTAAGCTCATAAAAAAACCTTAGGCTTGGCAGGGAAGACTCAACAGCCCCAGCCTATCCTGAGGCACTCAGTAGATGTCTCCTCCTGAGCGAGCTGGACTCCCTGGGAAAGAAGCATTGTCTGCAACATTATATTATAGGAAATGTACCAGGAATGTCAATAATAATATCTTGGGGTTTTTTGGTTTTGTTTTGTTTGTTGTTTAATGTTGTTTGTATATTTAGAGCTGGGCCATTTTCCGTGCTGTGATTCCTGCTCTTTGACCATCTTCAGTGTTTGGGGCAAGAGTGGATCCTGGTTTTTATTTCTTTGATTGCATTGTTTACTGCACTAGGACAAATATAGGGAAACTGCAGACAATTTAAAGGAAAATGAGGTCAAAAAAGATAGCACACACCTTAGGAGTGGGAGGTTTTTTGTTTTTTGTTTTTTAATTAAAAGCAAAACTTTGACCTATAGTTCCCCCCCCCCCCGCCTTTTTTTTAGAGAAGGCACCCACCTGAAGCCATGTTTCTTCCAACAGATGTTGGAAACCCTGTTGTCAAGCAAGTGAAAACCGTTCTGCCATCCCTCAGATGGCTTTAATAGCTAGAGAAGCCCTCTAACTTGGGAGGGTCAATCTTAAAAGCCTTAAGGGTGAAATTTCTGAACCCCATATAGTTGTGGCTTTCAGCTCTAAAATTGTCTGGGGTTTTACTTTTCTCTTCAAAATGTTTAATAGATGTAGCAATCAGCTTAGAACAAACCTTTGGCCCTTTAGTGAGGGAACTGGCTTTTATTGTTGCCTCTTTAGGTTTTCTGATGGTACATAAACAAAAACAGAATTTCTATCTAAGCCTAAAACTGCTACTCGAACCCAGGAAGGCACATGCCATGTGCCTGTCTTGGTTTTTAGGGATACTTTTCGCTTTCCCAGAGATGGGCGGTCCAATTCAGGACAAAGGAGGTGCTCCGGAGAACACCACACACTAGCTCAGGTTCCTTTCTTTCCTCCTTCAGCTGTCTGTAGTGTTTTAAAGCAGTGTGAGCATCATGCTTCCAAGGTCAAGAGATCTCCTCCTCCTGAAGACAGAACCTGTTTACTTTCACTATCTGAATATTCTGGCTTGTGGAAATACATGAGCTGTGTTGTTTTCCTGGTCTTCCAATAGCCTGTCATTACTGCTCACTGCTGTGCTACCCATTGTTGAGTGGGGGTGTCCTCAGAGCCCTGGTCTAAATGATCTCAGACAGTGGGAGAAATATAAATATGCAAGCCGTTGGTATGTGCACAAGCAGTTGCAGTGAATCACTCCTCAGGCTGACCTGGCAGGAGCCATCTATCTTTCTGTTCACTCATCAAATAAACATTTATAAGTACCATCTACGTGCCAGGCTTTGTGCTGGGCACTAGCAGTACGGAGATGAAGACAGAGTTCCTGCACTCAAGGACTTCATACTTCAGAAGTTGTCTGGAGTTAAGAACTATATTTCAATATAATTGTTTTCTTTTGTAACCCTATGTATTTTATTTTGTGCATTGAAAAACATTACTCTGAAAATTGGTCCATAGGTTTCAGCAGACTACAGAAGACGCAAAAAAGTTAAGCCTTTTCTAGTGAGATACTGTAACGTCATCATATTGGGGTTAGTGCAGCCATGGAGCTACTGGCTGGGAGCTGAGAGAACAAAGGATCAGGCACCTAACCTGACCTGGGGAGGGGGGTGGGTGACGGGAGTACTTACTGGAGAAGGTGTACACTTAAGCTAGTTTAGGAGAGATCATTTTGGCTAGTTTTTTTGATACTCCATTTTCAAGTGGTGGGGCTTACTTATATAAGAGGGGGAAAAAATCCTTAGTCTCTTGTTGCTTCTGCCTCCAGAGCTAGGCAGAGTCAGCAGCATGGGCAGTGTCCAGAGAGTACCCCACTGGAAAAAGCCAAGTCATGCGTCAGCTTCTCTGAGTTTCCATCACAGGAATCCAGTGCCCGACTGGAGTTTAGCTGATAGAAGGTAAATGCCCCCAGCCTTCCTGCCATGTGGTTTCCATAAAGGCCTTGGAGTCAACTGTGCAACTGTCTCACCTTGGTTCTGTCCCTGCCTCGTTCTTTTCCTCCTTTCAATTTTCAGGCGCCTTCCCTGCTCCCACCCCTAAAACAAAACAACTCCCAGTTATTCTAAAGTAGAAATGTACAATATACTTGAATATTCAAGATTCAAAGCCACTTCACGTGAAGTTTCTTTCATACATCTGTCCACATTAGGGAAGGAAGACCAATGTTAATACACATACCTTGGAAATTGATATTCAGTTCAGGTGGTCTGACTCTTTTTAGTGGTGGCATTTTATCCCATTTCATGAAAGGCACTAAGGTAAGTGTGGTGGGAAATACTGGTATTGGTAACATCTGATTATAAAGATAGTATAATCAAGCATGAAATATGTAATTACTAGTTCACTGAATTATAATTGGTCCAGGTTTTAGTACCATTAGGAGGTGGAAAGGATAAACGAAAGGTTGAGTTGTGAAAATAGGCATGAGGTTGTGATTCACTTTGGGCAATGCTCCTGAGCAAAGAGTCCTCTCTGAGAAGAAAGTCAGAAACTAGGCTAGTCCCTGCATTTTCAGACAACTTACCCAGTACAGTTGATCACAGATTCCCTCACCCCTAGGATACCTCTTGGGGAAATTCTTGCATGGTCTAATTTGTAACAATAACAACCAACGTTGTTACGCTAGACAAGGTATCAGTTCTGTTAGGTTTAGACTCTGCCCCTGGAATTTCTCTTAGGCAGCCCTAATTGAGTCCTTTCCAGGATTCCTTCCCAATCCAGGAACAACTTTCTTAGTCCTGATATATACAATTTGACTTCCTCTAGAAGGTTCTACTTTCCTCTAACTTCTTTATCCATACTCCTACTTCCCTAGCCCTAGCTTTTGGGAGCCAAAGTTGATTTGGTTCTTAAATTCTGCCATGTCAGTGATTCTTTCTACCATGTCAATAACTCTTGAGACAATCATTTTTCTCAAGGAACCCCCCAAAACCCAAACCTCAGCATACATCCATAGTCTGCAGTCTTCATTACCTAAAACAGCTTCCTCAACTCCATCAATCACCTGAATTGAAGCACCTTTGGGATGTGTTTGTGCAGTGACTATCTAAAACCTGTGTTTTTGGGGGGAGGGGAGGCACCTGGGTGGCTCAGTAGGTTAAGCATCTGCCTTCGGCTCAGGTCATGATCCCAGGGTCCTGGGATCAAGGCCTGCATTGGGCTCCCTGCTCAGTGAGGAGCCTGCTTCTCCCTCTCCCTCTGCCCCTCCCCCCAACTCGTATTCTCTCTCTCTCTCAAATAAAATCTTTAAAAAAATAAGATTTTAAGTAATCTCTACATCCGTTGTGGGTCTTGAACCCACAACCCTGAGATCAAGAGTTGCATGCTCCACCAAATAAGCCAACCAGGTGCCCCTAAAGCCTATCTTTTATATCCAACTGATTCTCTACCTATGACCCATGGCCCAGGCTAAGACATGCCTATCTCCTGGATAGATTATTTCAGCCCAGTATGATTCCTACTGCCTCTTCACAACTACCTGAAATTTCTGTTATGTTTTATGACCCTCTCAGCCTATAGTAGACTACAGCCTACTTGGAAATTTCCTCTGGGTTCTCCTCTTGCATCTATGGTTTCCAATTCTGTACTTTTACTGATAGTTATGGCTAGTAATATGGTGTACAGGAATTTATTTTTCTAGTTTGAGAACAAGAATGAACAATAGTATTGGATCACATCTAAGGGTAAATGTGAGGGTGGGTAATGACCCAGAAGGAAAGACAAGTTCCTCAATGGACTTTGTAGGAGCTTCTAAAGAAAGCATATACAGAGAGGGTTTACTTGCATTCTGAAGTATAAGTTTGTTTTTTTAAAAGCTACTCTGCTGTTGCCTCTGAAGAAATCTATGTATTACAGAGCAAACTGGAAGCCCAGAGCCCTGATTCTCCTGAGACTTTGGCCCACGTTTTTGTTAACTTTTTATGAAATATAAATGCATAGAGGAAAGTGCACAGATGACCGTACAATTTGATAAAATTAAACTGAACATACCCATTAAATCAGCTACCAGATTAAGGAAAAAAATAAGTTAGCAGCACCTCACCCAACCAGGATAACAACCATCTAGCTCTCTAACACCATAGCTCAGTTTTACCTGTTTTTGAACTGTTCTGTGACTGGCCTTTTCTTTTTCCTTCCCTTCCCTTCTTTTTCTTTTCCTTCCTTCCTTCCTTCCTTCTTCCTTCCTTTCATCCTTTCTTATTTTCTTTCAGAGAGCTAGAGATAGCATGTGCTCTCTCTCTCTCTCTCTCTCTCTCTCTCTCTCACACACACACACACACACACACGTGGGGGCGGGGAGGGGCATAGGGAGAGGGAAAGGAAAAAGAATCTCAAGCAGGCTCCATGCTGGGCTGACAGGGGGCTCGACCTCACGACCCTGAGATCATGACCCGAGTGAAAAATCAAGAGTCAGACACTTAACTGAGCCACCCAGGTGCCCCGAACATTTTCTCATTCAATGTTATGTTGTGATATTCACCCAGGATGTTGTGTGAAGTTGTAGCTGGTTCTTTCTCACTGCTGTGCAGAAACTGTAACTGTGCCATAGCTGATCCATTCTAATGATGGTTGCTTGGGGGGTTTCCAGTTTGGGGCTATTATAAATAGTGCCTCTGAACATTCTTGTCCATGACTTTTGATGAACATATAAATGCATTTATGCCTTTCAAACATTACGACAGTTCACATGAAAAATTCAAGATACAGTTTTTCTTAAAAAACAAAAAACCTAGAAGATCTGACAACACTGGGTCCACATTTCCTCATAGCAGCCCTTGTCTGGAACTGAGGCCTGTCTCTGGTGCGGCATGGTTTCTACACCATGTGACCCTGTCACTCCCTATTATAGACTTAGACCCTCTTATTTGATAGTCTTTTTTTTTTTGGATTCAGTAATCTCTTAGGACACTCTTCCCCCAGATAACTGCAAAGCTTATTTCCTCACTTCCTTCAGATCTCTGGTCACATGTTACCTTATCAGAGAGGACTTCCCTGACCACCCTCACTATGAAAAATGGCAACTTCCCCTGCACTATGCTTTCTAGTTTTCTTTACCCTGTCTTATGTATCTGACATATACTTTTTTTTTTTTGTGCTCCCCAAGCTAGAATGGAAGCTCCATGAGAGCAGGGAATCTTTCTTGTCTCTTTGTCACTGCTGTTTCTACAGGCCCTAGAACAGTGCCTGACTTGTAGTAGAAGCTGAACAAGTATTTGATGTATGAATACTAAATAGCCAATACTCACTGAAGGGGAACAATGTATCAAGCATTGTTCTAAGTACTTTACATATATTAACCCATTTGATCCTCACAACAATCCTATGTGGTGGATTGCATTATTTACTTCATTTTACAATGAAGAAACATATTTATATTCTACCCTAAACAATAGATACATTTGAATAATTGTAACTCATTAAATTTATTAAAGTCTTTAAACTACTAGAGAAACTTAATATCTAAAAGGAGCCCTTCAATGAATCATATAATAATGGTGTTTTATTTGATAACATGTTTAGTTACTAAAGTTAAAATTTTCGGTTGTAGGACTGGGCCTCGATCAGGCTGCAGCTTAGATAGGACTGCGGAGATCTGGAGCAGTGGTAGCTTTTAAGATTTTGTGATCTGTGCTGGGCAGCAAGTCCCGTTCCCCCATCTCGCCAGGGTTCCCAAGAGGAAGTACTGGAGGAAGGAAAAGTTCATTTACTAAAGGATTTTAGAACCCAGATCATCTGTCCGTCACAGGAAGTACTGACTTAGCACTTTTTTTTTTTTTTTTTAAGTAATCTCTATGCCCAATATGGAACTCAAACTCACAAACCCGAGACTGAGTTGCACACTCTGCTGACTGAGCCAACCAGGTGCCTCTGATTTATCACTTTGTTAATGGCCCTGTTTGAAATGATGCTGGTGTCAGGGTCCTTGCTTAGAGCTTCATTTCTTTTTTCTTTTTTCTTTTTTTTAAGATTTTATTTATTTGTCAGAGAGATAGAGAGCACAAGCAGGAGGAACGGCAGGCAGAAGGAGAAGCAGGCTCCCCGTTGAGCAAGGAGCCTGATGTGGGACTCGATCCCAGGACCCTGGGACCATGACCTGAGCCAAAGGCAGATGCTTAACCGACTGAGCCACTCAGGCGTCCCAGAACGCCTTCACTTCTTTGTAAGGGTCCTATGGTACAGAACCCAAGTCCGTGTGCCAGTTGTTACACAGGGACCGTACTCCATAGAACATTGATAGCACTGTAAAGCCTTTGCTAACTGAGCAAAAAGCTAATACTCCCTTGCTCCAGGAACTACTTTGCTACAGAAATGCTAAGTTCACTCTGCCATTGACTGAGGCACTCTGGTTAGCATTTCTGAGCAAACTGGACACAACTTCTCATATACTTGCCTTGTTTAAGTTCTCTGTAGTTCCCACCCAAGGACCAGGGAAGGATTTATCTGTAAAGCGTTGTCACAAATAGTTCAGACCCACATTCATTGGTTTAGTTATTCTCTCTTGGTACAAACCTAAAACTGAACCAGCCCTTCCAAAGGTTCCCTGGCTTCATTTCCCCTTGGCATTATCTCCAGGAATTTTGTTTGCTCTCCATTTCTCTCTCTGTCTGATTGTCTTACGTTGAGATCTTAAGCTGTGCCTTAGCACACTGCTACTTGGACTTTTAGATCCCATGTATCAATAAAAGAGAAAAAAAAATCTTAGGAACCAACATGGGGTTCCCGACATTATATTTTACTGAATAAGGATTTTTTTAAATGGCCAACTCTTATTGGCATCATTTGAAAAGAAAGGGCATTTTTACATCAAAAAGATAGGAGAAACGGGACCCTGAAGTAAAGACATTGGATCCCAAAGATTACAGGTGGGGAGTTTTTGAAGTATGTCCATATTCAAGTGGAGATCGAAGAAGCCCAGCTAAAATAATTTGGGACTGACAGTGACAACCGTGGATTGAACAAGTTCTTTTTAAAAGGGCTGTTTTGAAGATTCTGATTCTGACTTTGGAGGAACTACGGTGATTGGCAGCGGAAGGAATCACATGTAAAATTCCTTAAATAAAAATTTATTGACTTAAAAAAAAAGATAGGAGAGAAATAACTTCAGAATTAAGAACAGCCTTTTACAGTGACTACATTTAGCTTTATGAAAAGCTTATTATATTATCATTACCTTTCCTGCAGAACTGGTGAAACTCTTACCTCTAGACTTGGAGTTGAATCTTCAAGGCCCTTTCTTGGTACTGATCTTCTCTGCCCTCGAGGTCTCTAACAGCTGCTGCTTTTGGATTTGCACAGCTGTGAATTACTAGTGTCCAAAGGCCACCTGGCCCAGCTGCAAGTCTTTTCTTCCTTTAGCCTTGTTCTCACATTGCTCTTTTCATGCTTCCATTCAACCCGTCATAAAACACACCTGCACATTACAAAGCCAATCATCCACCTACCTTGGGATTCCCACAGTGCCTTTCTTTTAACATTCAATTAAGCTAGTTAAGTCTCTGCACATTTAACTTTTTTTTTTTAGTTTATATTTTTAGTAATCTCTACACCTAGTGTAGTGCTTGAACTCATGACCAGGAGATCAAGAGTCACATACTCTTCTGACTGAGCCAGCCAGGTGCCCCTGCACACTTAACTTTTTAACATATATGTTGGCCTTACCAGATTTTCATTAATAAAATGGGGATTGACAGTACTAGGGAGAATTTCAAAAATGAACGAGGTAACAAATTAATTCAACAAGTATTTACTTAGCTTTGGAATATAAAGATCAATAATAAAAATGTTCCTTGTCCTATAAGCAGTCCTAGATTTACTGGAGAAACAATATACAAGCCCAAGGCTTGGTTCTCTTAACCTGGGGTCCATGGGATAGATGGGCTTGGGGAAGGGGCTGCTCAATGAGATTGTTGGCAAAAATTTGGGTGCATGTACCTTTTTCTAAGGACAAAATTCATTACTCCCATTAGATTCTCAACTGAATCCAAAACTTCCAAAAGAAAAATAAATATTGATGTAAACAGATAGTTTTAATACACTAAAATGTTACAATAAGGAAAGATGACTAATATTATAGGTGAACAAAGAATAGAGCACCTTTCTGCTTGGGGGAAGAAATAAGGCATCATTTGATGAGGGTCTCAAAGAGAGATAGGAGCTGGTAGGCAAGATGACAAGGGCATTTGAGGCAGAAAGAACTGCGTGTGCAGAGCCCTGGGTTCCAGAAAAAACATGTATTTGGGAAAAAGTTCAGTGTGGCTGGGGCATAAGTACATGGTGAGAAATACATAGGGCCAGGGAGTGGCAAACTTTGTGTGTTATGTAGACTACAGAGAACCAGCAGAAATCTTTAAAAATGGGGTTTTACCCTGTCAGTTGTGTGAAGGATATAAACATTTCTCTCTTTCTGCCTTACTAAGGGGGTGACTTGGGCTGTGAGGTCTATTATTCCTGAAGGCTGGAAAGGTTTGAGAACCAGAGCTCAAGGACCCAGCCCCAGCTCAGCACAATTCTGAAGAGTATGTAAAATCTGTCCTCTTTGCTGCTTCTTTTTCTCTCTCTTATCCCCACTCCTCATTTCATGTATCTGGAAGGACTACTTTGGTTTCTACCTTCCAGAAGTCTAAAACAACGGAACCAGAAGGGACCTTAGAATTTATTTTGATCCAACATCCTTATTTTACAGCCTTGGAAATAGGTTCTGAGTGAGGGAATGATTTACTCTCCTTGTCTCCCCTTCTATCTCTCTGGTTTGCTGTGGGACCTTTTGTTGTTCTCCCTCTCTTCTGAGGAAATTGCATGGATTCCTTTCACTTCCACTAACATCTCTACACCACAGATTCCAAGAGTTGTATTCCCAGCTATGTTTTTCTCTGTGTGTCCCCTTCCCTTTGTTTACAGAATATTTCTATCCGACACTTTAGGTTCTCCTGAAACCCAGCATGTCCAAAGATCAATTTATGATCTTTCTCCACTCCCATAAATCTCCCCACATTAAAAAATGCCACCTCATCCACCCAATTGCTCAAATCAAATCAGGTATCATCCTTGATAACTCTTTCTCCTTTAGTGCCCTTCTCCCAGTCTAATCCATCACCAAGACCTCTCATTTTACCTCCTAAAAACGTCCATTCTGTCCATTTCTAACTGTATTCACTGCCACTATATTAGAAGATTACCTTTTGCCTGGACTTCCTACAATCCTCTTCTAACTCCTAATCTACTCTCTTCTCCCTAGATCTATTTCCCACACTGTAAGCAGAAGGAACTTCTTAAAACATAAACCTGAGACTGCTATACTTCTATTAACTCTCTCCTAGCTGATCATTTGCAGCTAAGGACTAAAGTCCCTGTTTTTCTTCTTTCTCCAGTCTCATCTGCTGCCACCCTCTCTCTCATTATGCGCCAGTCATGCTGGCCTTCTCTCTGCTCATCAGTGCCAAGCTCCTTCCCACATAGGGCCTTGGCACACAGGGTTCCCACACTTCCCTTCCCTCCTCGTCTGGTTAATTTCTGGTCATCCTTGCCACCCCTCCCCCACCCCCGCCTAGGCTAGCTCCATTGGCGCTTTCTCCTTGCACTTTGCACAACTGTAATTGAATAACTCTTTGTTTACTGTCATTTTCCCTGGTCTATAAGCTTTGGGGGTAAGTGAACTCTTAAGACTGTCTCTCCAGGAGCGCAAGGGTGGCTCAGTTGTTAAGCGTCTGCCTTCGGCTCAGGTCATGATCCCAGAGTCCTGGGATCGAGTCCCACATCGGGCTCCCTGCTCAGCGGGAAGCCCGCTTCTCCCTCTCCCACTCCGCCTGCTTGTGTTCCCTCTCTCGCTGTGCCTCTCTCTGTCAAATAAATAATAATAAAATCTTAAAAAAAAAGACTTTCTCTCCAGCACATTGCCTGGCCCTCAATAAATACTTGTTAAAAGAGGTATTGAGGGTTTTATCCACCCAGTGGCAGAGCTGAGGCTAGAACCCAAGCCTATTTCCAGGACAGTTTTCTTTTCTGAAACCATGAGGGGTCTATCCCAGGAAGATGACCCCACACTCCAGACTTCCTTACCCTTTTCTCAGTGGTTAAATGATCGGTCTTGTGTGTTCTCTTCAGGGGCCTGTTACAGTCAATCGGGAGAAGTAATACAGGTTTAGAGATTACCGTTACTTCAAGGATATTTGCATTTTAACTCCTGGGAACTCCTGGAGGACAGAAAGTAACCGCAAAGGAACTACAGTAGTCCTCTTTTGTCCACAGGGCATATGTTCCAAGATCTCCCAGTGGATGCCTGAAACTACAGATAGTACTGAACCCTATATATACTGGTTTTTTTCTATCTATACATACTTATGATAAAGTTTATTTATTTAATGATAAAGTTTAATTCATAAATTAGGCACAAGAGATTAACAACAATAATAAAACACGTATAATAATGTACTGTAATAAAAGTTATGTGAAGGTGGCCTCTCAAAAATATCTAATTGTAGCTTTCTGCACTGGCAGTCGTGGTGGTGGCAGTAGGCACATCTTTTTTTTTTTTTTTTAAGATTTTATTTATTTATTTGAGAGAGAGAATGAGAGACAGAGAGCATGAGAGGGGGGAGGGTCAGAGGGAGAAGCAGACCCCCCTGCTGAGCAGGGAGCCCGATGCGGGACTCGATCCAGGAACTCCAGGATCATGACCTGAGCCGAAGGCAGTCGCTTAACCAACTGAGCCACCCAGGCGCCCGGCAGTAGGCACATCTTGGACACGCAGTAGGATGCCAGCAAGTTTGTGGACCTGTACCTGTTACAGAAATGCTCTGCCAGCTACTGTGTCATCAGCGTTGAGGAGCACACGTCCATCCAGATGAACATGGCTGAGGTTAACAAGGTGACAGGCAGTTTCAAACGGCCAGTTATTTTATATTTTTTAAAGACTTTATTTTATTTACTTGAGAGAGAGAGAGAGAACACGAGCAGTGGGGAGGAGCAGAGGGAGAGGGAGAAGCAGGCTCTCCACTGAGCAGGGAGCCTGACGCAGGGCTCGATCCCAGGACCCTGAGATCATGACCTGTGCCGAAGGCAGCCGCTTAACCGACTGAGCCACCCGGGCGTGCTTCAAACGGCCAGTTAAAAACCTATGCTACCTGGAAGGCCATTCACAGGTTAGGTGAGTCAGATGACTCCATCCTCTGACTGGCCAAGGCTGATGGCATCATTTCAAAGAACTTCTGACAGGAGAGGATTATGGATGTGGGATATTTGTCATAAATAAATAGTAACCCCCCAAAATATTATAATATACTCACCCTTCTTGTGATGATGTGAGATGACAAAATGCCTACGTGATGAGATGATGTGAGGTGAACGATGTAGGTATTGTAACCTAGCGTTAGGCTACTGTTGATCTTCTGACCACACGTCCAAAGAATCATCTGACCTGGACCACAGTTGACCATGGGTAACTGAAACCATAGAAAGTGAAACCTCAGATAAGGGGGAACTATTGTAAGAAAAATTTCGGGCACTAGAAATGTCATTGGAAGGAGGGAATTTTCACTATTATCCCTTAATGGATTATAGGAAAGGAGTCTGCAGTGTACCAGACTTGTTTCTGTGTTGTTGTTTTTTTAAACCTTTTCTTCAAAACAAAACTGTTAGGTAGATATTATTTTACCTTTATCAAATGAGGGAATCTCTGAGAGGTCTAGTAATCTACCTCATGTTACAAATCTGGTGGTGAGGCCAGTATTTAGTCCCTCCCCTTCCCAGGACATGATTCTTGGTCAATCCTCTTTTCATCGTATCGTACCACTTTCGAGGGTAAGTGTAAGCAACTGCTTACAGTTTATACAAAAATCTGGGCTATGGAGTTAACTGGCTGAGTATCTTAAAAAAAAAAAAAAAAGGATTACTACGTTTCTTTTATTGCCTATCTGGGATCTATGCTCTGATACTTGACATTTTACTGTCTCTACCAGAACCATCACATATTGGTGCCTGACCTTATTCTTTCCAACTATAAATATGATTATGGGCAGAAAAAATGCTTTGAGCACTTTGAGCAAAATCATAATGCCAAAATCCAAGATCCTGTGTTATCATTTATTTTACTAGAGTCCACCAAAGCCTCCTGTTTCCAGAGAGTGAATAGTATCAGGTTGACCCTTAATAGTGCATTATTTATCTGTTTACTACTATTTGCAATAATAAAAGCTATTAGGAGATGGGCTGTCCTAGGATCAAATATCCCTGCATGAGTTTGGGTTTGCTGCTGATTAAAAATGCTTTTGCCCATATTATGGATCTCCTCTGGATTTTGATTCCTGAATACAGGATTTCTTGTGGGGGGTGGAGGGACCCTATTATGTTTCTCTTAGTGTCAGGTATACATGACTATTTAATAGCTTTGCGACCTTGGGCACATTGCTTGACCTCTCTGTTTCCCCAGTTGTCAGAGAGACTGAAGATTATTTGGAAGGTGCCGCTACCTTTGAAATGTTTGAAAGCACCTATCAACAAAACCTAACCCACAGGAGGTATTCAAATAGAGTTAATTTCTCTCCTTCCCCAGATAAGGACATTCTCTCTTGAAGTCCATAGATTTATAGATTCTTGGGACTTGTTGAAAGTACACGGAACATTTTGTGTAGATGTATGAGGTGTGTTTTTCTTCGAAATAAAGGCCACAGTTTAACAGATTATCGCGGTGGCCAACGACTTCCCTAAAAAAAGAGCTGTAGATTGTCCTCTCTGCTACTCTCTCCAGGTGTGTTATTCAAATCTCTTTTGCAGGGTACCAGATTTTTTTGTGGATGTTTTTGTTCTCTGGGCACTCTTTTGCAGTCCAACAGAGGAGGATAACCAGGTTCCTGCTGGCAGTGGCGGTGGTGTGAATTTCTCGGGGCAGGGCCACCATGAAGTTTCCCTGGGGGCTGCGACCCCTCTCAGGGTGCCCCCCCCATGGGGGTGGGGTGCCATTTGCAGCCGGGAGGCAGGTTTATTTTGAGGTCTCTCGCCCTCCGGGGGTCGCTTCTTCATTGAGAAACCGGCTTTTGTGGGTTTTCTCAAGCTAAAGCTACTCTCTCCAGGTGTGTTATTAAAAACCTCGTGGCGCGACCCTGGCCGCCCCCACCTTCCTATAGGCCCCAATCCGGAGGCGGTGGGGGCGGGGAGGCCGCACTCGCCGCTTCCGCTCCTCCAGACCACCAGAGGGCACTGCGGCCTCGTTCCTTCCTTCCCGGAGTGCTTCGCGCCGGGCCCCTTCCGCGTGGGTGAGTGAATGTGAGAGTCAGCCTCGCGCCGCGCGCGCCGTCCGCCTCCGCCGCTCGGCGCCCTTATTTCGGCTGCGAGGGGCGGGAGCGCGCGTAAAGGCATAGAGACGGGCGTTGAGCTCTCGGGCTAGAGCGTCGCCGAGTCGGAGCCGGAGCCCGAGCCGCGCGCTGTGTCTCCGCTGCGTCCGCCGAGGCCCCCGAGTGTCAGGGACAAAAGCCGCCACCGCGCCGCCTGCTCCCGCCGCCAGGGCTCATCCGCCGTCGCCGCCGCCCTGACGAGAGTCCACCGCTGTCGCCACCCGCGAGGATCCGAGAGCCATGTCGGCTAGCAGCCTCTTGGAGCAGGTACAGGCCCGGCCCGCATGCCTCGGCCATTGTGTGAGGCGAGAGGGAGCCCGACTAGGCCCGGGCCCGCCGCCCCCGGTCGGGCCGAGCCGAGGCGGCGCCTCTTGCGGGCCGGGTTTCGGGCCTCTCAGGCCGGCCGCGCCCAGCGCCTCGCCCTCAGCCCGCTCTCCGCGCTTCTCCCCCGGCCTCGGAGCCCACCGGCCGCGCCGCGCCCCCTCTTCTCAGCGGGCCTCGTTTTCTTCCTTGTTTCCTTCCCCTTCCTTGAAGCCCTGGTCCCCTCGCGTTGTTTCTGGCGCGTCCCCCGCTTTTTCTCCGCGGGCCCCGCCGGCCTGCGCTTTTCCCCGCCTCCCATTTTCAGCCTCCCCCTCACCATCATTCCTGACGCCTCCCCTCAGGCCTGCTCTTTTATTCCCTTCCCGGGCCCGGCTTTAATTTGTCTTTCCTTTTCCATTTCTTCCTCGGACGACTTGCTGCTCGGCGACGTTTTCTTCGCCCGCAGAGACCAAAAGGTCAAGGAAACAAAGGTGAGCCCGGCTCCGCCGGTGGCCCTAGGCCGGGAGGGGGACGCCGAGTAGTGGGGGCGGGGTCTCCGGGAAGCGCCCCGGGGAGAGGACCTTTCGGAAGCCGCTTAGTTCGCAGGTGCCTCACACTTAAGTATTTGACCCTTTTGGTGTGTTCTTGCAGCTGGCGAACAGCTTTTCAGTGAACAAGGAGTAATTCATTAAGGGTGGGGGTGGATTCGGTTTTGAAATGTCCCAGGTCCTTAGTTTCCTGTAGGTCTTAGAAGGCCTTTGTTTTTCATCCTCGTGGATCACACTCTGGAAGTACTCACATGTGATGGGGGAGGGGAAGCGGGAGGGAATTGAAATCTAGAGGAGCCAATAAAATGACCTTTTTAGATCAACTTGCTCGGGGTGGAGGGAGACGTTTTCATTGACGAATATTGCTCAGCATTCACTCTTCTCTTTATCTGTTTTTCTGAAATTCAAACTTATTTGCTGTGTTTAGTAAGGTATTTCTTGGTTAGAATATATTTGCTTATTTTGGGAGGTAGGTTGTACGATTGAGACACTCCTGATTTATTTGAATTTTTTCCCTTCAGTACAAAATGGATCTGTACATCAAAAGGATGGATTAAATGATGATGATTTTGAACCTTACTTGAGTCCACAGGCAAGGCCCGTGAGTAGTTAACCATTTACGTGCCTGATCAAAGAGTGTAATATACCGTATTTTTTTCTCTGCCTTATCGATGAATTTCATTTTCAGGGGGTGACTTAATACCAGTCCATGTGTTGTAAACGGAGTTACTGAAATGTTATAGACTGTTAAGATTTCCATCTTTGTTGACAGCAAGCATATTCTGGGATTAGAAGTGGTAGCATCTTAGAGTATACTAACAGCACCTGTTAGTAATTTTTCTTACCAAGAATGTAACAGTGCAAAACTGAAGAATACTTTCCAGTTTAAGTATTCTGACTTTTTACCCCCCAAACCTTTTTCTTTTAGGAAAACTGGATGTATATGTGACGGGGAAAAAACTAATAAAAAATCACCTGAACTTTATTCAGTGCTGCAGAAACTGGAATCTTCCTTTTCATCTGGTCACTAGTTAGTGGGTTGTTAGGTTATCCTAACTTTTGGACCTAGGTATTCCTTTTTCAAGTTGAGATGTATCTCTATCTTTAGAGACCAACTTTGTACACCTCTGGTTTCTTATAGGAGCTACAGGATTTATAAAATGGAGTTAAAGGAAGATAAAATACTGTTTAGCACAAATGAAGACCAAGAATGATTGAGGTTTTTGCCATGTAACTTTTTCTTCTAATTTCTTTTAGGTCTATATAGGTTCATATATTAACATGTTCTGTGCATGTAGAAACTACTTTGATTTGTCACTTCTTTTGTATTAATATCATGGGTCCCAAAGATAAAAATCATAAGGTTGTAGCTAATAAATATAAACCCACAGATTAATAAACCAAAAGGAAAACTTACAGTAACTCACCTAAGATACCCTAAAAAATGAAAAAGCATATGAGACATTTATATAAATTCTGAGTGGATGCCATACGATAGATACAATAGTTTTGAAAACTTGACATATTGGTGCATGCCCATATTTGGACCTAATTCTTGCATAAAACTTTTAGATCCCTCATGTAAAATTTTCTCCACTGAGAGTATAGAAACCACTTAAGCAAGTGATTGGGAAAAGTTTTCAGAAAAGTCAACCAGTTAATCAGGAAAAGTAGGAAGGAAGTAGAGGAATGAACTATTTATAGGTTCCTGCTATTGAAGTAGTTTGCTTACATAATCATTATAACAGGGAGAGTGGGAGCATTTGGAAACATAATTCTAGGTAGTTCTTGTGAAACATTGTGTAATTCAGATTTTTGAGTTCAGGGGCATGTGGGAACCTGCCAGTTCAGGTGTAGGCATTCAGCTATATAATGGTATAACGTGTGATACTAAGTGCATGTTTTTACTTCTCAAGTAAGCTAAAGCTTAAATGTCTTTAAAAAATTCGGGGCTGGGGGTGGTGGGAGTAGAAATCATGGTTGAATAGACGGATAACTTCAGAATCTTTGTCCTTTGTAGTTTGTCAAGAGCAATTCATGTACTTTTTAACCATTATTCATCACTTTATATTATATATAATTCTTCAGGCTTAATCCATTGATTATAGACTGAATTTCTTATTCATAATGGATTTGAGTCTATTAAAATTTTAACACTGTCTTCAAGAAATAGACTTCTCTTACACTTGAGGGTATGTGTGAAAGACTTAGGTTTTTTTTGTTTTTGTTTTTTTTTGGTAAGGAGAATTTGGCAGAGAAAAGCACCATTTTATCAAACCACATTAGTTGAAACATTTAATTTTCAAGAGCTGTGTTTGGCTAGGGAGAAGTACTGTTGGCTTTGGTAATACAGATTTAAGGCCTGACATACTTATGGTCATCCAAGCTTCTTAAGAACGAAATTCTTTATTCACTAGTTAATGGATTCTTATGTACCAGAGCTATTATTTTAATTCCAATGTAGTTAATATAGTGTTATATTAGTTTCAGGAGTGCAGTAAAGTGATTCAACAATTTCATATATTACTCAGTGCTCATCAAGATAAGAGTACTCTTGTACCAGAGCTATTTTGAAGTTAGAGTAGTCTATTTTGAGTTGAGCTGTATCCATACCTGTACAGACCAGTCTTTTTATATCTCCAGCTTCTCACTTAAGGGACTATTCTGTGAGTTATAGCATTTATAAAAAAGTTAAAATACTGTTCGCAAACTTAGGTCAAGAATGATTGAGGTTTTTGCAATGCAGTCTGTCTTCTAATGTGTTGACTAGTTGAGTATAAGTTTATGTTTTTGGTTATTCCTTAGACTAATTCTTAAAGATACAGACTTTACAATGTTTTTGGAATTCTACTTTTAATGGAAAAGTCAGGTGTACATTTGAACTTAGAGCCATTTTAGGTGAAGTAGAACAGGTAGCAACATTTTTCTAGTTTTAAACTCTGGAAGCTCTTGTGCATTTCCTTTCCAGGTTATAATTAAATAGTGGCATCTATTGATGTTCCCAAATGGTTTGCTAAGAGGCTAACAATGTAAACTAGGTGTAATGAACCTTGGTTTATGGTTGAGGAAGGCTGCACAGATTTTTGGGATAGAACCTGAAATTTCCAGTTCTTTTTGTGTTGTTTTATCTGTTAGAGTAGTATGGTTTTGATAGGAAACTCTTAGGAACACTCCTCTGATCTGCCAAAATTCGCACTCCTTAAATCCAGAGAGAACTGGTTTTAATAAAAGCCATCATCTCAACACTTCTGTTGGTGAGATGTTGGGTTTTCCTTTTTTTGAATTATAGTGCTCAAGTTAAGGCCTGTAAGTATGTCCTTAACTGTATAGTGCTTAAGTTAAGGCCTAAACTGTATGTCAGTTTAACTTGAAATGTTTAAACTTTTCAATTGTGAAACCAAAATCTCTTACAGTATAAGAATTCCAGCAAGTTTATGGGAAGAGACTACCTGAAATGGTCACTTGCTTTTTTAGTTGAATTTGAATTGGATGAATAGTTGGGAGAGGAAATGTCATGATTGTTGTTTTATTAATTTTTGTGTTTTGTTTTGATTTGCCTTTTTTTTTTTTCCTTTCCACAGAATAATGCATATACTGCCATGTCAGATTCCTATTTACCCAGTTACTACAGTCCCTCCATTGGCTTCTCCTATTCTTTGGGTGAAGCCGCTTGGTCTACTGGGGGTGATACAGCCATGCCCTATCTAACTTCTTATGGACAGCTGAGCAACGGAGAGCCTCACTTCCTACCAGATGCAATGTTTGGACAACCAGGAGCCCTAGGTAGCACTCCATTTCTTGGTCAGCATGGTTTTAATTTCTTTCCCAGTGGGATTGACTTCTCAGCTTGGGGAAATAACAGTTCTCAGGGACAGTCTACTCAGAGCTCTGGATATAGTAGCAATTATGCTTATGCACCTAGCTCCTTAGGTGGAGCCATGATTGATGGACAGTCAGCTTTTGCCAGTGAGACCCTCAATAAGGCTCCTGGCATGAATACTATAGACCAAGGGATGGCAGCACTGAAGTTGGGTAGCACAGAAGTTGCAAGCAATGTTCCAAAAGTTGTAGGTTCTGCAGTTGGTAGTGGGTCCATTACTGGTAACATCGTGGCTTCCAATAGTTTGCCTCCAGCTACCATTGCTCCTCCAAAACCAGCATCTTGGGCTGATATTGCTAGCAAGCCTGCGAAACAGCAACCTAAGTTGAAGACCAAGAATGGCATTGCAGGGTCAAGTCTTCCACCACCCCCAATAAAACATAACATGGATATTGGAACTTGGGATAATAAGGGTCCTGTGGCAAAAGCCCCCTCACAGGCTTTGGTTCAGAATATAGGTCAGCAGCCAACCCAGGGGTCTCCTCAGCCTGTAGGTCAGCAGGCTAACAATAGCCCACCAGTGGCTCAGGCATCAGTGGGGCAACAGACACAGCCATTGCCCCCACCTCCACCACAGCCTGC
>NW_023270447.1:72736846-72775728 GCF_011800145.1 Mirounga leonina | reverse complement strand
AGGCTGGATCTGGATCTACTCCTTCAGAACCTCACCCAGTGTTGGAGAAGCTGCGGTCCATTAATAACTATAACCCCAAGGATTTTGACTGGAATCTGAAACATGGCCGGGTTTTCATCATTAAGAGCTACTCTGAGGACGATATCCACCGTTCCATTAAGTATAATATCTGGTGCAGCACAGAGCACGGTAACAAGAGACTGGATGCTGCTTATCGCTCCATGAACGGGAAAGGCCCCGTTTACTTACTTTTCAGTGTCAACGGCAGTGGACACTTCTGTGGCGTTGCAGAAATGAAATCTGCTGTGGACTACAACACATGTGCAGGTGTGTGGTCCCAGGACAAATGGAAGGGTCGTTTTGATGTCAGGTGGATTTTTGTGAAGGACGTTCCCAATAGCCAGCTGCGACACATTCGCCTAGAGAACAACGAGAATAAACCAGTGACCAACTCCAGGGACACTCAGGAAGTGCCTCTGGAAAAGGCTAAGCAGGTGTTGAAAATCATAGCCAGCTACAAGCACACCACTTCGATTTTTGATGACTTCTCACACTATGAGAAACGCCAGGAGGAAGAAGAAAGTGTTAAAAAGGTAACTAGTTTACCATTCTTAAGACTTTCAGGGAAGGAGAAGGAACTAGAGAGAACAGGAGAGGTATTCTTCTGAATGGTTAATAAACGCTCTGTAAATAACAAACGTATCACTTAACAGTTCAAGCCTTTATAGAAGTATAATTGGTGTTACTGTTTGACTTAGTTTGTAGAAATATGAGCTTAAATTAATGGAAGGCACAAACTGTAGAGAAACTGAATTTAAATGATGCAAAAGAGGTGAACAAGGCCAGAAGAAATGCAAAAGGACTAATTGAAGTGATAGAACTATGGAAATTCAAGTAGGAAAGGATTGAGGCTGTAATATGGCAGAGAAAAGGTAAAAGTTCTGTTATAATTAACTTTTGGCCTAACTCAGATAAGGTGGTTAAGTCAGGAGTTGGTGTGTCACCAAGCCCTGACATTGCTTTCTGCTTGCCTCTGACTATGGGCAGTATTAGGGTATTTTTCAGAACTTTTTCCTTGTTCCTGTCCTTCTTAGTGTTCTGCTTAATTACTTTTTCCAAAACCCTTTTCCCATTTGAAAAGGTAGTGTGTATTATATAAAACTTGGAAAACAGATAATCAGAAAAAGCTGATCTCTTGCTTTTAAAATTCTGTTGTATTCCTGAAGAGTAACCTTCTCTTTTTTTTTTTTTTAAAGATTTTATTAATTTATTTGAGACAGAATGAGAGAGAGAGCACATGAGAGGGGGGAGGGTCAGAGGCAGAAGCAGGCTCCCTGCCGAGCAGGGAGCCCGATGCGGGACTCGATCCAGGGACTCCAGGATCATGACCTGAGCCGAAGGCAGTCGTTTAACCAGCTGAGCCACCCAGGCGCCCGAGTAACCTTCTCTTGTTTCCCTTCTGTAACAAATGACAATCTTGGGCAGAGGGATGGAGAATAGGTCCAAACTAAAGAGTTGGAATTTATTGGAAAGTGTTGGTAATGCTTGGTCTGTGTGTATTGAGTGAATGTAAACTTTAAGACCATAGAGAATGGTGAAATACTGGTTGGTGCAGAGCATGTGTTATCTAGGACTTATTAATGATTGAGAGAATCCTAAGTGGTTAGCTTCAAATGTAAAATAAAGCCTATTAAGCTTATGTAAATATGTTTTTCTTTTTTTAAAGATTTTTTATTTGACAGTGCGGCACAAGCAGGGGGAGTGTCAGGCAAAGGGCGAGGGAGAAGCAGGTTTTCTGCTAAGCAGGGAGCCCTATGCGGGGCTTCATCCCAGGACTTTGGGATCACGACCTGAGCCGGAGGCAGATGCTTAACCAAATGAGCCACCCGGGAGCCCCTAAATATATTTTTCTTATATTTGTCACGAATTCATAGAGATTTTATATATTTGATCTAGGCTCTGAGGCACTTGTTATGCCTCTGTAAAAGCTTATTTTTTGAGCAGAAGAAGGAGGGCTCTTTGGTTAGATTCTCCACCTCTATAACACAGAGGTGTGCATAGTCTTCCAATTAAAGCAGGATGGTTGCCATTTTACCTTCTAGTGTGTGCAGATGAATAAAAAATGGAGATGTGTTTGTCAGTGATGCTAGAAGTATAGAGCCACATTACTGAAAAGTCCAGAAAAAGCTCTTTTTTGTCCTTTAAATTCCTCTTTTCCATTCCCCAAAGTTGAACAGTTTAACTTAAAATGTGCCATAATCTTGAGGAAAATTGTTTACTCATTATTTTCACCAGACATCTGAAAAGCTCTAAAGATGTTTTAACAGGCTCCTTTATCTAGAGGAACTCAAGGATGGGACGCCATGACCTTTTAAGCATCGTGTAGTTTCATAGCAGATTATTAATGTGTATGAGGGGCATCCAGGTGCTTAGTTTAACCACTTGAAACATGCATAATATCAGTCCCATATTATGCATCTGCTTGCTTTCATCTGCAAAGTTCTGTCCTACATCTTGTGATTAAAAATAGGAAGGCAGAAAAATAAAAATAGGAATCCCTGACAAAGATAGGAATGTGTTTTCAGGAATGTACAGCATAAATGATCAACTTGTATGCGTTAGAACTTGTGGGGAAACTTGGAATTAAAAATGAAGTAGCAAATTTGAGGGCTGTTAATTTATTTTTTTAAAAGATTTTATTTATTTATTTGACAGAGACACAGCGAGAGAGGGAACACAAGCGGGAGAGTGGGAGAGGGAGAAGCAGGCTTCCCGCCAAGCAGGGAGCCCGATGCGGGGCTCAATCCCAGGACCCGGGGATCATGACCCGAGCCGAAGGCAGACGCTTAACTACTGAGCCATCCAGGCGCCGCCCCAGGGCTGTTAATTTATGTAGACTTTTAATCAAGTTTATGTTTGTATTAAATTCACTTGAGTGGTTCAGCGAATATTAATTCAACTTCATAAGGAGGTGTAAGATTTCACATGTTGGAATTGACCAGCTTTGTGATGTTTTCATAGTGAGTAGTAATAATCAAGGTTTAGGGTCTTTGTTAAGCCAACTAATGGATCTTTCTTAAAGCCATTCCATAAAGACTTTTGATGAATGACTATACTAATTGTTCTCAGGCTGGTGAACAAACCACCAAAAATAAAAAAAATAAAGCCTCGATTATACTCGTATCAGATTACTTTTTAGTTTACCTTCTGTGAGAAGAGATTGCTGGGGTTTCAGGAAGTTCCCTATAATTGCTTCTAAACCCAGTTACCATTTCAGTCAGTATTGCCTTACTTCTCTTGCCCACTGTTATCCTTAACATTCTTACATAACTGATGTACAGCCAGTCTTTATTAGGCTTCCAAGACAAGTTTCGTGGGAGTCAAACTGTTAGCTCATTGAGGCAGTAGACTTCTTTAGGTGGGGTGTTTGTATGTGCACTTTTGTATTATTTACAAAATTGCAAAAAATGGTGCCAGATGGGCATGGTAACTCAGTAAGTGGGGAAATAATTAAGCTTCATCCTGAAAATGATGTCACAGCTATTCTAAAGTTCCATGATTGGGCATGTGTCTTGGTGGAACACACTGAAGCAGAACTATAGCCATTTTTGGCTACTGTTACTGACTTGTTCTGTTCCATGTTGTTATTCAGTATCATAGAACCTTTAAGCATTGGATCTCTCCAGCTTGAAACTTCAGCAGATTTTAGGGGTATCTTCCATATGTGGTTTACTCTGTTGTACACTTCAGGTAATATTTTGTAACCTGTTTTCTGCATTTATTTAGAACCTTTCCCTAATTAAATATTTCTACTATGACATCACTTTTGATGGCTTCATACTAGTCTAGCATAGATTTATTATAATTTACCAATCCTTAATTGTTAGATTTGTCAGCTTCTTTATATTTTTTTCCAGCTAAAATAACACTGCAGTGAACATCCATTGATAAAAATACTGATTCACATCTGTCCTTCAGTGTTACTGCTGGCTCAAAGGGTCTGTGCTTTTTGAAGGTCTTGGCTGTGCTGTATATTACCATATGGGCCTTTTTGTTTCTGAAAGATTTTTTTGAAAGAATTATTGTCAAAAGAAGACAAGAGTGAGTTAACCTCTTTGTTTCAACTTGAGAATAGCCTCGCATAAAGGGAGAGTTATTTCCTGCATAAATGATGCAATATGTTTTTATAAACTTCGTAATAGTTGGTTAAATTTTTTTATATTTCCAGCCTTTTAACTATAGGTAGAAATAAGAACAGTAGAGGGGACCAAAGACTGCCTAATTTTCTTAAAGCCTAGCCCAGTGTTAGACTCAGTCTCAGGCAGTTGGATAAATGATTTTTCTGAATAACTGGAAAGCTAATGGGAGAAAGATCTAGAGAAGATGTGATTATTGTGATAATGGCTCAAGGTGTGTATTTTAAAAAATGTTATTGATATTAAGTGAAAATAGCAATATTTCTTAAATACCTCTAGAAGTACTCCTATTTTCAAGCAGAAGACTTGAAAATAGTGACTTGGAGTATGTTTGGATAAACTTAAGATTTATTATGCTGCTTAAGAATTGAGAAGAAGCTATATATCTTTTCTTTACTGTGTGCTAGGTACCACCGAGAAATCTGGAGTGTATTGTCAGGGAGCCTTACATTAGTGACAGGTCAGCATACAAAACAAAGTATTTTCTCAAGATATGTACAGGGTGCCAGTTTGGAAGTGAGGACTGCCTAACCCAGCCTGGGGTGTGGGTGAATTGGTCACAAGAAATCCTGGAGGGGCGCCTGGGTGGCTCAGATGGTTGGGCATCTGCCTTCGGCTCAGGTCATGATCCCGGGGTCCTGGGATCGAGCCCCGCATCAAGCCCCACATCAGGCTCCTGGCTCAGCGGGGAGCTTGCTTCTCCCTCTCCCTCTGCCTCTCTCCCTGCTCATGCTTTCTCTTTCTCTCTCTCTCTCTGTATCTCTGTCTCAAGTGAATAAATAAAATCTTAAAAAAATTAAAAAAAAAAAAAGAAATCCTGGAAGAGGTGATCTTTGAGCTGAGCCTTGAAAGATGTGTATAAGGTAGCCAAAGGTGTTCGGGGAAGAATGAACATAGATTCAGGACAGCCCACATCTGTGACACTGTGTAGATAATAATTTGGAGCAAGAAGTCCTGTACAATTTAAGAGCAAGTCTAATTGGTATTTGTGGAGTGGGTTTCTCCACAGTGGAAGCTTGTTGGAGATTAGATTAGGAAAAGGGAGTTGAATGAAAATTTTTTTTTTAACTTTATTAGAGAGTGAGCGAGAAACAGCATGAGGGGAGAGGGTTAGAGGGAGAAGCAGGCTCCACACTGAGCCGAGAGCCTGATGTGGGACTCGATCTCAGGACTCTGGGATCATGACCTGAGCCGAAGGCAGTCGCTTAACCAACTGAGCCACCCAGGCACACATTGAGTGAAATATTTATGCAGTTAGTTTGATAAAGAAGGAAACTGAGAAAGGCACAAAGTTGGTTTTAAAAAATTCTAGAGTTTAATAGAAAGAGTAAGATTTAATTTGAATCAGGATGGAGGAGCTTCTTGATGTTACCTTTTTTTCTTTTTTATTTTAAGATTTTTATTTATTTGACAGAGACACAGCAAGAGAGGGAACACAAGCAGGGGGCGTGGGAGAGGGAGAAGCAGGCTTCCCGCAGAGCAGGGAGCCTGATGCGGGGGGCTCGATCCCAGGACCCTGGGACAGCGACCTGAGCCGAAGGCAGACGCTTAACGACTGAGCCACCCAGGCGCCCTTGATGTTACATTTTCTTAAGTTTTATTTTAATTCCAGTTAGTTAACACAGTGTTAGATTAGTTTCAGGTGTACAATATAGCGGTGATTCAACAATTCCATAAATCATCCAGTGCTCTCTTTGTTGTTATCTTTGCGTGGAAGGCAATGGGAAGCTTGTAGAAGTAAAGGTGAACCAGTATATGGTAATAAGAGATACCATTGCTGAATACATAACAGCTCACTTCTTCCAGTGATGTGTTTCATACACATTATTTTGTTTCTCATCATATCCCTTAGTGTTTATCAGAATGGTTAGCTTACGGGGCGCCTGGGTGGCTCAGTTGGTTAAGCGACTGCCTTCGGCTCAGGTCGTGATCCTGGAGTCCTGGGATCGAGTCCCGCATCGGGCTCCCTGCTCGGCAGGGAGTCTGCTTCTCCCTCTGACCCTCCCCCTCTCATGCTCTCTCTTTCTCTCATTCTCGCTCTCAAATAAATAAATAAAATCTTTAAAAAAAAAAAAAAAAAGAATGGTTAGCTTAGAAGAGATGATTTGGAAGGGGAATATGATAGCCGTTATCAAATGCCTTTAAGACTGGTAGGTTTAGGGGTGTCAGGCTGGCTCAATTGGCAGAGCACATGACGTCCGGATTTCAGGGTCACGAATTCAAGCCCCATGTTGGGCATAGATCTCACTTAAAAAAAAAAAAAAAAAAGGACTGGTAGGTTTATTCTCCATGCCAGAAGACAGCACCAGAACCAGTGGATCGAGGTTCTAGGGAGGAAGATTTTTTTTTTTTTTTAAGATTTTATTTATTTATTTGAGACAGAGAGAATGAGAGACAGCATGAGAGGGAGGAGGGTCAGAGGGAGAAGCAGACTCCCCGCCGAGCAGGGAGCCCGATGCGGGACTCGATCCCGGGACTCCAGGATCATGACCCGAGCCGAAGGCAGTCGCTTAACCAACTGAGCCACCCAGGCGCCCTAGGGAGGAAGATTTTTGTAAATAGAAGGGAGAACTTTCTAAAAACGGAGTTCTTAGTCACAGGAGGGTTTCAAGAAGAGACCAAAAGAACTTTTATTAGATATGATTTGGAGAAGATTTATATGTGGAATAGTCTAGACCAGAGAAACCAAGAATAAGAGGGTTAGCCAGCCCAAGATAACATTTGAAATTCATGGAGAGAGGAATGGATGCTATTAAACTAAGGTCTTTTTAGGAAGGTTATTTCTGTTTTGTAATTTTTGACCTAATTACTTATTACATATAAAAAATAAAGGACTTGAGGCTAGAAGGACATGGATGACAGAAAGGATTGATACATTCCCAGTAAATCTTAGTACAGATAAAGTATATGGATAGTTATTTTTAAAAATATTTACTGCATTAGTATTAATGAAAAAATTGTTATTTTAAACATACTGAAGAGGAGGGGGTGCCTGGGGGGCTCAGTCGATTAAGCACCTGCCTTGGCTCAGGTCATGATCCCGGGGTCCTGGGATCCAGCCCTACTTTGGGATCCCTGCTCATCAGGGAGTCTGCTTCTCCCTCTCTCTCTGCTCCTCCCCGGTCTTGTGTTCACACGCTCACGCATTCTTTCTCTCTCTCAAATAAATAAAAGCTTAAAAAATATAAAAAATGATTATTTAAGAGAAGTGTTTCCTTTTTCTTAAAATCCAGTTTTCCTATGGTGTTGGTGCAAGTAATGTTTGTTTCTTTTTTTTTAAGAGAAAGGAGGGGGAGGGGCAGAGGGAGAAGGGAGGATCTTAAGCAGGAGAGATCTCATGACCCTGAGATCCTGACCTGAGCCAGAATCAAAGAGTTGGACACTTAACTGACTGAGCCACCTAGGTACCCCAGTGTTTCTCTTTATAAGGAAGTTTTTTGGGTTTGTTTGTTTTCTTCTTTATGGCCATCTTCCTCCTAACCCTTTGATGTGGGCATTTACTCCCCTCCCCTGTTGGGAAATATTTGAAGCTGTTGACCTTGGCTCCATTTTCTTTTTCTTTTTTGAGTAAGTTCTGTGCCCAATGTGGGGCTTTTAACTCATGAGCCCGAAATCAAGAGTCACATGTTCCACTGACTGAGCCAGCCAGGCACCCCTGCTCTATTTTCAACTTGAGAAAAAAATTAAAAACATCCAAGTAAAATTTGTGATACAAAAGTTAGAAAGAAAACATCACTTTAGCCAAATATGTTTTCTTATTAAATGCTTAGAGAATAAATAACCATGGCGTATTGTTCCTTTCCATATAGTATTTCTACCCCCCACCACTGGTTTAAGTTGCCTCTTCAGAACTAATGGAACGCTGGGTATCCTGGGTTTTTTTGTTGTTGTTTTTTAAAAATATTTATTTATTTGCTAGAGAGAGAGAGAGTACAAGCAGGGGGAGTGTGGCAGGCAGAGGGGAGCCCGATGCGATTCGATCCCAGTACCCTGGGATCATGACCTGAGCCGAAGGCAGCCGCTTAACCGACTGAGCCACCCAGGCGTCCCTGGGTATCCTGTTTTAATTGAGATGGCAAACCTGAACTTTTTGTAAAATTCTAAGGCTCTTTATGTCTACTTCTGTCTTGCAGATAAGTTTACTTGTCTCTCTGACAAAAGGGTTAAGGAAATTCTATTTGTGTTACTCATTACCTTCCTTGTTTTGTGGATAGATAAAATGCCTTTCTGCAGCCTCCTTAGAGGAGGACTGGAAGAGAATAGATGACACTGAATTTGGATCTCCTTGAACCATGCCCTTTGTTTGTATTCATCTTTGAACAAATGTTTGTGTTAATTGATAAACAAAGTACCATCTTTGCCTTAGGAAGGCAAAGAGGACAATAAAATGGATAAAATACGGGATAATAGCTGTAATAGAGGAATGAAGAAATGGTTTTCTGAACAAGAGTGATAAATTTGGGGAAATTAAGGAAGGCTTCATGGAGGAAATAACATTTGAACCATGTCAGAATGAGTAATAAGCACTCAGGTGATAGCACAGTGCTTGGCACATAGTGCATATAAAAGTTTAGTATATTCTCATAAGCAGTAGCAGCCTCAAAGAGGTTATTTGTGTAAGTTCTTATTGCTTAATAAGTGGTGGTTTGGTATTTCAGTTGTCAATTATGTGTAGCTGGCTAATTGTGAGCTGTTTAGCTTTTAAGAATTTTAGCAGGGCGTCTGGGTGGCTCAGTTGGCTCAGGTCATGATCCCAGGGTCCTGGGATCTAGCCCCAAATCGGGCTCCCTGCTCATCAGGGAGCCTGCTTCTCCCTCCCCCTCTGCCACTTCCCCAGCTTGTGCTCTCTCTCTCTCTCAAATAATAAAATCTAAAAAAAAAAAAAAAAAAAAAAAAAAATTTAGCAACCTGGCTGTTAAACAGGGGCTCTTGGGTGTCTCAGTCGTTAGGCGGCTGCCTTCGTCTCAGGTCATGATCCCAGGGTCCTGGGATTGAGTCCTGCATCGGTCTCCTTGCTCAGCGGGGAGCCTGCTTCTCCCTCTCCCACTCCCCCTGCTTGTGTTCCCTCTCTAGCTGTCTCTCTCGCTCTCTGTCAGATAAATAAAATCTTTAAAAAAAAAAAAAAAAAACATTATAAAATTACAATTAAACTACATAAACTTACTATATAGTTACTGTTACCGTTAAACCATAATAAATACATTTATCACTCTTGAGATTATTTGTATCTATTGTATCGATATATAATATTGTATATAAACAATATATAATACATAGCTCTGCCATGTTATTTACACCATGAAAATTGACAAATGCTGGGATGCCTCGGTGGCTCAGTCAATTAAGCATCTGCCTTCAGCTCAGATCACGATCCCGGGGTCCTGGGATCGAGTCCCACATCGGGCTCCATGCTCAGCGGGGAGCCTGCTTCTCCCTCTGCCTGCCACTCCCCCTGCTTGTGCACTAGAATGCTTTCTTTCTCTTGCTCTTTCTCTCACTCTGACAAATAAAATCATAAAAAAAAGCTAATTTTTTTTTTTAAGATTTTATTTGAGAGAGAGAGAGCACATAAGAGGGGGTAGGGTCAGAGGGAGAAGCAGACTCCCTGCCGAGCAGGGAGCCCGATGCGGGACTCGATCCAGGGATTCCAGGATCATGACCTGAGCTGAAGGCAGTCGCTTAACCAACTGAGCCACCCAGGCACTCAGAATCTTAAAAAAAAAAAAAAAAATTGACAAATGCTATGTATACAAATCAGGACTTGGTTTTTGTTAATTGTCTGCCTTAAAGTGATAGAGAAAATATTAATGCAGATTAAATTTAAGTGTGTCATGTCTGTAGCTCTGCATATTTTGAATAGCACAAAAATTTGAGAAAATAGTCTTCCAGAATTTGAAAAGTATTATCCGGTTTAGCAGAGAAGTTGCTCAAATTATGGATGAACTAGTGAAGTTCTGACATATTTTCGTTTCACTTTTGTCTTAATGAATGATAAATGAAAATATGTTGGAATTACATCTGAATAGATACAGAACTCTCTCAGGCCCCAAAGCCCATGGGCCATTATGTGGAGTTTGCCAGATAGAAAAGTGGGGAGGGCATTCTAGGAAGAGGAGACAGCATGTTCATAAACATGATCTCATGAATGCTCAGGTTATGTTTTCAGAATAATGAGAAGTGGAAAAGAATAGTAATTGGTAAAGCTGGAGAGGTTGGTTGGGCCCAGCAGTATATGAAGGGCTTTGTTTTTTTCCCCCCACTTTTTTTTTTTTTTTTTTTAAAGTAGGCTCCGCACCCAGCGTGGAGCTCAGTGCAGGGCTCCATCTCAGGGGCTGAAATCAAGAGTCACATGCTTAACCGACTGAGCCACCCAGGTGCTCCGGGGCTTTGCAATTTTTTTTTTTTAAAGATTTTATTTGAGGGAGAGCGAGCCAGTGTGCATGAGCAGGGAGAGGGACTGTGGGAGAGGGAGAAGCAGGCTCCTAGGACCCTAGGATCGTGACCTGAGCCGAAGGCAGATGCTTAACCAACTGAGCCACCTAGGCACTCCAGGGCTTTGCATTTTTATTATATACTTCTGTTTTAGTTGGATTGTAAGGGAATTATGTGGAATGACAGTGTGGAGGATGGGAAGGGTGAAATGCTTACTGAGCACTGATTTGTTAGCCACTTTCATAGTCTTCCTTTAATCCCCATACCAACCTTGGAAGGCCATGTCTCATAGTTACCGATAGGAAAATGGAAACTCAGGTTAGCAACTTAACTAAGCTCATCTAGTAAATGATAGGTGTAGGTGGCTCAAAGACCAAATCAGAGGCTTTAACAGGTTTGGAAGAAAAAGACCATGAGACCTGAACCAAAACAATGATGGGAAAGGTGGATTTAAAGAATGTACATATTTCCTGACTAGTTATTGTTTAAAAAAAAAAAAAAGGATGAGCAGCAGGTTAAACTTAGGGGGTTTGGAGATGTGTTGTCTTTTAGAGGTAGTGTTAGGGCTACCTATGGGGGACAGTAGGGTGATAGTAGGGTCTGGAGCTCAAGAAAGAAAGGTTTTTTAAGACTTCAGTAGAGGCAAAGGCATGAAAGAGTATAAGAGGTCAAGAATATTGGTCATAAAAATAATGGCTGAAATTATTGAACACTATGGTATTTACCACACTTCTGTCCTGAATACGTATTTGTTAGTTTTCATTTAATTCTTATATTATTGTTAGGTAGGTGCAACTGTCTAATTCTACAGATAAAGACACTGAAGCACAAAAAAGAATAATTTTGTAAAGTCACATAAACTGAGAAAGGAGAGCTGGTGACCTGTTTCTGCAGTGGGGTTCTAGAGCCAACACACAGTAAGAGAAGAGGGTCAAAGGAAGAACCCCTGTAACACAATTTAAAGGATGGGTTAAAGAGGGAGCAGTGGAGTATAATCAACTTACTCAGAGGTTGCAGAGAGGTAGCTGATGATTGGAAATGCCAATGGCTATCTGTTGAATAAAAGTAACATGAGAGGGCTTTGTTGTTAGGTATTTGAAGGTTTTGGTGTCCATACATTACTCAGCAGACTCTGCATTTATTTTTTTTTTTTCTATATTGTTTCAACTCTTCGTCACCCACAAGGTGTTCCAGGCCTTAAAGAGATTCAGTAAAGTTTGAGCTGCTGGAAGTAAGACCAGTTTTTATCTAGTTAGTATGGGCTGTTTTGGTAAATGAGACCATATAAAAATGTCTGAAATACAATAGGTATTAAAAAATTGCAGTATTTTGTTTTTTTGATATGGCTAAAGATTGATCCAGAGGGGACTGCTGTTTTTCCAAACATCACCATTTTGGGATAAGGATAGTTAGCAACTCTAGAATCATTTACTCTCTACTCTGAATAGTTTAAAACAAGAATTACTCAGATGTGAGCCTTTGTGCTTACTTGCCAGAAGTAAAGATTAGTCCTATAACCGTTTTCAGGCTTTTTAGGAGTGAATTCTTCTTTTCCTCCCAAACAAAACCTTACTCAGAACCCTGTGAATTGCTAACCTTAAGTGCTAGGCGCTCCCCCCCCCCCCCCCCCCCCCCCCCCCCGGGAGATCCCCAAAGCCTCTCCCCTCTGAAGCATAATTTGGAACCCATTGGATGATGTGAAATTTTTAAAATGGAGGAATGGTACATGGAAGTTGGGGTGGGTCTATTTTGTAATTGAAGAAGTGTAAGCTCCTGCAGCTTCAGCATCTCATCTAGGTGTGTTGGTTTATTTGGTCTACGGGGATGGGGATATGAGGAAGACTATCTCATAAAAGGTGGGGAGGCCACAGCATTGGTTTTGACTGCCCTAGTGTGACAAAGGACTGCTGGCTGTAGCTGTTCAGGAGTTTCACGTAGAGTAGAGGAGGAAATTGCTCTGTTCCTGAATTAGGGCAAACAAAAATAATCTCTCTCTTCACCGTTGAATCCTGCAAGTCTGCAAATGACCAAGGAGAAAACCTCTGAGTATGGTAACTCATATCGTCCCTCTGCCTTTCTCCTCCACAGAAGCAAGTAATTCAGTTTAAATTTGCATGCTGCCACCTTCTCTGGACCAGATTCTTCTAGTATAACAACTAGCTCAGTAAATAGTGCCCTAATGCTTTTCATCTCTTGCTGAATAAACAATTCCTGATTGAACTGATTTAACTCCAGTTAATCATAGGGAGAAGATCTCAATAAATGAAACAGTATAGGACAGTGTATATTAAAATGCTAATTTTACAGTATGAGACTAAGTGTACAAGAAAAGAATAGCAAGACCAGTTAGGGCTAGAGTCAAGACATATTAATGGAGGATTGTATTTGAGTTGGGTCTGGAAGGATGGATAGGAAAAATAGTGGAAAGATGAAGGAAGAAAATGGCTAAACCCCCAAGTTTGAGCTGTTAGATATGGGGGAGGGGGAAGGAAGAGACAGGCAACTAATCTTTCCAACTCTTTTGCACTGCTATTAAAAGATCTGGTGGTTCTTTTTTTTTTTTTTTTAATTAAAGATTTTATTTATTTATTTGACAGAGAGAGAGATAGCGAGAGCAGGAACACAAGCAGGGGGAGTGGGAGAGCGAGAAGCAGGCTTCCTGCCGAGCAGGGAGCCCGATGCGGGACTCGATCCCAGGACCCTGGGATCATGACCTGAGCCGAAGGCAGACGCTTAACGACTGAGCCACCCAGGCGCCCAGATCTGGTGGTTCTTATATTTAGTACTTCGCTATATATGTCAAAATTAAAAATTTGGCCATATCACTTATGTAATACAGGAAACAATTTAGAAAAGGTAGATTTATATAAACTTTTGACTTTATGTGAACTTTTTTGGTAATCAGGGTGTGGATAGCTTACAGAATTTTAAAGTGTTTGCATGTGAAAAATTTCCAGTGTGCAAATTTTATAGTAGTATTTGCAAATTTTGTCTTTGCATTTTTCATTGTAAAATCAAATTATAAAAAGTATAGAAAACGAAAAAAGTCACCCATAATTTCTTTACTCTGACAAAATCACTCATTGTTTTGGCATTTTGCTTGGCTTTTCTTATGCAAGTGGTTTATACAGTAATAATCATGTTCTGTGTAGTATTTTGTCCTGCTTTTTCCGCTTAGTACTTTAGGTATATACCCATATTTAGCCATTTTTGGGACATCTATATATTAGGCACTTTTCGTATCTTGTCTCTGATCCCTTTTAATAGTCTTTTTGTTTGTTTGAAGATTTTATTTATTTGACAGAGAAAGCGCGAGCACAAGCAGGGGAAACGGGAGAGGGAGAAGCAGGGTCCCCACTGAGTAGGGAGTCTGATGCGGGGCTCCATCCCAGGACCCTGGGATCATGACCTGAGCCGAAGACAGATGCTTAATCGACTGAGCCACCCAGGCACCCCCCCCCCCTTTTTGTAGTCTTTATAAGATTATCTTCATTTTACAGTTAGGGAACTGTGATTTAGAAGGTAGAACTTCCTCATGATCACTAAGATCTAAGTTGTAGATGAGCTGGAATTTGTTTTGCCCCAAAGCTTTTTTTGTTCTTATGCTTTGCTGCATCTTCACATTTATCTTTCTTTCTTTCTTTCTTTTTTTTTTTTTTAAGATTTTATCTTTAAGTAATCTCTACACCCAGTGTGGGCTCCAGCTCACAACCCTGAGATTGAGTCACATGCTGTACTGACTGAGCCAGCCAGGCGCCCCCACATTTATCATTCAAAACAGTTAACAACAATGTTCTGTTATCTACTGATGCCATTCACCTCTTTGAGGGTATATGAGGAGAGCATAATTAATTGAAATTTTAAACCTTTGTTTAAGCACTCAGGTTTATACTTCCCTCATCACAAGCATCAAAATGGAGCTAATTGGATCTACTCTGCCTAAGCTTGTGAAAGTTGCTGCTAATGACAGGCAGCAGGAATAGGGGGAACACAAATGGCTCTGGACATAATGTACTCTGAAAAGGTTATAAAATTGGGAAGGTTTTAGTCTGTCTCACTCTCATTTTTGACACAAATTTGCAAGATTACTTATGTTTAGGGGCACCTAAACAGTTGGGTGGCTCAGTTGGATGGGAGTCTGCCTTTGGCTCAGGTCATGATCCCAGAGTCCTGGGATCGAGCCCCGCACTGGGCTCCCTGCTCAGTGAGGGAGTCTGCTTCTCTCTCCCTCTGCCCCTCCCCCTGCTTGTGCTCTCTCTCCCTCTCTCTCTCAAATAAATAAAAATTAAAAAAAAAAAAAGATTCTGTTTAGTCGCAGAGCCAGAACTAGAACCCAGACAAGTTCTTGGGTAATTCAAATCATTTATGGCAAATGTTACTTTACTTGGAATCCTAAGCTTGCAGAAAGGATGGGGAGGGGAGCAGGGTGGACCTAGGTGAGTGTTTCAGAGTATAAACAAAAAGATGGTAACAATGATATAAAATAAACTTTGAGTCATCTGGAAAGTGTATTTACAGAAATACTGGTAACTAGGCTCTACACACAGACTTATTAAAGTAAAAATTTAATTTAGTGAGCTCCCTAGGCATTTTTTTTATGGGATTAGAAGTTGATTGAGAAGTTTATCAGTTTACGTAAATTACCATCTGTGAGTACTTAAACTGCAGATTCTTGTCCTTTCTCACCTACTGAAGGAGCATCTGTGGAGGCAAGGCCTTGGAATCTGCATTTTATCAGCCCTTATCTATAGGTGACTCTTGTATTTTTCAAGTTTGAGAACTCCTGGATTATGTATATCATTATTAAGTGTTTTGTATGCCTCTTACCTCAAATTCCTCATACTTATTTTTCCTGTAAGTTTGGTTCCTAAGTTTCTTTGTACTGTAGTCCTGTCTTCCCCCCAAAAGTCTCTAACCTGTTTGTGTCAAGACTTCATCTTTGGGCGCCTGGGTGGCTCAGTTGATTAAGCGACTGCCTTCGGCTCAGGTCATGATCCTGGAGTCCCGGGATCGAGTCCCGCATCGGGCTCCCTGCTCGGCAGGGAGTCTGCTTCTCCCTCTGACCCTCCTCCCTCTCATGCTCTCTGTCTCTCATTCTCTCTGTCTCAAATAAATAATAAAATAAAATCTTTAAAAAAAAAAAAAAGACTTCATCTTTAAAAGCAGTGTTAGAATTCACATGTGTTTGATAAACCTGGCCGATTTTGCTAAACCTTTCAGTACTGTGGTATTTTCAGCAGTTTGCCCATTTTTAGTCATCTGTCAGTATTATGAGTCTCTAATGAGTTGCCATACTTTTCCATTAAAAGGTGGCAGTCTCTTTGGCTTAATATCCTACATCTGTAACTTGATGTTATTTATTTAAAAAAAAAATTTTTTTAAGTGAGGGGAGGGCCAAAAGGCGAGAGACAATCTTAAGCAGGCTCCATGCCCATTGTGGAACCCAACATGGGGCTGGATCTCATGACCCTGAGATCATTACCTCAGCTGAAATCAAGAGTCGGAGGCTTAACTGACCAAGCCACCCAGGTGCCCCTGTAACTTGATGTTATAATCTGCTTTTTAGAGACATTGTGGCTGTTTCTAAGAGACACTAATGTTTTTAAGTTTTACATTATTTAAAGATTTATTTATTTTAGAGGGGGGGAGAGAGCACAAGTGGAAAGGGCGGAGGGAGAGGGAGAGAGATCAAGCAGACTCCTTGCTCAGCAGAGCCCTACGCGGGTCTCCATCCCAGGACCCTGAGATCATGACCTGAACCAAAACCAAGAATCAGATGCTTAACTAACTGTGCCACCCAGGTGCCCCTAAGTTTTGCATTATTTAATGTTCCTTTTTATTGTATCTTCCTTTCTTAGAGAATGTTAATTTTTTAGAGAGTTAATTTTAAGCTGTAATATTTAGTGGCCACTAGCCATCTTGAAGTTGCCCAAACTAAGATGTTTAAAGGCTGATTTTTTAAAGGTAATCCATTTTTTTGGATGGGGGAAAGGATTCTATAAAGTATGTTACATATGATGTATCTGGTTGATATTACTTATAGAGTATTTCTCTGTAAGTAATAGAGTATTTATGTATCTGGTTGATATTACTTATAGAGAGCATGAATTCTAGAGTCTGTGGTCTTGTTAACATATATTTATAGTAGCAGAAAGGCTAAGGGCTCTAGAAGACCTAAAATCCTATCTACCACTATGATTAGAGCTAGTAAACTTCTCTGAGCTTTAGTTTTTTTGTTTGTTTGTTTTTTTAAGGTTTTAGATAGCACAAGCAGGGGGAGCTGCAGGGAGAGGGAGAAGTAACCTACGCACTGAACAAGGAGCCCGACTGGGGGCTTGATCCCAGGACCCTGGGATCACGACTTGAGCCAAAGGCAGATGCCCAACCGACTGAACCACCCAGGCGCCCCGCTTTAGTATTTTTTTTAATCAGAAAAATACCTTATTGTGGGTGTTAGAATTAAATTATATATAAATTCTTCACGTACAGGTCTTTTATGAATGATTGTGATCTGTGAGATTAGGCATATTTATGTATACACATAAATATAACTTGTTTATTTTGAATCATCAGATTCTTCAGTAACTTTTGGCATGCTACCTAATAGTGCTACTGAGTTTCCATTTTGGGGTCCAGCCCTTGGAATACACTGAAGAGGGCACAAGAGTGAAAGGGAGGTCATTTAAGAGTGGCACATTCCAGGTGAGAGATGACAGTAGCTTGGACTAGAGAGGTATTGATGGAGTTGTTAATTTTTTTTTTTTTTTTTTTAAGATTTTTATTTGTTAGAGAGAGAACACAAGCAGGGGGAGCAGCAGAGGGAGAGGGAGAAGCAGGCTTCCCACCAAAGAGGGAGCCCGATGCGGGGCTCGATCCCAGGACCCTGGGATCATGACCTGAGCCGAAGGCAGACGCTTAGCGACTGAGCCACCCAGGCATTCCTGGAGTTGTTAATATTTTTTGGAGGTAGAGCTGGAGCATCTCATCAGATGACTGGAAAGTATATTCTGATGATTACTTCATTCTGAATTTATCTGTCAAATGCAAAATATGCTTGTACTGGGAATGGAGGGGATTTGAGAAGCTATTAAAAACCTTATTTGTCGGGCGCCTGGGTGGCTCAGTCGTTAAGCATCTGCCTTCGGCTCAGGTCATGATCCCAGGGTCCTGGGATGGAGTCCTGCATTGGGCTCCCTGCTCAGCGGGAAGCCTGCTTCTCCCTCTCCCACTCCCCCCTGCTTGTGTTCCCTCTCTCGCTGTCTCTGTCAAATAAATAAATAAAATCTTAAAAAAAAAAAAAACCCAAACAATCTTATTTGTTAAATTGTATTATGAAATGTTTTGAGAAATTGGTTTTATTGTGAAATTAGTTTTGGTTCAAATGTAGTTTTTACTGGAAAACCAAGGAGTGATGTAGAGAATAGTCTAGAATGTCAGGCCATTTCATTTGATTTGGAGCTAGTGTTTTCTCATTATTTTAGTTAAGCTAAAAAAATGTTAATGTATGATTTATCTTACTCTTGTTCTGTTACTAGTCAGAATTATTATTCAGGTACTGAAAATAGTAGATTATCTAGGCTTTTTACTTCTAACCCTTTTGGTAAAATGTGTATAGGAGTTCAGCTTGTAATTAGCAGTCTTGGAAAGAATTTGATGGTAGGAAATGTTATTTAATGCATTAACTTTATCTTGTTGCTCGTCCTTCAGTTCCCACAAATTCATTCCAACTAAATGACCATTTCTGCACCTAGAAAAACTTAAAAGGGGATGAGAAGGTAGAAGATTTTTTTTTTTTTTTAATTTATTTATTTGTCAAAGAGTGCGCACAAGCAGGGCGCCTGGGTGGCTCAGATGGTTAAGCGTCTGCCTTCGGCTCAGGTCATGATCCCAGGGTCCTGGGATCGAGTCCCGCATCGGGCTCTCTGCTCCTTGGGAGCCTGCTTCTCCCTCTGCCTCTCTCTCTCTCTCTGTCTCTCATGAATAAATAAATAAAATATTAAAAAAAAAAAAAAAGTGTGCATAAGCAGAGAGCAGCAGGCAGATCAGGCAGAGGGAGAAGCAGGCTCCCCCCTGAGCAAGGAGCCCGATGTGGGACTCGATCCCAGGACCCTGGGATCATGACCTGAGCCAAAGGCAGGCGCTTAACAGACTGAGCCACCCAGGTGTCCCTAGAAGATTTTTTTTTTAAAGATTTTATTTATTTATTTGAGGGAGAGACAGAGCATGAAAGGGGGGAGGGGCAGAGGAAGAGGGAAAAGCAGACTCCCTGCTGAGTGGGGAGCCTGACATGGGGCTCCATCTCAGGACCCTGAGATCATGACAGCTGAAGTCAGACACTTAACCGACTGAGCCACCCAGGTGCCCCAAAGATATATATGTATTTTTAAGATGTATTTATTTTAGAGAGGGAATGGTAGGGAGGGGCAGAGGGAAAGGTGAGAGAGTCTTAAGCAGACTCCACGCCGAGTGGAGAGCCCCATATGGGGCTCAATTCCATGACCCTGAGACCATGACTCAAGCTGAAATCAAGAGTCGGACCCCCAACTGACTGAGCCATGCAGGTGCCCAAGTACAGCATAGTGATATGACTGGACAAGTTTATATGTTACACTCTGCTCACCACAAATGTAGCTACCAATCTGTCACCATATAAGGCTATGTCACCATGCAATATCATTGACTATATTCCCTTTGCTGTACATTTTATCCTCTTACTCATTCCATACCTGGAAGGCTGTATCTCCCACTCTCCTCATCCATTTTCCTATCCCTCCCAACTCCCCTCTGGCAACCATCAGTTTTTTCTCTGTATTTATGGGTCTGTTTCTGCTTTGTTTATTCATTTGTTTTTTAGATTTCACATATAAGTGCATATGTCTCCGTAAAAGTGATTTTAGTATAATCACATTTTTTCATGTTAGCCCATCTCAGCATTCTCTTACTTTCAGCCAGGGACACTGAAATTTCTGTTCCTTTTTCTCAAGGCCCATGGGGACATAGGAAAAATTAGTTGAGGGCTATATAAGTAAACTTAATTTTAGGGGTGAATATCACTTTTTAAGGTTAATAAAATTATAGCCAGCAAATAAATATATGTCTCAGTTGTGTTTAAGGGCTTCTTAAAAGTGGAGGGAGTGGGATGGTATTAGAAACGAGGATATTAAGCTAAATAGAGGAAAAATAAATCTGCAGAGAGATCTATTCGTATCACAGGAAGAGGTTTCAAATGTGCGGATTTTAGGTAACATTGCCACCTTGTGGATTTTAGGATATTTCCTAGAGATGAAGTTTTGTATTTTATAATCGTAGATGTAAACTGGGGAGGGGCTCAGGTGGGATGGGTGATTAATATGGGTATTACCTCTAGTTATTTAAGTGGCAGACCAGATGCTGAGGGCTAGAAACTTTTTCCCTTGATTTACACTTTCTTAATATCTTTAAATTTATCTTTATTTCTTAAGATTTTTTCTTTAATCTCGTTATTGTTCTTGTTGAGATTATGGATTGATTTCAAGATTAGGTTGAATGTGTCCTAATGGGAAATTTAGGGATAGGGTGTGAATTCAGTAAGATCTTGGCTCTGATTTTCCTCTGTTCTTTGTTTATTACCAGTACAAGATCCTTAAGCTCTAGGAATGCATGCATCTTCCCTTCTAGCATTGTCTTCTGGCTAAGTGGGACTTTATAATTTATTTTGTGTTTGTGCTTGAGGATCTTATGTTTACCTTATTTCAGAAAGCAAATCCATGGCAGGAGCTTAACCTTGACTCACCACTTCAGCCAGTTCTTACCACGGATCTCACTGTAACTGTCTAGCCTGTGGCTCTAGAAGCACTAGATTTAAAAAAGGGGTAGGCCAGTTCCACATGACAGCATGGGGAAAAACAGTTTGACATACCACTTGCCCTGCTCATGGCAGTTCTGGTTGGGACTTGGACCCATTGGAGATCCAATTTTGCTTTTTTGTGCTCTTCTCTCTTCCCTTTATTATATATCCATCATCATTCTCCTGGTTCCCCCCACCTCCTTACTTTTTATTTATTAAATATTACTAGGGTAGGACTGGTTGATTAGTAATGTCAGCAAATACAGCTGATCTACAAGTGAAGCCCTTTGGCCATAAATTGTCAAAGCATTTAGTGGAATTGTTCTCAGTGGTAATAGGAAGTAGTCACAAAAGTGAAAGAAAGCTGCTGTAAGGAGAAGTCTTTTATAGAAACCTAAAGGTTTTAATGACCAAAAGTGTGTAAAAATAATGGTCCTTGTGTTAGAACATTCTCTTTGTCATCTTTTCTCATTCTAAGACACTTGTAAAAAGCTGCTGGGTAACTTCTTTTTTTGTTTTTTACACTTAAAAATTTTATTTTTAATTTATTTTTAAGTAATCTCTGCACCCAGTGTGGGGCTTGAATTTACAACCCAGAGGTCAAGAGTTGCACACTCTACCAACTTAGCCAGCCAGGGGCCCCTATTTTCTTTTTTGCTAAAATACTCCGTGTTTGGGGGCACCTGGGTGGCTCAGTCAGTTAAGCATCTACCTTAGGCTCAGGTCATGATCTCAGGGTCCTAGGATCGAGTCCCATGTCTAGCTCCCTGCTCAGCAGGGAGCCTGCTTCTCCCTCTCCCCCACCCCTCCGCTTGTTCGCTCTCTCAAATAAATGAAATCTTTTAGAAAAGTACTCTGTTTAAGGACTTTTAGTATAGGTCTGAGGAAATACACTCATTATTTTATTTATTTTTTTTTAGAGGGGGAGGAGGGGTAGAGGGAGAGAGAATCTCCAGCAGACTGCCTGCTGAGCATGGGGCTCGATCTCATAACTCTTGAGATCAAGACCTGAGCCAAAATCAAGAGTCAGACACTTAACCGAGTGAGCCACCGAGGTGCCCCTGAAATAAACTCATTTCAAAGTTTTATGAATTGTTGCACATGACTTTTAGTGTAGCCCGTATTTGCAGAATTAAATGAAAACTGTAATTTTCTCCCCATTTTATTAACTTTATTTTGAAATAATTTCAAACTTAGAGAAATTTCAAGAATAGACACAGAATGCCTATATACTTTTCACCCAGATTTGCCACTGTACTATTTTGCCACATTTACTTTATTGTTCTCCTTGGAGATGTGTAATTTTCTGACCATTTGAAAGTAAGTTTCAGATGGCTCCTTTTCTTCTCAATATTTTGCTGTTAATTCCTAAAAATAAGAACATGCACTTACAGCCACAGTGCAGTTATCAACATCAGGATATTTAACATTGACACACAATACTATTATCTACAAATCTTTTTTTTTTTTTTTTTAAGATTTTATTTATTTATTTGACAGAGATAGCGAGAGCAGGAACACAAGCAGGGGGAATGGGAGAGGGAGAAGCAGGCTTCCCCCCGAGCAGGGAGCCCGATGTGGGACTCGATCCCAGGACACTGGGATCATGACCTGAGCCGAAGGCAGACGCTTAACGACTGAGCCACCCAGGCGCCCCTTGGTAGCCATTTTTTTAATGATCCAGGTTCCAATCCAGGATCTTTTCGTTTTCGTCTTTAGGGTCTTTTTTAATCTGCAGTGGTTACATATGCATACCACACCCCACCCACCCAGCTGCTTTGTTTATGACATTGCCTTTCTGAAGAGTATATGCTGTTTATTTTTGTAGAATGCGCCTCAGTTTGTCTAAGGTTTCCTCATTGTGTACATTCTGATTGTGTTTCTCCGGCAGGAATACTACCTAAGCGACTTTGTGTCCTCAGTGCCTCACAATAGGAGGCTGTTTATGTCATTATTGGGAATGTTATTTTGATCACTTAAAGTGTTCACCAAGTTCTCCACTGTAAAGCTCTTTTCCTTTCCTACTTAAAAAAAAAAATCTGGTGAATTGTTATTTTTATTGGCGCAGAATCTATTTTACTTTTCAAGATAGTATGTGAATGCGTAAATATCTTTATAATCTCTGAGAAGATGGATGTTATCTTTATTATTTGTAATTATATAAGATTATTTTTGTGTATACATCAAAACGATTTGGAAATAGCACAGCAATTAATCAAGCTTGCCTGAATTGTATCAGTGTGATGTTTTCTTGATGTTGATCAGGAGATTTAAGACTGCTAATGCCATTTATTTGTATGTAATTTGCATAATTTAAAATAAACCTGTGGGGCGCCTGGCTGGCTCAGTCAGAAGAGCACTCAATGACTCTTGATCTTGGGGTTGTGAGTTGGAACTCCATGTTGGGTGTAGAGACTACTTAAAACTTAAAAAAACCGGAATTTTATTTAAAAGTCAGTTGTAGCATGTTTACCTACTGCTAAACTCGTAAGCTTGTGAGTGAGGTTAGTTGAAGACCTAGTGTTTGCTTCCTAGGAGCTTTTTGAGTTGGGACTAATTTACATAAAACAGGACAATGCAATTTAATTTTTAATTGTGGATGCAGGTTTAGAAAGACATTGAAGCTGTGGTGGTTAAGGAAGTCTCTAAGAAGGAAGGGGTATACCCTGAGGGGCAGAAGGCCAGATGTTCTTGGCTTAAAGAATAATAAAAGCATGGGACTGAGATTGAGTCAAGAAACACTGAAGAGTCCAGATTTTCTGAAGCCAAGTGTAGATTATTTTGTTCCATAATAGATGAGAGGTTAGGTAAATGGTATTCATCCAAATTACGAAAGACAAAACAGGTGTAGATGAGTTTAAAATTGATGAGAAGCAAGGTGCTGTTTAAAGTTTGACTTTGATCAACTGCAGAGATTTTGTTTTAATTGCAATTTTCCTATTATAAGCAGGATGTTTATTATCAAAACTTTGGAAGAGTATATAGGAAAGGCAAAAAAGTGAGGGGATTCAAAACTTTTGAGGTCTTTTTTATGTTGGATTGAATCTCTTGTTCTTGAATTGAGTTTGATTTCAAGAGAGGAGTGTATGGTGAGTTATTAAATTTGAAATTTCAAAATGACTTAAAGTTGAATTTATCCCCGAATTCCAGATACGTGAAATGGGACATCAGAAAAAGACAGCTGCTCGGGTCACCTGGGTGGCTCAATCGAGTGTCCAACTCTTGGTTTTGGCTTGGGTTGGGTCGTGATCTCAGGGTCCTCAGGGTCGTGGGATTGATCTGTGGGATTGAGCCCTTTGTGGGGCTCTGCACTCAGAACAGTGTGCTGGTCCCTCTCCCTCCCCCTCTGCTCCTTCCCCCACTCACGAGTGTGTCCACGCACTTTCTCTCTCAAATAAAATCTTTTAAAAAAGAAAAAGATAACTGCTCTTTCTGAATACTATTTTTATATCTATGGGTTAATTTATTTGGGGGTAGTCCATCACAAAATTTCACTTTGTTGACTTTTACATAAATATTTGTTAATAATATGGTGTTAAGAAAGAGCCTATATAGTATATGGCCCTAGGTTTGAATTCTGGTTCTTATTAGGTAATACTGGTCAAGGAACTTTTTGAGCTTTAGTTTTCTTAGGAATAATACAGTCCCTGCAGCATGGTTATGAAGATCATTATTATTTACAGTATCTGGAACATGGAAACCCATTAAGTGGTAGTGGCTATTCTTTTTAGTAGGAATCATACTTTACCTTGGGTAAATGGGAGCAGATGATTCTACTCAAGCAGATTGATGAATCAAGTGTAAGTTCAGGCCTGTGTGCTCCTAACCACTTACTGTTTTTGCTTTTAAAAGGCATGTGGATTGAGGGACGCCTGGGTGGGTTAAGCAGCTTGACGTTTGATTTTCACTCAGGTCATGATCTCAGGGTCATGAGATGGAGTCCTGTGTTGGGTTCTGCACGGGCATGGAGCCTGCTTAAGATTCTCTCCCTCTGAAAAATGAAGGGGGGGGAATCGGAGGGGGAGACGAACCATGAGAGAGTATGGACTCTGATAAACAAACTGAGGGTTCTGGAGGGGAGGGGGGTGGGAGAATGGGTTAGCCTGGTGATGGGTATTAAAGAGGGCACGTATTGAATGGAGCAGTGGGTGTTATACGCAAACAATGAATCATGGAACACTACATCAAAAACTAATGATGTAGTGTATGGTGATTAACATAATAAAATAAAATTTATTTTTTAAAGATTTTATTTAACAGCTAGAGAGAGAGGGGCAGTGAGAAAGGGAACACAAGCAGGGGGAGTGGGAGAAGGAGAAGCAGGCTTCCTGCCAAGCAGGGAGCCTGATGCGGGGCTTGATCCCAGGACCCTGGAACCATGACCTGAGCTGAAGGCAGTCACTTAAACCAACTGAGCCACCCAGGCGCCCCTAAAATAAAATTTAAATAAATAAATAAAAAAGATTCTCTCCCTCTCCCCCTCCCTCATTCCCTCCTTCTCTTAAATAAAAAAGACACATGGATTGGGTCATAGTTTAAAAGATACTAAGGCTGTTGAGGATAAACTTATGAAAGGTACATGAAGAATGATTTTTACTAAGAAATGAGCATTTAGATTTATTTCAGGGAAAACTTAAGTATGGAAGTCAGTTTTCAAAATCCATCTCTAAGTGGATTTTAAACTGTCCCTAGCGGGGGCGCCTGGGTGGCTCAGTCGTTAAGCGTCTGCCTTCAGCTCAGGTCATGATCCCAGAGTCCTGGGATCTAGCCCCACATCGGGCTCCCTGCTCTGTGGGAAGCCTGCTTCTCCTCCCACTCCCCCTGCTTGTGTTCCCTCTCTCGCTGTGCCTCTCTGTCAAATGAATAAAATCTTTAAATTAAAAAAAAAAAGTCCCTAGGGGAAGAGGATAATTTTTTTTGCTATAGATTAAGAGCTTTCTATATGTCAGCCCATTAATTTTCATACAGCCCTGTGAGATGGGTCTCCTTACTTCACAAAAAAGGAAATTTGAGGCCTATGAATATGCTTAAGGCCTTAGGACTAGTATGGGATGACTCTAGTACTGTTAAGAGTTTTTTTTTTTTTTTTTTTTAAAGATTTTATTTATTTATTTGAGAGCGAGAGAGCACATGAGAGGGGGGAGGGTCAGAGGGAGAAGCAGACTCCCTGCCGAGCAGGGAGCGCGATGTGGGACTCGATCCCGGGACTCCAGGATCATGACCTGAGCCGAAGGCAGTCGCTTAACCAACTGAGCCACCCAGGCGCCCTGTTAAGAGTTTTTTTAGTATACTTTATATGCTCCTTCCTTTCTTTAGGCTTTTGATGCATGTTTGAGTTACTTCCATTAGGCCCATATTTTGGGGGATTGACGAGTATTAGCCTAAGCCAACTGTAATTGGAAAACATCTGTTGTAAGTAATGTAAGAAATTTTAACGTCAAAGAAAAATAATTTTGTATTGGGATTGAGTGTTTACTACTTTGGTTTAAAATATAGGAAGTAAAAGCTTTTATTTGTGAGGTATATTCTATTTAGCACAAATAACTAAATTTCTTTTGAGTTATTTATAAAGTTTTAATTCTTTAGCATGTTCAGATAAGTTTTAACTAACCATTTCGATTTTTTTTTTAACCTCTGTAGGAACGTCAAGGTCGTGGCAAATAAAAGGCAGTTCTGCACAAACTGCAGCAACGGTTGCATCTGCATATCCTATGAGGAAAAAAATGACCTTCAAGAGAATTAGGACTTTTTTCTTAATTTCATTGACTTCAGAGACGATTGCAGACTTGCAGTTTAAGTATTGGAATTTCACAAAAGACATAGGACTTAACTGGAAAATGAAAAAAAAAAGAAAAAGAGAAAACTAAACAAAAAATCCCTCTAGGTAGTTTAGGTGAAAAATGTCCCTTTTATTTTGGCTTTGGTTGTGATTTCAGAGCATAATGCTTTGTTTTTTTGTCTTTCTACTATGTTTTCCGGATTTTAAAGTCCGTAAGTGCATACAGTTTTCTCTAATTTTTAAACCCTTTCCTCTCCCCATTTTGACATTTGCACTTGGAGAACACTTGAGTTTAGAAGATTTTGGGCCTCCACCCCAGAAAGTGGGAATTTGGTTTTTCCCTTCCGAACTGGAAGAACATTTTTATGAAGAATTTTTGTCTTGGAGAATTTAACAGTGTTACCCAAGGTTGTGTCTTTAAGGGTGGTTCATTTTCTCTGACCCTTTGTTACTCAAAGTAAAGTACTAGGAGTCCTAAGAAATTTCTGTTCTTGTACATTATACTGATTAAGTCAGGATTAATTTGATTTCAAAGCTAAGAACAGTGGTAAAAACTTGTTTACAGAAATGCATTTTGGAAGAGAAAAATATTGTAAAACGTGTAGTGAATGTTTCTTCAGTTTATTGTTCAGCCAATGAGGAAAGGGCATTGCCTTTCTTTTTACCATTAATCACTTCTCAATAAACGTGAGATCCTGTTGAGCATCACTTCTAGTACTATTTATTAGTATGATTTGAGTCTCCTACGTTTTATGAAAGATTCGGAGTGTAAGGACTTGTACGAGATGAGATGGCAACTGGTTTTAGAAAGTTTGCTGAAATGAAATAGTTCAGGCTTGCTTTTGTATCCAGGGCTGGACAACTGTGACCTCTGTAAAGAAAAAGGTGGGCCAGAATTCATAATGCTTCCCAGAGAAGGTCGAGCCACTACTAAATCATTCAGCAAATATATATATATTTTTAAAGATTTTATTTATTTATTTGACAGAGACACAGCGAGGGAGGGAACAGGGGGAGTGGGAGAGGGAGAAGCAGGCTTCCCGCGGAGCAGGGAGCCCGATGTGGGGCTCGATCCCAGGACCCTGGGATCATGACCTGAGCCGAAGGCAGACGCTTAACGACTGAGCCACCCAGGCGCCCCTCATATTTTCTCAATATTAGATTGAAGTTATTTTTTGGTAACAATACCACAAGAGTCCCGGGCCCTTCTCACTGCATTATATCAGGATACATAATGTTCATATGTCTTAACTACTGGTGATGCTGACTTTGATCACGTGGTGCTAAGGTGGTGTCTGCCAGGTTTCTCCATCGTATAGTTAATTGATTTTCCCTTTGTAATTAAGTAACTCGTGGAGGGGTATACTTTAAAACTATCAATCTCTGGTTCGCTAATTTTGACATCTGGATTGTTATTGCCTACAACAAACATTACTGTGGCGGTTGCCAAATGTTTATTTGCTAGATCTATTCTACATTTATGCTAATTCGAATCCTACTGTAAGGAGGAGCTGTGCTTTCTCCCCATTTTTAAAAAATTTGTTATCAGTGTTGACTCAGGTATATTTAATTCCGTGGGTCAATGCTGTCATTTATTTTTTGTTGCTCAAGTTGTCCCAGCTTTGGCAATTGGGAGCTCCTTTAAGTTGGCTCTTGTGTCTTTTTCACATGTCCTCGATGTTTTTTTGGAGCCCTTCCTTACTTTCTGATACAGTGTATCTAGATAGATGTTCCGCAGCTGGTCTTGTATTTTCTCTGCCCCGGCTCCATTTTTCCAAGGAATAAAAGGTTCCTTTTATTGGAGAAATTTAGAAACCATCCCTTGATTTTTTTTTAAAGCAGTTCTTTAAATTGTACAAGATTATTAGAGTTTATCTTACTGATGTAGGTGGAAAATGATATAGCCTGACAAACACCTAATTACTTCATTTCTACTCTTGTCTCAAAGCACTGTGTATATATGAATCTTCTGGAGTTATGGAGAGGCCCAATGAATGTGGGTTGGCTTGTGCCCTTCCATAATTTCTTTAATCTAATAAATAGAGACCCAAAATGTTGGAAGATCTGGTTTCCACCCCACCTAAACTATTTGAGAGGTTCAGAGGTATTTCTACCTGCAAGAAAATAAATGGTCATATACTAAAGTTTTCAGTTTTTCATTAGAGTTAATATGAACTTGGATATTGCCGATTATTTTTACTTTTATTTGAAAAATGATTTACAGACAGTTCCTGATTTATGATGGTTCAAATTAAAATTTTTCAACTTTATGCTGGTGCGCAAGGGATAGGCATTCGGTAGAAACCGAACTTGGAATTTTGATCTTTTCCCAGGCTAGCAATATGCCCGAAGATATTTTCTCATGTTGCTGGGCAGGGCTGCTGCTGTCAGTCCCATCGCATGATCAGGAGGGTAAACAAACAGATAACACTTACAACCATTTAGTGCCCACACAACCATTTTGTTTCTCACTTTTAGTAAGGTATTCAATAAATTACGAGTTATCCATCACTTTATTATATAATAGGCTTTATGTTAGATGATTTTGCCCAACTGTAGGCTAATTCTGAGCACATTTAAGATAGGCCAGGCAAAACTATGATGTTTGGTAGGTTATGTGTATATATATTTTTAAAGTTTTTTTTTTTTTTTTAAGTAATCTACATCCAAGGTGGGGCTTGAACTCACAATCCCAAGATCAAGAGTTGCATGCTCTACAGCCTGAGCCAGCTTTTGTCAGGACCCAACCCCATCTTAAGTCGAAGATGTGTATTTGAAATGTGGTTTGTGTGATAAATGTGGGACCCTTCTGATAAAGAGTAATAGTGTCTTGTAGGATTCATTTTTTTTTTACAATTTGTTTACAACTGATCCCCCCTCCCCCGCCCCCGGAAGTAATGCCCCATACGACTGTGTGTTTCACTTATCGTTAGTGGTTTCTGGGCAGCTGGTGACGCTCCTTACCTTTAAGAAGTCTTTAGAATTTTTTTTTTTTGAGATTTTTTTTTTTTTAAGATTTTATTTATTTGAGAGAGAATGAGAGAGAGCAGGAGAGGGGGGAGGGTCAGAGGGAGAAGCAGGCTCCCCGCCGAGCAGGGAGCCCGATGCAGGACTCAATCCCGGGACTCCAGGATCATGACCTGAGCTGAAGGCAGTCGCCTAACCGACTGAGCCACCCAGGCGCCCGAAGTCTTTAGAATTCTTAATATTTATTATATCTACTGTGCTTGCATGTGGGGAAACCTGAGGTGGTTGTGGGGTAAAGTCTCCACAGCGAGATTAAGTGGATTGGGGAAGGTCTCACAAACCTGCACGGCTCTGCTTCCAGGTTCCCAGGACTGGCTCTGCAGCCGGGACTGGCTCTGCAGCCCGGCCTGCGGGGTGAGCTTAGGACCCGACCTCCCCGCTCCGCCCACCCGGCCGCTGGGTTAGGACACTGGACGGCGCGTGCGCAGCGCCCGCCGCCGCGTCGTTGGCCCCGGCCTGGTGGCCTGCAGGAGGGCCAACCTAGGTCCTGCTAACCTGATTCTCCGTATTCCCGCGACCCCACTAGCTCTAGCCCGCTGCGGCCCGAGGGCCCGCTCTGCATACCCTCGTTTTTGTACGCTCTTCCCCTGCCCTGACCGAAGGGCTATTTTACTGCCAGAAACGGTTTAAGATGGGGTTGGTCCCCCTGAGCCAAACCCCTTACCTTCACCGGTGAGCTAGGTAGCCCGAGGGACGGGGAAATGGGATTTGGCGCACCCTTCTAACAGCGCAAAGATGACTTCAGTGTCACGCATGGTTTATTGTTTGCTTTTACCTTTTTTTTTTTAAGATTTTATTTATTTATTTGAGACAGAATGAGAGATAGAGAGCATGAGAGGGGGGAGGGTCAGAGGGAGAAGCAGGTTCCCTGCTGAGCAGGGAGCCCGATGCGGGACTCGATCCAGGGACTCCAGGATCATGACCTGAGCCGAAGGCAGTCGCTTAACCAACTGAGCCACCCAGGCGCCCCTGCTTTTACCTTTTAAAATAATCCTCAAACGTGTGACTGGCTGGCAAAAGGTTGGAAAGCTATTACTCTGGACCCACCTGCTGGCCATGAGCGCTGTTCCCCTGCTCAAAAAAGAAAAAAGTTAAGAATTGCCCTCCACCCCCCCAAAAGAATTGCCCTTTAAGGGGAAGCTCCTTGAAGAAAGTATGAATTTTGCTGCTTTGTCCAGGGTTTCGCCTGCGTGTACTCCTCTGTGTTTTCCATTTCTTCCGCCTGGATTTTGTGAGCCCCTGTGGGCTGCTATTGTTGGGCACCGGGAAAGGGAAATGAGTAAGATTCTTGTCCTCTCAGAATTCAGTTTAAGGATTACACTGTAATACTGTTTGGAGTTGTGGGAGATAGAGGGCGCTTCAAGAAGAGAAGAGGGGCATCTACCCAGAAGATTGCCCTTTCTGTATTGGATTTTCTTTCTTGCCTTTTTCTTTCTCGGTGGAAACCACACGAGCCCCTTGCCTCTTCATCTTGCTTCACAGCGGCCGCTCTCACTCGGAGGCACGCCACTCTGCTCCGGCATTAGTGAGCTCTGGGATGTTCGGCGAGTCAGCGAATCGCTCTGCACAATTTCCTCTTTGGAAAGAGGAAGCTAGTTGATGTATGATTTTTGCAGGGATTTAAATTCATTTTAACTAGTAGCGCTTTTCTGATGAAAGAAACGAAATAAACCAGATAGTTACATATATAGCATAAAAAGGTGTATATCTTGGTATAGCGGTTTGCTATTTACTCTTATAAACTTAAAATTTTTTTGCTTTATGACATATAAAAACTATATGTAGCATGTGTGCATTCCTAAATATATATAATCCCATAATTTTAAATTATTTTACAAAAATGGAAAAATACCAAACCATCTGCAGTGTCCTCCTTTACCCCCCTCCCGACCCCCCCGCAATCACAATTCCATGAATTTCCTATTTTGGTTTGCTAAAGGACACAGGTCTTCTATGACAATCTAATATGAATGTCCTTTTAGCATCCTGAGGTGAGCAGCAGCCCAAGGGCCTACACCTCTGTCATCAAAAGCAACTTGGCAGAAGCCTGTCCTAAACTTGTTCCTCTGGAATCCAAACTTTTCCAGATTTCTTCTTCCCCAAAGCCTTTCAACTTGAAGTTAGACACTCCATTTTTACATGAATGGCATTCCAAATCAAGGGAAGTATAGGGCATGATTGGTCAGGTGGGTGAAGAGTAAGCCAGCCAGGACTGGATAGGGAGGGTAGTGTGGGGAAGGCTGCTGCTATATGCCAGGCAGAGTTCTAGGCACCTGGGGGGACACAGAAAATGAAAAGCTCCTGCTTTCAGTGGGACTTTAATTCCGGTGGAGAGACAAATTTGTCAGGTGATGATGAGTGCTTCAGAGAAAATAACACAAGATAAGCGTCTGAGGCTGGAAGAGCATGCCAGCAGAAGTCCAGAGAAGCGAGAGGGAAAAATAAGTTGGGTAAGACTTTGAGAAGAAATCACCCACTTTTGACAAAAGTGGATCCACTTTTCATTCTACCTCACCATGCCTCCCATTCCATTTCTTGACCATAATCCGCCTCCCACCTTGTACTCACCATCAACTCCCTTGCCCCTTTCTCTCACTTCATCCATTTTAACTGACAAACCATAGTCCAGGTTACATGCAACTCTTTCACTACCTGTTCCTGTGCCATTCAGAGTGGTTGGAGAGAAACATGCAACGAGGGTCCTATTTTAAATTCATGATCATCAGTCTCAGGAGCGGAATCACCAACATTTCCCCCTCTATTCACTTTCCTACTCACGAGATTAATCATTTCATACCTTCTCCCTTTCCTGAAACCTCTAGCACCTCAGATCCTACATTTACTCTCAGTTAAGACTTTACTTCCTACTTGACTGAGGAAGCTGAAGCAATCAGAATGAAACATCACAGACTCCCTCCACTACATTTACTCACGTAACATTGTAGATCAGTGTTTCTTGAATCCTGGTCTCCGGGCCAGCAGCATTGGCACCCTGGGGAGCTTGTCAGAAAGGCAAATTATTGGGCCCCACTTCAGACCTAGTAAATCACAAGTTCAGGGGGTGAGGCCCAGCAAGCTGTGCTTTAATCTGTGCTCCAGATGATTCTGATGAACCTCCTAGTTTTGAGAACCATGCCCTTGGACTATGAATGTTTCTGTCTAGAAAATCCCTCCAGCTGTGCACCAGACCTTCATCTCTCACCAACTCAACAACATGGCTCCATCAAATCTCCCCTCTTCCATATCCCAATTTTACTTCTTTCTATTGGATCATTCCTGTCAGCATACAAACATGCTGTTGTTTCTCCTGTTTCTTCGGCCAGTGACCGCCCATTTCTCTATTCTTTGCAGCAAAACCCCAAAGAGGAAGCTGTTACTCACTGGCTCCATTTCTCCATCCATTCTCTCTAATCCACTCCAATCAGGCTTTCATCCTCTTCATCCCATTGAACTGGTCTTGTCAAGGTCATAAGTGACATCACGTTGTTAATTTTCAGGCCTCATCACCTATAAACAGCATGTGGCATTGTTTCCTCCTTGATACCCTTTCTTCACTTGGATTCTAGCACAGAGTACCTCCTCTGATTTTCCTCGTTTCACTGGGTGTTCCTACTAGTCTCCTTGACTGGTTCCTCTTCTGCTTTGTGTCCTCTCCATACCGGAGTAACCCAGGGCTCAGTCCTTGACCCTCTACACTCACTAGATTTCATCCAGTCCTGTGGCCCTGAACACCATTCATGTGCCCACAATTCCCAACTAGAATCAGTTCAAATGTGTCTCCTGAACTCTGGTATATTCGACTGCCAGCTCGGCCTGTCCACTGGATGTCTCAGCAGCAGTTCAAACCCAGCACTTCCAAACCCAAGCCCCTTCCTTCCTCATCTACCCCATCTCCTTTAGTAAAAAATTCATCTCTTCCATTTCTCAGTCCAAATCCTGGGAGTAATGTTTGATGCCCTTTCTCATATCCTGTATCATATTTGTCAGCAAGTCTTATTGGTTGAACACTTCTTGCCACATCTACGGGCCAAGTCACTATCCTCTCTCACCTTGATTGCCACAATCTTGAAGCGGGTCTCACTTCCACTTTTGCTTCCCACACTCTGTCCTCCCACAGCAGCACAGATCACCCCACTTCTCCGCTTACACCCTCTCAGAGCTCCCATGTCACTCAGAGTAAAGGCCAGAGCCTTCTGGGGCTCACAAAGCCTAGGCAATCTGACCTCCATTCCCACATTCATCGCACTGTTCTCCGGGCTTACGTCTGCACTCTTCTCATCTGTTCCACTCACCCTGGCCTCCCCGAGACCCTTCAAACATGTCAGGTTCCTGTCAGAGGGGCTTCGCCCAGCTGTGTCTTTCACCTAGAACAACACTTTTCTTCATACATCTGCAAGGCCCACTCACTCCGTCACCTCCTTCAGGTTCCTCAGCAGGGTTGTCTTTTTCGTGAGGTCTCTCCTGACTACCCTGTTTACATTCGCTATGTCCGTCTCCCACACTGCCCGTCTCCCTTGCTCCAGGCTTACAGTAGGCAGCGGTGGGCCTGAAATTACACCCACCCCAGTCTGTCTCTTGCCATTCTGAGGTGGGGAGTCAAGAAAGCTAAAAGAAAGAAAGAAAGAAAGAAAGAAAGAAAAGAAAGAAGAAAGAAAAAGAAAGAAAGAGGGAAGGAAGGAAAGAAAGAAAGAAGAAAGAAAAACAAAGGAGGAAAGGCAAGCTGATAAAAAGTTGTCAAGCAGGGCGCCTGGGTGGCTCAGTTGGTTAAGCGACTGCCTTCGGCTCATTTACTTTAAAATTCAGCTCACTACTTATTTTCTGTTTGCATCCTGGAGTCCCTGGATCGAGTCCCGCATCGGGCTCCCTGCTCGGCAGGGAGTCTGCTTCTCCCTCTGACCCTCCCCCCTCTCATGTGCTCTCTCTCATTCTCTCTCTCTCAAATAAATAAATAAAATCTTTAAAAAAAAAAGTTGTCAAGCAGTTTTAAAAATTGTATCAGTAATTTCAGGTTAACAGAATTTTTAAGATACAATTTCTATCTTTAAATTCCAACTCCTGCTTTCCTAGAGTGATAGGAGCACTGACCAGGGAGCCAGAAACCTTGGAATCTCGGCCTGGACCTGTCACTAAGGAGCGCTGTCCCTGTGGCAAGCCAGGCATTAGGCTTGGTCAGCTTGGAAAAGAGAGGGAGCTGGGCCCAGTGACTTACGAGGTTCACCCACCCACCTCCAATCCTGTGAACTCTACGCCAAGATAAGCCCAGCGCTGTCGATGTTTCTCATGCCCCCCCACCAAGGCTGTCGCCCTCCCCTGCCCAGGCTACCTCCTCAGCCTCCTTACTGATCTCCCCTGTTCGCTCTTGCCCTCTAATCCATACTTTTCACATCACTGCCTAAGCGAAGTGTTATTGCAAATATAAATGCCCATTTCTCTCTTGAGCCCTCCACTGGCTTTCCCGTTGCACCTGGAACCCCCCCCACCCCATGCCCCTTACTCGGGCTTGCGAGGCCGCGGCCCCTCTGGTTCTGTGCTTCCTCTACCTCAGCTTGTTGCAGTCACCGTGGTTTCCGGCCGCTCCAATAACCGAGCTCACTCCTGCCTGGACAATCCTCTGTTTTGCGTGCGCGTTCTTCCTCCTCCCTCGTGTTCCCCTGGTGGATTCCCTCTTATATTTAAGGACTCAGCCTCAGTGTCATTTCCTAAGTGCGAACTTCCTTTCCTGACCATCTTATCTAAAGCCAGATCTCCCTTGTTACTTTAAAATTCGGCTCACTACTTATTTTCTGTTTGCATCTTCACATTTCTCACAATGCAACATTATTTTCAGTCAGGCAATACTCACACAGTGGGATCCCATACCACTGAAAAAAAGATAGAAATCTTTGTATTGATGTAGAATGAGGTCTTAAGATAAATTGTTAAGTGAAAAAAAACCCAAAGCGCAGTACAGAGTGTGTCGAATACCACCATTTGTGTGATAAGGCAGGGGGAGGATGTATTTGCTTGTATATACATAGGTTATCTCTGGGTGGGTGCGGAAGAAACCAATAACATTGCTTTTGCCTCTGCGGAGGGGACGAGAGGAGTGGGAGGCTTTTCACTGTGTATCTTTTTGTATTTGGAATCACATGAAGTACTACCTATTAAAATTGAGTATTTGAAAGTTGTGTACTTGCTCTGTTTCCTATCTCCCTAAGGAGAATATAAATGTCCTGAGAGTGTATACCATGGCCTTTTGTGTTCCCTATTATGTCCTCAGCACTTAAAACCATGTCTGGCACCTACTAGTACTCAGTAAGTACAGATGAATGAATGAAAGAATGAAGGTCTCTCCCAGCTCTAACCTCCTGGTTTCAACCTTAGGGCCTCAAGAATATAAGACATGGATTCCAGGACTCAGCCATTCAGAGGCACCCAGAGAGATACTGGTTTCTTCTGCGGTGTGGTGTACTGTTTTTCTTCGTTGTGATCAATAAGCTTAAAAAAAAAAAAAGTGACCGGGAGTGTGTGGAGGGTGGGATGTGGAGGACCTGCCTGGCACAGATGTGCTTCCAAGTGAGAGCCCAGGTAGCCACAAGAGGGCAACGTCCTGCTCAGCTCATGCCCCAGTCTTGGCCTCGGGGGTTGGCAGCCTCAGGGACAAGCTAAAGAGGCCCTTTCCCGCCATCTCAAAACATTCAGGATCACAGCTCCTAGCACACTCCAGTTATGAGACTGTCTTCTGCATTAGATTCTAAACTCCCTGAGCTCAGGAGCTGACTTTGTCTTGCTCGCCAGTATACTCAGAGCCTGGCATAGAATGAACAAAAGAAAGAATGAATGAAAGATTAAATATTGAATGAGAGAACTCCAAGAACAAGGAGAGAAAGCCTGGAATCAGGAGCTGTCATACCTAAGGTCGCCAGCAGGTGGCACTACAGGAACGTTTTTGAGTTGTCTCAGGCTCGCTCTCTTTCCTTCTTTCTCTCTCTCTTTCATTCTCTTCCTTCCTTCCTTTCAATATTTTATTTATTTGTCAGAGAGCGCGAGAGCATAAGCAGGAGGAGTGGCAGGCAGAGGGAGAAGCAGACTTCCCGCCGAGCAGTGGGACTCGATCCCAGAATCATGGGATCATGACCTGAGCCGAAGACCCTTAACCAACTGAGCCACTCAGGCGTCCCTCTTTCTTCTTCTTTCTTTCTTTCTTTTTTTTTTTTTTTTTAATTTTTATTTATTTTAGAGGGAGAGCAGGAGCAGGGAGGGGCAGAGGGAGAAGGAGAGACAGTCCCAAGCAGGTTCCACCCTCACACGGAGCCTGACGGGGGGCTCTATCTCAGGACCCGGAGATCACCACCGCAGCCGAGACCAAGAGTTGGACGCTTAACCGACTGAGCCACTCAGGTGCCCCAGCCTGAGCCTTTCAGCGTGGAACCCACAGCCCTATTTTGACCAAGAGAAGGAGTAGCTGATTTTTGACAAATTCACTAAGTCCTCCAGTTGGCATCAGGGACTGTAAGAAGAGGCAGATCTGGAACAGGGAGCTAGAAGCCCCGCATAGAAATCAACACTACAGGGCAACCCTCTTGGGTCCCCATCCTCCTCCAGAGCTTTGTATTATCACTCAACAAACTTTGCTTTACTATCACTCAATAAACCTTGCTTTGCTGCCCACCAAAAAAAAAAAAGAAGAAGAAAAAGAAAAAGAAAGAAAGAAATCAACACTACATAGGAAGACAAGTGCTATTCTGACCCTTAGGAGCCTGACAAGGACGTTTTAAATTTGTTTGAGGCATTTGGGGAAAGTTCACAGAGGAAGTGACATCTGAAGTGGGCCTTGAAATTGAGGAGTATTGGGGCGCCTGGGTGGCTCAGTCGGTTAAGTGTCCCACTCTTGGTTTCAGCTCAGGGTGGTATGATCGAACCCAGCATCAGTGCTCAGCGCAGAGTCTGCTTGAGATTCTCTGCCTCTGCCCCTTCCTCTGCCCCTCGCCCTTCACCCCTCACCTCACTCACGCACGCTCTCTCTCTCTCTCTCTCAAATAAATAAATAAAATATTAAAAAAAAAAAGAAAGTGAGGAGGATTTATGCAGTTGGAGGACATTCTAAGTGGAGGGAATAGACTCATGGGAAATTGGGAGAATAGCGAATTGACAAGGATGGCTGGGTTTTCCCAGTTTGCTGGGAGATAAAAGGGTAAAGAAAAAATTCTGCTCTGAGAGTTTACATTTTTTTTTTTTTAAGTAAACTCTACACCCAGCATGGGGCTCAAACTCTTGGCCCGAAATCAATAGTCACATGCTCTACTGACTGAGCCAGCCAGGAGTCCCAAGAGTTTACATTTTTGATTAAAGAACAAAAGACTTAGGAGATTAACTAATGCAACGCATACAGTAGGGGCTCAAGAAATAGTCAATGGATTGAGATTTATGTGTCAGGTAAATAGTAGAGGCTCAATAAACATGCTGAATGAATGAATCATGGAACTTTGGGTGGTTTCTTTGCTAAATCACATGTCCTTGCTGATGCTTTAAGACCTTGTTTTCCAAGATTCTTCCCCTCTGTGTCCAATGCTCTTCACAGGCAGCATTTCTCTCTGCCAAAGACAAGAAACCCTGACCCCAAGGGGAAAGGGTTGCAATAACCTGTGAGCTCCCTGGCATCCACAGCCTTACAGAGAATTCCCAAGTCCTGTCCCTAGAACATAGTCTCCTTCCTTTGGACTAGATAACAGTAATCATCAGTTATATTTTTATACCTGATGTTATCCATCACCTCCGTGTTGCTAAATCAACTGGACACATTTCCATCCTCATTTTTACGTGATTCGGAGGACTGCTTCTTTCTCCAGACACTCTCCTTCCTACCTGGGTGACCCGTGCTCTCCAGTTTGCCACCTGCCTCACTCCTCTTCTTGGTTTCATCTGCCAGCTTCTCTGGCTCCTCTCTGTAGCCATTAAAGGTTGAGTTCTGGGCCCTAGCCTCCTCTGCTTTATCCTTTCCCTGGATGAGCTCATTCTTGCCGAGGTTTCAATTACCGTCTAGATGTCAACACGCCTCAGCTCTCTCCCGAGCCCTCTCTTGGAGCATCAGCCCACACATCCAACAGCCAAGTTGACTTTTTCACTTGGGTGTCTCTTGGGCATCTTAATCTCGACATGTTTAAGAACCCCTCATCTTCCCCACCTGCTCCCCCTCCGGGGTCCCTATCATGGTGCACAGCTGCATCACGCAGCCCGTGCTTGCGTCCGGAAGCCTGTGTGAGTCATCCTTGACTCAAGTCCTGATCCTCCCACCCCCTCAATATCTCCCGAGACCTTCCACTGCTCTCCATCCCCAGCACTGCCATTATCTAGAGCTGCCCCTTCTGGGGGCCATTCTCTCCTCAGTAGCCGAGGTGACTTTTTAGAAATGCAAATGAGATCATGTTACGTATCAAAATTCTTCAAATACCCTCCCATTTCTCTTATATAAAATCCAAGACCTTTAACCATGACCTTCAAGACCCCGTATGATCTGGCTAATGCCCACATTTCAGGCTTCATCTCTTGCTGCTCTTTTCTCCATGCTACTTCAACCAGGTTGAATTTCACTTAAGCATTCATTCATTCATTCTACCAGGTATTTATACTTCCATTTAAGCAT
>NW_023270447.1:72638813-72736836 GCF_011800145.1 Mirounga leonina | reverse complement strand
ACCAGGTATTTATACTTCCATTTAAGCATTCATTCATTCATTCATTCATTCATTTGGGCAACCAATATCTGTGCCAGATGTGGTCCTAGGTACTTGGGTGTGAACAAGGCAAATGGTTTTGTCCTCATGGAGCATCGTGTTTTCTCTTCCTGCCTCAGGCTCTTCTCACATGTGGCTCCCTCTGCCTGAACTCCCCCCTCCAACATACACACTTTACTCCCCTTAACCTTCTAGCTTCTGAACTTCCCAGTTCATCATTCAGGCCAAAATTAAGTGCCATTTCCTCTCCGAAGCTTTCCCAGACCTCTCCGGCTCAGTCAGGAACCCCTGTTGTAGATTCCCACAGTCCTGAACTTGTCCTTCATTATTCATGTCTGTTTTCCCTGCAGGACCAGAGGCTCTAAGAGACGGAGAACCAGGCCTGCTTCGTTCACTGGTACCGGGCACTCTGCTGGGCTCCTATCACGAACTCCGTACCTACTGCTTGAATGAAAGCACATGTCCTTATCATTTGGATCTGCTTTTTCAAAATATTTGAGGATGACATCTTAAATGTTGCCACAGACACAGCCCTGCTACTCAGTCTTGTATAGTCACGTCTGCCTTGTGCCAAATGCTGTGCTTTGAAGGAGACTATTGATCCTGACATTTCCCTGGCTCAAGAAAGCAACACCCAGCCTGCACAGAGATTTGCCCCTAAAGCCCTTTCCCTCAGTCAGCTTGTCCCACAGAAAGGTGGCTCATGGATCAAAGAACACAGGCCTCACCTTGAGAGGGATTCTCATCTCCAGCCTTGGCCACTTGCGAGTTATATGAACAGGTCATTCAACGTTTCTGACCCTCAGCCTTCCTCCCTGTGAAGACGGGCATCATAATCCATGCATTGCTGGGCTGATGGGAGGGGACTACTCTTGTTAGCTTTTCTCCTAACCACAAGGCCATGTGTGTTCTTGGTTAGCCGTCTGGCTACTGGGTCAGAGACACCAGGGTCTGGGTCTTGGCCCTGTCACTTCATAGTAAGCTGACCATGGGGGAAGTAACATAACATCTGAGCCTCAGTTTCCTAATGTAGAAAATGGGGACAGAGTCACACCTGCATCTAGGGTTGTGGTGGGCACTTATATGAAGTTAATGTGTACAGAGGACTCAGCCCAGAGCCTGGCATATGGTAAATGCCCAATGTATGTGCATAGTATCATGACAGAGATGTAAGGGGGACAGAGAAGTGGGGTCCACGGTTCTGATCTTCACCGATGAATTCATTTGGGAACTATTATAATCTAATTTGTGGAGGGTCCTGAGGGAGGTGCCATTGGACATGGATCCCACTCCCAAGTCTAGTAGAGGAGAGAAAACATGTCTATAATTAAGGAGGATTTCATGTGCCAAGTGAGACATTTTATTAAAAAAAAAAAAAAAAAAGCCGGGGCGCCTGGGTGGCTCAGTTGGTTAAGCGTCTGCCTTCGGCTCAGGTGATGATCTCAGGGTCCTGGGATCGAGTCCCGCATCGGGCTCCCTGCTCCTTGGGAGCCTGCTTCTCCCTCTGCATTTCTCTCTTGCTGTCTCTCATGAATAAAAAAAAAAAGCCAGAAGACTTAAAAGCTTATTGAATGAAAGAAGCTAGAAGTAAAAGAGTATATATTACATGATTCCATTTTTATGAAGTTCTAGAACTGGCAAAACAATCTGTGGTGATGGAGGTCAGCAGAGGGGTTCCTATTAGGGTACTGTCTGGGAGGAAGTATGAGGGAACTTTCTGGAAATGTTCTGTGTCTTCATCTGGATAGTGGAACCCTGGGCATAAGCAAAATATGTAAAACTTCAACCGAAGGTACACTTGAGATTTGTGCACTTTACTGTATATAAATGATAATTGAAAAAAAAATTGTGCCAGAGGAGTTTAGAAAAGGGAGCAATTTCTTCTAGCTTAAGTGGACTTAAGTGCAAGGAAGAAATGGCCTCTCTCTCTCTCTCTCAGGGGCTCAGTCACAGAAGATCTAAACAAATCACTTCAACTTACCTTAATGGAGTCAGGAATCATCAGTAGGTGGTTTTGGAGATTATTCGTTGTTTACAATGCAAAAAAAAAAAAGTTTAAGATTATATAATTGCAAAAGTCATATTCAGGGAGGTAATTATCAAGTGTAACATGAGTGTTCTATTTTTGGGATTCATTGCTAGCTCTTCTGGCCCTTCATTCCCTTTGGCTAATGTGATTGCGAGTTGTTTTTCTGGTTCTCTTCTCTCGGAGGCGGCTGGATGATGGGAGGCCACGGATGGGGAATACAGAGTGGGGTGATCAGTCGAAGTTCTGCTGGGCTCTCCTCTTGGCAAAGCACCTGTGTATACAGCATCTCAACCGACAGCAGTCCAGGAGGGAGACAGGGGTATCAGTCATGGTTATTGATTGCAAGCAACAGAAACCAATCCTGAATAGCTTAAGCAGAGAAGGAATGTATTGGGAGCTTATCAAATAGCTCAGAGAATCAAAAGAAAAACTGGAGAACGAGGGTGAGAAAGCAGGCAGGGATCAGGGAGGGCTTACTCGAACCCGTGTATTTTAGGGAGCTTTTGTGTCAGCCGCTTAGCTGTTACAGTTCACATTTGGGAATGTTCAAGACAGATTTTCCAGAAAGCAGGGGCACGGAGAGGGATGGAAGGAGGTAGTTTGACCAGCAGAGAAAGGAGAGTCCAGGAGGGAACAACTGCAAAGTCAGGGAGGTAGGAAAGGATGGTGCGGGCGGCTTGTGGGCAGGAGCGGGGAGGGGTAAAGCTGGGAGGGCAGGGTGAGGTATGGTGGAGAGCTTTGCATGCCTGGGTGATGAGTTTGTACTTAGACCAGTGGGAAAAAGGACCCACTGGTCTAAGAAGGTTTTCGAGCGATGGGATGAGGTTTTCTATTTGTCCTTCAGGAAGAATAACCTGGTACCCACAAGGGGACTGTGTGGAGCAGGAAGCCTGGACCACGGCCAGCGGGCACAGTGAGCCCCGGTGTCAACGGCTCCTGAGAGACTGAGGAGGAGGACCAAGAGAGGGCTTTGGGCCTGGGTCTCTGGCAAGCCCGAGGAAAGCAGTTTCTGGAGCATTCTGGGGCCAGGCCGGTTTGCAGGGAGCTAGGGACTCAGTGGGTGCAGACAACGTGGCGTCTCAGGGGGATGAGAACCAGGGGCTCCAGTCCAAGCTCTCCACCTCCTGCCCCAGCCTGTCACTGCCTTCAGCTGCTTCTGGGTCCCCATCCCCTTCCTTAGCTCCCCCCAGCCTCAGAGCTGAGTTTTCCCTCTGGAACTCTCCTCTCTTCTGTTCCCCCAGCAGGACAAAGCATCTTAGCCTCTGAGGAGACCTCGGATGGGAAGGCGGAGGCTTGGGAAGGGGCAGGGGCTTGCCAAGGACACAGCCAGGAGGAGGCAGAGCCAATAGCCAAAGTCCATCTCATCTGCCCCAGCCAGGGCTCTTCTCTCCCACCCTGTCTCTTCTGAGAAGCTGTCCCTTACTGCGCCCCTTCATTGGTTTACTTTGTAGCCCCATGGTTTGCATGCACCCAATTTGTATTGTGTTGTGACTTCAAAGTCCTCATTTGGCATTGTTTTCCAATGAGACCTATTGCTTGTCCTTGGCATCTCTTCCAGAAGCGGGTCCAGGGCTCTGCACAAGGCTGCATCACGGAAATCAGGAGCCCAGAGAACTCTGGGTTCTGCCAGGAGGGGGCCGAGTGCAGTTCCAGCCCCAGAGGCAGTGCTGGTAGGAAAGCATGGAAACAGGGAGGAAGGACTGAGACAGAGGGCAGTGAGCCGGCTTTTTGCTCCTGGGAAGTCCCTCTAGGGAATCCCTTCACCTCTGAGGAGGATTCAAGCCCTGCCCCCAGTCTCCACAGGCCTGGCTTGAACAGGAGTTTCTCAGGACCAGGCTTGTGGTCCGGGACACATGTTACATTCACTCTTCAGTTGTGATTCAAGACCTGTGAGTGGCGTACGGTCCAAGTCTAAACCTGAGCTTTGATTATAAATTCCCCAGGACATATCCACCCTCCCACTCCAACTCAGGCTGAGACGTGCAAGTGTCCTGGTTTCTCTCGTCTGCGCCTTCATGGAGGGGATCGTCCTTTGAGGGTCCCGGTTTATCGGAGGGTGTCAGTTCTATCTCCTTACCCTATACTCCCAGAACCTGGACCCACCACCCCTTTGCCTGACCCATCTCCCCACCCTGGGAATCTTCCCCTGATATTCTTTTCTTTAAGTAAGCTCTATGCCCAACGTAGGGCCCGAACTCATGACCCTGAGATCAAGAGTCTCACGCTCTACTGACTGAGCCAGCCAGGCGCCCCCCTGCTCCCCCCACACCCCTTGCTTTTCTTCACCCTCACTCTAGATGAATCTTAGTCAAGTGCGGCTCTGATCATGCTCAAGAACCTTCAGAGGCTCCCCATGGATAAAAATGTAGCATTTCAGGCCTCGACAGCAGGACTTCAACCCAACTTTGCAGTCTCCTTACTGGCCACTCTTAGCAGGGAGGCCGCTGGGCAGGCAGGCAGTGACTCGGGGGGGCCCCAGGGGGAAGTGCAGATCACCTGTTGGGCACTTGGGGCCCCTTGCCTGGCCAAATGATAACCCCTCCCCACCCCGTCACTCATGTTCTTCTCAGACTTCATTTGCCCATTTTATTCATAACATTGCAGGGAAGAAGAAAAATGCTATTTTATTTATTAATTTATTTTTAAGCCGGCTCCATGCCCAGCGTGGAGCCCAACTCAGGGATTGAACTCATGACCCAGAGACCAAGACCTGAGCAGAAATCAAGAGTCGGCCGCCCAACCGACTGAGTCCCAGGTGCCCTGAAAAATGTTATTTTAAAAAACTGCCTAGAGGGTTGCCTGGGTGGCTCAATCGGTTAAGCATCTGCCTTCGGCTCAGGTCATGATCCCAGAGTCCTGGGATCTAGCCCCACATCTGGCTCCCTGCTCAGTGGAGAGCCTGCTTCTCCCTCTGCCGCTCCCCTTGCTTCTGCTCTCTCTCTCAAATAAATAAATAAAATCTTGGGGGAAGAAAAGCTGCCTGGAATGGTAAATTTTGTTATGTATATTTAACTACAAAAAAAAAAAAAAAAAAGCTGCTTGGAAGCATTTTCTAGACTAAGCCAGACTTTATCTTGGTGGAAGACTGCCTTTTTTGGGGACAACATACCTACTTGGCCTTTCAGTTATGGAAAGCAGGTTTTGGAATGAATGTGGAGGGAGAAGCTGAGACCAAAAGAGACAGCTGAGCTCTTTGCATCCTGAGGTTGGGGAGTGGGAGGAGGCGGTTAGGTTGTTGCTTCTGTTTGGTCATTAATGCTGTTCTTGTTTCCTTCCTCGGAGGATCCAGGAAATGGGTTTGGACACGGAGAAGATAGGGCAGGGACAGAGGACTTTGATCTGAGCTGGGAAGGGCCCCACTAACGTGGCAGGGAGTGGGGGAGGACGAGGAGCCTTAGGATGTCTTTTTTTTTTTTTTTTTTTTGAGTAAGCCCCACACCCAACATGGGGCTTGAATTCATGAACCCAACATCAAGAGTTGCATGCTCAGGTGTCTAGGTGGCTCAGTCAGTTACATGTCTGACTTTGGCTCAGGTCATGATCTCAGGGTCCTGGGATTGAGCCCCATCGGTTCTGTGCTCAGCGGGGAGTCTACTTCTCTCCCTCTCCCTCTGCCCCTCCCCCTGCTCCCTGCTCATCCTCTCTCTCTCAAATAAATAAATAAAATCTTAGGGGCGCCTGGGTGGCTCAGTCATTAAGCGTCTGCCTTCAGCTCAGGTCATGATCCCAGGGTCCTGGGATCGAGCCTCGCGTCAGACTCCCTGCTCAGCGGGAAGCCTGCTTCTCCCTCTCCCACTCCCCCTGCTTGTGTTCCCTCTCTCAATCTCTCTCTCTCTGTCAAATAAATAAAATAAAATAAAATAAAATAAATCTTTAAAAAAAAGAGTTGCATGCTCTACTGAATGAGCTAGCTAGGGCATCTCCCCCAAATGCCCTTTGTAACCAAATTTTACCTGGACCATAATTTGAGGAGGAGGTTGGTCCATGGCAGCAGGTGAGGAGGAATCTTATGTAACCTGGGCTTTGGGAGAAAAGGGACTGTCACCAGGGTTGGGGTAGAGTTCCCAGGAAGGAGGTGGAAGGTAGGAGACCTGGCTTCCTCTGAGGCCTGTGGCTCTGTTGGACATCAGGGCCTGGGGGGCAGCAATGTTCTGGGGGCCTTCAGGAAGGTGCTGGAGGCTTTCTCTGGAACCCAGGCCTGGCTACGGAGCTGAAAAATAATGCAAAGGAACTCCCACCTCATTAACTTGCCTGGCCTTGAGGGCTAGGGGGAGGCGGCTTGGCCTGGCAGGCAAATGGCCAGGAGTTAGCTGTCTAGAGAGAAGAGCAGGACGGTTGGGTTCCTCTCACTTTCACTGTGGAAAGAGAGGAGAGAGAGGAGCAATTTGCAAGTCTCCCTTGGAGCTCTTTTCACTTCCATAGGAGGCTGAAGAGTGGGATGAGTCATGTTTCCAAATGCAGTGGAGGAAGGAGACCCAGCCTCTCTCCCGGTCCCCTCCTGGTGAGGAGAGACCCGCTGTCTTGTCCACTTGGGCAGGATTGGCAGCAGGAGGAGATTTATTAATTTGTAAAAAAATGAAGATAGCTTTGGATATTTTCTGCTTATTGTAAAAGGTTTAGATAGTTGCACATATATAACAAAATCACATCATTCCATCACCCAGAGATAGAACATGTAAGCCTCTGGAGTCAAGCTTCCCACACTTTGTTTTCTTATACATTCTTATGCATTCGTGACCCAGAAGTCAGCTGCGCTCTTAAGATTGAGATAAGATGGGCTTGAACTCTTTATTCTCTACCCCATAGAAATTCCACTCCCTCCTCAAAACTGAGCTTCTCTGGGGGCACATGTGTGTATCGAAGACATTCTTAAGGTCAGAGGGACAAAGAGTGAGGTTATGTCTCAAGAGCACAAACCATTTAAAATTGAGGTTGAGGGGCACCTGGGTGGCTCAGTTGGTTAAGTGTCTGCCTTTGGCTCAGGTCATGATCCCGGCGTCCTGGGATGGAGCCGCGCATCAGGCTCCCTGCTCAGTGGGGAGTCTGCTTCTCCCTCTCCTTCTGCCCATTCATGCTCTCTCTTGCTCACTCTCTCTCTCAAATAAATAAATAAAATCTTTAAAAAAATAAATAAAATTGAGGTTGACCTGGGATGCCTGGCTGGCTCAGTCAATGGAGTATGTGACTCTTGATCTTGGGGTCGTGAGTTCGAGTCCCACGTTGGGTGTAGAGATTACGTAAATAAATAAAACTTTACATAAAAAAAGAAAATAAAATTGAGGTTGACCTGCTGTTGATAAAAGTCCTCAGGTCCTCTGTCAGGGCTTGTGCCACCTCCCTCCTTCTTTGGGCTCCTCCTTTCAGATCCCACATGTGGTTCCTGGTGTACGTCTCTTCTAGGCTGGGCTGAGAGCTGGTATCCTTGGGTGCATAGCACTTCCCCCCTCAAGTGGCTTATCAAAGTGTTACCTAAGGAGAGACAATTCTTTCTCTAAGGAGCCTGCTGCCATCTGCTAAGGCAACAACTCCTTCTCTCCTGCTAGACGTGTCTTTTTTTTTTAAAACAAAAATGAGCTCATTCTTTTTTTTTTTTAAGATTGTATTTATTTATTTATTTGACAGAGAGAGACACAGCGAGAGAGGGAACACAAGCAGGGAGAGTGGGAGAGGCATAAGCAGGCTTCCCGCTGAGCAGGAGCCCAATGTGGGGTTCGATCCCAGGACCCTGAGATCATGACCTGAGCCGAAGGCAGACACTTAATGACTGAGCCACCCAGGCGTCCCAAAATGAGCTCATTCTAAACATTCTCTATGACAACAGAGCTGATCTTTTCTCCATTTCACAAAAGAGGATCTGAAATGAAACCTTGACTCTTGCCTAAAAGCCTCTCTGCTCAGATCTTTACCCAGCTAGTTCTTCCAGCCAGACAGATCTGTGCCCCGGAGTTCCACAACTCGTAAACACCTCTAAATGGTGTGTTTAATGTTGTATTTCTTATTTATTGTTTACTCTTCTCACTAGAATGTAAATTCAGTGAGGTCACAGACTGGGTCCGTTTTCTTCATTGCTCCATCTTTGGAATTAATCACTTCGTAGACTGTATTATTCAGGGTTCTCCAAAGAAACAGAGTCATTAGGATGTGTATATATAGAGAGAAGGACTCATTTTAAGGAATTAACTCATGTGATTATGGAGGTTGGCAGTCCAGAGTCTGCAGGGTGGGCTGGGAGGCTAGATACTCAGGGAAGAGCTGATGTTTTGGTTCACGTCTGAAGGTTGTCAGGCTGGAGAATCCCCGCTTGCTCATGGCAGGTCAAGTCTTTTGTTCTAAGTGGGGCTTAAACTGATTGGACAAGGCCCACCCACATTTTGGAGGGCAATCTGCTTTACCCAAAGTCCAACAGTTTAAATATTAATTCATCCCTTGGGTGCCTGGGTGGCTCAGCCAGTTAAGTGTTTGCCTTTGGCTCAGGTCATGATCCCAGGGTCCTGGGATCAAGTCCCATGTTGGGCTCCCTGCTCAGTGGGGAGTCTGCTTCTCCCTCTACCCTTCCCCCCGATCATGTTCTGTCTCTCTCTCACTCTCCCTTCCTCTCAAATAAATAAATAAATAAATAAAATCTTTAAAAAAATATATCAATTCATCCAAAACACCCCCACATAAATGTCTGGAAAAATGTTTGACCAAATGTTTTTGCAATGTGGGCCAGGCAAGTTGACATATAAAATTAACTATCACAATAGGCACATAATAACTATTTGTTGAATGAGTGGCTGAGTGAATAAATACACGAATGAATGAACTTAAGGAGGGTGAGAGTCCTGCCCTGGTCACACAGCTGGCAAAAAGAAGGTGCAGGTCTTCTGAACTCGCAGGCTGCTGTTCTCACCACCCCTCCCCAAGGCTTCTCTGAACAGTGACCAGAGCTAGCCTTGTGTGGTTCCTGGGGCTGTTGTCAGAGCACAGAAGACTTTCTCCTGCAAGCTCTTGACATTCCACAAAGGTTTATGTTCATGTCTGGCATCATTACAAAGCACTCCTGTCTAGAATTATTATCAAGTAGGCCTTTTGATAGAAATGCTCACCTGTGTTACCTGAAGTCATTAAAAAATTATTTTACAAAAAGGAAAGCCTCACTTAAAATCTCCTGCAGGCGTGGATAAGCAAAGAGCTAGGCACTGTGGTGTGGCGATCTGGCCCTAACCCACTAACCTACCCAACAAATTGTTGCCCACGTCCCTTTGTGCTCTCCGCCTTCCAACCAAATTAAGCAACTTCCTGTTCCCTGTGCAGACCATGAATTAATTCCCTCCTCCCTGTTTCACCTGGTGCTGTTACCACAGCTAGAATGCACCGCCCCCTACATTTCATCCATTTATTTATTCATTCAATAAATATTTCTTAAGCACCTAAATGGGGCAGGTGCTATCTCTGCGCTGGGCACACAGTGATGAGCAAGAGAGATAAGGTGTCTGCCCTTCCAGAGCTCACATTCTAGTATTGGGAAAACAGACAATTCAAACCAGTAAATGAACAAGATGATTCCAGGTGGTGATTAGCGCTGGGAAGAAAGTCAGGAAGTAATAACAGGTTGCAACAAGCTGATGGGAAGATAGTGCCAGGGTTGGGGAGAGGTGTCTTGTAGATTGGAGCTCAGGGCTGGTGTTTGAGGAGAGACCCCAGCCACCTGGCGGCTGAGGGGAGAACGTTTTAGGTGGAGGCAAGTGCCAAGGCATAGGGTTGAGCAAGCTTGATGGGTTAGAAGAACAGAGAAAAAAAAACAAAAACAACCAAACAAATGTGTATTGCATACTTTGTCAGGCATGTGCTAGGTTCTGTGCATATAAGGATAAATAGGGCTTGGCCTTTTTTTTTTTTTTTTAAGATTTTATTGATTTGACAGAGACACAGCAAGAGAGGGTACAGAAGCAGGGGGAGTGGGAGAGGGAGAAGCAGGCTTCCCGCTGAGCCAGGAGCCCGACGTGGGACTCGATCCCAGGACCCTGGGATCATGACCTGAGCCGAAGGCAGACGCATAACGACTGAGCCACCCAGGCGCCCCAGGGCTTGGGCCTTTCTCCGAAGAGTTCGTTATTTTGGCGGGGAGGCAGAAATCATAGCTGACACCTTTGGGGGGATGTGCCCGGACCATGGAGTCAACGACCCCGCCCGCTCCTTACCCCGCCCGGCGCTGCGGGCCCCTGGCGGCCATGTTCGGTGCGGGAGCCCGTCCTGCGGCGGCCACGGCTGATTGGCCCTGAGTGATCACCTGACCTCAGCAGGTCCAATCAGGCTCCCTCCTCCCAGGACGGCGGGGTGGGGCCTCAGGCGCTACCCCCGGTTGTGGCTGGCGCTGGAATACTGCTTAGCTCCATAAAACGGCCTCTGGCAGCTGCTGTGAGGGTGACGGGCCGTGCCGGTTTCCCCGGGACTGAGAGGTTTCTGTGGAAAAACCAGGAGAGTGGCAGGCCGACCGGCACAGTCGGTCACCCTGTCCGCTGTGCGCCAGGCTGAGTGTTGAACCTGAGAATTTAGGAGCTGCGGGGTGGTGCGTCCGTCCCCGTGGCTGGAGCAGCCCAGAGGCCGGTGTGCTGGGGCTTCTGGGGGTCTCTCTGAGCCCCCGACGACTTTGTTTGACCCTCTCTCACACCACTCACCGCCGCCTCCCTTACATGTCACCTTCTAGAGTGTAAAAACCCGCGTATGATTCATCTTTGCGCTTCTCCCCAAACGTAGTGTCTAGCCTGTCTTTTGTATAGAAAGTGCTCGGTTCAATTATTATATGCAAGTAAGGGGTTCTACACAGCCAGGGGAGTGTGAATATTCTTCCTGAGTGATGACAATCTCTTGCACTTGTGTGGTGCTGCCGTCTATAAAGCATTTTTTTTTTAAAGATTTTGTTTATTTATTTATTAGAGAGAGACACAGCGAGAGAGGGAACACAAGCAGGGGGAGTGGGAGAGGGAGAAGCAGGCTTCCCGCCGAGCAGGGAGCCCGATGCGGGGCTCGATCCCAGGATCTTGGGATCATGACCTGAGCCGAAGGCAGACGCTTAACGACTGAGCCACCCAGGCGCCCCTATAAAGCATTTTCAAGTTCATTAACTGACGGGCATCCAACTCTTCAAAATTTGGGTATTAGGGACGCCTGGGTGGCTCAGTCGGTTAAGCGTCTGCCTTTGGCTCAGGTCACGATCAGAGGCTTCTGGAATCGAGCCCCATGTCGGGCTCCCTGCTCCGCAGGGAGTCTGCTTCTCCCTCTCTTTCTGCAACCCCTCCTGCTCATGCTCTCTCTCTCTCAAAATCTTTTTTAAAAATTTGGATATTGATAATAATAATAGCAGCTGCTATTTATTTTGAGTATATTCTGTGGGTTAACAGACAAAAAAATACCTTGAGGCTCAGAGAGAGGAAGAGATTGGCTCAGGATCCCCAACTTTCTATGTCACAGATCCGACCACAGAGCCTTGTGTTCAGGCTGCAGACCCATATTCTCTCTGCCCAGCCAGGATCTCAGGCTGCTCAGCCCCTCCTGCTGGCTCTGCCCTGACGCCCTGGGGTGCTGTAGGACTCAGGTCACTCAGTTTGCCAGTCTGGCCAACTCAGGCGAATTCGGCTCTCAGGAGTCTCTGTGGTTGCCATGGCACCTTCCCTAGGCTCCTCTCAGTGTAAACCTGGGGGCAAGCTGTTTTGAAGCAAATGGGGAAAACAAATTTTCCCACTAATGCGGACAACTAGCAAACAGGCTGCCTCTCCTCAAAATTTCTTTCAGGTGGGTCTGGGGCCATGGAGTCCAATCGCTCCATTTCACAGGTGAGGAAACTGAGGCCTGGAGTGCTTAGAGTTTCACAGAGAGATTTTGTGCCTTGGCCAGGAGGGTCTATGGACTCAGAGAGACCTGGGTTCCTATTCAGCCCCTACATGACATTGAGCAAGCTCCCAAACTGCTCTGAGCTCTGGATTCCTCATCTGTAAACTGGGGATTGTGCCCCTCCTCCCCTGAAAGAGTTATGTGAAGGATTAAATCAAATCATATACATAAAAGTGCTTTACACAGTGCCTGGCATATGAATGAGGCCGTTGCCCAAGGTCACCCTGCCCAAGGTGGGAGAAGGGGCATTGTTACTGGATTCAGGAGACGTGGGTTCTGATCTTGATTCTGCTACTAACTTGCTGTGTGTCAGTCCCTTTATACTGCTTTGCACCTCAGCATCTTTCTCTGTAAACCGAAGGAGGGTTGGACTAGACGATGCCTAAGCTTTTTTTCCAGTTCTACAGTTCTGTGCATCTGGTGATAGAATGCTAGTACCAGGGCCCCTAAATCTGTCTGTTTCACCACACCTCCCTGCCTCGCTACCAGATGGCCCTGGGGCCCAGCCAGGAGGCCAGCACCCCGAGCCTGAGGGCCCTTTAAGGAGAGAGAGATGCCTCTGAGGATAGGAACTTTCCATGAGGGCTGGGGCTGTGGACACTCATTTGGCTCCCCAGCACCTCCCTCTGGTTCAGGGTTTTGCCCAGGCTTTGTGGGGAGAGGCTGGGGAGGGGAGGACAGGGATGGGAGGCGGAGAAGGATACCTTGGAAGAGGCAGAGTAGGACTTGCCAGGAGGGAGTACCCATCTGACAAGGTCAACTGAAAGCAGTTATTAATACTCAGCATCAGAGTGTGCAGATGAGAGATGGGCAGCTTCCATGCTCCAGAGAGTAATTACCGAGGATGGAGGAGGAGGACGGAAGGCAGGGGGTAGCATTAGGGATTCCAGCCGAGGGAATGAGAACTCCAGATGGAGGGAGGAGAAGGCTGGGTATGAGGTGGGAAGCTGAAGGGAATGAGCAGAGAAAACAAAGTGGAGAAAGGCAAAGCAAGAGCTGATTTGTTGTCTAAGGAAAATGACAGCTTGATAGATAAAACAGGAGACAGAGTGTGTTCATTCTGCCATCCTGTGCCTCCCTCACTGTCCCCCAGGAGGCAGGCAGCTGAGGCACTGTGCATGTTCTCCGAGTAGAAGTCCCCAGAAGGCCCTTCTCCCCACAAGGTCACACTCAACTGCCTGGGTTGCTGGAGTCCCACGCCTCAGAGGCCCATTGTTTTGTGTAACACCTCGGCCTCTATTCATGCAGCTCTAGTTGGCTCTGGGCTGGGGAACTCAGCCTGTCGCACACTGTCCTCCCAGCCACTGTCCCTTCCCTGCTGCTCTCACTCAAGTCCCTTCTACCCTGCCCCTCAGCATCCACCCCCCCCACCCCCTAAACAAGCTAATCCTGCAGTTTGACGCTTGTGAATTAACTCTAGGCAGGACCCAGCTCACCGTTCAGTACATGGACCCAACACTGGCCAGATCCCAGGGATGGCTCCGTCTTGGTCTGGGAATCACTTTGCCTCACATTGGGAAAGGAAGGTTTTTGTAGTAACAGTACTAGCCAGGATGGGAGCTTATCAAATGTTTCCATTGTGTCAGGAACTGCAGCAAGCTCTGTGTTTGCATTGCCCTATTTATCTTCTTCATAATCCTATCAGATGTGTTATATTAGCAGTTCCTCTTAATAGATGAAGAAATGGAGACTTGGTGAATCTGGTAAACTTATCCAGAGTCACCTAACTAGCATGTGGCAGACCCAGTCTTCAAATGCAGAGTCCATACTCTTAATCACAGATTTCCACCTCCCAGTTTCAAAACAAATATGCATTCATGCCAGGAAACCGTGTTCATTTATTTCAGTGTCACTCTTCTTGGGATATTACCCACGCATGGATGCATCCTTCAGGAAAGCTTTAAGCTGCAAGTAACCAAAGGACATGACTAGGAGTAGCTTACACCAGAGGTCTTGACACAGGCAGTCCAGAGCTGGTGTACTTAGAACTCAACAGCATCACCAAAGACCCAGGCTTGTTCCATCTTTCCACTGACAACCTCACCATACTGGCTTTTCATTGTCATGTTTACTGCATGATTGCAGGATGGCTGCTACAGCTCCAGGCATCATATCAGCATCCCAAGGTGGTTTGGGCAAACAGTTTTCTTCTGATGGGCCTTTGCTTTTCATTCTGGGAAAAGAAAGCCTGTCAGCAGATTTGTTTTTACATCTGGTGGTTACATATCCACCCGTAGGATGCAGGATGATGTAGGGAAGTATGTATTATGGTGGCTCCTGCTTAACAAATCATCCCCAAACCTAGTGGCTTGAAACCACAACCATTTATTGTCCATCAGCTGTCTGTGTATAGCTGAGTAGTTCTGTGATCTGAGTCAGCCTGGGCTGATCTCAGCTGATCTCGGCTGGTCTTGTTGTGCCTGTGGTCAACTGTAGGGTCTGTTGTGGGTTGCCTGGTCTACGATGGTCTTACTCACATGCCTAGTGTTGGCTGGTTGTCAGATGGGGGTGATGGGGTGATGAGTCTCTTTATCCAGAGAGCTAGCCCAAGCTTGTTTCCATGGCAGTGGTAGAGTTCCAAGAGATTGGATGGAAGGATGCAAGGCCTCTTGAGATCCTAAACTCTGAGCTGGCATGCTGTCATTTCCATCCCATCTTTTGGGCAAAGCAAGTCACAAAGCTGACCCAGGTACAGGGGTAGGAAATGGACTCCACTGCTTGATCGAAAGAGCCATAAGGTCCCATGGCCAAGAGTATAGACACAAAGAGGAATGAAGAATTGTGACCATTTTGCAATCTACTAAAGACTGCCATAATTTACATATTTTGTTTAGGTTAGTTCACCCCCTGAGGTGGGGAAGGAGCTCCCTTTCCCAAAATCCAGGGAACACCCCTACCCCTGATCAGAGTTCAGTTGCAGAGAATAAGGGGAAGACATGGTTCTTGGGCAGGTGGGTGGCAGTGTCCGGACAGGGGTCTAATCCCGGGTGCAAGGAGGCGGTGGGAGATTTTGCAGCTTCAGCTTCTCCCTGTCACCTTCCTTCTTCCGAAGACAGTGATTTTCATCTGTCTTTTGTCGATGCCTGGTCTGGGCCTCATGATGTTTCCTCTAACAGGTATGTGCTTTTCCTCCTTACAAAAACAATTTTAAAAATAAATAAATAAAACAAACTCCACCCCCTGCCCCCATCCACCAAGGCTGTGGGAAAATCCAGTGTCAGAGAGGAGAGGGCCTGGTAGGGGGATAGTTTAAGCTTTCCTTCTCCTTCCTTGAGGTTTGCAGGATCCAGGAAACATGAGGCAAAGACCTTTGGCATTCTATCCATCCAGGTCACCCCTGAGATGCTTTTGTTTAAGACCTCAGGGTCCACTTGAAAGCAGGAGCCTTTATCTCTCCTCCCTTGACTCTGAACTTGTTGCAGAAATTTTCCAGGCTCTTACTTACGACTCATCAAAGTCCTCACCCAGGAAACCTACAACCTCCTCTGTCCTCTCCTTCTCAGGGAGTCCAGTCCTCTCCTGCTGTGGCCACCCTCCCTCTTCCACTCCATTCCCTCTTCCTCTGGACAGACCCAAGCCTCCCCAGCAACATCTGGGTGGGATGGTCTTCTAGGAACCCAGGACCTGACTGTGCTCCCGGGAGGGAGATGTGCCTCCAGGGAACAGACAATGTGTGATAGAAACTAATCTGGAGGAGCAGGGAAGGGAACGACATCTCAGCTGAGATGTGATGGGGGTGTTGGAGGGGGTTTGGTGACAAAGGGCCTGGGGAGCCTGCGGTAGAATGTTCCAGGCAGAGGAACCATGGTCACAGCAGTAGCTAACACATATTGAGCCCTGCCTACATGCTGGGTGCTGTAAAGCAGGTGCTTTTGTTGTCCCCATTTTATGAAGCTTATGGAAGAAGTTAAATGACTCACCCAAGGTCATACAGCTAGTAAGTGGCTGAGCTGGGATTTCAACCAGTCTGACCCCAAACCACCCCCCTCTGCTTAACCACGTAGATGAATCTGGAGGTGGGAGAAGCAGGTTATTTGGAGAACCACCAGCAGCTTATTTTGGCTGGAGGATGGCATGTGAAGGGGAAGGTGGTACAAGGGGCTGGTGAGAGAGAGAGAGGTGAAGGCATGGAATGCTTACGACCACAGTACTGCCTGGATACAGGGAGGCTGTTTCAGAAGCGATTTCGGCATGTCAGACTGGGAAGATGCTAGTAAGGATGAAGATCAGTGGCAGGCTCCATGCGTTATCTGGGAAGAATGGACAGGACTTGGTGATTGCTTAGAGGTGAGGTTCTGAGGGGAGGAGAGAGAGGAGTCAAGGATTCACAGATTTCTGGCTTGGGTAACTGGATGGAAAAGTGCCAACCCTGTTTCCTTCACTGATCTTCTGTGTATCCTTGGGCATCTCACCCAGGCTTTCTAGATGTCTGTCTTCCTAGCTAGAAACAGAAGATAATGAAACCTGACCTCCCCTTATAATTGGATGGTGTCAAGATAAGATGAAGTCATCAATCTGGAAGTGCTTTGGAAAGTCAGAAGTGCTTTGCAAATGCAAGTGGTTATTATTTTATGTTTATGGTTAAGGTCATTGCCCTCCCGGGGCTTGCAGATGAAGCCAGACTGAAAGGCAGCCCAGGGGAGCTGCCCGCTCGCTCACTCGCTCACTCAAAGTATTTTCCATCAGGCAGATCTGTCTCTTTGGCAGGTGGGAGCCACATTCCCACATACTAAATTGTTAATAGCTTCCCCAGGGAGTTCCTTTCTGCTCTGACTCCTTCAGTGATTTCTGTTTCTCCACTGCTAACGCCTGCTGATGCCCTAGATTGGCCTAGGATTTCCCATCCATTTTTGTTTTGTTTTTTTTTTCCCTTGATGTCAAGGATGGTGACAAGCCCCAAGGAGAGCCAAACCCTTTGGTGACCCAGGCGTGGAGGGCTGTGTCTACTCTGCTCCAAGAGCAGGGTCGGATTCAAGAATCTCCTGGGCTCCAAGTGACTCATCACCCTCCACAGTGGAGAAATTCTGCTAAGCAGAGACAGAAGTGATGGGTTCTTGTGTTTTGGGGGGTGACTTTCTAGTTTTCGCTCTGAAAGGCGGCGTAGGGTGGTAGTCAGGGGACTGGCTTTTGGAGTCACACACACCTGGCTTGGCATCCCAGCTCTGGCTTGGGCAGCTAACCTAGTCTCTGGCAAATGGAATACTAATGGTAGAACCTCACGCCTAGAGGGCTGTTGAAGATTAAATGAGATACTCCTCAAAGCACTTGGCCCAGTGCCTGGCACATAGCAAGCTCTCTATAAATGGTAGCCAATAGGATTATTTATGAGTTGTGACCATAGAAATGAGACTGCCGGTTAAAGATAGATAGACCAGAATGCTCACATTCAAGTGAGAGTTGATCTCTTCAAACCACTCACTTAGGGAGGCCACTGGGGACACCCCTTTAGATGCCTTTCAAGTTTCCATGCTTTTTTCAGTGTCCTCAATGGGGGCAATTCATGTGCACCTGGCATGTGTCTTAGTCAGTTTGGGCTCTGCTCTGACCAAACACCCTAGACAGAGAGGCTTATAAACAACAGGGATTTATTTCTCACAGTTCGGGAGGCTGAAAGTCGGAGATCAGGATGTCAGCATGGTCGGGTCCTGGTGAGAACCCTCTCCTGGGTTGCAGACCGCTGACTTGTATTCTCCCATGAGAGAGCAGAGACAGCAAGCAAACTCTTAAAGTGGGCAGTCCGGGGCGCCTGGGTGGCTCAGTCGTTAAGCGTCTGCCTTCGGCTCAGGTCATGATCCCAGGGTCCTGGGATCGAGTCCCACATCGGGCTCCCTGCTCTGCAGGAAGCCTGCTTCTCCCTCTCCCACTCCCCCTGCTTGTGTTCCTGCTCTCGCTATTTCTCTCTCTGTCAAATAAATAAATAAAATCTTAAAAAAAAAAAAAAGTAGGCAGTTCGTAGCAGCACGCATGTTTTCCTAGCAATTATTTTGCTCATGCACTTGGTCATTTACATATCTTTCCCAGCTTCTCGATTGTGAGCTCCTTTAAGAGAGCGATGGTCTTACTCATCCCCACATAGTAGCTCATGCTCACAGAGCCTTTCTTGGTTGGCAGAGCCTCTGCTGTTTGGCCAAACCCTCACCCCAATCCTGTACCTCTACTTTATAGATGAGAAAAGTGAGGCTCGGAGAGGTTAAGGGGACTCTTTTTTTTTTTTTTTTAAGATTTTATTTATTTGAGAGAGAGAGAATGAGAGAGAAAGAACACATGAGAGGGGATAGGGTCAGAGGGCGAAGCAGACTCCCTGCCGAGCAGGGAGCCCGATGCGGGACTTGATCCCGGGACTCCAGGATCATGACCTGAGCCGAAGGCAGTTGCTTAACCAACTGAGCCACCCAGGCGCCCCAAGGGGACTCTTTTTTTTTTTTTTTAAGATTTATTTATTTGAGAGAGAGAGAGAGCAGGAACAGGGGAGGGGCAGACGGAGGGAGAGAGAGAGAGAGAGAGAAAATCCCAAGCAGACTCCCTGCTGAGCACAGAGCCCGACTTGGGGCTCAATCCCAGGACCCCGAGATCATGACCTGAACCAAAACCAAGAGTCGGACACTGAACCAACTGTGACACCCAGGCGCCCCAAGGGGACTCTTTTTCTGTCTTTTGCCTCCACCATAGCTGCAGCTTTCCACCAGAGCATTTCTGTACCTGGGAGGAACTAAAAAAAAAAAAACACTGTGGGATGCAGTTTTTAAAAATTCCCTTCGGCCCAGTATGGCTGGAGCACACCATTGGGGTGGGGATAGGGATGGACTTAGCAGAGGGAAATAGTATGCCCTTAGCAGAGGGAAATAGTATGGAAATAAATAAAACAGTGGGACCAGACTTGGGAGGGCCCCGAGTGCAATGCCAAGGAGTTGGGTAGACTTAGCCAAAAGCCAAGGTGGGGGGTGGAGCTGGCAACTAGTATTTCAGTTCCAAACAAGATGTGGTTGCAGAATTTATGCAAAGGGTGATAGTTGCTTAAAAGGATTCCTAGGCCCTATGTTAAGCGACATCTGTCTTCCTCATCAAAATGGGAGCTCACCAAAGTTGGACTTGAACTTCCTATTCAGTTACTCATCCAGCACCAGGGACTGTACTAAGATGGGGGTACAGAAATGCACAAGACCTCTTGTAAAGGTGATACACAAAAATCCAATGATTACACAAATAAATATGTGGAAATTCTGTAAAGAAGAGGTACCTGATGCCACGAGAAAAATTATCAGGGGCACTTACTCTAGTTGGGAGGGGCAGTCAGTGAAGATTTCGTGGAGGAAGTAATATTTAAGCTGAAACTTGAAGGATGGATAGCATTTAGCCTGGAGAATTGGCTGAGATTTCCAAGTGGAAGAAATAGAGTGTGCAAAAGTCCTGAGGTAGGAAAAAATTTGGCTTGTTGGAGAGGTAGGGAGGGGGACACAACTCTAAAAAGTAGTCCTCCTCCTTGTCCCAGTTTCTCCCCCTTAGCACCAGAGTACCAGGCCCTTTGGGACAAGGAAGTTTTGGCAGCCCTTGTGACCATAGAGCAAAAATTGCCTATCTGGGAGCCCCTGGCTGGCTCAGTTAGTGGAGCATGCGACTCTTGATCTTGGGGTCATGAGTTCAAGCCCCATGTTGGTGTAGAGTTTACTTAAAAAAAAAGAATAAAGTAACCTTAAAAAATGGCCTGATGAGTCCTTAGATGGTTGAAAAAGGGGAAAGCCTTGGGGTGGGAGTCTGCTGTGGCTGGTAGAGGGGCTTGGACAGCAGCTGGGAGAGGCAAAGAGAAAGAAGAGGGTGAACTTGGGAATTCTGGCTTTGTTCTTTCTAGGAAAGGGTAAGAGCCTTGCACATAGATGGATGACTCAAGCTGGAGAGTGATGTGAGTGGAGGTCCCTACTCAGCTGCTCACAGGCCAAGAGCATCTCCCCAGAATCTAGAGCTTGGGAACCCCAATGTTGTCCCATTCCATTCCCCCTTGGGACTTCTGTTCATTTAACCAGTATTTCCTGAATACCCACTGTGACCCTGGCCCTCTACTGGGTGTAGGGATAGATCAGGTCTGGTCTTCCCAAGGAGGAAACAAGCTCAGATAGAAATAATTATCATAAGGGTAAAATAGTACCTAGCCTAGTCTTCTCAACTGTAAAATGGGCACACTAATAATAGAATCTATTCCAAAGTGTTGATGCATGAGTAAAGTGCTTATCACAGTGACTGGAACAGAGTAATGGTTGGTAGAGAGAGGGCCTGGAACAGAGTAATGGTTGGTAGAGAGAATGTTCTGGGAAGGACAGGAGCCCCAAAAAGGAGGATGGCTCTGGGTCTGGGCTGGTCAGGTTAGGGAAGTGCCCCCCCCTTTCCTGTGCTCCTACAGCAGCCCAGTGATCCTTAAGATAGTCTTTGAGACCCTGCCTACTACATCGTCCCATTCTCCCCACACTTGCTCCCTGCTTTGTCCTCTTCCTGACCTCCTTTTAGTTTTTCTGACCACAAGGTCTTTGCTACATGTGGTTCCTTTGTCTACAATGCCCTTTACTTGTTTCTTCACTAAATTAGTTCCTCCCCAAACTTCACATGCTGACCTCTGGGTTTTCCTGGCCCCGCCACAGGAATGCCTTGCCTTGCTTTCCTTCACTTTGTCTTCAGTAGTGTGATCTTAGGATTGATTGGCCACAGGGCTGTAAACCCCAGGAAGTAGGCTCCGCATCTGGGTTTGTTCACCAATGGATGGATTCCCCAATAGTACCCGGCTCTTATATTCGGCACCCCAAAACATCTGTTGAGCAAATGAATAGGGTGCAGGAAAATCAGGGCTGATAATGTTATTTATGGAGCACCTACCTGTGTGCCTGGCACCGAGCTGAGTTCTTTACTCGGGTCATCTTCCTCTCCACAACAACACTCAGAGTGAGGAGGTGCGAGGATCCCCATTTTACAGCCGAGGAAAATGAGGTTGAGAGAGCTTAAGTGACTTGCTCAAGGTCGCTCTGTTCCTTAGAGTAGGGGCGAAACGCAGAATTTACATCCAGTTCCTTCGGACTCCAAAGCGGCAAAGGGTGAGGAGGTGACCCCTGGCCGGGGTCGGGGTGCACCCGAGCCCGCGGAGCATCCCTAGGGAGGAGTGGGAAGCTTCCCCGGCCCAGCTCCAAGCCGGTGGTGCAGCGCCCGCCCCTGGTCGCGGGCGCAGACTGGCGGCCTCCTCTGGGCCACGTGGTGCGCGCGGCGGGCGCGTCCGAGGAGCCCGCCGCGGCTCGGGCTCAGAGCGCTCGGGGCCGGGAGAGCGGGCGGCCGCTGGGGTTGGAGGGGGCGCAGGCGGGGCGGGCGGCCAGGCGCGGAGGGCGGCGCGGGGCCGGCCGGGTGGCCGGGGCGCCGCAGCCCGTGGCGTCGGGGCCGCGGCCTCGGGCCCTCGCGCGTCGCTCGCACCGGGTCTCTGCGCCCAGGGCGCACGGCGGGGAGGGACGCGGCGCCCGCCGCGCGGCCGCCATGGAGCCGGCCCCCTCCGCCGACGCCGCGCTGCAGCCCCCGCTCCTCGCCAACACTTCGGACGCCTTCCCCAGCGCCTTCCCCAGCGAGGGCGCCAATGCGTCGGGGCCGCCGGCCGCCCGCAGCGCCTCGTCCCTCGCCCTGGCTATCGCCATCACCGCGCTCTACTCGGCCGTGTGCGCCGTGGGGCTGCTGGGCAACGTGCTCGTCATGTTCGGCATCGTCCGGTGAGTCGTCCGCGGCCTGTCCCCCCGCTCCCCACCCCGGGTGAGAGTGGGGACCTCGGACCCCGGGCTCCCCGCGCCTCCGCACTTCCTGCGGGGGGAGCCTGGGGCCCAGCGAGGAGACCACTTTCATTGAGGGAAGAACGCTGGAGAGAGAGAGAGAGAGAGAGAGAGAGGGAGAGAGAGAGAGAGAGAGAGTGTGTGTGTGTGTGTGTGTGTGTGTGAGACTAAATGACATTTGATCGTTTGTTCGCATCCCCTTTCTTCTGCATGAGGCTATGTGGGATAGTTTGGCGACAGTTAGTGTGTCTGTTACAGTTTGCGAGTGGGTGGTTTTGTGTTGGTGACAGTACAAATGTATCGAGTGTTTGGACCTCTAAAAACTTCCTGGGAGTGGGCTTCTGGGGAGCCGGCTCTCTGTGCGGGTGGGGGGACGGGAGAGCGCGTGGGTGTCTGCACCATGCTGTGGGGACATTTCCCAAGTCCCATTTGATGACCATCTCTTGGGGGTCCTGTGTTGGCGTGTGCTTGTCCCACACTGTCAGTGGGTGAGTCTCTCTGTATGAGACTGTGACTGTATGACTGTGTTGTTTCTTGTCAAGTCCCTGCAACCCGCGGGGGAGGAGAGCTCCCGGAGTGGCTTTGGAGCCCTGGGTTTGTGCACCTGTGTGTGCGTTTGCTGAGGGAGAGCCCACGGCTCCTGGGGACAGCGGGCAAGGGCTGTGGGCCAGCCAGTCAGTCATCTGCTTCCCTCCTCGGTGGCCATCTGGTCTCAAGCTCTGGAAGTGATTCAGCGAAGTCTCAGCCCCTCACAAATGCCCCGTCTCACTCTCTCCTCTTCTCGAACAGGCTTTTCTTTCTGCTAGAGGCAGCACTGGTTTGTTTGGGCGCGAGTGGAGTTTGTGCTTTCATCTCAGGAAGCGGAATTCTCTTCTCGGTATCTATGTAGAGTGCTGGGACTTTCTCAGAGAATCTAAAACATCATCAGCTTGCCTGGAAGCAGCCTCCTGACCCAGTTCTGCCAGCTCAGACATGGGCAAGAAGGATCGAAAGGAAACTCCTATCCATATAACGACAAAGATGCCCTTGTATTTACTGATACTTGGAAAAGGGTCTTCCATGCTGGTTGACCGAGGGCACAGCCCCAAACCTCTCTGGGCTGTGGTGCCACCCAGCAGGGCAGAGGGCAGATTGTGGACTCGGAAGTTGGACTCAGATATGAACTGTGGTCTTCCCCCAGTCACTGATGCCCATCACAGTGGGCACCCCAGTCCCCCTGTCCCACCATCTGCCACATCTGTCTCAGTTTCCCTGTCTGAAGAATAGAGACCCAGTCTCCTCAGGTGGGAGTCTGAATTCCAGAGTCTGGGATCTCTGCAGGACAGAGTATCGTGCATTGGAGCATTGGATGGGTGTGTGGGTGTTGAGGGGGCTTTGGCATCTTTGCTCCCCCAGGAAGAGTGAAGGGCACAAGAATTTCCTGTGCTTTCAGTGACTCATTACCAGCTACAGTGGGAAAATTCCCCCAAGCACAGGCAGGATTGATCTTTGCTGTGTGTTTTGTCACTGATTCTCCCCACTTGGTCTTTGAAGGTAGTTCAGGCTTCAGAGTGGGGCCAACCTAAGTAGGAATCCCAGCCCTGCCGTGAACTGGCTCTGTGACTTGGGTACATAACTGACTCTTTGAGCCTCAGTTTCTTCATCTATAGAATGGGGTAATAATAGAACCTTCTTCAACAGGGTTTTTGTGAAGTGTCAGTGAACAAACATATAAAATGCAGCTGGCCTGGTGCCTGGACCCAGCAAATGGAAGCTGTCTGTGTGACGAAGAGGAGGAATTTTCCAGATCCCTTAGAATCTAGTGCCATTTAAAGAAGGGAGGGTGAAAGAGGCATTTGTCCTAAGTGGGCCTGAGGATAGCTAAGATTCAGAGTTCCAGGTTCTGCCCACGTACCCTCTCTGGGGAGCTCTAGGTGCTGAAGAGTGGGGAGAGCTGTGTCAGTGTGTTCAGTCCCATTCCCAGCCTCTTCTCCGGGGACTCTGGCTGTTGGGCTGATGAGCACAGCTCCCCCACTCCCAGTGAGCCAGGGGAAGGCCCCTCACTTCTGAGGATCCACTAGAGGAATGCTCTGGGCTCATCTTGCTGGAACTGCTCCCAACCAACCTTCCCCAAATCCCATTATCAAACACATCTTGCAAGCAACATAGCTGGCCCCCAGAGGTTCCCGTGTTGCTAAGACGTTTCCCGGGCCAATCATGTATGTGATAACTGTCTCTTTGGGTCTGAATGATTTAATCCTCACCTACAAGCCTGTGGGATGGGCATTAGAATCCTCAATATGATCACCTCCATTTTGCAGATATGGAATCTGTGGTTCAGAGAGAGGCAGGGTGACTTGTTCTCCAAAGGTCCCACAGCTAGCTCCAGACCTGGAACTAAAACCCTGGTCTTGTGACTTCAAGTCTAGAACTTTTTCCAGAGCTGCCTGGGATAGGCGATAGTCAAAGAATTGCATGGGAGGAGGGGGCAGAATTCCGTCCTTCCTCATGTCCTAGGTCATCTGAGAACAATGGAGACAAAAGGATTGTGAACCTACACATTATTTGGCCCAAGTATTTTAGGCTGCTGTCCTGGGGGGAGGGGTAATGATGGGGCTGGCATTGAATTCTTCCCCACTGACACTGAGGCTAAGGATAGGGCAGCTGCCTGGTGCTCTGCTTCTGCTGGCAAAGTCCCAAGAGCAGTGGAAAGAGGGGAGCCCAGGATGGAGAGAAGCCCCTGATCTACCTGGTTTCCTGGCACCCCATGCAGGACTTGGTGGGTCAGTTGATTGGTTGAATGAATGAATGGTTGAAGGAATGAATTCTGCCTGTCAGTCCTGAGCTCGGACAGTTGGGGGCAGGGGCAGGTTTCCAAGGGAAGATCCAGAGAAACCCTTGGGGTGTGCAAGTGGGGTGGTATGTAGTGGCAGAGCTGGGGCTCTGAAGCCAGACGTATCTAGGTTTAAATCCTGAGGTCAAAGCCACTTTGTTGCCGTGTGTTTGGGGTGGCGACTTTACCTCTCTGAGGTTTATTTCTTCCCCTGTAAAGTGGGAATAGCAACAGTGTGTCCGGGCCTGTGGTGAGGATTAACAGTGTTGTAGCTGAGCCATTTGCCCGCTTTGAGAAAAGGGATTGGCTGTCTGTGAAGGAATGAAAAGAATTAACTCATTCAAGAAAATTCTATGGATACACTGGGCTAGATGCTGAGATACAATGGTGAGGAAAAAAATACACTGTCTCTGCCCTCCTGGTGGGAGAACTGACAAACATCAGCTAGTCGTTTAACAAACCTGTGTTTGTGCTGAGGGCGATGGAAGAGTAGGTGGGGGCTTTGGGAGCCCACAATGTGTGTGGGGTCTCACCTAGTCAGGGAGTTCAGAGAAGACCTCTGAGAAGCTGAAGGATGAGGGGTGGGTAGCTAACTAAGAGGCTGAGGGAAGAGCCTGACCTGTATGAGGGGCTGAGAAAAAAGAACCTCAGAATCCCACATCATGAAGCACCCTCCATTCCTGCCTCCCCCACACTCTGGCCCTCTCCCTCCTTCATGGACCCACTTGAGAAGCCCACTCATCCTTTTGGATGCCCAAGAGGGGCCTCTGGGAATTGTGCTTTTTAGCAAACAGTCTATGGTTCCCGAGGCTTCTCTGAAGTATGAGCAGGATTTTGGGGACATCTGGTCCCCAGGCAGAGCATCACCCCTTAGTCCCACAGTGTGAGTTCAGCCAGTGTGGTGACCCTGTGGGTCCTCAGAGCAGAAGCCCGACAGCCCCTCTTTCTGGGTGGGCAGTGCCCTGAGCAGGGTTGGCATCTCAGAGTTCCCATTGGTGGCCCACTGGGTAGGGCAGGGTGTGAAGGGCTTAGCAGACCCCCATCTCTGACAGGTGACCCTGCATATCTTCCCTCTGCATGGCCCAGGGCTTCCTCGTTTGCCTGTCCCAGAACCCAGCAGGAGAATGGAGTCGATGCTTTTCCACACGGCCTCCTGTCTGTTCCCTAGCCTGCCCTGTCTCCCTGCCTGCACCTCTCCCCGGTCCTGGTTTCAGCAGGCTCGTACCCTGCTGTGTCTCTACCAGCCCTCCCTCCCCCACCCTGTCCCCTACATGTAACCAGCCTCAGGCTGCCTCTTCATGACTATTTCAGGCCCTGCGCTTTTCTGCCCCTTGGTCTCTCCCTTGGCCCCTGTCTCTTCTGACTTCTCCTTAGATCAAGTGTGGCTCTGCTACCTCCTAAGATCTTTAGTGAGTTGGACTGCCACCCTGCACCTCAGTTTCTTCATTTATGAAGTGTGGATCATAGTACCTGACTCAGACACATCTTTGTCCTAAAGACGACAGGCCGACATTGGTAAAGCAGCATGTTTTCCCTCCCATCCCGAGTGCCTGCCGCACAGAGCCGGGAAGGGAGGTTGGGCCAGGGCGCCTGGGCTGGGGCGGGGTCATGACAGATGAATGAGGAGTTCTGGCTGTCCCCTTTCTCTACTACCGAGGTGCCAGGGGTTGCTGGGACAGGTGCTCAGGGGTCAACTTTGCAGGATTGGGAGCTCTGAGTCCCCACCTTGTTTTTTTGGAGGCCCAGAATGAGCCCCTTGCCTTGTGTCTCCCTCCCCTCTCTTACCTGGGTTGGAGTCCGTGGACCCAGGGCCCCCAGGCCAGGTGAGAACCCAGTGAGGTCTTAATCTCAGCTCGACCATGTCCTAGCGGTGTGGCTTTGGGAAAACAGCTTGCGCTGCCTGAGCCTCATTTCTACATCTGTAAAATTGGGGTGATCCGGGTAGATTTGGGAGAGGATCAGATGAGCTCATGTGTGTAGAGGCTGTGACCCAGCACCAAGCACACAGTAGGCCCTCAGCGCGTGCCAGGTGCTGTGATTAACTGCTCCAGGCAGGCAGCTCGGCTCTGGGGCCTCACTGTTTACGTTTTCCATCTTTGCCCCTTGCCTGCTTCCTGAACTGTCTGCACATCTACTTACTCAACAAGCATTTGCTGATGCCGACCCCTGCCAGCCCATCCAGCCTCAGCTCCCATGGCCCAGACCCGCAGCTGAAGCTTCCACACGGCCCCTGGCTTCTCACACCTCCCGGTCCTCCAGCTTCCTGGAGCTGTGGGAGGCCAGGGCAAGCCCCTGACCCAGCCAGAGGAGGTCCTGCCTGTGCTGCCTCGTGAAGGGGCAGGAGCAGTTGGCTACTTGGAGAGGGGCAGAACATTCCTGGCAGAGGGAACAGCAAGAGCAAAGCGAGGTTCCCAGGATCACGGAGAGCTGCGGAGGGCGGGGAATTTTACCCCGGGGCCGAGCTGAGTGAGTGCCAGGGGCCGGGGTGGCTAGGAAGGTGGACCCGCCCTCGCAAGTAGGTGTCCTCCTCGGCCTGGTATGGTTGTCAGGAGCGTCTGCTGTGCGCTGAGCTTTGGCTGGACTGCTCTGGCGGGGAGGGGGGCCGGGGACGGAGGAGAGGCCCAGAGACCGGCCGACACGGTGGTGTCAGGGGCCAGAGGCTGCCCTGGGGCAGGAGTTGCAGGTCTGGGCAGTGGGAGCCGAGGCCGGACGGGCTCTAGGGGAGCTAAGGTGACTGTACCGGGAAATGAGGGAGCTTTGAGCCACAGGCCATGGGGAAGAGGACTCGGAGCGATCTGTGCAGAATGGTGTTCAAGAGGATGAATTGAGTGTGGGTGGGCCTGGGGTGGAACAGAGGGGGAGCGCCTCAATGCGGGGAAACCCAAGAGGCTGGCTTAGGGCAATGGAAGAGAGCTGTGCCACTTTGGATGCGTCAGTGAAACCCTGGCCTCACTTGTCCCCTTTCTAAAATGGAGTGCTGGGGCACCTGGGTGGCTCAGTTGGTTAAGCGTCCGACTCTTGATGTTAGCTCAGGTCAGGATCTCAGGGTCATGAGATCGAGCCCCATGTTGGGCTCCGTGCTGGGCGTGGAGCCTGCTTAGGGTTCTCTCTGCCTCCGTCTCCCTCTGCCCCTCTCCCCTTCCTTCTCTAAAAACAAAGAAAACCCAATGTCCTTTTTAAAATAAATAAATACATACATACAGTGGAGTGCTGTGCGACCTTCCAGAAGGCAGGAGGCTGGGCCACATGACCCGCCCCACCACCGAGGCTGAGCAGGGAGAGCAAGCAGCCCCAACTGGTGTCCCCGTGGTACCTCCTGGCCTTGCCCACCGCCTGCTGCTTTCCAGTTCTTGGGTTCATTCCCTGGGGAGTGTGTGTGACTCACAGATGCACTGGGGTGAGCCCAGAGTCACCAAGGGCACCAGGCAGCCTCTCCTGCACTGCCGCTTCTCCATCCCTCACGACGGCCCCGCAATGGTGGCTGTGGACTCTTATGGATAGATGAGGGTGGGAAGGCTCAGAGGGAGCAGCCGCCTCCCACGGTCCAAAAGGTGCAAACTCAGATCTTTCTGACTCCAAACCCACTCCGTGTCCACTCTGCCACTGTTGTCCACGAGACATGTGGAGCGAGAGCTAGTGACATCTAGTTAGAGGAAGGGGCGAGCGGGCAGATTGCAGTCTGCAGACCTCCGAGGCCTCTGCATGGCTGACAGCAGTTGACAGCCCAGATGTCAGAGCCAGACTGACCTGGGATCAGGGCCCACCTGTGCCGTTTACTGAGAGAGCGCACCTCAGCCATTCACAACCTCTCTGAGCCTCAGTTTTCTCATCTGTGAAATGGGAGTAGCATTAGAGCTCCATAGGGTGGTTTTGAGAAGTTTATGAGGCATGATGTGAAGGACTTCAGCACAGAAGCAGGCATTTGGCAAGTTTTCAGTGAACATTTTTTTTTTTAAAGATTTTATTTATTTATTTGACAGAGAGAGAATGACAACAAGCAGGGGGAAGGGATAGAGGGAGAAGCAGACTTCCTGCCGAGCAGGGAGCCCAATGCAGGACTTGATGCCAGGACTTCGGGATCATGACCTGAGCTGAAGGCAGATGCTTAACCGACTAAGCCACCCAGGCGCCCCTCAGTAAACGTTTTCCATCATGTTTGTTTCAAAGGCTTGTTTCTCATTCTTTCGATTAGCATTTATTTTTATTTTTTTAAAGATTTTATTTATTGATTTGAGAGAGCATGAGTTGGGGGCCAGTGGGGCGGTGGGGGAGCAGAAGGAGAGGGACAAGCAGACTCCCTGCTGAACAGGGAGCCCAACACCACACAGGGCTCGATTCTAGGATCCTGGGATCATGACCTGAGCTGAAGGCAGACACTTAACGACTGAGCCACCCAGGCGCCCCATCGATCAGTATTTATTGAGCCCCAGAGGAACTGGAATTATTGGGTAGATGTATAAGGAAGTTTTATCAGCTCAATATTAAAAATTTTCTTTTGCTGTAAAGATAACACAGTTATTTCAGAAAATATGGAGAAGTTTAACTAGAGACATACATTACCCATAATCTCACTACAAAGAGAAAAAGCTTTGTCATTTTGGTGTATTTCCTTCTCATCTCTCTCTCTCTTTTTGCCTCTGTGTGTGTGTGTGTCTTAATCATATCAGGATCACAGTATTGGAATAGTGATCATGTTATATATAATACTTTGTAAGCTGCTTTTCACCTGACATTATATCATGAGTGTGTTGTCATGTTATCAAACATTCTTTAAAAACATGATTTTTTGATGGCTGCATTGTATGAATGTGTTCTATTGGGGGGGACTTATGTTATTTTCAATATTATGCCAATCTAAACAATTCATCTGTGGACATTCTTGAACACGTATATTTGTGTACATCTCTTATTATTTATACAAGGAAATTTCTTTTCTTTTTTTTTTTAAGATTTTTTTTTTTTTTTTAATTCATGAGAGACAGAGCGAGAGAGAAAGGCAGAGGAAGAAGCAGGCTCCCAAGGAGCAGGGAGCCCGATGTGGGACTCGATCCCAGGACCCTGAGATCATGACCTGAGCCGAAGGCAGACGCTTAACCATCTGAGCCACCCAGGTGCCCAATACAAGGAAATTTCTAACAGTCAAAGCTCTCCAGGGGCACCTGGGTGGTACAGTTGGTTGGACATCTGACTCCTGGTTTCAGTTCAGGTCATGATCTCAGAGTTGTGAGGTCAGGCCCCGTGTTGGGCTCCGTGCTCAGCATGGAGTCTGCTTAAATTTCTCTCTCCCTCTCCTTTTGCCCTCCCCCCTACTCGTGCTCCCACACATGCTATCTCTCTGTCTCTCTAAAATAAATAAATAAATCTTTAGAAAACTCTCCAAATAGGTATGGGCTGCTGTGTAATGTAGGGAGCTTCCCATCTCTGAAGGTATGCAAGAGGACACTGGAAAACCACTGGGTGGAGGCACAGCACTGGAGATTTGGGTGGAGAAAAGATAAACATGATTGTAGGTTCCCCTCCCCACCACTGAGATTCAGAGATGCTGTGATCTCAGATTCCCCTTTTCCCCTTCCTGGCAGATGATGCCTGTCTGGAGGCTATGCAAAGGGCAAGGCATGATTTCATTAACCTCCGAGTCCTGGGACCTCTAAATCCAATTGGCTACCCAGAACATCATAACATGCACAGGAAGAGGGATAATCGTGGGCTTGAGCAGAAAGCCTGGCTTAAATTAGCAATTTACCATCATGCAGGCTGCAGTGGCCCTATTACCAGCTGGGGGAAATGGGGTGGGGTGGGGTGTCTGGGTTGGGTTCTTTTGATTTATAGCTCCCAGAGCAGCTGCAGAAATCAACAGCTTTGTCTCTGGCCAGGGTGGGTGTGTACGGGAAGAATCTTGTCTTCTGTAGCTTTCTGAGTCTTGATTAATTGAAAGAACTCAAACTTCAAAGTCCTGTGAGGTCAAAAAGCCCCATCCAGTGAACACAACACAGGGAGAGGCGGAAATGGCCTCACTCTTCTCCCCTGCCGAGGTGACCTTTTCACCAAGGCATAGGGCTGTGAATCGTGGATGAAGATTCTCTTTACTAAACACTCATTTTGGGCCAGGCAGTCTGCTTAGAGAGATATAGATATTACCCCATTTCATCCTCACAGACCCATATGAGGTGAGTTTGTTGCCCTCTTTTATGGGTGAGGAGCCTTGAGGCACAGAGAAGTCCTGTTACATACTCCAAGTCCCGGAGTCAGATTGAAATCAGGTCATTCTGATCTCAGAGCCCACCCTCTTAGCCATTGCCCTGTCTTTTGCCACCTGTATGTCAAGTTCAGCCCCTCTGATTGAAAAATGAGGGAACCGAGGCATGGAGAGGTTCAGTGTCTCTTGAGTTAGTGGCCAGGGCAGGACTGGAACTTGCCTTTCCTAACCCCTTGTCCCCCCTTGCCTCTCTTTCCACTCTTTGGATTACCTGGGCTAAGTGAGAGCCAAAGGGTAGCTAGAAATAGTCATACCCAGGAGCATGGCGAGTGGGTTCCTCTACAGGGCAACCCGGCCTGGGGGCCACTGATGTCTCACAGGCCCAGAGAAGTCCAAGATTCCCGGGGCAGAGCCAGGGATTTGAACCCTGAACATTGCAGAGAGATGGGGGTTCAAACCCAGGTCGGCCTCTCGCTGGCCTCCAGCCTTGGACTCATCTCACCTGTAAAATGGGGATGATAGAAAATCACCTACCTCACAGGGTTGTGGCAAACATACATTCTGCAGCCCCTCCTAATACCAGCCATGGTTCTGGGGGCTAGGCATGTAACAGTGATCAAGACACAGTCCCTGCCCTCATGAAGCCAACATTCTAGTGGGGGAAAAGATAGATAGTAAACGAGTAGATGTAAGGCCAAGGTTACAGTTGACCATGAGAGAGAGTGCAGTTATATATGGTGACGTCGGGGACGAGGAGACAAGCAGAGGACTGCCTCTGAGAGGAAGTGTTTTAGGCAGAGGGAATGGTGAAGGTGAAGGTGAAGGTGAAGGTGAAGGTGAAGGGAGATGTATGGCCCTAGCTCAGGGCCTGGCCCAGAACAGGAAGTTGTTGGTGATAATGATGCTTTCTGGCTGGTTTCCCAGCGCTCGGGAACCTGGGACAAGATTAAGCCAAGGGAGAAAAACTGCTTCTCCAGGCCAGCCCAGATGCCCCTGCAGGACAGATGGAGATAAACTGTTTCCCTCGGTTACAAAAACTCATGCTCCTGAAGTGCTAGGAAGGGCCCCCCATCTAGTGATTTTCCGTTCCTCCTTGGGGAGCGGTGGGGCAGGGAAGTGGAGCCCAGCCTGTGGCCAGAGGGCTGTTCTCTGGGAGGGGCGGGTAGCCCTAAGACACTTCCTTCACCTGCTCAGGCCCTGTCATCCCAGCAAAGCATGGCATATTGACTCCATAGTGCTGCTGACCTTTCTCGAGTGCTGACAGGGTGGTCAGCTCTGTGCCAAGGGCCTTCCATGTATTATCTCATTTAATTCTCCCGACGCTCTGAGGCTGGTAGCACATTTCTCTCCATTTGACAGATGAGGACACTGAGGCTCAGAGAAGCTAATTCACTTGCCCGGGACCAGTCAGCCCATGAACCAAGGCTCCCTGACTCCCAGAGCCTGTGTGTGCCAAGAGATTGTGAAGCAGTGGCTGAGAAAGTGGAATTCATGACACCCTCTGATTCCAACTGTGAAAAATGACTTTTTTATAGCAGCCGGGATCAGGAGAGGCTGTGGAGCAGGGTAGACTGAGTTGTAAAGGTATTAAAATAATGAATTGTTAATAAATAAAACAAAAGTGAAACTCTTGTGTGTCAGGCAGAGGGATATGTGATAAGTAAGGCCCAGCATGGCCAAAGGCCTAGAGGGGAGAAACCTGGGTTTTTTGGACTATCTGACTTTGGATCCTCGTTCTGTCCACTCGGTACTCCTAGACAAACACCTCTGCCCTGTGGGTCAGTTTCCTTCTGTGAGCAAAATGGGAGTACATAGGCATCCACTTCCCACGGTGGATGTGAGTCAAAGGAGAGAATGGATGTGAAGTGCTCTGCACGAGGCCGGCCTTGCCCATTGTCCTCAAGGAGTATCCCTTGGGGGCTGGGGACAGGTGAGGCAAACTGTATCGTCCCCGTATTACCCACACTGTGGTCACTAAGAATGACAAACTTGCATGCAGTATTTTTACATGGAATTGTGGGACATTTACTTGGCGATGGTAAGGGCTCCGAATTATCAAGAATCCATCAAATCCAACTATGGCAAAAATGAGCATGTACTTTGGCAATATTATAAGGCTTCCTACAGGGGACCTTGCTTGGAAACTCTCAATCTCTACAACGCTTCCCTGGGGGCTGGGTCTTTGCCCCTTCTCTGGTGCGGAGAGCGTGTGGCTCCCTGGCATCCACCTTAGCCTAGAGCGTGGCTTTTCAGGTCTGTATCAGACAGGGTCCTACCAGAAAAAAAGAACCAGAAGGATATATTTCAAGGCATTGGCTTATGCAGTTGTGGGGTCTAGCGAGGCTGGTCGGCTGGAAACTCTCGGGCAACAGCGGATGCTGCAGTCAACTGACAGAATTTCTTCTTCCCCTCAGTTTTGCTCTTAAGGTTGAGCCTCATTACCAAGGATAACTTCCTTAAAGTCAACTGATGGCATATATTAACCACATCTACAAAATACCTTCACAGCAACAACTAGATTGATTGGTGTTTGATTAAATAACTGGATATTGGAGCCCAGCCAGGTTGACGCATAAAACTAATCATCACAGAATCAGACAGAGCCAGGCTTGAGTCCTGGTACTAGAGCTTATAGGCTGTGTGACCTTGGGCAAGTTTCTCTGCCTTTCTGAGCCTCAGTCCTCTCATCTGCCAAATGTGGTGATGATGCTTACTTACCACAGTCATTTGTTGTGAGAATGAAATGCAACGCTGTAAATCAAGTGTCTTTGTCCCTGCCTCGCATAGAATGAGGGGAGCTACACACAAGTAGATGGTCATGAATCCATGTTTTCTAGTTGTAACGTAATGGCTCATTCCAGTGTTTGCCTTCCCTTTCCAACTGGTCGCTCCTGGAGGGTGGGATCTGTGTCCCATTCATCTTCTATACTATTTCCTAGCTTCATCCCTGACCTGAAGGAAACATCACTATTTCCTAAATATCTAGTTGACACTTCGTTAATGAGGTTCTCTCTGTGGAGTACTTGGGATCTATGATAAAAATCCTCCAACCACAAGACAAAGGGGAAGATGTGCGGGAACCTCAGGCCTCTCTTCTCTCTAGAGTAACGCTTTGCTTCTCGGCTTCGGGGAGCCTTCTCTAATGCCCCCGGGCCAAGAGACTCCCCCCTCCTCTGTGTTGCCACAGTGTCCTCTGTGTTCCCCATTCACACATAGTTTTTCAAGCACTTGGTTGCTCATCTCTCCCTCTCTCTTCAGAGGAGCAGGTGTGTGTGTGTGTGGGGGGGTAGCCTTCGCTCACAGCTGGAGCCCCAGCCTTGGGTCTGACATTCAGACAGCAGGTCAGTAGGTGTTTGTAGGAGGGGCATGTCCTATTTCCAGAGACCATGGGCTGACATGCTACACTTAAGGAACTCTGCTTTCTTGGGGCCTCTGTTGTGTCTGGCTGCCCCATTCCCTGGCCCAGCCACCCTTAAGCCAGAAGCAGAGCCAGGGTGATGGAGAAGAGCTTCTTGCTGGCTTCCACGTGCGGGTTGTGGTTCTTGAGCTGAACGGCACAGGTCTCTGCCCTGTTTATTGCTGAGCGTGACCTGGCCACCCCGGCCCCCACTCATGTTCAACTCAGGGCCCTTTATTTCCATGTTCCAGCCTTTAAACTTCTCCTGTGACATGCCTTGTTATAATTAACCACTTTCCTTCCTCAGGCTGTGCCAAAACTGAGACAGCTAATTAATTTCTGGCGACTTGCCACTCCTGTTAAATGGTGGGCAGGGACAGCTTGCAGCCCTTGCTGCCCAGCGGGCTTGTTTTGCCAGTGGGAAGAGCAACCACCCTTTGTGTACAAATAGAGGGAGCCCCAGCCGGACCTTGGCTGGCTGGCGGGCAGATGCTTTGTTTAAGCTGTTTGTTCCCCACTGTGGGCAGAGCCTCTGTGATCACCGCTCTTGCAATGCCCTGTCCTCCTCCTTTGTGAAACAAAGGGATTGAGTCGATGCACAGGGAGAAGAAGACGGGGTAGAGGTTAGGTTCTGGAGTCCGAGGGACCCAAGGCCCAGCCCCGCCACTCCTAGCCGTGGGACTTTTGGTGACTTACTTCTGCCGTCTGAGCCTGGGATTCCTCACCTGTAGAATGAGGCGAAAGCTCACGTCCCGTGCAGACCCGGTGGGATACAGACACACTCGTGGTGCTCAGTTAGCCACACAGCTAAGTGTAAGTGTAAGTGTAACAGAGTAAGTGCTCGGTAAACACTCTCACCCACCACCTTTCCTTTCAGTGCTCACATTCTGTATTCCTGATGGAAGAGAAGGTCCTTTTGTTGGGAGAATTGGGGAGTGGAGCGATTTGAACAGACCTAGATCGCTTCTGTGTTTGAGGCCACGGCTGGCAAGATGCTTCGCCCCTCTGTATTCGTGTCTTAGGGCTGCCGTCCAAATGACCATGAACTGGGTGGCTTACAACAACAGAAATGTATCCTTCACAGTTCAGGAGGCCAGAAGTGTGAAATCAAGCATGGCAGGCTCCCTGCGAAGGCTCTCGGGAACACTCCTTCCTCGCCTCGCTTCTGGTGGGTGCCAGCAGACCCTAGTGTCCCTCGGGCTTGCAAATGCATCTCTCCAATTGTCGCCCCTGTCTTCCCATGGCCATGTTCCCTCTGTGTGTGTCTCTGCATTTCCTCTTATAGGAACACGAGTCATCATGGAGTTAGGGCCCACCCTGATCTAGTATGACCTCATCTTAATTATGTCGGCAAAGACCTTATTTCCAGAAAAGGTCACATCAGAGGTTCCAGGTCGATATGAATTTTGGGGGCACCTATTCAACCCAGTACACTCCCCAAGTCTCACTTCCCTCTTCTGTATAAGGACGATAATAATAGTAGCGATTTTGTAGGGTCATTGGAGTTAATCTATATGAATGTGAGCTAATCTATGTGAACGCCACGGTAGAATTCAGTAGAGGACGTCAGGCCTGGGTAAGCACTGAGTCAGCATAGCTGTCGAGATAGAGATAGTGAAGATGATGACGGCGACGGGGACGGCTCTATCCGTGGACCTACCCTACATTGGTTAATTGCTGGATGCAGGGACCTAGAATGTAGGCATCTACTAAGAGCCCAGGCCCTCATCAGGAATTCTGAAGCCTTGGACAGGAGCCTGCCCCATTCCCTTTGGCCTCAACCGCCTTGAGCCCTCATCTGAGATTTTTAGTTCCTAGGAGGACAGCTTGGGGGTGCCTGGGTGGCTCAGTCGCTAAGCATCTGCCTTCAGCTCGGGTCATGATCCCAGCATCCTGGGATCGAGCCCCGCATAGGGCTCCCTGCTTGGCGGGAAGCCTGCTTCTCCCTCTCCCACTCCCCCTGCTTGTGTTCCCTCTGTCACTGTGTCTCTGTCAGTAAATAAATAAATAAATAAAAGAAGGACAGCTTGGTAGAGAAGAAAGAACTTGGCCTCTCAGGAGTCAGGGAACTGACACCTGGTGTCACCTCGTGCAGCTGTCCTTCCCTGTCCGGGCCTCAGTTTCCCAATCTGTAAAGTGGGAGAGGATGTTGGAACTCAGTGTTACAGATCAGAGCTTCTTCCAGTGCTCAGGTTCCAGCACAGGGCTCTGGGTCCCACCGCAATGGTGGCAGGTTACCAAAGGCCAGCACAGGAGTCAGGATGGAGCCAGGGACTGCCAGGATGGCTGAAGCAGGTGTCATTCTGGGCCCTTTTTCCTCCTCTGGACAAGAGAAGCCACTCTGATATGAGCAGCGTGCTAGGGACATCATAGGCAGGAGTTCATTTTGTTCTCGCCACACCATCATGTGGTAGGATCTTTATACCCAGTTCACAGAGGAGCAGACTGAGGCTTGGGAGAAGTTAGAACTTGCCCAAGTTTGTACAGTTGGTTAGAGACAGGGCTGGGGCTTAAATCTGGGTGTATCTGGTGCCAAAGGCCATGCCTCTGTCTGGGCTGCACCTTTACTGTGCTAGTTTCCTAGGGCTGCCCTAACACATTAGTGTGAACTTAATGTCACAGAGATGTATTCTGTCACAGTTCTGGAGGCCAGAAGTCCACAGAGTGTCTGCAGGGCCATGCTCCCTCTGCAGGTGCGTGGGCAGAGGCCGTCCTTGACTCCTCCAGCTTCTGGCAGCTCCGCATAGCTGCGCCCCTCCAGTCTGTGCCTCTGTCTTCACCTGGTCGGCTCCTTGTCTCCTCCTCTGCCTGTGTGTCTTTTACAAGGACCCCTGTCCCTGGTGTTAGAGCCCACCCAGACAATCCAGGATGGTCTCATCTTAAAATCCTTAACTTAAACACATCTGCAAAGACCCTTTTTCCAAGTAAAGTCAGTACATACAGGCACTAGGGGTTGGGACGTGGACTTGTCCTTCTCAGGGCCACCATCCAACCCACCACGGTTATTAAAGACTTGGTGGTGATGGTATCTGCCAAATCCCTGGCCCGCAGTGTAGATGTGCAGGGGGCAGGGAATTTCTGGAGCAGTTTAGAAGGAGAAGATGAACACAGTTGTGAGCTGAGGAGGCCAGCTTGGGGACTTGTGTGACAGGGGGGTGCAGTTTAATCTGGTATTTGCACTGGCAGTGAGCAGTGAGCTTGGAAACACTGAAGAGCGCATCTGGATGTGGGCAGATGGGGCCAGCCATGGGGCACAAACCTGGACACCTGTCCACAGGGGCCGGCCCTGCTGGCTGGGGCATATGTCCACATGAAAGGATTTGAGGTTCTAGCTCCCACAGAAGATGGCGTTGGCCTCTCTTATTTGCCTGGGGAGATGGGAGAAGGCCTAGCACTTTCTGTGTGCCTACCACATAGTTGACCTGCATCATCTTTGGCCCTCCATTAACCCAAGACGGTGGTATCCTCTGTCCTCAGATGATCACACTCAGGAGTGTGCCAGAACAACCCAAGATGAGGGCGCCGAGGAATGGCCACATGGTGCTGAGCAGGCAGCTAACCCAAGCAGCCATGATGGCTAAAGTGCACTGAACACTTCCTTGTATTCACTCTGGTCTCAGCACAGCTGGATGAGGCATGCGTGGACTTTAACCCCTGCCATTTTCCAACATGTGGAAGGCAGAAGGGTTAGTTTTAGACTGTGATTCCGTAAACAGAACCAGGGAAAATTGTGCCAGCTGAGAAAGAGGCAGCCCTTGGCTCGAAAAAAGAGAGAGAACTTCCTTACTCTGCATGTGCTCCCAATAACAGGGTGGATTGTGCCTGCCGGTGGTGAGTCCCCCGTCTCTGGACATACTCAAGCAGAAACTGCATAGCCATTTGTTTGGAGGGCCTTAGAGGGAATGCCCTCACTGTGAAGTTGCACTCTAGCTCTGAGATTCCAGGAATTTTTCCCCAGGAGATCAACAGATATCTGTGGGCACAAAGGTGTTTATCACAGTGTTATTTATAATAGCGAAAAAGTGGAAACAACCTACATATCTTTCAATAGGGGATTTGTTAAGTAATTTCATGCAGGAGCTTCAGTGTCCACAAGTGAGACTAGATCTGGCCTGCAGTCTGTTGTTGTGTGGTCTTTGAGCTATAAATAGTTTTTGTACTTTGAAAGGGTTGTAAAAGAGAAAACAAGAATGTGCAACAGAGATCCTCTGTGGCCTGAAAGCCTAAAATATTTACCCTCTGGCCCTTTACAGAAAAAGCCTGTTGACCTCTGGATTAGAATCACAGGCAGTCACCAAAAATTATATTAATTTGTATCTATGGACATAGAGAGATGGTCACAGCATAGTTTTGAGAGAAAGAAACAGGTTATATAACAGTATTAAAGTAAGATCCCATTTATATAAAACAGGGTGTGAGTGTTTGTATGTTATCTGTAACAGTGGTCTGGAATATTAATAGTGGTTTTAAATTTTCTTTATTAAATGATTCTATGTTATTTGAACATTTCATAGTGAGCAGCTATTATTTTTGAGATCTCAAAAAGGGTTTGGAACCAAGTTAATTCGAAATACGCCAGCAATTCATGCTGTTTGGAACCAAATGAGTTTTGATTGACCCTGAAGCCATTTTGTTCGATTTGTCCCTGAGGTGCCACAAGATCAGTCTGACTGAGGGTTGGTGCTCTTACCTTGCTGCTGTTATTGGTTTTGTTTTCAGGTCTCTTGTCCCTACTTTGATCCTCATGGGCTGTGGTGTCTGAGTGGAAAACGTGCCCCTCAGCTTAGTTAGAAACAAATGAGCTACTCTGGATAAATGATTTGACATTTCCTTCAGCCACGGCAGAACTGAGCTGCTTTGGATTCAGGGCGAGCAGGGTCAGGCTCAGGTGTCCTTCAGGGGACCTGTGTTGTTCTGAATTGAGGATGGAAGGGAGGAGGGGAGTGGGGAGGAAGAATTGTCCTAGTCTGAGCTCTTCAGTCTGTGGCTGGTTACTTTATTATTATTATTATTTTTAAAGATTTTATTTATGTATTTGAGAGAGAATGAGAGAGAGAGAACACATGAGAGGGGATAGGGTCAGAGGACGAAGCAGACTCCCTGCCAAGCAGGGAGCCCGATGCGGGACTCGATCCAGGGACTCCAGGATCATGACCTGAGCTGAAGGCAGTCGCCCAACCAACTGAGCCACCCAGGCGCCCTGTGGCTGGTTACTTTAAAGGCTCAGGCACCTGGACTCCTCTGTCCCACTGGGCGTCCTCCAGTAAACCGTGTCCCCTCTGACCTGGCCTTGGGCTGATCCTGGGATACAGCATGGAGGGGACACGGTTCCTCCCCGAAGCATGTCCCAGTCTTGTGTGGAAGACACATGGGACACTTACTCATTTCCCAAATGTGTGTTGAACACGTTATTATTTGTGCCAGGGACTGCTGTAGGTTCTAGGTGCCTAGTGGGGAGCAAGACAAAGGCCAGGCCTTTGGGGAGCTTTTTTTTTTTTTTTAAGATTTTATTTATTTATTTGAGAGAGAGAATGAGACACAGAGAGAGAGCACGAGATGGGGGAGGGTCAGAGGGAGAAGCAGGTCCCCCGCCGAGCAGAGAGCCCGATGCGGGACTCGATCCCGGGACTCCAGGATCACGACCTGAGCCGAAGGCAGTCGCCCAACCAACTGAGCCACCCAGGCGCCCCCTTTGGGGAGCTTATATTTTAACTGTCAAAGAGAGTCTGTGAGGGGTGCACAGGGGAGAAGTTTGAAACGGAAGTCAGGGGGAAGGAGCTGGGGTTCTGGGGAAAAGCACTCTGTTTGAATCTCCACTCAGCCTCTTTCCGACTCCACAGCCTTGGGCACGTCCCTTTACTGCTCCTTGTTACTGGGGAATCATAAATTCTCTCTGCCCTGGGAGGTGCTGGGAGGAATAAATGAAGGAACATGTTGTCCCTGTGCTGGGCATGTCTTAGATATAAGGAGTACGTGAACTCATGCCTGGGAAAGACCTGGCACAGAGTTGTTGCCCATAAATACCGGTTGCCAACCCCTTGTGACCAGAGGTGTACGTTTTGTTCTGAATGCACCTCTTTTCCTCAGGCCTCGTCACGGTGCCTGTGACATTTTTCTGATGTTTGTAGGTCTGTCTCTCCCCAGCCCCACCTGGACTGTGAGCAGATTGTCTCCAACTCCCCCGGGCTGTAGCAGGGTGGAGGAAGGTGTGAGGAACAGAAGAACACTGTGGAGCCAGCGCCCGTCCAGACGTTTACCCCACTTGGTCTTGGCATCCAGACCGAGCCCCTCCGCACAGCCACGGTTTGCGAGCTAGTGCAGGTGACAGGGAGGCGTGGGCTCTGGAGACCAGATCTGAGTTGGTGTTGCCAGCCGCGTGAATTTGGGTGCGCCATCTACCTTAGCTCCTCTGTGGGATGAGGGCAGTGTTAGCACTCAGGCTTGCAGTGGGGATGAAATAAAATCGTGCATTCACTGTTTTTGGCACAGTGCCTGGCCCATGGAAGAAAAGATATTCAGAGAATATTGCTTACAGAACACAAACAACCCACCCAAAGCTGTCAGACCGGTCCCAGGCAGACCTTGCATGAAGGAGGGAACAGTTTAGCCTTCTGAGCACCTGCCACTCGGCCGCTCTAACCAAGGGCCTGGCTTTGCTTGGGGAAGAAAATTCTTACCAGGGGCTTACTTGTCAGCTGAGAAGCACAGCTCTCCGGAGGCCCAGGAGCACGTGTGGACTTGACGTGCTTCAGACACAGAGCACACCCTGTCTCCGTCGGACTGAGGTGGGGATGATCTTCCCTGCCAGTGGGGCTTGTCCGACACGATGGGATGGGCGTAAAGCTGTGACATGAACATGGTCGGCCACTTGGTGCTTCTTCTGAAGGAAGCCTCCCTAAGGACTGAGACACGTGGCTGGGAGCACATTCCCTAGCAGCTGCATAATTCAAGATGACCTAATGGAGGATTTCGACTTAGGAAGAAAGCAAAGCATTTCCCAAGGCATCTCAGAGTCAATAGAGGTTCACCAGGCTTACTGTCCTCACCCTTAGGGTTGGATCCAATGGGAACCCTATGAGAAAAAAGCAGACCGATATCAGGGGAAAAAACCCAAAAGGGCTGCCTGTTCTTGTCTATATGCTGGCCAGTAAGCTAGATACTTTCACATATGTTGCTCCTAAAAAGCCAATTACACTGAAATTGCCAACGAGGAAACAGATTCAGAGAGGTGAAGTGATTTACCCAAGATCACACAGTCCTGTATGTTGTGGAGCCAAGATCTGAAGGGCTCTAAAGGATTCCTGCACCACACTCTTCAACTTAGGGAACACACAGTGATGGCACGTTAGTCACGTCCTTTTTTTTTTTATTGTGGTAAAATACACATAACATAAAATTTACAATTTTCACCATTTTTAAGTACATGAAGCACATTCACACTGTTATGCAGCCATCACCACCACCCATCTCTAGAACTTTCTTCATCTTCCCCAACTGAAACTCTGTCCCCATTAAATAATAATTCCCCATTCTGTCTTCCTCCAGCTCCTGATAATCCCCATTCTACTTTCTGCCTCTGTGAATTGGACTACTCTAAGTACCTCATTATTGGTGGAATCATAGAGGTTTTTCGCCTTTTGTCACTGGCTTACTTCACTTGGTTCAGTGTCCTCAAGGCTCATGCATGTCATAGCGTGTGTCAGAATTTCCTTCCTTTTTAAGGCTGAATAATGTTCTTTTGTATGTATAGACCACATCTGGTTTATCCATTCATTTGTAAGTAGACACTTGGGTTGCTTCCACCTTTTGGCTATTATGAAAAGTGCTTGTTTGAATGTATACAGATACCTCTTTGAGACCCTGCTCTTCATGCTTTTGGGTATGTACTCGGAAGTGGAATTGTTGGACCATATGGCATTCTGTTTTCAGTTTTTTGAGGAATCGCCATACTGTTTTCCACAGTGGCTGCACCATATCATATTCCCACCAAAAGTGCACCAATTTCTCCACATCCTTGTCAACACTTGTTATTTTTTTTTAAATATTTATTTATTTATTAGAGCAAGCATCACGCTAGCATGAGAGCATGAAGGGGAGCAGAGGGAGAGGGATAATCCCAAGCAGACTCCCCACTGAATGTGGAGCCTGATGAAGGGCTCAATCCCACCACCCTGAGCCAAAATCAAGAGTTGGACGCTTAACCAACTGAGCCACCCAGGTGCCCCTCTGTTTTGTTGATAGTAGTCATCCTAATAGGTGTCAAGTGGTATCTCATTGTGCCTTTGATTTTCCTGATGACTAATGATGTTGGGCATCTCTTTATATGCTTATTGGCCATTTTTATATCTTCAGGGAGATGTATGTTCAAGTCCTTTGCCCATTTTTACATCCAGTTGTTTGCTTTTTTTTTAGTATTGATTTGTAGAAGTTCTTTATCTATGCTGCATATTAACCCCTTATTGGGTATATGATTTGCAAATATTTTCTCCCATTCTGTGAGGCCTTTTTACTCTGTTGATAGTGTCCTTTGATGCACCAAACTGTTGAGATTTATTTATTTATTTTAGAGGTGGGGAGGAGCAGAGGGAGAGGGAGAATCCGGAAGCAGTCTCCCTACTGAGCATGGAGCCTGATGCAGGGCTCAATCCCAGGATCCCGGGATCATGACCTGCGTTGAAATCAAGAGTCGGTTGCTCAACCCAACTGAGCCACCCAGGCACCACACCAAATTGTTTAATTTTGATATAGTCCAGTTTATTTGTTTTCCTTTTGTGCTTTTGGTGGCATATCCAAGAAATCATTGCCAAATCCAGTGTCATGTAGCTTTTCCTCCTATGTTTTCTTCTATGAGCATTATAGTTTTACATTTAGGTCTTTCATTTATTTTGAGTTAATTTTTTTTAAAGATTTTATTTATTTATTTTATAGAGAGACACAGCGAGAGAGGGAACACAAGCAGGGGGAGTGGGAGAGGGAGAAGCAGGCTTCCCACTGAGCAGGGAGCCTGATGTGGGGCTCGATCCCAGGACCCTGGGATCATGACCTGAGCTGAAGGCAGACGCTTAACGACTGAGCCACCCAGACGCCCCCATTTTGAGTTAATTTTTTATATGGTATAAGGTAAGGGTCTAATGTCATATCTACAACTTTTTGCAATAGAAAAAAAATAGAGGCCAACAGTAGGGTTTTGAGGGGTGGGGCAGTTAATGATTTATTTTTCCAGAAAGTTCAGTCTCTCACCCAGTCTTGTTCTTCCCTTCATCAGCTTCTACACAGTAGTCAAAGTGATCTTCTAAGAAACACACATAAATCAAACCACATCACTCCCTTGCTTAAAATCTCCAGTGGCTTCCCGCTGCACTCAGAATAAAACCCAAACTTTTTCTTGTGCATGATTTGACCCCTGCTGACTTTTCCCTGCTGAATCTTCTGTTGCTTCTTCTTGGGCTTACTGCCATTTAGTCACACTTAATGTCTGACCATTCCTGAAGCTCATTAAGCTCTTTCCTGTCACAGGGTCTTTGCACATGCTGTTCTTTCTGCTTGAAACAATCTACCTCCTTATCTTCACCTGGCTGACTCCTTCTCATTTTTTCCAACCTGGTAGAAATGTCACCTTGTCTTAGCTGAAACTACCATAACAAAATACCATACATTGAGTAGCTTAAACAATAGAAATTTATTTTCTCACAGTTCTGGAGGCTAAAAATGGCAGATTAAGGTGCCAGCATGGTCAATTTCTGATGAGAGTTCTCTTTCTGGCTTCTAGATGGCCACTTTCTTGCTGTGTCTTCACCTGGCAAGGAGAGAGAGGGGGAGAGAAGGGGAGAGAGAGGAGCAACCTTCTGGATGTCTCTTCTTATAACTCAGTTCATAGCTCACATGCTCAGAGAAGCCATTGTTGACCTTCTGATATAAGCCAGATTCCTTTCACAAACCTCCCTCACACTCCTGCTGGGTAGTGTCCATCACTACACCCTGTTCTTATCCTTCATGGTAGAGCAGTAATAGTGGGTAACTATATATTAATTAGTGTAGCAGTTTGTTCAATGTCTGGTCCCTCCCTAAGACCATAAATTTTAAGAAACTAGACTGTCATCTCTACTCCTATATTCCTTACTTAGTGCCTGGCACATACCAGATACTTGATTAATACCTGTTGGAAGAGTGAACAAACCTCAGCCTATAGTAAATTCACATTCCTTGACTTTTTTACTAACTATGGGATGGGCTGGGGACAGGAAGGAAGGTAACATGCACTGAGGGGCAGTATAGCAAAGCCATTACCACATGTTGGCACTAGACAGCCTGAATTAAATACCAGCTCTGCTACTTACTGGTCGTGTGACCTTGGGCAAATTACTTCATCTCTTGTGCCTGAGTTTATGTTCCTTAAGAGATATCAACACATATTTGGATGATGAAAAGCAATTTGAAGGGGAGTAACAGGCTGAGCAGGGGTGAGGTGTGGGACTGAAAACAGGGGCAGAAGATGGATTATCTATAGAGGGAGCATTGAGACCCTTAGCCGCCCCCCCCCCCCCAGTATGCTGCACAATCAGGTGAGTAACCCTCCACTCTGCAAGAGGTTGAGGGTTTTTCCCCTGAGAAATTAACCTGGAAAAACTCTGAACTTGGGACCAGCAGACACAGAAAGGGTCAGAGTGAGATACCAAATGGAAAGTGGGGAGGAGGTCCACAGACCCCTCCTCCAGCTCTGCTACCATAATCCTGACAGCTAGAAGTATGCTCCCCAAGCAGGAGGTTGGAGGATTCTTTTCTCAAGGCCCCAGAGAAAACACATGCGGACACTGATATTTAGATATTCCCCAATATAAAAGCTTAGTTTTTGCCCAGTTGACAGGACCCCCACACTGATGTGTGCACATGTGTGTGCGCATGCACACACACACACACAGGGCTGCCAATTAGTTATTTAGTACTACTCAAAGATCAACCTTTTCAGGGCACTTGGGTAGCTCAGTCAGTTAAGCATCTGCCTTCAGCTCAGGTCATGATCCCAGGGTCCTGGGATTGAGCCTTGCAACAGGCTCCCTGCTCAGCGGGGAGTCTGCTTCTCCCTCTGACCCTCCCCCTTTTCATGCTCTCTCTCTCTCACTCTCTCAAATAAATAAATGAAGTCTTAAAAAAAAGATCAACCTTTAGTCACATATCACTAGATATTTGAAGGAAGTCTCTAGGATAAAAGAGGGAGGGCAAGTAGACAAACAATGTTTGAAGCAAATAGACAATGCAGTAAGCAGAAGAAAATACAAAACAAAAATTATTAGTATCCTCAGAGAAATAAGAGAAGATATTGTATCCATGAAATAAGATGCTATAAATGATATATAAAAAAGAAATAACAAAAGAAAAAGAAATGACACTGGGAAAATAAAACATGAGAGCCAAAATAAAAAAGTCAATAGAAGGGTTGAGAGGTATGAAAAGGAAATTTCCCAGAGGATGTACCAAAAAGACAAAGAGATGGAAAATGGAAAAGATAAGAAAATTAAAGGATCAATCAAGAGGCCCAATATCTGACTGACAATTTTCTAGGGATTCCAGAGAAAGCAGAGGGGAGTTAATTATCAAAGAAATGAAGTGAGGATATTTCACACTGAAGGACATGAATCTCAGAATGAGAGGGCCCGATACAAATGAAAAAGAACCACCCTAAGGCATATCATCACAAAATATCAGAATACCAGGGATAAAGAGAAGATCCTAAAAGTTTTGGAGGTGGGAAGAACAGATTATATACACATCATCAGGAATCAGAATGGTTTCAGATACCTCTGTGGCAGCACTGGAAGCTAGAAGATGAGGGAGCCATGCCTTCAAAATTCTGGTGGAAAATTATTTCCAATCTACTATTCCATATATAGTCAAGGAAATTAGAAGTGAGCATAGAATAAAGACATTCTCAGACATGCAAAGATATAAAAATTTTACTTCCTATGTGCCCCTTTTTAGGAAGTGACTAGAAGATGTGTTTCACCAAAATGAGGTCATAGACCAAGATAGAAAAGAATTGCAAACCAGGAAGCAGGTTCTTCAACATAGTAGGACAGGTATGCAGCTGGTCTAGAAAGCAACCAGTCCCAAATTGAAAGGGAGGAGGAAAGGCTCCAGGAGGTGGATCACTAGGAAAACAAAAGTAGCTGATAGCTTATATGACTATGTGGACAAAGCATTTTACAGATCTGCTAGAATGTTTGAGGAGATTTAACAATATGTACATAGAATTGAGGGAAAAAGAGGCAATTATTAACTCCAGGAAAAACAAAAATATGTACAGAAAATAAATGTAATTATAGTATACCATTTGGTTCAGCAATGGACAATATAAAGTCATAAGAGTGTATAGCCTAAAAGAAAGAATGTAACCCCCAAATTTTAATTTAAGAATTTAGAAGTTGCGATAAAACTATATGAAAGGATGCAGAAAGGAAGTGGAGCTGGGTAGTGTAAGAGTTAATACTCATCTACTGTATTAGTGGTTGTGGAAGACATTAACTAGTGTTCACTAATATCTGGTTCTTCTTGCTTCTGGGCACATAGAAGACGGTATTTCTCAACCCCTTGTAGTTGGGTGGGGCCACATGACCAGTCCAGTCACTCAGCTTCAGGTGGAAATGCTGTGTTGCTGCTAGAATGAAGCTTAGATGATCCTGCAGCTGTCTCTTCTCCCTCTGTGGTGATTAAGGAAGTCTTGGGTTAAGACGGCAGAACCACAAGATTGAAACAGGCTGGCATTGCCTCATGGGATATAGTCCTAGAGACACTGAATGGACTCTGCAAGGATGAGAAATAAACCTTTATCGTGTGAAGCCACTGAGATTTTGGGATTATTTGTTACTGCCTGTAGCCTGGCTTAACTGATACAAACTTCAACATGTACTGTGTAAAACTGATAAATTAGGAAATGGCCATTTAAGCACATTATTTAGAATTATGGAGACAATTGCCAGAAGAATAAAAATATTAAAAGTGGTTGCCTCTGGGGAACAGGAAAGAGGAGTAAGGAACCTGTTTTCATTATAGTACTACATTACTTTTTTACACAATGTAATTGTATTACATTGGCAGAAGTAAAATTTTATAAAAAGCTGTGTGTGGGGTGCCTGAGTGGCTCAGTCGTTAAGCGTCTGCCTTCGGCTCAGGTCATGATCCCAGGGTCCTGGGATTGAGCCCCACATTGGGCTCCCTGCTCTGCGGGAAGCCTTCTTCTCCCTCCCCCGCTCCCCCTGCTTGGGTTCCCTCTCTTGCTGTGTCTCTCTCTCTCTGTCAAAGAAAAAAAAAAAAAAGGCATCTCTGTGTGTGTGTGTGTGTGTGTGTTGAAAGGATTCCCACCAAACCACTGCAGTGGGTGTCCATAGCAGGGAGGGCATGCTAGACTGGACATCTGAGGAACTACGGGTGTGGCTGGACATGGAAGGTACTATGGGAATGGAGTCCACCCCAATGGAATGCCAGTCTGAGGAATTTGATTTCCAATCAGATGGCAATGGGGAGCCATGGAAGAATTGTAAGCAGTAGAGTATCCTGAGCAATCTATTTTTGTAGTGAGCACCCTGACTTACCTGGATGATGAATTGTTGGGGGGGAAGCTGCGTGGTCTCCGTGAGAGCTGATGAGACCTGGACTAAGACCTGCATACAACAAGTGTCTATCAAGGGCCTGTTGTTTGCCAGGCACTCCTGGTATGCCCAGCCACAGAGCAGGGAACAAGATGGACAGAGCCCCCTGCCTTTGGGGAGCATACATGGGCGAGAGAGGCAAATGGAGAGAAAAAAAGTATGTCAGGAGGTGGTTCATACTATAAAGAAAAATGAAGCAACTTAAGGAGACAGAGAGATGGTGGGGAGAGGGGTACTCTAGTTAGGGTGGCCAGGCGTGGCCTCCCTGAGGAGGTGACATTTGAATAGAGTCCTGAATTAAGGGAAGGAACAAGCCATGCAAAGTGTGGGGTTCCAGGCAGAAGGAACAGCAGTCTGGAGGACCTGAGGTGGGAATGGGCTTGATATGTCCAGGGCACAGCAAAGAGGCCAGTGGTGGGGCACGCTGGCGAGGCCCATCCGTCAAGGGGAAAGTTCTGGGACCAATTCATGGAATACGGAGAGAACCTCAGGGAGCCACTAGTGGGTTGAAAGCAGGAGAGCGGCATGATTTGTCTGATTTGGCCAGGCTTGGCAGCGGTTTAGCTGGGGCTGGGTGGGTGGGGGTGGGCCGGTTTGTTAGGATCGGAGCCTCTGCGGCTCTGCCCAGCAGTCAGTGCGGTGCCTCTCAGCCCGCCTGGACCAGCGACAGCAGCTTCATCACCCACTTCCCAGCATCCCAGCCCCCTCTGGGAATTGAAGGATCCTCACAAATCAAAATAGCAGGCAAAGAACAGCCTCTAATTGTTCTGCGTAAAAGAGGCGAAATTAGACGAGTCAGCTGTGGGGTTGAGACCGCCTCCCACACAGCTGTGATCCCGCACCCCGCTGAAGACAGACTTCCCGAGACTTGAAATTCTGCTGTCTCCGAGCAAAACTTCTTGCTTCTCCAGCCCCAGGACCAATGACAGCTATTTGGGGAGGGAGTGAGACAGATGCTGGCCCTGGAGGACAATGAGTGAGTCAGACCAAAAAAAAAAAAAAACAACAAAAACAAAAAAAAACAAAAAACTTCCCTTCATGAAGGAATAGCCTTAGCTGGTATGAGTTCATTCAGTCATTCAAAACACATTGAGGGCACTCAGTGTGCATTCATCAGCTCTCATGGCAACACTGCACATCCCGGGTGCCCAGGGCTGGGTGTGGTAGCAGGGGGTTTCTAGAGGGGTAGAGGCATGCAGTGTGGTTCCACCCTGGGGGGTAGAGTGGAGAGAGAGCACTGGTCTGGGAGTCAGGAGGTCTAAGTTCTTGCCTTGGCTCTGCCGCTGTCGCCGTGTGACCTTGGGTGAGTCATGCCACCTCCCTGGGCTTCAGTTTTCCTGTCTTTTCTCAATATGGGCTTTAGGCCACATAGTGTTTCTCAAACTTTAGAGCCCATAAGAATCATTTGGGGGTAGTGCTTGTTAAAGATGAAGATTTCTAGGGCACCTGGATGGCTCAGTCGGTAGAGCATGCGACTCTTGATCTCAGGGTTATGAGTTCAAGCCCCATGTTGGGCCTTGAGCTTACTACAAAAAAAAAAAAAAAAAAAAAAAAAATGACGATTCCCAGGACTGGTTGTCAAAGATTAAGATTTAGTAGGTCTGGGGTGGGGTCTAAGAATCTGCTGTTCCAGGAGTTCTGAAGGGAGTCCTTGGACCACACTTCCATAAAATCACTTTCCCTCAATCTCTCAGGGCTCCTTCTGCTCTGAAATTTGAGGAGTTGCTTACGCAACCCTTCTTTCTCTGGGTGTCTCGCATCATTCTAGGGGCATGAAAGAAGTCCTTATCCCTGCCTTGATGTACCTGTGTGTTTCTGCAGTGATCACACTGCACTGGGACAGTGTGTCCCAGTGTACGCAGCCTCCTCCAGGCTGTCCACTGCCCAGCACAGGCCCTGGTACAAAGGGGGCCATGATGGAAATGGTGGCCGAACAAGGGGCCTGTGTGGTGCAGGTAGCCACAGAGCAGTGTCGAGCATGGAGGGGTGTTTCAGGTGCAGGAGGGCTCAGTTGCAGACCTCTGGCTTGGATACCTGGGCTCATGCCCTGGGTTGGATGTATAGGTGGGTCCAGCTGCTTGGGGATAAGAAGGTCTGGAGGGGACCACAGGAAGGACTGGGAGTCCTGGTCCACCGCAGAGGGCACCCCAGGAGGTGTAAGGCCCCAGCCAGTCTGCTAGGCAGAGCCCCTTCCTCAGAGCTGGCCAGTCATATTTCCAAAAGGTCAGTGGCAGAAGCCAGAGGGTCAGGTCACTCTTGTCTAGTCCCCAGCTTCATCCTTCATAGATGAAGAATAACTATCATATACTGAACACTTGCCGTGCTTTGAGCTCAGGGCTAAGTGCTATATCATCCCATTACATTTCACAAAAACCATACGAGGTTAGTAAAACATCACTCCCCCCCGCCCCTTTTTTTACAGTTACAGGCACAGAGGCTTAGAGAGTTCACGTTACTAGCCCAGAGTCCTTCAGTTAATAAATAGTAGAAGTGGGGTTAGAACCTAGACCTGTTTTCCTCTGGAGCCCAGTTTTATTTTTAACCATGTTACTTAGTACCCCTCAGAAGATGAAGGGCTTTTCCTAAAATACCTTCTGCCAAAGTCAGCCACAGCCAGAGAAATCCTTTTGCATCTGCTGTAGTGAAAAGGGGTGATGCTGAGTCAGGTGGTTCAGGGTTCTACTCCCACCTCTGCCCCTGACCTTTTGCATGACCTTGGGCAAATCATTTCCCTCTCTGAGTCTTAAGTGAAACTGAAATCTGTGAAATGGGAACAATTACACGCACACTTGTTTTGAAGGTACACTAAGATGAAGACAGCCACCAACATCTACATCTTCAACCTGGCCTTGGCAGATGCACTGGCCACCAGCACGCTGCCCTTCCAGAGTGCCAAGTACCTGATGGAGACATGGCCCTTCGGGGAACTGCTCTGCAAGGCTGTGCTCTCCATTGACTACTACAATATGTTCACCAGCATCTTCACCCTCACCATGATGAGTGTTGACCGCTATATTGCCGTCTGTCACCCCGTCAAGGCCCTGGACTTCCGCACACCCGCCAAGGCCAAGCTGATCAACATCTGCATCTGGGTCCTGGCCTCGGGTGTGGGTGTCCCCATCATGGTCATGGCTGTGACCCGCCCCCGGGGTGAGTGAGGGCAGAAGTTGTGGTCCAGGGCCACTGACCACAGGAGGCAGCATGGGGGCCCCTGTGGGTTTGTAGGCCACTTGCTAGAGTAGGTGTGGGTGGTCCACACTGGTAGAGGTGTGGATTCCTGATCAATGAAAAGTGTGGCTGGCTGGCCAGTGAGAGTGTGGGGAGTCAGCCAATGGAATGTGAATGGTTGACTGTTGTGAGGATGAATGATTCATCAGTGGTCAGATGGGTTGCTGGCCAAAGGAATGTATGAATGAGATTGTGGAGGGTTGGGCTGTGGGCGTAGCTGCTGGCCAGGAGTTTGTGGATGACTGACTCAAGGGGATATAGATGGATGGCCAGTGGGGCGAGGGTGTCACTGACCAGTGAGTCATGGAGGCCATAAGAGCTGCAGTCTCATCCCAAATGCCCTTCCACCCCAGTGTAAAAACCACTGGCCCAGATGACCAAGGCAAGCCTTAGAGAATATCCTGCAGAGGACGACAGGTGCATTTGCTCAGAGTAAGAATGGTCGTTAATATAGTAGCTACCTGTATCAGTCAGGGTAGCAGCTGTAACAAGCAATCTCCAGAGTTCAGTGCTGAACAGTACAGAGGTTTATTTCTCACTCACAGTCTAACGTGAGTCAGAGGAGAAGCTCGATTCCACAGTTCTTCAGGGACCCGGGTGCCAAACGATGGTTTTGGAATCTTCCACCGCTGGCATTTGGCCAGCAGATGAGTACAGAGAAGGAGTGATGAGAGAGCATGACCAACTTTGAAATGTTATGGCCCATCCCTTCCTAGTGATAACTGGTTACATGGCCCCACCTTGACATAAGGAAGTGGGACAGGGAGTTTAGCAGGGTGCCAATGACACTCTCTGAGCCACAGTGTATCATGGGGCATTGAGAAGTTTACAGGAGGCTAAATGTGTAAAATACTTAGGACAAGGCAGGGATGCCTACCTCTGTTTGACCGTAAGAACATCCAGAATCAGAGAGGTCAGGCGGTTTACTTAGGGTCATGTGGCAGGCATTGGCGGAATTTGGCCTACAACCCAAGGCTCCTGCCCTCATGTCTGTTACTCCTATTGGCCCCTGAGGAGGAGGTTTGCAGAGGGTCGGTGCTGTGGGTTGAAGGGGAATAGGCTTGGTGGGAGGCCTTTTGACCACCCTTAACCCCCACGGAGGTAGAGCGCCTGTGCTCTCATATAGCTTCTGTGCAATTGGTCTTGACTCAGCAGCTGGGCCCCATTCCACACTGTCAGCCTTCAGTTTTTTGGGCCATTAACTGCAGCCCTGCTGGGGGCCAGACCAGATAGGTCTCCTCACTCCACACTCCATCCCCTATACACACTCCCCCACTCAGCACTTGTTGGTTCTGTATGTAACTTGCCATGTGACCTTGGACAAATGCTGGTCCTCTCTTGAGCCTTGTTCTGGCATCTGCACAATGAAGTCCTTGGACTCAGCCCTGGGGGTCCTGCCATCCTGCTGTCTGGTGGACCCACTCTGTGGATCCCCAGTACCCTTCCTACAACTCTCAGGCTCCAAGTCCACTGTGTGGCTCCCTCAAAACCCGAAGTTCCAAGAGATCTTTGGAGTTCCCCAGGTCAGTTGCAGGTCTGTGTCTGAATCCCAAAACATCCCTAAGATGCTCATCCAGCCCACACCCACACTCCAGGAACAGGGAACTCATTCCATCCTGGGTGCACCTCTGGACCAATCTGGCAGTCAGGAAGTTCTTCTTGCCATTAAGCTGAGATCTGTCTCCCTGACCCTAGCCCTGACTTTTGGACTCCTAAATGTATCTGCCTCTCTGTCCTGTGAGTGCACCAAGAGCTTGAACCCCCCTGTGCTAAGTGTTTCACATGCCTTAGCCCATTGAATCCTCACAACCCTGTGAGGTTTAGGTACTGTTATTAGTCCCACTTAATGGAAGTTCTCCTGGAGGCTGAATAATTTGCCCAGGGCCACACCCCACAGTTAGCAGGGCCCAAGTTTTGCTCTTAACTCATCATGCTTTCTAGATCTGTCTCAGCAGTGTTGTCCTCATTGGAGCTAGTCTGGAAATGGGTAGGGTGTTTTGAGTTCTCACAATGACTGGCATTTGGTGGGCTTGGGCTAAATTATATCATTACTGCTGTCCATGGATGTAGAGGCTTCTAAAGGGACTGGAAGAAAATATAGAAAGGAGACCTCCTGGATTAGGGCCAATCCTGCTGGGGTCTTTAAGGATGAGTAGGAGTTCACCAAGTACAGAAGTGTAGGAGGACATTCTGGGCAGAAGAATCACCTTGAACAAAGGCCAGAAGGAGGTGTGGTACCTGACCAAGCCAAGAAGGGTGGTGAGCAGGCAGGGTCACCTAGGTCCGCACGCTCCTCACCTGCTGTCTCTCCTTGTTTCCCCGGCAGACGGGGCAGTGGTGTGCATGCTCCAGTTCCCCAGCCCTAGCTGGTACTGGGATACGGTGACCAAGATCTGCGTGTTCCTCTTGGCCTTCGTCGTGCCCATTCTCATCATCACCGTGTGCTACGGCCTGATGCTGCTGCGCCTGCGCAGCGTGCGCCTGCTGTCGGGCTCCAAGGAGAAGGACCGCAGCCTGCGGCGCATCACGCGCATGGTGCTGGTGGTGGTGGGCGCCTTCGTGGTGTGCTGGGCGCCCATCCACATCTTCGTCATCGTCTGGACGCTGGTGGACATCGACCGCCGCGACCCGCTCGTGGTGGCCGCGCTGCACCTGTGCATCGCGCTCGGCTACGCCAACAGCAGCCTCAACCCCGTGCTCTACGCCTTCCTCGACGAGAACTTCAAGCGCTGCTTCCGCCAGCTCTGCCGCACGCCCTGCGGCCGCCCGGAGCCCGGCAGCTTCAGCCGCGCCCGCGAGACCACGGCCCGCGAACGGGTCACCGCCTGCACCCCGTCCGACGGTCCCGGCGGGGGGGCCGCCGCCTAAGCCGCGCCGGCCCGGCGCGCCGCGCGCTCCTCCGGGGTGACCTGGCCGTCACCCGGGCCCGCAGGGGGCGGGGCCGCGACGCGGAATGGGGCCGAAGGGGCCTCTGGCTTGGAGAAGGGGGTCGGGCTGGAGCCCAGGCGGGGGCCGAGAGGCGGGGCCCCTGCATTGGGGTGGGCCTCTGGGCTGGGGCGGGGCGAGGGGCGGGCCGGGGGCGGGGCCTCCGGGCTGAGGGCGCGGCCGGCGGCTTTGGGTCGGGTGCGGGGAGCTAGCGACTCTCGGGGAGTGAGGCCTGTGGCTCTGGGACCGGGCCGCTGAAAGGGACCTCTGCGGCGGGCCTCAACCTTGGGGCAGCCTCGGGTTCTAGCCAGAGCCGGCCTTGCTGGCCTGGGACCCAGGACCCAGGGGGCCTTGGTGGAGACCGAGGCTTGAGAACAGGGCTGCAAGACTGGGTCTCTGTGTGGTGGGGAGAGGCCTCTTCTGGAGGCAAAAGAGAAGGACAGGGGATGGTGGCCTCAACCTTGGGGTAGAGTCCCAGCCCCGAGTTCTAGCAAGAGGCGAGGTTGCTGAGGTCCAAGGTCCAACTGGACTGTCGTTATAAATAAAGAGGAAAAAAAATCCAGAGGGAGAGAGAAACAATATACCTTTTCTGTCCTTGACAGTCATTTTCTTGGAATGGCCTCAGCATCGATGTAGTGTCTCCAGCACTTTGTCAGTGGGGCTTGGGACAGGACGGTGGAGCAGGGCCAGTGCCTTCAGGCGAGGGTAGCAGGACAGGATCTCAGTTGGGGTAGGGGTTCTGTGGGGCTCAGAAGGAGGAGGTGCCAGTCGGCCTCTGTGCCAAGGATGGTGGGTGGGCAGAGGCAGAGGCGAGGCTGGGGAACTTCTGCTTAGACATTAGGTCCTCGAGCCGGAGGGCAGATGCTTTTGGGGGTCCCGACTTATCTGCCCAGGTACTGGAGGACAGAGGACAATGCTAGTGAGAGCCCCATGGATGGTAAGTGGCAACTGGGACTGGGTGGGGGCATCTGAAGGACCAGTGTGGACTTTTCCTCCTGCCCATCTTGGGTCTCTGATAAGAACCTCTAGGAAATCCTCTTCCTTCTCCCAACACGTGGCTGCGCCCAGTGTATCCGGTGTTTCCAAGCAGCTGGAACTGCCCACACAGGGGCCTGTCTCTGATGGAACTGGGAGGAAGAAGGCTTTCCTAACTGCAGTGCTAGCGTCCATGTGTGTCCCTCAGGCCCCACTGCCCTGCTGCCCCCTTCCAGCTGCTGAGGGCAGGTCGTCCCAGAGCGAGGCATAGGAGTTTCTCTCTTCATGTGTTTGGCATTTTATTCAGGCATTCCCAGATCGTTGCTTTCCTATCAGGGTCTGTCCTTGTTCCCTGTGCCTCCCCCGTGCTTCACCTCCTCTCCCCGCCCCTTCCCCCCACAGACACTGCCTCAGTCCCACACCCCTGACTCCCTATTGAAGCAGTGAGCTGACATCCTTGTAGAAACAAATTAATTTTCTTCCCTTTTTGGGACAGATGGAGAGAAACTGACGTCTTTGTCTCAAACCAAAAAAAAAAAAAAAAAAAAACCAGATACCTCTTTTCCCTTTGACAGTCACTTCCTTGGAACAAAAGCCGTTCCCTTGTCGGGGAGACTGTCACTCCAGCAGGGGCTGAACTAGGAGGTTGGGGGCTTAGGCACCAGGATGGGCGTTGGGCACATTAAGGGTAGAACTGCCCTTAGTTGACAAAGCACAGCCCCCTTCTCAGGGTACGGACCCCAGAAGCTCCAGACCTAGGAATTTTCTTCCTCCAGGAAATGGCCTCAGTAGCACTTTGGAAGATGCAGAGCAGTGCCAGTGCCCCTAGAGACTTCTGTGTCTGAATGGGAGGGGAGTGTGTCAGCAAGGCAGGGACCCTCCTGGACACTCCTGATCATGTGGGACCCCTCCTGCTAATGCCTTGGAGAGATGTCAGAGAGAGGAGACAATTTAGGGATGGGGGGATGGGGAGACTTCTGAAGAAGGTGACATTGGACCCAGAGCTGTTGATTCTCCCCGCAAGGACTGTGTCCCCTTCAACTCTCTCAAGGCTGCTCTGGGTTTGCTCACTGCCATTTCCCATGGCTATAACAGATCTGGCTGCTTTTTTACTACTTCTCATAAATGTGTCCTGGGGTCTGCAGAGGCTGGGTCCAGACCACGTGCATTTAAGGTAAAGCAAACTTGTACCAAAATCAACTTGATGCCAGGCTGTGCACCCCAGGGATTGGGACTTGGATATAAGTCAGATACAGCCTGGCCCTCAGAAAGGTCAAGCCCAGGCTGGGAGACAAGGCATCAACAGAGCATTGCATCTCAGTGTCATGGGGAAGTGTCTTTTCTAGCTTTTTACTAAAACACATTTGTAGCAATTCTAGAAGAGTTGGAAAAGCGTCAGAGGGCCTTAAAGGACGTGTAGGAGTTGGCCGCCAAGAAGAGGGAACAGCGTGTGCAAAAGCATGGAAATGTTGAGGTGCTTGGCAAACCCGAGAAAAGCTGTGTGCATCTCGAGTATGGGGCTTAACTGAGCACTTTCGAGTGCCAGGCTCTGTGCCAAGCGCTTCACACACATCATGCCATCTGAGCCTCATGACAGCCCAGGAGAGGTACTGTTACCCTTATTTTAGACAACAGGCTCAGAGGTCAAGTCACTCATTCCTAAGTCGCAGAGCCTGTTGGTGGCAGCAGAACTCAGGTCAGTAGGACTCCAGGGTCCGAGTTTCTGGTGAATTCTGGGCATCAGTGATATAGAAGAGCCTTAGTTGCTGGAACCCCGGAATGAGGATTTCTGAAGACTTAAAACCAAATGGAAAACTCTGAAGGAAAAGGGCAATTTTCCATGAACTTTTGTTCCTCCTGAAGCTCTCCAAACCTTCACATTTCAAAACGTACTGTGCACGATGCATTTTGAAGTTCCAAATTGACAGTATAATTCTAGATCATTACAGGGCTCTCAAAACTGTGAAGTAGGTCTGATTCCCCCCCCCCCCAGGTTTCCACTCCTCTATCTTCAGGAGGTGGAGGCAAGTTTTTGCCTCTGGTTTCAAAATGTCCTACAATTTCCTATCTTTTCTTGTGGTGACAGAGATAGAGGTGAAAGTTGGAGTCAGATTTTGGCTTTCCCTCGCGGTGCCTCCGTTTCCTCATCTGTAGAACAGACTTCATTCATGGGGCTGCTGTGAGGACTTCATGAGTTAATGTACAGATAGGGTCCCGATCATAGGTAATCTCTTAGCACATGGCGAGTAGTTGCCATTACTCAGGAGTGGTGCTGCAGAACAAGGTCGGAAAAGCAGATGAACTTTCAGGGGCAGCAATGCAGAGAGAAGAGACCGGGGACCCAGCCTGGGGATCCCCCCTGCTTTCTAGGCACAGGAGCCACGGCGAGGCGCAGAGAGTGAGAAGCTGCTGGAGAAGCAAGAGGAGGATGGGGAGGATGTGCTGCCATAGAAACTGGAGGAGGAGGGCGTTCCCAGGGAGAGGGAGTGATGGATAATGTCAAGTGTCATATAAAAGAGGTTGGAGGTGGGGAGGGCAGGAGGGTGATGGGAATAAAGCAGAGTCTTCAAGTTCAGTTTCCTACATGGCTTGGAAAGCCCCAAATCTGGATTCAAATCTCAGCGCTGAAGCTAAGTGGCTGGGTGGCCCAGGCGAGGCAGTTGCCCTCTCTGAGCTTCTGTTTTCTCTTAGATCTAAGACAAGGGAATGGGTCAGTCTCTGATGTTTTGTCTCTAACAAAGAGTCCTGATTCTGCTGGGTTCTTGGCGGCTTGCTTGCAGTGAGATCTTAGGCAGGTCACTTCACCTCCAAGAATCCCATCTGAAGGCTAGAGATACGGCAAGGGAGGTGCCTACCAAAGTGCCTGGCACATAGTAGGCCCCCAGTCCAGAATTATTCTGTGCCAGTGGTGGGGAGTGAGAGGCAGTGGTCTAAGGAGGCTTGCTTAGCTTGGAATTCGAAATGTTCCTCAAGGTGGAGGAAGCCACCAGCATCTGGAGAGGACTTGGAGGAGCCACAGTCCAGGCTAGGCCCCCACTAGGCCTCTGCCCAAAGACCAGCCCCTCTGTTTTCAGCGGCAGATCCTTAGCCTGGCCTCCGGCTGCCTTCCCCAGCTGGACCTACTGCAGATCCAGGCCGGGAACCAGCTCAGAGGCTTCAGAGCCCCTGGGAAGTAACCCCCGCCGCACACCCCCACCCCCCAGGTCATGGTCCCGGCGCTCACACACAAAACACTACACGCATATTTCTTTTATCACTTATTTATTATTACATATTCCTTTATTTCATTCCTGGGCGCTGAGCACATAGTGCGGGCAGCTCCGGGGAGGGAGCCCAGCTCTGAGCTTACAGATGCTGGGAGTCCGGAGGAGACTGGCGTGTGGTTCTGGCGGCAGGCAGCTGGGGAGTTCAAAATGGGGCCCGGAGGGGCGGGGGAGAGCCTTCCCTTATCCTGACGTGGCAGAGCGCTGGGCCAGGGGGTGGCCCAGGTGCCAACCCCATCCCTGGCGCTGGCCATGAGCCCCACCCGGTGCAGGGTGCTCTCCTGCCACCCTCGGTGAGAGGCCAGTGTGGTAATACTAGTCCGTGATATACAGCAGCCCTCTTTGTTCGAAGCACTTGACATGGGTAATTCACTTAATCTTCACAGCACGACTACGAGGTAGGCACTACAATAATTATTACCTGAGGATCCCGAGGCTCAGGGGAATGGCCTGCCCAAGGCCAGACAGCTTGTCCATGGCTGCACCAGCCAGGAGCCCATCTTAGATCTGTCAAGTCCACTTCCTCTGCTCTCCTCCTCCTGCTCCCACGAGGGAACTGAGGACACAGAGGGCACCGGGGAGACTCGCACCCGGCTCATAGTCCCGGACGGAGCCTCCCCGGTGCTGGGTTCTGTGCCTCATCACCTCGACGGCAGAGGCGCATGCCAGCCTCCCAAGAAACTGCCGTGACCTTGGCGGGTCCCTCTCGCCATCCGCTCCCTCCCTGCCTCGGAAGGCTTGCTTGTTCTATCATTTTTCAGCTGCCTGCCTAGGACCTTGGGCGAGTCACTTCACTCTTGGGGCCCCTTTTCTCAGTCGTGGATGACACCACTTACAAGAAGTCGTGGCGATTCACAAAAAGGCTCGTCTGTTTTGGTCACACAAATGTTCCCAGCAAATGGCACTGCAGCTGGCACACTCCACCGAGTGTATGGATGACGTGCCTGGTACACAGTAAATGCTCGAAACGTGGGGCTTTTAATGTGATCGAACGTTTGAGGTTATACCTGCTCTGACCCACATCTCTTACTGCTGTAGGTGGGTCAGGAGCCAGGGACTTTGCCTTTTAACATCTCCTTGAGTTTCAGAAGATGGGACAGCATGCGTTGGAGAAGGAATTTTCAAGAGGACATCTTCTCTCCAAGAACTTTATACATAGCTTTCCTCTTTTGTCCTCACCAAGCCTGCCCTCCCTGGCACCCAAGAGAGGGGCCCAGTCCAGAAGGAAAGAATGATCCCTGGGTGGCTCTGGCCTGGGCCTTCTGGCCAGAACGTTTGAGTCATGGGGATGGAGTCCCTTGGCAGGTGTCGATGCAGGTGACATCCACCTGATGGGGCTCATCTTCCAGAATCTCCCCTTGGGAATGAATAAGTCCCAAGCCAGGAGACGGAATATGGGTTTGACTCTGTCCTCCACTTCCTTGCTTTGTGACTTTGGACAGGTCTCTGTCCCTCTCTGGGCCTCTGCACAATGGAGGGACAGAGGTTGGAGTTGATGGGTTCTGAAGGTTCTGCCATCCTGGGAGAGAACACAGATGTTTCCCTCATGTTCCTTGATCCCAGAAACAGACACCTACTGGTAAGACCCACTGGGCATTTGCCCAGAGGCAGAGGAAAGGGTGCCTGGGGGTCTGGTATTTGTAATTGGAGCTGTCCTACTTTGGGGATGAGGGAGGCAAGCATGTCAAAACGAAGCTTGACTCAAACACCTGGCTTTTTGCCTATCCCAGGTCCTATCTTGGTACCAAGGACCAACCTTCTGATTTCCCAATAAAGAAAAACACTATTCTCGGTGTCCACATCTCTGCTGTTTCCTTTGCTTACCTTCTGTGGTCTCCTCATGGGGGTGGGGGGCCTAGTCTGGGGGTAAGACAGACCTGGCTGCTCGCACTGGATGGGTAGTCTAGCCCCACCTTTGGGACTGTCTCAGAGGGAGATGCAATCCTGTCCTTAAGAACCCTCTCTGGGGCGCCCGGATGGCTCAGTCGGTAGAGCAGGCGATTCTTGATCTCAGGGCTGTAAATTTGGGCCCTGAGTTGGGTGTAGAGATTACTTAAAAATAAAATCTTAAAAAACAAACCCATCCGACGGGAGACACACACAAGGCAGCTGTAGCCACTTCCTAGAGCATGCCCCAAACCAAAGCTGGCTTCTAGAAGCCCCCCTCCCCCAACCCTCCAAATTGGCTCCTCCTTCTCTGTGGCCCACCCCCAATCTCAGTCCCTTGTCCTCCAGAGCCCTGCCCACCCCATGTGCCTCTTGGGGCTCCCACTACCTCCCCCCTCCTTTTCCCCTCCCCCCTACTCCCTCCTCCGTTCCATGCTCCTGCCCCACAGTGGCCCTTCTTTTGGTGATTGAAGCCCCAGACCTCCTCTGGGTGCATTGAGGGAAGCCCTGGGTGTGGGGTTGGATGCCCCAAGAGACCTCCACCCTCTCTGGGTTCCCCTCCTCAGTGGTTGCTGGTCCTCAGGGTTAATAAGTAATTCTCTGGAAGGGAAGTTCCTGACCCAGGATCTGCCTCCCCACCAGCTGTGACCAGGTCTTTAAGAGGGCATCAGGGCCCGGAGCCCCTCTTCCCCTTCTGACGCAACCTCCCTTCAGAGACCCTTAGCCTCTCCCGGCCGGGGCTGCCCGCTCTGGGGCCAGATGTGTCAAGGTACTGAGCACCAATGCGGGTGGGCTGTCCTGACCCGGACTGAGATCTCAACCCTCCTCGGCTGCAGACTGTTTGGGCGGGAGCATGGGCAGGGTGCTTGACGGACTGGCCTCACCTTACTCACAGGGAGGGGCTCAGGTGAAGACTTCCCAGAGGTCTGGCAGCTCTGCCCAGAGCTTACTCCCCCTGAGGCTGGGAAGAACAGCTCCGAAGGGTGTGTGTGTGTGATTGAGAGAGAGATTGCACAGCATGGGTGAGAGCACCTCGGTGTTTATGTAAGTGTGTCCCGTGGAGATTTTTATTCACCTTTGTGTCTGCCCTGAAGAAAAGCCTATCTGCCTGACCACTCTGGGCATCATTTTCTCTTTTGTAAAACAGTGTGATTATTGTAGCTAACTTACCAGGACTCTTCTGAGGACCAGTGAGACAACAGCTGTACCTGGTAAGCAGGGCACAGGATTATTGATGGGGAAACACAGTCTGCCTTTAACCTTCAATAGCTCCCAGTTGCTAGAAAAATTCCGATGACCTCTCATGCCCCTTTCCAATGGGGGATTCTAGGAATCCAAGTTCAATCTTGCCTGCCTGCAACCTCAAATTCCCTCAGAGGGAGTTGACAAGGATGCACTTCAGGAAGAAGACTGCTGAGGCCCCAGCCCAAGGGCGGGCAGTTCTCAGGGAAGTGCAGCAGGCACGGCAGACTGTGGCCATGTGCCAGCTTCGTCACCCTTCCAGGTCAGCTCCGCTCCCTCTGCCTCCAGGAAGCCTTCTCTGATTGCTCTGTACTGCCCCTTTGCCCTGTTTCGACCTCCCGCAGCTGCTATCTGGGCACCCTCTGCAGGCTGCTGGGCCCCCACAGCATTGTCAGACGTAAGTGAACCCTGCCGCTCCCTAAGGGGAAAGGAAAGGCCCACGAAAAGGAACACAGGTGTTTTTCCCCAATAATGTTTATGGTTATTACAGAATGCTCATGATAAAAACTGAGAACCCTGGTAAGTTTGGAAAGAACAGGTAAAAACATCACCCATGGTTCCCCATTCTATTGACATGCGAATGTTCTTCCTAACCCAGGGGAAGCCCCGGGCGGGAGTGGGGGGAGGTCCACAGGTGACCCCAGAGCTCTCCGAAATGGCTATGCCCCGTGTATCACGGTCACGTGCAAACAGACCCACAGACCAGGAGGCCACACGTACACACCTGACTGCACAAGCATCCTTCGCATACACACGCTCCTTCTCTCACACAGACCCCCTCCTGGCACTTACGTACATACTGCTCACAGACACACGTACGCGCACCCTTCTTTGTACACACACCTCCCACCGGGGCACACACTCATTTACACACCTGTGCTGGCACACAGGCAGACAGCCCGACGGCTTATCGCGGGAGAAATCCAGGGAAGGCGGCAGGACAGGCTCATTTCACGGACGCTCCTGCCACCTACTGGCTGCGCCTGGCACCAGCACCCTTATTTAGTTCCACCCCTTTTCCTGGACTGCCGGCTGTAGGTTCATCCCCCTCCGCAAGCCCCCTCCATATCCCTGGAAGCTGCGGACTGGAACTGGTTCCTGAAAGAGGCCCTTGAAGGAGGCAGGCATTCTGTTGGAAGACACAGGGTGAGTGTGGGCCGGCGGGAAACTACCCCTGGCCACCCATTATGTGTCAGGTACGGCCGTCCTTTACCACTATTACCTCTTTTCTCAATCCCACGTGCCTTATGCAGAGCCTGGCACGTGCAAAGTCATAACAACTATTTCTAGTGAGTAATTCAAAACATGAAGGTTTGTTTGTTTGTTTTTCCAGGGGAGGCTGTTTAATGTAAGGTATTTTTAACAAATTAAGGAGATGGAGGCCCAGGGCAAATGACTTGCCCAAAGTCACACAACAACTTCCTCTGTTGCTCTGAAGAGAAAGAAAAGGAAGATAGAGCAAAGCTGAAAATCTTTCCTAAGCTGGAGAGACCCAGCTCAGACCCTGCCCCCAGGGGACCAGGAGAAGTGCCCAGAGGTGGATGAGGTCGACCTGGAGAGATGGTTTCTCTACTCAGGAAGGTTCCCCTACCCTGAGCTATTGCTTCAAATGCATTCATTCAACTAATATTTATTTACCGTGTGGCAGGCTCTGGGCTCAGACTGAGGACGAGCAGCGCACAAACAGAGGAAAGTCTAGTCTCTGCCCTCATTCCGGTGTGGCAGCTCTAAAAGGGCCCCCTCCTTGCTCTCCCACCCCCGGGGCCCCTGGGACCCCTCAGAACTTCTCTTTGTCGGCTGTGCTGAGTGGATGGGGGATCCAGAGTGACACCAGGTGGGAAGGGATGGTTCACCCTAACTGTCCAGTATTGAGATGGGAGCCTTAGACCTGCAGTCGGGCAGACCTAGGTCTGAATCGAGACTTGGCCATGAACTTGTTGTAGAACCTCAGTCAAATCTCTTACTCTTGCGCCTCGGTTAAAGCAAAGAGCTTGAATGTCAACAGTGGTTCCAACTCAGGGTTCCTTAGAAGGGCTGGTAGAGGCCAAACAGGGGAAGGCCAGGGGGAGGCCAAGCAAATGGGACCCCACATATCCCCTAACTCCCACTGCTTTACTTAGAACAGCTCTGCTTCCCTCTGTTTCCCACTTGGGGCTTCTGTGGCTAAGTGAGTTTGACAATCACTTGGACTAGTTGATCTCTAAGTTATTGTTAGGTCTAAAAGTTTTAAGACTCAGTCCATGTCTTACTTGATCCCCAGATGATGAGCTAGAGGAGGGCTGAGAATAGGTCTGAGTCCTCTCGCTGTCTTCCCACCCCCATCCCACAGGCCTGGCTACAAGAGGAGGGGCTCAGGATGTGTCCACCCGGTGACCACACGTGGGTGACATCAGACTGATGGCACCGCAGGGACTCAGCCAACAGCTCGCTACTGACCACACACAGTGCTGGTACTGCCCAAGGAGGTAAGGGCAGGCAGGGAAGGCTGCCTGGGGCTTAGGGGTTGGACATCCATGCCTAGAAAGCAAAGCAGGGTTCAACTGGGTGGAGCAGAGGACCCCTGAGAAGTCCTGGCTGGAGCAACCCAGCTGTTAGGATGTGGCCACAGAGGAGGTGGGGTGAGTGTGGACTCACTTTCAGGTAGAAGCTCTGGAAGATCCTGGTGAAAGGCCTGCCTGGGGCAGTATGGGGATGGGAGGGAGACATGAACCCAGATCCTGCTCTGGCTTCAGAATCCCCAAATCTCCCATGGGGAACCTCATATGGGACCCACTGGGAGGCTTAGGCCTGAGTCAAGACGCCCTAGAGGGATCCCGACTTTGGGTTCACAAGGTCATATATTTCTGTAAAATTTGCAAAAGTAAAATATATTAACTTGCACTGGCTGAGATCTTTCCACCCTGACTTCCCTTCCTTCCCACCTGTGTCCTACAGCCTTGAATGGCTACAGGCATTTTCTATTCTTAACCTTTCATTCTTTTTTTTTCCCTAAGTAGGCTCCACGCCCAATGTGGGGCTTGAACTCACAACCCTGAGTTCAAGAGTTGCATGCTCTACTGACTGAGTCAGCCAGGTGCCCTTTCATTCTTTTTCTTAAAGAGGGCCCCAGATAAGCTTCAGGCTCCACAATCCTGGATCCACAGGGGTTCTCCATTTTCCCAGTTGCAAAGAAAGCAAAGGCTGTGGAAGGTCTCCATAGGAGTAAAGATGATCTCCCTGAGTCTTCCTGAAGGCACTGAGAATTGAGGAGCAAAGAGGAGAGACTTGTCTAGGGTCTCACGATCCAGGAGAGTCCCACCTGAGCGCCCCCTGTTTCGAGAACCCCCCTACTGACCCTGTGCCACCCAGAGCGGCCACCCTCTCAGTAGGCCCGGGAGAGTGGGGCTCTGTGCCTCCACCCCAGTGGCTCTAAGACCACGAGGTGGCAGCAGACACCGTGTTTCCTTCTCCCCGGAGGCCGTTCCACCACAGCTCCCCGGGCCCACAGAGCCAGAATTTCAGCAGGTCCCAAACGCCTCCTTCAGCTCTTTCCTGCCATCTCAGGAAACAGGGAGTCCTGGCCTGGCCACTTATTGGCTGTGTGCTCGTGAGTGAACACTTCACCTCTCGAAGCTTCGTTTCACTCCACCATATACTAGGGATATCTTGTGGGAACAGGTTAGTGAAGCACCTGGCAGATATATAATAAGCTAATCATCAGCAACCGCCGCTGGTTCAATAGGGGCTTCTTGGAGCTGGAGGCTTCCCTGAGAAGGAGTTCTCCTGGCGGGAGTGAGCCCCTCCCCACACTCGAGCAAACCCAGAGGAACTCCTAGGCAGCAGGGCCTTCCAGAGCCCTTACATGTTCATTGGTAGGGCACCCTCTGCGTCCATGCCTGGGTCCCTCCCCGGACCAGGGCATCTGACTTGGCTTTTCCGCCATCCTTCTCTTGGAGGGAGCTCTGCAGCCTCGTGTCCACCTCGACGTCATCCTGGGGATCTGTCCCAGGCTTCAGATGGGTTGTCCTGGGGTGGGGGTGGGGGTCCTTGAACCAATGCCTGTCAATTCTCCCTCTCCTCTCAGCCCTCTCCAAAGGACTGCCGCACCCAGCCAGGACATGGTTGTCTTTACCTCAGAGACTTCCTGGCTATCCCCAAGTCTGCTACCCCGCCCCCCCGCTCAGCTGTCCCCGTCTAAACCTGGCATTCACTCTGGGCCAAATACACCAAACCAGCTTTTGTTCCCAGTGCACTTCACCATCCAGGCCCTTATGCAGACTGTTCCTCCACCTGGAACACCCTTGTCCATTTCCATATAGTAAACTCATCCTTAAAAATCTAGCTGGTGGGCCACCTCCTCCAAGCAGCCTTCCCTAATCCCTCAGTTAGGACCCCTTCTCCTCTCTGGGCTCCTGTATACTGTTTCTTTAAGGCCTTTCTCATAGGAGGCCATGAATCACAACAGGACAGTCCATTATGTTTGGAGCGCAACTCTGTTTACAAATGGCTTCCCCTTTTAGCGTCTTGGAGCTCCGCAAGGCAGCAGGGTTGCGCCATTACCTCATTTGACTGACAGGCGAGGAGAGAAATAGGACTGGCTAGGTCCCACGCCCTCCCTTACACGGTGGAGTCAGGACTGAAAGCGGCAACAGATCCCAGCCACACCCCCTGCCTCAAGCCTGAGCTTGCCCGTCTCCACCATTCCTTGTGCCCTGGTCTTGTGACTCTCTTCCCCTTTTAGACAGAGCAGGGTATTGGCCTGTTTTTAATAAGGTGCTCAGTAAAATTTTGTTGAAGTAACAGATGCTCCCATATTGGCCCTGGCCCCTCGCCCGAGCCCCTAGCCCATCCCCTGGCCTCTTTATCACCCAACTCAAGACCCAATCACCCAATCCAAGCTGGTGGCCCTGCTCAGGCACTGGCAGGATAAGGAGTTGGCTGGAGGCCCAGGAAACTCAGAGAAGGAGGGGGGACACAAACAGGTTCCTTCCCCTGCCCCAGAAGCTTATCAGCGCCCCACAGGCTCCAGGCAAACTGGGCGCTCAGCTTAGGGAGGAGATCTGCCCTCGGCCTGTCACCTTCACGCCCTCCATTGCTTTTCAACTGCATGACCTTGGGTTGTCACTTCCAACTCTCTCAAGTCTCAGATCCTTTTTAGAACACTGAGCCGTAAGGATTCAGCGAGATCAAATGGGAGAATAAAATAACAGCAATCACTAAATGGGAGTGGTCTCCTCTGGAGGTCTCCCCCACAGGGAGCAGCTCAGGTAACTGCTCCCTACAGTCTGGGAAGGGAGGGGACGCTTCACAGGCAGAAGTACTGGGCAGGGGGACCCTGAAGTCCAGGCAGTGACAGCACCCCGACCCCCTTCTCCCCTCCCTCCCTCGTGACCGACAAGGCCACGTTGACCCACACAAGTGCAGAAGTCACCTCAACAAGAAACAGAGAGACTGCCTAAGCAGACAGGCCCCTGGAGCAGGGCAGAGCTCTCTAGGTCCCCAGGGCCTGGGGATGGGGGGGGGGGGACGGGCGTGGGCAGAGAGAGGGGAGGACGGGGACATGTTTATAAGACACAAAGAGAGAGGGTCACACAGAGTCACACCCTTTATGCAAACTCACCAACAGGGACACACCGTGACACAGATGCACCCCCCGACCCCCCCCACATACAAATACACAGAGAAGAGAGCCACACACAAAATCAAGATCACAAACACAACCCCACATGTACTCCCCACGCACAAACTCGGAAACACAGAGCCCTCCCCGGCCACCCCAACACACACATTCCCCGGCACACACACACACTTATCAGGCCGGGGCACGCGCTGGCGCTGCTGAGTCACCCGCACGACAGCTCGGCCCTGGGAGCCTGAGCCGCGAGCCCGCCCCAGGCGGGGAGGGGCGGGGCCTCGGGCGGCTCTGCGGGCATTCTCCTCGCCCCGCCCCCTGGGCGGAGGCGGAGCGTCAGAGCGAGGGGAGCGCGAGAGAGGAAACCCCTTTGCAAGTGACTTCACAGCCTGCTCTCCCCGGGGTTGCCGGAATACACGTGGGAGCAATTAAAAAATAATACTGGATGCATTACTGTGTATTTGCATATGTATTTTCATTCTCTCATTTAATTTTTGCCAGAGCTCTATATAAAGTTTGGGCTGTTATTAATCCCATCTTACCCCCCCTCCCCCCCCGAGGGAAAGTGACTTGCCCAAAGGCACAAAGTGGTAAAACGCAGGGCCCAGGCTCAACTGCTTCCAAAGCCTGAGAACTTAAGCCACTGGGCATTATTACCTGGTGGGCAGGTGAAACTGTAAGCAGGTGAAAGGTGTGTCAATATGCTTGGGAGCCTGCATGTGCGTGTCAGCTTTCCCCATGTGTTCTACAGGGCTAGGGACTGAAGGGTCTCAAGTGCCTCGATTTCTGGTTAAAGGAACTAAAGCTTCTTCGGTGCTTTGGAGCCCACGCACCTGTATCAGAAAGCATCCCCTAGATCTAGGGGCTCAGGCAGACCCTCAGCTAGACTGTTTCTTGAAGGCAGGGACCAGGGCCCTGAGGCCTAAAACAAGACCTGACTTGGAGGCTGCAGTGAATTTGGTGGGGACAATACATTAATTTACGACCTTGATATAATATTAACATCAGGAATCATAATAAGTGCTAGCAATTTTTGGAGGCTTATGAGACTGGCACTGTTCTTAATACTTTACATGGATCATTTCATTTAATTCTCATAACAATCCTTGAGGAAAATACTTTAAAAAAAAGATTTATTTATTTCAGAGAGAGCGAGAGAGAGCGTGTGGTGCGCAAGCACGAGCAGGGGGAGGGGCAGAGTGCAAGGGAGAGAATCTCAAGCAGACTCCCCTGGAGCAGGGAGCCCCACAGAGGGCTCCATGCGGGCCTCAAACCCACGACTCTGCAACAACCAAGAATCAGACACTGAACCGACTGAACCACCCAGGCGCCACGAGTAAAGTACTTTTATTAACTCCATTTTACAGTGGAGGAAACTGGCTTGGAGGGTTAGTAGCTTGTCCAAATCAAGGGCAGCGCTGGGGATTGAGACCTAGGCAGTTTGATTCCAGGGCCCATCTAATAGGAAGACCACTGAACTCCCGGGAAGTCACTTGTCTTTACTGGGCCTCAGTTTCCCCCATCTGCCCAAAAATGAGGTAGCGAGGGGAGGGGACTTGGACCAGTGACTATGTAAGCCTCTTCCGGTGCTGATGGACCCTAAGGAGGGGGAAAGTCTCTGACAAGAGTGGCAAGAAAGGGATGAGAGGAACAAGAACCATATTTACTGAACACCACCTATTATGTGCCAAACCTGTGCCTGGCACTTAACATATATCACTAATTCTCAGAAAAGTATTGTAAGATTTATAGTTGACGAAACTCAGATTCAGAGAAGTGACTTGCTCAAGGTCACACAAGACTAAATGGGGGGACAGGTGATCCAGGTGAGTCTCACCAGGGTCACTTCCCTAGGTTCCCTAGGACCAACTCCCTTCCTACCACCCTTCCAACCCTTAGGTTAGGGGCAGCACCACGTGGCAAATTGCATCATACTTTTGCCGTACGACGTCAGACACCACACCACCCAATCCAGGAGCTCCCTTCCCAATCCTCCCCTGACCCTCGGGTCAACACGGGGCCGCTCAGTGATCGGCGTTCGCGTCAGACCGCACCTGCAGCCCCAGCCCTTTCCCGGTTGCGACGCTCGCACTTCTCGGCACCCTCTCTTCACCGCCCCGCCGATTGGCAGTTGCCTGCGCCAATCAGGAGGTCTCCCGGGGCGGGGGCGGGGCCTCACTCCAGAGTTGCCCTGTCAGTGCAGGTGGAGGCCCCCGGCGGGGCAAAGTGGCAGGAACCTCTTAAAGGGCGAGAGCGGCGGAGAGCGAGAACGCGGCCCGGCCCGGCCCGGCCAGGTCCCCGCCCCGTCCGGCCCAGGTGAGCCTGGACTGTCCGGGGGCGATCCCGGGTCCCCGGGAGGGACGGGGTGAGGGACAGATGGACCCATTCCCAAGGGCCCGTGCCGTCTCGGTAGGGGCGAGACCACGGTCTAAAGGTCAGGGGAGGAGGGCTCTAGGGGACCCTGCCCTAGAACTGGGGTCCACAGGGGCCTGGACGTCTCGAAGTTCGGGGTGCGGGGAGGGGCGCGGGCGAGAGGAGAGGGGTCCGGGAGCTCGGTCCCGGGCTGGACGCTTGCGGTTGGCGGTCCGGGCGGTCCCGGCCTGCCTGGGGCGGGGGGCCCCGGGTTAGGTCTCCGCGGGCGGGTCTCTGCAGAGTGCTGCGGCCCCAGGTCCCCCCCCCCAGCCCCGCCCTGTCCGGCCCGCTTGCTTCTGCCGGGCCCGCCGCAGCGCTGGCCGGAGCGGGAGGGCGGGCGGCGCGCAGCGGGAGGGGGCCCCGGGCCTGGAACCCCGCTCCCGGCCCCGGCCCTTACGTAACTGACTTTGAGTTTCCCGACTGAGGAACCTGTGAGCTGGGGTGCCAGCTGTGCCAGCCAGGATGGCCCTTCTGTCGCCGCCCCGGCCCCGCACGCTCCCTTCCAGGCTTGCTCTCGGGGACTTTCCTCGGTCTCTGGTCTCCCCAGTCTCTCTGTCGCTCTCAGGTTCCTGCTTGCTCTCATCCCCCGATTCCCCGTGTCCCTCATCTCTGCTCTCTCTGCTGTCCTGTCCCTATCCTCAGTCTTTCCCCGGGAGTTTTCTCGTCTTAATGTACACTTTCCGGCAGACCCCACCTCTTTTTGGTAGAACTAGAGTTCTCCCCTACAGCAAATAGGAGGTGGGGACTTGTCCACACAGACCCCAGCCCAATTGCCCCAGAAGCGGGGCGGGGGGTTGGGGGGGACTGTTCCTGTAGGGTTGGTGGTGGTGGTTGGGGGTATTTCAAGGCCCACAGCTTCCCCGCGGTGGGAGTGGCTGAATGTGACCCCTCAAGTTCACGGACTAGGGCTGTAGACAGCCCCTTCTCTGCTTCTGGAGTCCTTTTCTCCTGAAGGAGGGGGGCAATGCCTGGCCAGGCCTGGTGCTTACGGCAGCTGGGAGTCCCTGTGAGAGCTGCCTGGTGTCAGGTCTGGGTCAGATCCTCAGCTACTGAAAGGGAGAGGGAGGGCCAGAGCACTGGCACAGAGCCCCTGAGGTTTCAGCAAGCTCCCTACCTTCACCCCAGTTACAGGCCTGGGCAGGAGGCTGGGAGTGGGGAGAGGATCAACAGGAGGAGGTCAGAGGACTTTTGCATGGGGGTAGGGGAAGCATGGAGATAGAGGTGACAGACTGTCAGGTCTGAGGAGCATGTACTGGGGTCACCCCCTGCCTTTAGTTAGGCAGACACCTCAGAAATAACTCCTGGACCCTGCTGCTGTTGGGTGCGTGTAAACAAGCTGTTATAGCAGCCACGAGGTGGGAAAGATTAATTCTGACTGGGATTGTGGAAGGAGAGATTTTGCAGAGAAGGGTGGAAGGTTTGGGAAGAAGGGGATCCAGAAGCTTTAGGGAGCAGAGAGGTGGGAGGAAAGGGGACATCAGGTGCCCTGCAGGCTTTGTATGCAGCAGAACTGGGTTTAAATCTTGGCCCTGCCACTTTGCTGTGTGACCTTGCATGAGTCACTTCCCCTCTCTGAGTCCCAGGTTCTTCCTTAGTCAATAATCCAGACCTCACAGGCATTAGCAGAATCAAGTGAGGTAATAAGTGTGCAGTGACCAGAATGATACCTGGTCTGCGAGTAGGCCAGTGGGGGTGTTTTAAGAAGGGAACGGAGTGAGGAGGTCCTGAGGTTTCCTCTGTGTATTAGGAGTCAGGCAGGGCCTGCCAGGTCCCAGCAATGTGTGAGGCAGCTGGAGCATCTGCATGAAGGGGTGATACTCAGTGAAGTAAAGAAGTGCCACACCCGTCTGTCTCCAGATCAACCCATCCCTGCACAGCCTAGACTAGGCTGGCCTCCCTCCTGTAGGTTGCAGGTGCCAACAGAAGCTCCCAGGGCTCCCAGGCTGCTGCACCTGCTAGACCGGTGGGGGTGGATGGGGTTCCTGGTGGGGCAGGGCCAGCACCCCCTCTGCAGAATGGACCCTGGCCAGGAGCCTGGCTGGCTGTGCTGGGCAGGAATATCCCAGCCTGGCTGGGAAGTTGCTGATGCCGTATAGGCCTCTGGAGGCCCAGAGCTCTGCTGGCTGGGGTTGTGCCCAGCTGATGGGACCCAGACTACAGGGTGAGACAGAGGCCAGGGTGGCAGTGAGGAAGGGAGATGCAAGGAGACACCTCTGGAGGGGGAGCCTGAGCAGAGCTTCTCTGTGGAGCCAAAGAGGAACTGCATGGGTTTGTCCCTAAGCCCTTCCTGAGTACCACATATAGGTCTGCTAGCCACAGAGCTAAACAGGATACCCACAAAGGGCTCCCCATAAATGTCATGGTGGCCTGATATTTGTTGGGGGCTTGCAGAATGGATCTTTATGATAGTCCCCTGGTGGGGGTGGGGCATTTGGATTTTTCTTGGGGCCTGGGATTCTGTTGTTTAGTAAAGGGGGCAGGGTTCTACTCCCCTATAATCTGTGGGCCCATCTCTTTTCTCCCTGGGTCTCAGTTTCTCTTTCTGTGAAATGAGAAGGTGAGATGAGCCTAGAGCCTCGAAGGGTCTTTCAGCCCCCATTATTATAACCTCCAGGACCTGGTTTACCCCACATGAAGGGGAGGGGAAGAATGGGGCAAGGACAAGGTGGAGTGTGATGGGCCTTCATGTCCTGTTCTTGGCCTGTGTTCTCTGATCATTACAGCCACGTTTACTGTGCACTGTGCTAAGCCTTTAATATGCAGCATTAACTAATATCCTTATAATCCCACGAGGGAATAGGTATTATTCCTATTTCTCAGGAGTTTAGGAAGGTGAACCTACTTGACCAAAGTCACACAACTGGGAAGTGGCTGGGCTGGGATTTGAACCAAGGTCTGTCTGACCTCAAAGCCCAGACTCAACTGAAAGGGGAAGCCGCCATGTGGCAGGTCCCAAGACTCCCACAATGCCTAGCCTTTACCTCTGGAACCTGCCTGACCCTTACTGGGTGAGCTTGGAGCTCTGGGATATTTATTCTGGGGAGCGGGGGGATAGGCTGCGCAGGTGCCCACCAGGCCCAGTGTGGGGTAGGGGGAAGAGCAGAGGGAGCAACCTGCAGGTCAGGGCTCTACTGGGGTTTCCTCAGAGGGCCAGCCCCACCTGGCGTCTGCCCAGGTAAAAGAGTTGGGCACTGAAAGGCGACTTTGGCCCACCTTTGGACCTCAGTTTCTCCATCTATAAAACATGGGTTTTGGTAGTTGAGTGCAGACATTCCTTGGCTCATGGGTTTGTGGCTGAAGTTGGTAATGGGGTAAAAGGTGAGAGGGAGGGGCAGGGTAGCAGTGGCTGAGCCTGTGGAAGGAGAGTTTGGGTCAGGAACAGCTCGGATCCTGGGCTGGTCATTTGGTAAGTATTTCAGATGAAAGGACTGGCGTTGGACAGGTTCAGAGTCTTGTCTGGGGCTGCGCAGCTTGTATTACAGACCCCGGGGGCGGAAAAAACCAAGGGAAGGCCGGGAGAACAAAATCCAGGCAGATGCCTGCTGGAATCCTGGCTCCACCACTTAACTAGGCTTGGAGCTATGAAGGGACACACCCAAGCGCACGCAGAGAGGAGTCCCTTCACCTCACTGTCCTCATCTGTAAAATGGGAATAGTAAGAATTTTGCCTATGTCCACTTCTTGGGTCATTGTGAAGGTCAAAGGAGATGAGATATTTGTAGCATTGGGTGAGAGTGCTGTTTATTTTTCAGTCCAAAGTTGCAATTCTGGGTGCGTGTTTTGGGGAGAGGGCATTTCTGACCTCCCCTCTGCTGCACCCTGGGGACCTGCTGGAGAACAGCCCTAAAGATAGCACCACCGCTTACCAACTGGTTACCATGTGCCAGGCACCGGGACCAGAGCTTCACTTCTACTGTCTCTTTTAATCCCTACCTTGTCAGGTAGGTGGTGGCCTGACCCACACTAGGTCCCTCCAAAACCCAGGCCTACAGCTCCCTGGAATGACAGTAGCTACCAGTTATGAACAGTTTACCGCGTGCCAAGCATTGTGCAAAATGTTTTCTACATATTAACTCAATCCTCACAACAACCCTGGAGGTGGGCACTAATGCTATCCCCATTTTACAGATGACTCATTGAGGCACAGAGAAGTGAAGAAGATGGGCCCCATGTCACAAAGCTAGTGAGCGAGAGCCAGGGTTTGAACCCGGGTTCGTAAGCTTCCCCGTTGAGGCACTCATCACCGTTGTAAGTCATTCAGGAGTCACACGCCTGCCCCCTCCCTGCACTGTATACTCCATGCGCGCAGAAGCCACGTCTGTCTTCTTCAGACTGTATCCCCAATACCCGGCACACAGTGGGTGCTCAGTGAGTATTTGTCTACAGGGATCCTGCTGCCTCCCGTGGGCTGGGGCTGGGAGGAGCTCTGGGTATGCTATCAGATGATCAGATTGCCCACTAAGGGGGTGTCTGCCCTAGCAGAGCCCCGGGGGCAGCAGCTGGGCAGGATGTTCCCCCGGCCCAGGACCCAGGACGAAGAGGGGCCCCAAAGAGTGTCTTTGTTGCCCTTGTCTCACTGCTGTTCTTTGTTTCCGTGTGCCTCTGCGGTCATGGTGATGGCTCCCCGGCTTCTCCCGGCTTCTCCCCGACGGGCTGCACGACCCCACCGGCTGCTGCTGGGTGAGTCCTGGTTTGCCTAAAGACTACCTCTCGGGCTTGATTCTAATGCGTGTCCTGCAGCGCTGAGGCCACTGGGAGGTGTCCAGGAGCCTAGCGGTGGGGCGGGGGGAGGGTGACTGAGGGAGGGCATTCTGTGACGTTTGGATCCTACCACAACCAGCTGACTTCTCTCCAGATACTTAGCACACTGGGTGTGATTTTTTTTTTTTAAAGAATTTATTTATTGGGCGCCTGGGTGGCTCAGTGGGTTAAGCGACTGCCTTCGGCTCAGGTCATGATCCTGGAGTCCCGGGATCGAGTCCCGCATCGGGCTCCCTGCTCAGCGGGGAGTCTGCTTCTCCCTCTGACCCTCCCCCGTCTCATGCTTTCTCTATCTCATTCTCTCTCTCAAATAAAAAAAAAAAAATCAAATAAAGAATTTATTTATTTAACTGACAGAGACAGTGAGAGAGGGAACACAAGCAGGGGGAATGGGAGAGGGAGAAGCAGGCTTCCCGCCGAGCAGGGACCCCAATGCCTGGCTCCATCCCAGGACCCTGGGACCATGACCTGAGCCGGAGGCCGACGCTTAACGACTGAGCCACCCGGGTGCCCAAGGGTGAGGGCTCTGTTAAGTGAGCTCTGGGTGCTCTGAACTGAAGGTGGGGCCAAGTACCACACCCATCAATCAACAGAGAGAGGGCCTGAGCAACTAGACTCCAGGCCTCTGCTTAGGAGCGATGGAGCCTCTAGGTTTCCCCCAGGAGAGAGGGGCAGCTGGGGAGGTCTGGGACTGAAGGTGGGAGGGGTTAAGAGGGACTCTGCCTCCCAGTCTGCCACTCTCCTCCCTGTGTGACCTTGGACAAGTCACTGACTTCTTTGTCTTGGAGACCTCGTCTGCCACGTGCGTATCATGGGTGTGGGAAGGAGCCAGTGAGAAGTGCCCAGCACAGGGCCCTGCTTGGTAATTGTTGGTTTCCTCCCAGTGCTGAGCTTGTTCTGGGAGGGGGCCAAGTCAAGTATCCCTCTTTTTGGCTCCTTTCACCTATTTTAACGTCCCACCCAATTGGGACTACAATCCAGTAGTCAGGAGCCCCAGACTCTCCAGCAGCCTGGCCAGGGCCCTGGGCTAAGGGCTGGGCTCTACCCAGTGTGGATGCAGCTCAGTGGAGGTCCCAGTCTTTTGCTGCGGGACTTGATTCAGTAGCCTACCTTCTCTGGGCCTCCGTTGCCTCACCTCCAACATAGGGTTACTAAAGGACACTTCCCTTGAAGAATTATTTAATGAGCAAATGGGTGGATCAGGCATTAGTATCACTATTACTTTTGGGTCTGGCTGAAGAGGCTCCAAGGGAGGGCCCTGGAGAATCACATCCCCTCTTGGCCTCGGGATCCCGGGAGTCTGTAGTCATCGTATGTATTATTGTCATTGGATGTTTCTTATATGCTGGGTGGGTTGTTATATGCTATTTCAGATGCATTATCTCATCTAGTCCTCCTGGTAATCCAGGCATTATGGTCCCCACTTTACGGGTGTGGGAACTGGTACTGAGTAAATCAAGTGAGTTACCCAGAGTCACATAGTTATTTAGGGGTAGACCTGGAGTTCAGACCCAAGTCTGCTCACCCCAAGGCCCTAATTCTTAGTGTAAAACTCTCTTACCTTCCCCTAGGGGGCAGAGACTGTGCCTGAGTCTGCTCTACCTTCAGCCCTCAGCAAAGGGCTGGTGAGGGCTACAGGACTGTTTCCTGAACACACACACACACACACACACACACACACCCCATACCCCCACTCAGGCCGGTGCTCTAAGAGTCTCACAGAGAGGGGACAATAGGAAGCAGGAGAAGGCCTGATAGCATACTGGTGGAGAGTCAGACCTGGCTTAGAATTCCCTATCTATTGCTTACTAGTTGTGTGATCTTGGGCAAGACATTTAACCTCTTGGAGTCTTAGCTTCCTTATCTATAAAATAGGAATAATAAAAGAACCTATGTACCTCCTAGAGTTCTTATGAGGATTAAATAATACAATGAAGTACAAGGTGAGTACCCAATGATAGTAATTATTGTTATTATTATAGCTTTGAGTGTTATTTTAGGATTACAAAGATAGCCCTCTTGGGACAGTGGACACTGGGTCTGGGAGGGGCCTGCTGGGGACAGGCAGGTAGCAAGCTAGTCTGACAGGTTCTGAAAGACACCAGTAGGGTTAAGGGATGGAGGAGGCCTCTTGGAAATAAGAATGTACCTCCCTTTCCTAGCCATCCGCTTTCCCTCATATGCCTCTGTGCCAGGCCCTGTGCTGGGCATGGGGCACTGAAATGAATCTGTGAGGTCTCTGCCTCCCCATCCTGCCCCAGCTCAGAGTCTAGCTTGGGGGAAGGACCCAGAACTACCACCTCCACCTCTGATCGATGCACTGAAGTGTTAACTGTGACTATCTCCTCAGGCAAAGATCAGGAAAAAGGGCATCCCTAGTGGAAGGAACTGTTCTGGGTACAGTCATGACCTGCACTTGGAATGCAGCTAGAGAGACAGGCTTAGGAGAGCTAGGGGGACTTATCCCAGAGCCCATGGGGAGCCATCGGATATGAAACATGGGAACGACATGGTCAGGCTTATATTTTGGGAGGATTGCTTGATATGGACGATGATTGGGAGGGGAGAGGCAGGGGCAACTCCGCAGGTGAAGGGCGCTGAGATGCAGCCTGGGACTGAGCCATGAGATGGGGAGCGGTGGGTGGATGTGAGGTCTGTTTAGGACCCGAGCCAGCAGGATGTGATCATGGACTGCAGTGGGCAGGCAGGAGAGGCAAGAGGTGAGAGTGGGGTCTTAGGGTCTTTGGGGTGACGGGGCCTACTGAGGTCTCTGGCTGAGGCACATGTCCAGGAGGAGGAGCCAGACCTGGATTGGGGGGTAAAGCTGCTTGTCTGTTTTGTCACCTTCTGCCTCAGTTCCCCCAGGCAGCAGTAATGTCTGAGCTGGACACTAGGGCAAGACCTCAGGCCATCGGGGCCCATGCCCCCCACTCCTGCCTTGGGGGTCACTTCTGGTGACCCTGGCTGGTCTGGCAGGGATGAGAGAGCTCTTTAGGGGTGGGGGCCAGCCAGGGGCCATGTGGTGCAGAGAAGGCCTGGCTTCTAGCTCTACCAGTGTCACTGAATGCGTGACTTCTGGAAGTCACTCCCTCTCTCTTGCCCTCCTTTTCCGTGCCTCGAGAGGACAAGAAAACCTGTTTTGCCTGCCTCACAGATTCAGTGATAAAATGCAATGTCTAGAGACAACAAATATTTATTGAGCACTGACTTCGTGCTGGGTTCTGCGTGGGCCCAGCTGAGTGGGTGGTTAACTCTTTCTAGGCATCGGGTATCTGAGCTGGGATTTGAAGGGCGAATAAGAGCTCTCTAAGTGGGCAGTGGAGGGAACAACTTTGTAAGCATGGGGAACAGCATGTGTGAAGGCTTAAATCCACATAATGTGCTCAGGCATGTCCGTATGTAACGTAGTTTGGTATGGTTGGAACAGAAAGGGTGAGGTGATGCCGTGATGGGAGAGGAGGCTGGGCAGGGGAGCAGGGCCCAGATCATGCAGGGCTTTGGGGACGGTCACTTTGGAGGTGATCATGCTCAGAACTGCCTGCTCTCCTGGGACTGCTAGGGCCCTTTCCACTCTACTCCCCCCATCTCCCCAGCTCTCCCCAACCCCAGTCAGTCCCAGTGGCTGCCTCACTGGGGAGTCAACAACCTGGACTCCCTGCCGGCTCTGCCGCTGATGAGCTGTGTGGCCAGCCCTTGTCACCTGCCCTGTCTGCACCACTTTTCACCTCAGGAAAATGGGGACAGCAGGCCCTCCTCATGGGGAAGGGCAGTGGCTTCAGTGAGATAATCCTCACCGGTGGCCTTGCACAGTGTCTCCATGTAATAGACAACCACAAAAAGGGGCTCCAGTTCAGTCCTCAGTATTTGGATTCCTCAGTCTCTTTGGTCCCACCCGCTTGCTTCCCCCGCCTCTCCTGGCAGCCGGCTCTGGCCAACAAAGGGAGGAAAGGATTAAGAAACAAGCCCAAATCTCCAGAGGGGTCCTGGCTCACTGCCCAGCTCGCCCCCATCTGCCCCTTGCCCCCTTGGCCTCAGGCCCAAGGACTCTCAGTCTTGAGACCTGGGCTCCCCCCAACTCCCCACCCCAGGGGCCCCTTCCTGGCTGGAGGCCAAAGCCAGCAGCAGCCTTGAAACAGGGACAAATATTTTGAAAATCTGTGGCTTTATTTTTTTTCCCCTGGAAGCTGATAACCAGGCCCTTTTTCTTCTGGGTGACGGGGAGAAGAGTAAGTGTGGTGTCCCGTATCTGTGGGAGGCCCTAAAGTCTGGGCAGAACTGGACCTGAGCCTCCTGGAGTTTACAGTAGAGGCTGCTGACCAAGTCCTTGTTAGTACAGATGCAGGAACCCCAAATCCGAGTGGGTGGCTGATGGTGCAAGGTCACGCAGCAGGGACCCAGGTCTTGAGACCCTTTTTGTGCTACCCTACGAATGGGTGTGATGTGGGGACCTTGGCTGTCACTTCACTTTTCTGAGCCTCAGTTTCCTCTGCTGTAAAATGGGGTTGATTTTACTGTGAGGATTGGCAATGACGTAGATAAAGCTCTTAGTCCAGTGCTGAGCACTGTGAGGCTTCAGTGGTCGGTCCGTAGTGTTAATGCTATTAGAAATGCTGCCTCTAAGAACCTTCTTCTTCCTGCCTCTTCCCAGTCTAGGGACTTCAGACAGTTTCTTGTTGAACAAATGACACCCAGTGAACCGGTTTCAAAGCCAGAGGCTCAGCATCTTTTACCCTCCTCCCCTGCTCCCCTTCTTCTGGTTGGCTGGAACACTCTAGCCTCACCCTCGGCCTGGTTTTGGCCCCTGCCCCCAGCCCATCCTGCCCTCCTGGCACCTAGCCTGCATCGTCTCTCTTCCAGGAGCCACATGAGAACAGTTTCCTTCTGCCCTGCCTCTGGTTAATGCGAGCACTTTGGGAAAGCAGAGTCGGAAGGGTCTTGCCTGACCCAGGCCAGGGCTGAGGGGGCTGAGGTGGAGGGTGAGCTCACTGGAACTGTCCTCCGGGAGCTGGGGCGACACGAAGACTTCTGCAGAGGTGGGGAAATGGGTAGGCAAAGAAGAAAAAAACCTGGTCCACAGCCCCCATGTGGTGGAATAGAAGGGCTGCTAGACTGGGGGCTGGTGGGCCGCACCCCTCCCCCAGCTCTTCACCTGCCCTCGCTGAGCCTTCGTTTGCTGGTTTATAAAAAGAAGGCAATGGATTGATGTCAGAGGTTTCTACTAATATTATAGGATTAAAAGAAGGGATTTGGGAGCCGACAGACCTCGGTTTAAATCCCAGCTTTACCACTTACCAACTGTGGGACCTCTAGGGAGTTCTACCTCCGAGAGCGTTAGTTTTCTCACTAATAACATGGGAAAAATATTAGCACCTTCTCTTAAGATTACCTAAGGGGGGCTTTTGGGGCTAAATTAGGAAATTCAGGTAAATACTCAGTCCATAGCTGGCACATTGGAATTACTGTTGTTGTTGTTATTCTATGATTAGTAGAGACAAGAAGGCCGGTCTGCAAACAGTTCATTGAGAGGGCAGGGCTTGAGAAATTCATTCGTTCATTCATTCATTCATTCATTCACTCACTCAACAGATACTTAGGATTTGCATGGGGAGGACACAGAGAAGAGAAACAGGGAGGCGCCAGCAGGCTGGGGTCAAACAGACCTGCCCATTCTAGCTGTGTGATGTGGATCAGTTACTTCTCTTCTTTGGGTCTCACTCCCTTATCTGGGAAATGGTGAGATGGTGAACCTAATCTTTGCCTCCAGAGTTGTCATAAGGCTTAAGAGAGTTCAAGTACACAGTGGGTGATCAGTCTGTGTATGATTCTTTTCCTCTCCCAGCGCTGTTAATGACTGGGTCTATGATCTCAGGCAAGTCCTTAAATACACTGGGCACACTTCCACCCCAGGGCCCTTGTACTTGCTGTTCACTCAGCTTGGAACTCTCTACCCCCAAATACTTTCATGACTTGCTCTCTCATGTCCTTAATTTTTGTTTGTTTGTTTGTTTAAATGTCACCTTCTCAGTAAGGCCCTTCCTATCTTATTTAAAAAGGTAAGACCCTTTCCTGCCACAACACGAACATTCCCTGTCTTCCCTCCAGGCCTATTTTTTTCTCTCCATAGCACTTATCATTCTTTGACATACTGTATTTTAGTGAACATTTGTTTATTGTTTGTCTCTCCCCCCGACCATTGGAATGGTAAGCTCAGTGGTGACAGTGATTTTTGTCTGTCTGGTTCAGTGTTATATCCCCTGTACCTAGAAGAGTGCTTGGCTCATAGTAGGTGCTAAATAAATATTTGTGGAGTGAATTAATGAATAAATGAAGCCTCTTCTCTCTGGGTCTGGCACTATGCTATGCAGATAAATAATTCTCAATAAGTAATTGTATGAATGGCCATCATCCTCTCCATTTGCCAGATAATACTTTGGCTGGGTCAACAACACTAAAGCCCTTTTGCTTCTGACATTTTCTGCCAGGGCATCAGTTTCAGTTGGAGTGCCCAAATCTTTTGTTCCTGAGCCTGAGCTATGCAGAATTTCTAGTTGGGGCTGTTTGGCTGTTGGGCCCACAATGGTTATTATGTCATTATTGGTAATTAGCACGTAGGCCCAGAGGATTGAGCTTTTTGTTTTTCAGCAGAAATCACAGCAGAGAGCTGTGCCAGCCGGGGAAGCCCAGGCCTCATGCAGCTTCCTTTGTAACTCTGTAACCAGGGGTGCATGGCTTAGGCAGACCAAGAGAGAGGTGTCCAAAGCTCTGGGCACCTGGGTAACCAGCTCACCACTGTCTTCCCTTGGTAGTATCCTGCAAAGTTTCTCCTCCACACCCTCAGCTCTCTCTGCCTGGTATAGAAGGGGGGGGTGGTTCCCCAATTTCCCTGGGGGAGCTAGGTATAAGGTTTCTAAATATCTAGTGGACAGGGGCATTTTCTGATGCTCAGCATTCAGTATTATGGGTGAGGGAAGTAACCCTGGGTTTAAGACTCAGGGGCCTGGGTTTAAGTCCCTGCTTAGTTGCTTGGTTGTTGGGTCACCATAGACAACTCACTATCTCTTGCAAGGCCTCACCTTTCTCATCTGTCAGAGATAGAGACACCTATCTGGCCTCCCTGGAAAGAGCGGGATAGTGTAGTGGGCAAAGGATAGGGTTCTGGAGTCAGATGAACTTGGCTTCCCAACTATGCCCCTCCCTGGCTACATGACACTGGGCAACCTGCCTCATCTCTCTGACTTCAGTTCCAAAGCTATAAGATGGTGTTAAAATAGTACCCACTCCACAGGGTTGTTGTGAAAATTAAATAAGAGAAGGCAGGTAAGTACTGAGGCATCTAGTGAGTACTGTACATCTTTTTTTTTTTTTTTAAGATTTTATTTATTTATTTGACAGAGAGAGACACAGTGAGAGAGGGAACACAAGCAGGGGGAGCGGCAGGCAGTGGGAGAAGCAGGCTTCCCGCTGAGCAGGGAGCCCGATAAGGGGCTCGATCCCAGGATCCTGGGATCATGACCTAAGCCGAAGGCAGACGCTTAATGACTGAGCCACCCAGGCACCCCTACACTGTACCTCTTTGCTGGTATTAGTACAATGACCATTGTGGAAATGCAGGCAATCTGTAAACCGTAAGAAGAGTGCTAGCAATAAAGCCAGGCAGATGTGGATTTGAATCCAGTCTTGGACACTTATTAGCTGGGTGATCTTGGATAAGTGTTTCGCTTCCTCATCTGCAAAATGGAAATTATAGTCATGCCTTCCTCAAGGGACTATTGTGAAGGTTCACTGACGTACTGTATATAAAAAGTACTTGGCACACAGTGTTTGGCACATGTTTTCTGCATATTATAGATGAGGAAGAGAAGAGAAGGGACTTTCGTAGACTCAACTTGGCATCTCAGTGGTGGAACTTTGATTTGAACCCAGATCTGCCTGCCTCAACAGCTCACATTCCTTTTACCTCTTCTTGCCATCACCCATTTATGGGATGACGGTAATGGTGACTGTTCTTATTGTTCAGGACTCATCTCGTTCATTCTGCGACCCCCAGTGCCTATAGGAAGGAGGTGCTCAGGCCTGCCTGCTTTCCTGTGGCTCCTCCTCTGCCTTCTCCTCGGTGAGGGTTGGGCCAGGCTGACTTTACCCGTTTTAGAAGGGGCTCAGCTAGCTGGTGGCACTGAATCTCTCCCCTTGTTTCTTGGGAAACCCTCTAGACCTAGAGGATACCTGGCCCTGGGGAGAGAGAATTAATGGGTTAAGCTTGAGTGAGCCGGAGGCTTTGCTGGATCAGGGTCATTAGGCTCACTCCAGCTGGCGAGAGAAGGGGGTTGGGGAGGGTCAGGGAGGCCAGATCCTTGTGTCCTCTCCTTGAATGTCCTAGGGCTATAGTCAGAAGCAGCCACAACACCCTTTCCCTGGGGTCTTGGGACAGAGGTTGGGGTTGCTCATTCATAACATTTCCAAACTGCTTTTCTGAGAGTGATATGGAAGCAGCAGAGGACAGTGGTATCAGACAGACCTGGTTTAAGCTGTGTGATGTTGGGCAAATCACCTCACATCTCTGGGCTGTGGTTTTTCAACTGCAGTTGAGGGTAACATTACTTTGTAGGATCGCTATGAGGCTTAACGTGATGAATGCATATAAAGTACTTAGAATGTGCCCTGCACCCAGTAAATACCTAATAAATGCAGTTGTCATTATTCTTATTAATAAGTTATCTCTAAGGGCCCTTCCAGCTCAGACATTCCTAGGTTTTTGTGGCTGTAGAATTTAGTTTGGCCTGCAGCTTTGGAAGGGAAATGTAGGTGGGCTCAGAAGAAGGCAGGGAACAGAATCCTGTAGTAAGGGTCAGAAGACTTGTGCTCAAGTCTGGGCTCGCTACTCTCTGATGTGAGACTTCGAACAAGTCCCTTCCAGTTCTGCATCCACTTCCCAATCTGTTTAAAAGTTAGCAGCTTGGGCTTGATGATCTCTAAGGGCCTAGCCAATTCTAACATTTTGTGAATTGAGAAGCCTAGAGGAGTGTCTTAGCTACCGTCTACTGGGTCCTCTTACACTTTCAATTTCCTTCCCTTCTGCCCCTTGTTTCTTGGAGTGTCTTCACAGCAGAAAAGACATAACTCGCCAACTCCAATGTATGTATTTCAGTCACATTTTTTGTTCTTAATGTGCTTTAGGACCAAGCTTAATGCAATTTTTGCAAGCAAAGGTCATCGTGTCATAGAGGTCAAAGCATGCTCTGTGTTTTCTTTCTTCCTTTTTTTTTTTTTTTTTTAAAGATTTTATTTATTTATTTGACAGAGAGAGAGAGACAGTGAGAGAGGGAACACAAGTAGGGGGAGCGGGAGAGGGAGAAGCAGGCTTCCCACTGAGCAGGGAGCCTGATAAGGGGCTTGATCCCAGGATCCTGGGATCATGACCTGAGCCGAAGGCAGATGCTTAACGACTGAGCCACCCAGGCACCCCGCTCTGTGTTTTCAAATACAAAAGACAAGGTATTGTATAAAATTACTGCATATGCTGATTTCTTTGGCCTTTATCTCAAAAATGACCAGAACAGGCAGCCTTGTATGCAATAATTAAAAAAAAAAATGCCTGCAGTCTATGCATCCTAAAAAGAAAATCATATGTATGCTTAGATAAAAGGATGTTTGTGGAGTAAAAGAGATAAAGATGGGCAATAAACCTAAATGTTGGACATCTGGGTTAACTAAATTATGGTATATCCACTTGAGGGCACTGTTAAAAATGGTGATGCAAATGTCACAGTATATTATTAGGTGGAAAAACTCAGTCCCAAAACAGTATGATTTAAATTTGAAAAAAGCATTAGGTTGAACTATACACAGTGGCTGCTGCTTGACCATTTTTAACTTATACAATCAGCAATTTCATATGACTTAATTTAATATACAGAAAAAGTATTCATGTAAGAGAAGGTACTAGAAGGGAAGTCCCCCACCAAAATATTGATGGTAGTTATTTCTGGTTGATGATTTTGTGGTGATATAAATTTTTTTCTTCTTATTTAACTATATTTTCTTCCTTCCTTTTTTTCTTTTTTTTAAATAAAGATTTCATTTTTTTTTTTAAGATTTTATTTATTTATTTGAGACAGAGAGAATGAGAGAGACAGAGAGCACATGAGAGGGGGGAGGGTCAGAGGGAGAAGCAGGCTCCCTGCTGAGCAGGGAGCCGGATGCGGGACTCTGGGATCATGACCTGAGCCGAAGGCAGTCGCTTAACCAACTGAGCCACCCAGGCGCCCTAAAGATTTCATTTTTAAGTAATCTCTACACCCAACCTGGGGCTCCAACTCACAACCCTGAGACCAAGAGTCACATGCTCCACTGACTGAGTGGAGCCCCTTATTTAACTATATTTTCTATGAATAATTCAAGTACTACTACTAAAAATAATTGCCTAGAAAGGCATACCACTGTATGAACAGTAATTTTCCATATCATAGCCTGTTTATCATTTGTATTTAAAAGGTCTAAAATGACTGCAATTTTATGACCATGGGCAGGATGGAAAGACAACGCTACTTCATGTACTTTTGTTACGAGGATTGGTTTTTATTCACTAGTGACTGTTCAGAACACTTTGTTGGCAGGCCCAGCTTTTCAAAATCCTCTTCATCTCTTGCCACCCTGCACAACAGACAAATGTTTTCCATGAGCCCTGTCACTGGGGCGTAAGGCTAGCTGTGTCCCTAATCCGCCCACGTCCCAGATTTGGGAATGGTTCAGACTCCCAACTGTTTCCCCCACTCTACCCCCACTCTCTCCCAATCTCATCTCTTCCAGGTCATTGGAGGCCCCAGCTACCATCCCTGGCCTTCCCCACTGGTCACCACCTAATTTCACCCTCTTCTGTGTAGCTGGTGTTTGAACTCAGTTTGCAATGGGAAAGGATTAGGACCCTTTCAAACCATCTTTTTTCTTCCTTTCTTTTTTTTTTTCCTTAGGGCCCTTGACCGCTCCAGGGGCTGACAGGCAGCTAGCAGGGCTTGTATTCCCTAGGAAGGAACAGGAGGGGTGGTGGAGGAGGCAGTGGTGGGCTCAGCTGGCAGGCGGGATAGAGATGGCCCCTAAAGACCCCAATCTGGGGTTTGGAGTATGGCACAACCGCCACCCAGATGTGAGCATGACGCAGGCAGGCAGGGAGCTGAGTTTCTGCCTGGAAAATCAGCCTCAGGGATGGTGCTTGGGACCTTTACCCTTGGGACCCAGGGGCTGCCTCTGCAGGGTGAACTGGAACTGGATGTCTGGTTTGCAGAGGCCTCTTCTGAGAGGGCAGCTGGGCACATGACTACGGGTAGTTTGGATAGTTTCTCTGCCTTCAGACTGGGCATTACTTATCCCCCCACTCCCTACTATGTGGTGGGCCCAGCTACACTCAGGGGTTGAGCACTTCGCCTAATAGGTGATGGTATATAACCTAATTAATAACAAAACCAGTCATGTATGCATAATACTTTAGACAAAGCCCTTTCATCTCCAGGCTAAGAACTGAAAGTGAAGACTGGAATTCAGGTCTTTGTGATTCTAAAGCCTATGCCAACAGTTTTCGGTGTGGTGTTGCAGAGCACTCTGAATATGAGTGGTTTATACCTGCCTTAGTCTAGCTATTTTTTTCTTAGCCTGAGACCCCCTCCTTTTTTTCAGGGTGATGATTGCTAAGTACTACATACTCCATTCATCCAAACAAGCCTTTTTAAATATGATGTGTCATGGCTAGCACTTCATAGCATAGAGACTATTGGTTTTTATGAATCTGAATTTGCTGGATAACATAGTGGTCATGCCGAGCCATCTGGTGATTGATTTTCAGGATTTATCCTTCTTGGTACCAGATTTCCAGGTCTGATAAGGAGGAAGCCTCTTAGGCACAGACATGGTAGGGTAGAGTTCCCTGAATCAAAAGTATGGCTTAACCTGAGAACCTGAGGCAGGGGACCAGAATATTCAAGAATATGTGCTTCACCTCAAGTACACAGAATGACCCTAGCCAAGTCACCTGACCTTACTAGGCTTCAGCGTCCTATCTATAAAATGGGGATAATTTTGTTCATTTGTTCAACAAATATTGAGTATGCACTGTTCTGGAAAATGAATAAGAGGGGCAAAATCCCTCTCCTCTTGTCATTTAGTGGATCTAAACTGCAAAAATGTATTTAGAGGAGCAACAAATAATTAAATATATAGAAAGTCAGGTAGAAGTAAGGACTATGAAGCAAATTAAAGCAGGGCAAGGTGAAAATAAAATCTTAAAAGGGGGTGGTGGTGCCTGTCTGGCTCAGTTGGTAGAGCATGTGACTCTTGTTCTCGGGGTTGTGAGTTCGAGCCCCATGTTGGGTGTACAGATTACTTAAAAATAAAATCTTAAAAAAAAAAAAAAGCAGGGCAAGGGTGTGTGGGTGGAGGCTGTTTTAGATAGGGTAGTCAGGTAGTCCTCAAGTGGTTCACTTAGGGTGTTTCAAACAGATAATTCATGCAATGTGCTCAGCTCAGTGCTGACAACGATTGAGAGCTTAACAAACATATTATTATGTCAGCCTGCTCCACACCTCTCAGTCTATATCTTAGTCTCTGAATAGCAGTAATAATGAACACTTATGTAGATCTTACTATGAGCTAGGTACTGTTCTAAGCCCTTTACATATTTTAACTGATTTAATTCTTACAATAACTCTTATGAGGTAGAACTATCATTATCCCCTTTTATGGGGCTAGAAACAGACACAGAGAAGTCCAAACAATGAGGGAGGGCTGGAGGCTGGGAATTGAACCCACGTGTCTGTTTCTAGAGGCTGAGCTGCTGATGGGAGGGGGCTGTGATCAGATACCCGCAGACGGTGAAGCTTGCATAGGCAGGTTCTGATGTCAGATGGCCTGGCTTCTTATCCTGGCAGGTGAGAGGTCTAAGCCTCTCTGCCTCAGTGTCTTCATCTCTAGAATGGGAATACCAGAACCTATCTTACCTTATAGGGACCTTGCTTAAAACATGAGCCTTCATTCTGTTCTGTGGGGTCCCAGCCTTTTCAGAGTCTAGCCTGGCAGGGAGTGTGAAGGGTCAAGGGGCCTCTGAAACTTCTGAAAGGAAATAAAGGCACATCAGGCTGTCAGAGCAACCTTAAGTTCAGCTGGAGCACAGACCTTGGAAGCTAGGTCTTTATGATTTTGAGGGTGCCAAGGTGGAATTAGGAGACCCTTAAATGCAAAAGACAGGTGAAATCTTGGCGTGGCCACGACATTCAGCTTCCACGTTGGGCCTTACACAGCTGCCAGGAAAGGTAAGGCCTCCACGAATGTCAAGGTGTGAATGGCGCCTAGACACCATCAAGTTAGTAGATGGGGAAACTGAGGCCCAGAGAACCTGAGTGACTTACCCAAGGTCATGAGGTGCATTAGTGGGCAGTCAGCCCTGGGCTTTCCTTGAGGCTTTCAAATCTCGGCCTCTTACCTGGGCCCCTCCCGGCGGAAAGGGCCTCACCTCGGTCCCGGGCACTAGCTGCCTCATTCCCCACGTGGGTGCTGCAGGGGCCGGGAACACCCGGACTCCAGGGCGAGTTCGATGCGCTTGCGCACACGCGGCCAGCCCCTTGCCTTTTCCCCTTTTTCCTTCCCCTCCCCGGCCCTTACCCGCCTAGTGGAGGGGGGAAACTAGAGGAGCCCAGAACTTGTCCTCAGCCAATGGGCTGACGGGCCGCGGGCCCGGCCCCCTCCCTCCCTCAGGCGCCGTCCAATAGAAATTTACTACAATGTTGTGGCGAACGGAGGGGGAGGGGCTGCGCGCGGGCTGGCTGGCTGCGGGCCGGGCGGCCTCGCCTCACGGAGGGAAGGCGGGAGGGCGCGCGCCGGGGCCGACTGCTCGCTCGCTCACTCGCTCGCTCGCTCCCTCCCTCCCTCCGCCGGTGGGTTAGTCAGTCAGTCAGTCCGCCAGCAGCCGGCGGGCCCGCGAGCCGCAGAGGGCCCGAGTCTCGGCGCCGGCGCCTTCTCCTGCCATTGTTCGTCGGGCTTCTGCAGCAGCGGGCTCGGGAGCCCCGGCCCCGGGGACCACTGGTGAGGCGAGGCGGCTGCGGCGCGCGAGCGGGGTTGGGCGGGGGGCGGGGGGGGCGCGGAGCTGTCCCCGAGGGGACGGTCCTGGCGGCCGCGGCGGCGCCGCAGCCTCTTTGTCTGCAGCCCCCCGCAGGCCCCGGGCCGGGGGCGCGGGCTCCGGGGCCTCCGCGCGCCGGAGGCTGAGGGGCTGCAGCCGGGACGCGGCTGGCCCGAGCAGAAAGAGGCGGGGGCTGCGCCGAGGGAGCGTTGCAAAGTTGGGCTTGGGGTCTGTTTTTGACGAGGTCTGCCAATCACTGTCCACCGGCAGGAGCCTTGGAAGGAAACCAAATCGAGGAGGACTGCGGGTTCCGGGCGGCGAAGGTGTTGGGTGCAGCCGCAGAGCAGTTTCTTCGTGGCCAGGTGGCTGGGCTGTCTGGAGAAGTCTGGCACGATCTGAGGGCTGGAGGGGGCCCTGGAAGGACTGTGAGGCCTTCCCGCCCGAGACACCCGCCCCACTGAAAGAATTCTCCCGACCCCGAGGGCTCTGCCGCGCTCCGCTTAGTCTTCGCGGTTCCCAGTGACCAAAGGGTTAAATCTATTCTCTCAGCATCGTGACCTCCTTTTTCAGTTCCTGCATCTGTCGGCTTGGAAGTATTTCCTCCTGCTTGCCGGGCTGCTTCTACCTGTGGGGGTCTGGATGTAGGCTCGCCCTGCGAGAGGCACCACCCGGCGATTGTTCCGGGTGGGGGCTTGCCAGCCCAGGTCCATCCGCCCCAGGAACGCGCGTTCTCTGGAGAGAAAGTGATCTCACGTGCAACAAATTGCTGACGGATTGGTTTCTGGCCACATGATAGCCACTGTCATCCTGTTGTCCCTCTAACTGTGCCCTACCATGAATGCTAGTCTGTGGGGACTTGTCTTTTTCTGGCACGTACTGCTGATTAGGAGATAGGTGTTTTGTTTTGTTTTTTTAAGAGGTGCCGAGCCCCTTTTTTTAGTAGTCTGGGTGATTTCACAGCTGCTATTTTGTTCTTTCTGTTTTTAGGGGAAAATTGCAAGAAATGGTTATGTCTTGTGTCTTGGATATTATTATAGTGGATTTATGCTGTCTTGAGGATACACTGTATATGCTGTTGCTCACTACTGTTTTCTGTATTCTCCGTCCTGGCAAAGATTTTAGTTGGTTTACGCTTTTATTTATTTTTATTTTTTAAAAAAGATTTTATTTATTCATTTGACAGAGAGAGAGTGCACAAGCAGGGGGAGAGTAGGCAGAGGGAGAAGCAGGCTCCCCGCTGAGCAGGGAGCCCTATGTGGGCCTGGATCATCCCAGGACCCTGGGATCATGACCTGAGCCGAAGGCAGACGCTTAACCAACTGAGCCACCCAGGCGTCCCTGGTTTATGCTTTTAATCAAGCAGTTGATATACATATCCCCCTTACTTTTTGTGGAAACTTGATGTACTCTTCATTTACCTTTTCTGTAAGTTGGAAACATCATAAGTTCTTTGCCAGCTGTATAATTTTTGGTTTTGTGAATAGTTTCTTGGAGTGTTATTAATATAATCCATGTAGAGTAAGCAGCAGGATATCAGGCACACAGTCAGCACTCAATAAATGACAGATAAAAAAAATGGTTATAACTGAATGGTTATAACAGATTGCCTTGGAATCAAGGTGCTAATTCAGAGTGCTTTCTACAAGAAGGTTATAATTAAGGTAAACACAGGAGTTATTCATTTCTCTGGGGGAAACTGAAGTAGGGTATTTCTTTGCCACTATTAAAAGTGAACTCACTGGCAAACCCAAGCACAGTGTGCTAACCTTCTGATTTCTCTTTCTTCTAGTAACAAAACCACACTTTTTCCCCTTATATAATTGAATTCAGGCTTGGAAATAAATGTTTTTAATTTTTAGGCCTCACCAAATTTCTCCCGACATTTATACTCGTGTTATATACCAAATATACCAAATATCTTTTTTTTTTTTTAAAGATTTTATTTATTTGACAGAGAGACACAGCGAGAGAGGGAACACAAGCAGAGGGAGTGGGAGAGGGAGAAGCAGGCTTCCCGCTGAGCAGGGAGCCCGATACGGGGCTCGATCCCAGGACCCTGGGATCATGACCTGAGCTGAAGGCAGACGCTTAAGGACTGAGCCACCCAGGCGCCCCCCCAAATATACCAAATATCTTATAGATAAGTCCCCAATCTACCTTTCTACCTTTATTCTCCTTATTACTTGTATTTTTCAACCAAGAAGAACTGTTCAGTAATAACTCGTGCTTTCCCATCCGTGTGTCTTTGGCTATGCAGTTCCATATATGTTCTTCCTTTTTTCAGGTCTTTTACCTTAAAAATGCTCCATATTAGTAATTTGAAGTATGGGGAAAAGTTCCATATGTGGAAGGAACTTGATGGAATATTTTGTTTTGTTTTGAATTTTCTTAAGAGATTCATTTGTATGGCCAGCTAGTTCAGTTTTCTTTAGCTGGTGTTTATTAAAAGGATTTAGGTCCTAAGTGTCCCATCGATATGTGTAGCCCTTAGTAGTAGATGATGGCCGATGGTGCATTAAGAAAACTACTTAGGGCTTCCATTCTACTCAGAGCTAAGAGCTCTCTACCAGTCGATGAGTTTAATGCTTGGAAACTCTGGCTGTCAGCAAATAGGCTAAGCTAGTAGAAATAGACTAAGCTAGGGGCGCCTGGGTGGCTCAGTCGGTTAAGCGTCTGCCTTTGGCTTGGGTAGTGATCTCAGGGTCCTGGGTTGGAGCCCCGCATCAGGCTCCTGCTCAGCGGGGAGCCTGCTTCTCCCTCTCCCTCTGCAGCTCCCTCTGCTTGTTTTCTCTCACGCTGTCTCTCTCAAATAAATAAATAAATAAAAAAGAAATAGACTAAGCTAACAGACCCATCTTTTAGGTCAGTCTCTTGCTTGCTTTATGTATCTCTTCTCTTCTCTTGGTGGTCTAGGGTCAACATTTCCTTAATGTTTGTTAAACACTCAAATCATATTTGTTGTTCTCAAGTAGTAGGTATGTTGAACAAACCTGTTTTAAACTAGGCTTATACTCAATATAAAATATAAAATAACATAATATAATAATTTATATATTAGCAAAGTAATGCACAAATTTTCCTCTTGGCAAATACAGAGAGAGAAAGAGCATATTTAAAAGTGCTTTTATCTTATCTTTCTTTTTTCCTTATGAAACACTTCTAAGCTGGGACGCCTGGGTGGCTCAGTTGGTTAAGCGTCTACCTTTGGCTCAGGTCATGATCCCAGAGTCCTGGGATCAAGCCCCACATCGGGCTCCTTGCTCAGTGGGAAGCCTGCTTCTCCCTCTGTCTGCCGCTCCCCCTGCTTGTACGCACCCATGCGCGCGCTCTCTCTTTTAAGCTAATATCTAAATTAACACATGATTTTATTTTTTCATTATTTTATTTTTTTTGAAGATTTTATTTCTTTTTAGAGAGAGCAGGGGCAGAGAGAGAGGGTGAGGGAGAATCTTCAGCTGACTCTGCACTGAGTGTAGAGCCCCACTCGGGGCCTTGATCTCACAACCCTGACATCATGACCTGAGCTGAAATTAGGAGTCCGACACAACCAACTGAGCCACCCAGGGACCCCTAAATTAACAAATGATTTTAAATGATTCCTGTCTCCTCTGAAAAAAAAAAGGTCATGGCATTTGTTGAGGTATGACCTATATATTTTTTCCTGTTATTTTTTTTTGTCAGGTTTGTGCCCTACATTTAGAGTTCACCAGTGTGATGTTTTCTTGTGTGCAGCTTGAGTTTAACATTTTTGGAAATTACAGAGCTAGACTTCCATCTCATTCTTCAGTTTTTATGGTCTTAATTTTAAACAAATTCATATTATGGGAGATGGTGTGCTTATAGTGTTATTTGGTTTCCTTCCTACTTTTGCTAAGAAAGCTTCAGAGTTAAGTCTTTCAGAAGTGTTGGCTAAAAGTCACAGGTTTCTTGGGGCGCCTGGGTGGCTCGGATGGTTAAGTGTCTGCCTTCAGCTCAGGTCATGATCCCAGGGTCCTGGGATTGAGCCCCACGTCAGGCTCCTGGCTCAGCAGGGAGCCTGCTTCTCCCTCTCCCTGTGCCTCTCCCCCTGCTCATGCTCTTTCTCTCTCTGTATCTCTGTGTCTCAAATGAATAAATGAAAATCTTTAAAAAAAATAAAAATAAAAGTCACAGGATTCTTGAATTCTCTGCAGGTATTTTGATATGCACATCCATAGATTGTGATTTTAAAATATATGGTCTGTAATTTGTGATGTGAGTGATAGGGCTTGCATATATTGTGTTCTGAATGTCCAAATCCAGTTTAATATTGGTGATCTGATTTTATAACTTTAGTATCTCAATGGCCATGGGGAGGGGGGTGCTGAATTTGGTTCTGAAATCAAGAGGAGCACATGTTTAGACCACAGTTCTGTTTCCCTGTTATCTAAGGAGCTGGCCAGCTCAAGTACTGCCGGTGTTTTTTTCCAAGAGTCTTATCAGATTCCTGATTGGTCACATGGCATGTTCAGATGCAGATTCATCCCTACCTCTAAAGAACTTGTTTTTTCCTCTATTGCTTGAGAATGGAGTCACCTTATTTTATTTGTGAGCTAAGCAATAATAATTTTAAGAACTTTTTTCTTATGAACAACTTTGTTTTTTTCTCTAACACCCCAATGATGAAACTTAAAACTTTTAAAAGAGGCCTCTGAATTTACCAGTTATGGGCCTTATTTATGTAGAGAATCTAGAATTTTTGGAAGGTAGTCAATTCGTTGTATTTATAATAGCTTTTAGGTAGAGAAGAGCCAGATTCTAAATATATATGTTAATTTTTGCTTTTTATTTGTGTTTGTTATGGCATTGGTGGCTTACTGTGTGTCCTTTTTATGAGTAGATTCATGGTATGTTCAGTAAAATGCAGTGTAACAAATACTCTGGTGTACACGCTGAGTTAAATTAGTATTTTGATTTACTCTGCTGCTAGTTAATGACTACACAGTGGGAAAGATTAACGGAGCTATAGCAATAAATAGTATTCAGAAACTGAAGGCATTAGGAAGGAGAACTTTGATATTTTATTTTGAGTGCGGATCTTATTTAGAATTAACTGCCTCACTGACAGTACTTCACATGTTGGTTTTAGGAAAGTTTAGTGAGAGAATCTGATTATGATGAAAGTCTGTTTATACTTATTTTTGTTAATTATTTTTTATTTAAATGGGATGGTATCCACCTTGAAGTATTTGAAAATAAATTGGCTAGCTCTTTGGACCTTAAAGAAAAGCAAAATACCAATATTGGGTGTGGTCAATACAATTCAAGGAATGATTTGGAAAGACTTTAATATACCCTACCCCCTAATCTTTATCAGCTTCCTCCAAAGTCACCCTAAATAAATATGCTATCCCTGAAGGTCCCTTGTATCTGAAATTCCAGAGCCATTCGGGCATCATGTTTATTTTATTATTTTGTTATTGTACTTACTAAGACCAGTTCTCCTATTGCAGTTATCTCTTGATTATCTCCAGGATAAATCCATATGGATTAAACTGTGATTATTTATTGCCGTCTCCCTTTCATGGCTGAGGGTTCTTTGGGTCACTGACACCGAACTAATCTGGGCCCTCTTCTATCATTCAATTCTCAAGAGAATCTCTGTTTGTAGAAATTAAAATTGTTTCAGAGCTATGTGGAGTGGAGCCTTGGGTAGGGTTAAAGTAATCTTGGCAGAGTGGGTAGGAAGAGGCAAAATTATCTGATGGAATAGGTAGGAACTATGACTAAATATTTATATTGATAAATAAGATTGGAAGAAGCAGTAGATGCTCTATTAATATTATCTAATTTTTTCAATATATTTAATGTATATGTATAATTCTGTTATCTAATAATATTATCTAATAATAGGAACAGGAACACCTCAATTATTTTTGGAAATAGGTGGAAATAATAAGATAAAATAAAATAGGATATAATATTTACTCCTGAAGTTAATTTTGATTTATAAATGAAGCTTGCCTGCTTCTTGTGCCTTCCATCCTCTGCAAAAAGTATCCTAATCTCGGGCACCTGGGTGGCTCAGTTGGTTAAGTGACTGCCTTCGGCTCAGGTCATGATCCTGGAGTCCCAGGATCGAGTCCCGCATCGGGCTCCCTGCTGGGCAGGGAGTCTGTTTCTCCCTCTGACCCTCCCCCCTCTCATGCTCTCTCTATCTCATTCTCTCTCAAATGAATAAATAAAATCTTTAAAAAAAAAAAAAGTATCCTAATCCCAACCAACTTTTGATAGGCACTCTAAATGTCTGAATTGTAGCACTGGATACAACACAGACTGAGGTTTAAATACTTTCTACATTAATATTCATTCAGGGGGCGCCTGGGTGGCTCAGTCGTTAAGCGTCTGCCTTCGGCTCAGGTCATGATCCCAGTGTCCTGGGATCGAGTCCCACGTCGGGCTCCCTGCTCGCGGGAAGCCTGCTTCTCCCCCTCCCACTCCCCCTGCCTGTGTTCCTGCTCTCACTATGTCTCTCTCTGTCAAATAAATAAATAAAATCTTTAAAAAAAAAAAAAATTCATTCAGGAAACTTTTATATTCTATTTTGATAATATCTGCATTAAGTCATAAAAATGTTATAAGAGTTATGAATAGTTCTCAGTGATTTAACAACATTAAAGCATAGGATTATTTTGAATTGGTTAAATTTAAGCCTGTGACCCATAAGTAAAGTAGAAATGTATACTCTTGGTAATTTATGAATATATAGTACTATGTCAAGGTTGAGTTGTGATTGCTATTCAGCTATTACTTAAATGCTTATATAAATTAAATAGCCCTATTAAAATCATTTTAGCACGAGTTTTTTTTTTTTTTAATATTGTATTTATTTATTTGACAGAGAGAGACACAGCGAAAGAGGGAACACAAGCAGGGGGAGTGGGAGAGGGAGAAGCCGGCTCCTCGCCAAGCGGGGAGACTGATGGCGGGGCTCAGTCCCAGGACCCTGGGATCATGACCTGAGCCAAAGGCAGATGCCTAACGACTGAGCCACTCGGTGCCCCTATATGTCAAGTATTTTCATTTACCAATTCTAAGTTCTACATATATTAAAGTGAGAAGTGTTTCACTTTGATGATACGTTTGGGACAGGTTATCAAAATAAATGTTTCCGTCTAGTTTTGACCATATAGACACAGGCAGAACTGTCAAGAGCTCCAAGGATTTAAGCCCTCAAATTTTATTTACTCATTTATTTTTAGTTTTTGTTTATTTATTTTTATTTTTATTTATTTATTTATTTATTTATTTTTTAAGATTTTTTTAAATTTATTTGAGAGAGAGAGAATGAGAGAGAGAAAGCACATGAGAGGGGGGAGGGTCAGAGGCAGAAGCAGGCTCCCCGCCGAGCAGGGAGCCCGATGCGGGACTCGATCCCAGGACCCCAGGATCATGACCTGAGCCGAAGGCAGTCGCTTAACCAACTGAGCCACTCAGGCGCCCCTGTTTATTTATTTTTAAAAGAGATTTTATTTTTAAGTAATCTCTACACCCAACGTGGGGCTCGAACCCACAGCCCCTGAGATCAAGAGTTTCATGCTCCACCGACTGAGCCAGCTAGACACCCCAAGCCCTCAAATTTTACCTGTCAACCATCTTAAAGAGAAGGCTTTTTTTTTTTTTTTTTGCTATCACCCACTCGCTGTTTCCTGCCCTTTATCTTTTTTAATGATTCAGAGAATTGACACTGTTGCTAACTTACTACCTGAGAGTCCTGCTAATTTTGACGGTATTATGTAATTATATAAACCTTTCGCATGGTGTCATATGATGTTGTATATATGTCCTCCCACACGTGTGTCTTTAGAGTAATTTCTTTCCATCTGGTGTTGGAAATGAGCTCTTTTTGAGGTTATTTTTAAATCTTCAAGCTTTCTGGCATCCTCAACTCTTGAAATAACATAGTTGCTTTTGAAGGCCAGAAAATCCACATAGTATATTTAGTGTTTTTTTCCAGTGAAAATGTAAATAGTATTTTAAAAATCATATCCTGTGTTCTAAACGGGCAAAACATGTATTTTATTTTTAGATGGTCTCCAGATAATTTTGTTAAAAGGTAGGAAATAGTAGTCAGTTGTTGCCAAGTAGATAAAGTAAAGGAGAAGTACTTAAGGGAAAGGATGCCAACAATAAGAAACCTGTTAGAGGAAGGAGGTTTCAAAGATATTTATTCTCTGAAGGTTTATTGGTATCCTTTTCTGAACTCTTGCAGTATTTATTTGTTATATATCAGATTTATTGTGTGGTTTTTAAAATTTTTTTAAAAAGATTTTATTTATTTGAGAGAGAGAGATTGAGAGAATGAGTGGGAGGTGGGGCAGAGGGAGAAGCAGACTCCCTGCGTAGCAGGGAGCCCAATCCGGACGCTTAACCGACTGAGCCTCCCAGGTGCCCTGTTGTGTGTTGTTCTACATTATATATGAAACTGCTATTCCCCAATGAGATTGCCAGCTTCTGGGGGGCAGAGGGTCAATATCATGTCTTTCATTTCATCCTCATCCCCCAAACACAGATATTGTATAGTACAGTAGCTAGATAGATAACATAGGGGACACACTAGACATACAGAAGGGTAGTGAGAATATGATTTCCCAGGATAATTAAGATTTACGACCTGGGTTGTAATTCTGATTGCTTCTGATTCCCTCTCTGTGTATGTGTGTGTGTGTCATATTTTTTTGGAAAGTAAGTCACAGATATCATGACACTTTACTCCTAAAATGTTTTGGTATGCATATCCTACAAACAAAGACATTATCCTACATAACTACAATACCATTATTATGCCTAAGAAAATTAACAATATTTCCATAATAGCAACCATATATATGGATTGTGTATTGGTAGATATTATATATATTGATATATAATTATATATATAATATATATTGATTAACAGTATGTGTGTATGTGTGTATGTGTGTGTATGTGGCATGGAGCCCAATGTAGAGCTTGAACTCATAACCCTGAAATCCAGACCTGAGCTGAGATCAAGTGTTGGACGCTCAACTCCCTAAGCCACCGAGGCACCCCAGTATCCAATCCCTGTTTTAAGAGATTATTGTCCTCTACTTAGCAAGATTCATCCAGTAATTCCTTTTTTCCAGATGCTATTTCTGTTGACTTATTCTTATTCTTGCTAGTTGTTTGTCTCTAATATGACCATTAATGAACACTGGTGTTTGTAGGACTGAAAAGACTAGTACTGGGGTAAATGATTGCATAGTGATCATAGCATCATTTATAAATAAATATACTAAAGAATATATCAGGTGGCCAAAGGGCAAGGTATTCCTGTTTTGTTTGGTTTTTAGACTTTTATTATGCCTGTTGTGGTAGGCAGCCTTTAAGATGGTCCCCAGTGATTCCTGCCTCCTGGTATTCATGCCCTTGTGTAATCTCTTCCCCTTGAGTGTGACCTGGACCTGGTGACTTAACTTCTAATGAATAGAATACAGCACAAGTAGTGGGATGTTACTTCCAAGATTAGGTTACAAAAGGCTGTGGCTTTTGTCTTTGTCCCTCTCCTCTTGGGCACTTTCTGGCTCTTTTCCTGTCACTCGGATCACCAGCTGCCATAGCCTAAGAATGTACAGGCAGCCTATAAAGAGGCCCACGTGGTGAGAAACCAAGTCTGTCAGCAGCAGTGTAAGTGAGCTTGGAAGCAGATCTTCTGAGGTCTGATAACAGCCATGTGAGTGAGCTGGGAAGTAGATTCTTCAGGCAGATTTGAGCCTTGAGTTGAATGCAAACGTGGTTGACACTTGACTGCAACGTCATGAGAGACCCTGAGCCAAAGGCATCCAGCTAAGTCATGCTTGAATTCTTG
>NW_023270447.1:72361313-72638803 GCF_011800145.1 Mirounga leonina | reverse complement strand
AGTCATGCTTGAATTCTTGATCCACAGAAATTGAAATAATAAATGTTTGTTGTTTTAAGCCACCAAGTTTTAGGGGTAATTTTTTTGTTTTTGAGATTTTATTTTTAAGTAATCTCTATACCCAATGTGGGGCTTGAATTTACAACCCCAAGATCAAGAGCTGCATGTTTCAACGACTGAGCCTGCCAGGTGCCCCGTTTTGGGGGTAATTTGTAGATAACAATAGATAGCTAATACATCTACTATTTATTAATTTAATAAATATTGATCATCTATTTTTAAAAATTTTTTATTATTATGTTCAATTAGCCAACATATAGTAGTACATCATTAGTTTTTGATGTAGTGTTCAATGATTCATTAGTTGCATATAACACCTAGCGCTCATCATAACACTCATCTATTTTTTTAAAGATTTATTTATTTATTTTAGAGGGATGAGGGGGAGAGGGAGAGGGAGAGAGAGCATCCTCAAGCAGACTCCCCACTGAGTGCAGAGCCTGACATGAGGCTCCATCCCAGGACCCTGAGATCATGACCTGAGCCAAAATCAAGAGTCAGTCACCCAACCGACTGAGCCACCCAGGTGCCCCGATCATCTGCTATTTACCAAGCACTGTCCTAATTGCACTGGGACACACAGTGAATAGAGTAGAGTAGAAGAAGTGTCTGTTCTTCTGGAGCTTACATTTTAGTTGGAGAGAACAGATAATAAACATGTATACAAATCAGAGGTAAAGTAAAATTAGATTTCCCTGAGGATCAGGCCAAGTAGGATAAGGGGACAAAGAGTGAGGGAGGTGGGGTGGATACTTTAGATAGTAGGGAGTGGTCAGAGACAACCTCTCGGGTAAGGTGACTTTTGAGCGGAGTCCTGAATGCTATCTAGAGAAGAGCATTCCAGGCAGAAGAACAATCAGCACAAAGGTTAAGCATATTTGGTGTGTTTGAGAAACATTAAGTAAGCCAGTGTGGTGGGATCAAAATGATCTAGGGGAAAATGGAATTCAGAAAGGTTGAGGCAGGAGAAGGAGCGTTTCATGTAGTGCCTTATTGGCTATGCTATAGACTTTGCATTTTTTTCTGAGATAGGAGTTCTTGGGAGCATTTTGAGCAGAGGAATGGCATGTTCATTCATTTGATGCATATTAATTGATTATTCACAATGAGCAGGACCTTGTGGGTGTATGTGATCACAATAATGTAAAGACGTGATCCCTGTCCTAAGAAAGTTTAATGATCTAGTATTAGTAGAAATGACTGGGCATGCACAAAAAATTTTAGAGGCACTGTGTTGTGGAAAGACATGTAGTTATGGGGAAAAGCACAGAGCAAAACCTAGATTAAAATTCTGGCTCTTCTACTTGATTTAATACATTTCAGTGACTATTTACTGGGTGGTATTATATGGGAGATAAAATAATAATGCTAGTATTTACTGATGACCTATTATGAGCTGAGCTCTGTGCTGTGTGGTTTATAGATAATGACCTAGGTGTTAAAGAGTATGAGCTCCAGGGCTAGAATGCCTGATTTTAAATTCTAGTTGTGTCACTCTTTAGCTGGTGACCTTGGGCAAATTACTTAATTTCTGTACCTCAATGTTTATTATATAACATGGAGATGATAAAAATATTTGTACCTTTTAAGGTTGTTATAATGATTAAATGAGCTAATATATGTAAAGTAGTCAGAACATTGGCACTAGAAAAATGTTAGCCATTATTTTTGCATTTAGACCTCACCACAACACCTATGCAGCAGGTGTGATTAATCCCATTTTACATTTCAGGTAGCAGGTTAAAAAGTAACTTGTACAAAATCGCACAACTAGCAAGTGAAAATTGTCTTCAAAGCCACATTCTTTATGGCTGCACCTTTGCTTACTCAATATGTCCATGAGCAAGTGGGGAAGGAGAGATTTGGATACAGGCCTTCTGTTAAAGCTAATGATTTCTTTCTTTCTTTTTTTTTTTTTTTTAAGATTTCATTTATTTGACAGAGAGAGACACAGCGAGAGAGGGAATACAAACAGGGGGAGTGGGAGAGAGAGAAGCAGGCTTCCCGCCCGGCAGGGAGCCTGATGCGGGGCTCGATCCCAAGACCCTGGGATTATGACCTGAGCCGAAGGCAGACGCATAATGACTGAGCCACCCAGGCACCCAAAGCTAATGATTTCTTAATGATTGTGCTCTTGTGAAAGTACTTATCCATGCCTTAGTTTCCCCTCTTCTGTAAAATGAGGATCATACCTACATTACACAGAATACATAGTAATGACAAAGAAAAACAAACTTTATGGTGTGCCTGTTACCTGCAGATTCTCAGTAAGTGTTAGGTCCCTTTTCCCCTTGATAAAATATGGCCTCATGGAGGTGGGAAATAATCTATGGGTAAGAAAAATAATTTTGGCATCTTGACCCATATATTTTTTCTACTTAAATTGTGTATCTATGTGTCTATATGATTATTAGATGTAAATGAATATAGCTATACAGAAATAAATATGGTTTTGTCTGATGATGATCTTTGGATTTGATTCAGACTTACACTGTAATATTTTGAAGCCTGTGTGTGAGTTTTCTAAAGACCCATTTCACAGCAACTCTGGTTTCATAGCTTCGTTTCCGGTTTGGTAGGACATGATCATGTGGTTGATGTCCCCATTGTTGCTTTTATCTTTTGCAGCAGATATGAAAGTAAACATACGAGGTTGAAAAACAGGAAGGGGTTTGGCTGATGTTCATTGGGAGGGTATTTTTGCAGGGGAGCTTGTACACAAGCCACCTGAAATCTGAAGTGCCTTGAATCTTTGTGACTTTTAGCAGATACAAGAAGAAACACCTTATTGTCGTAATGTAATAAAAACGCAAATGATTGTGCAGTTTAACGAATTCATGAATTTGCATATATTTCTGCATTTAAACATTGGAGAAGTGAAAGAGTGCGTTCCTCTTTTTGTTTGAACAGCAAACTGATGTATAACTTTATAGTCACCCCAATTCTGGGTTCTTTTTAGCTATGGAATAATTTTTCAGTAAGGAAATACAGAGTTTTTTGTTTTTGTTGGATATCTGTTCTTAATATCATTGCTTTGAACTTCTTCAAAAGCCAAAACTTAAAACAGCATTTTTCTAGTTAGCTCTTGTCTTTGTTCCTAAGGAAGGAATTAACACATATCAAATGCTAGCTATAGATCAGGTACTACTGTCCATATATGCTGACTAAGTGCATATATTAAATGTAAATTTTCCATCTTTGACATTCAATTCACAATGAGTTTTTATTGCTTTGGTGAAATCCCTTCCTCTTTCCCTTTTTCTCCTTCCCTCTTCTACCCTCCCTTTCTTCCTTCCTCCTCCTTTCTTAAATGATTCTCTCCCATACTCTTGCTGAACAGTTTTCTATTAATAGTATTTCGGAGGCAGTGTAATGTAGCAGCCAATAAAGAGAGGAGTTTTGGAATCAGATAGACCTGGGTTTACAGTAAGGTTGTTTTTGACAGGGAAAAAACTGCTTTCTATTTTAATAAATAAAAGTCAGGAACCTCCAAAATTGGCTTTAGAAGGAGATTTTGCACATGGGGTGGAATAATTGGAGCTCACAGCAAGGACTTTTGTTCCCGAAGATTGACCTTCTGAGGAATGCCTTGCTGACCTCAGGGAGTACTGCTTTCTCTTTAATTTTCTGCCCCGGAGGTGAGTCTTCTCGTAATACTTCCGAAGCACACAGCTGAGACCAGGCTGGAACATTTAGTACTTTACTAAAGGCTAGGAGATACAAAAGGGAAATAAACACAATTTACTAGCATGCTTTGATATAATCTGGCTCACAAGATAAAACTCCTTTTAAACTTGTGGTCTTTTATTGGGATACCTTCCTTCTTGACTCTAACACATATACCTATCTTCTAGTGGCAGAAGCCATCTCTAACTCTTCAACCTGGGAGTGCCACCAGCAACATATCCAGATTGCTCTAAACCCACAGGAGAAGGCTCAGGGGACAAAGGGATTCTCTATCTTGCCAGCCTATGGTTATATCTGAGAGAAGACCCATTTCTTGCTTGTGATCAATAACAGGTCTATACAGCCCTTAGGAGAGACCACAGGTACTCATAGAATCTCTAATTACCGATCACCGAAGAGAAACACAAACAGTAGAGGGATTTGGGGGTAAAGGCGGGAGGGGGGTTTCATAATCTCTGATCATAGTTTAGTAATTTGGCACAAAATAGCTCTCTGAATATTCCCTTCCCATTCCTTAATTCTTAACACCACGTGATACCCAAGGAGCTACCTTTTTGTTTGTTGTAATTTTATCTCAGAGTTTTGCTTGAGGAGATTCTGGTACTTAATCAGGTCCAAAGTTTGGCTGAGAACAGTGGTGATAAACATAGCTTGGTGTGATCAGGAGGAACACCTGGTGCCCCGAGCAGGCTGAGTTTAAATGTTAAAGGAGGTGGCCTTTGTATCACAGACTATTAATTCTGGAAGAGGATATGGAACTAGGCTATTGGTACAAGGTTCCTGAGTTTATTTCTAAGATAACCAGAGCATTAGGGCCAAAGACCTTTGGATTCACAGACCTGGTTTAGAATCCTGGCTCTGATATTGATTAGCTGTGTGTAATTGGGCAAGTTATCCTTCCTGTTTCTCAGTTTCTTCATCTGTTAAATTTATACAACATTTAACATTATAAACCTACTTTTTAGAACTACTGCAAAGATTAGAAATAGTTGACCCTTGAACAAACTGGGGGTTAGGGACACTGACCCCCTGCATGGTCAAAAATCCATGTATAACTTTTGACTCTCCAGAACTTAACTACAGCCTTTAGGAGAGACCACAGTTACTCATAGAATATCTAATTACCAATTTATTTTTAATTTTTATTCAATTTTTAAGAATTGAATTGGCTATTACTAATAGCCTACTGTTGACCAAAAGCCTTACCGACACATGGTAGATTAACACGTATTTTGTATATGTATTATATATGAATTCTTATAATAAAGTAAACTAGAGAAAAGAAAATGTTATTAAGAAAATCATAAGGAAGGGACGCCTGGGTGGCTCAGTTAAGCATCTGCCTTCGGCTCAGGTCATGATCCCAGGGTCCTGGGATCGAGTCCCTCATCGGGCTCCCTGCTCCGCGGGGAGCCTGCTTCTCCCTCTGCCTCTGTCTCTCTCTCTCTCTGTCTCTCATGAATAAATAAATAAAAATCTTTAAAAAAAAAAAAAGAAAAGAAAATCATAAGGAAGGGAAAATATACTTACAATACTCTATCAAAAAAATCCACGTATAAGTGGACCTGTGTAGTTCAAACCCATGTTGTTTAAGAGTCAACTGTAAAACGTAATATGCTTAACATAGTACCTAGCACACAGTGGGCACTTAACAAGTAGAAACTAATTATTATTATTATTATTATTTTAAATGACATTCCTTTAATCCAGCTTGTACTTTGACATATATGTTGTGACCTTGGCTTTTATTTATTTTTTTGGACAGGTTTATTGAGGTATAATTTACATACCATACAATTCAGGTATAAATGTATATACCATACATTTCTAGTATAATTCAGTGTTTTCTAGTGTGTTCACAGGGTTTTGGAGACATCATCTCAATATAATTTTAGAACATTCTTGTCTCCCCAAAAAGAAACCCCAAGCCCATTAGCAGTCATTCCCCATTCCCTACTCTGCAACCCTAGCACTAGGCAACCACTAACTATGTTTCTATTGATTGGCCTGTTCTGGGCATTTTATATAAATAGAATCATACAATATGTGGCCTTTTGTGACTGGCTTCTTTCACTTAGCATAGAATTTTCAGGATTTATCCACATGGTAGCATGTATCAAAAGCTCATTCCCTTTTTTGCTGAATAATACTACATTGTATGGATATACCACATTTTATTTTTAATTTCTATTCAATTTTTTTTAAAAGATTTTATTTATTTATTTGACAGAGAGAGAGATAGTGAGAGAGGGAACACAAGCAGGGCGAGTAGGACAGGGAGAAGAAGCAGGCTTCCTGCCGAGCAGGGAGCCCAATGCGGGACTTGATCCCGGGACCCTGGGATCATGACCTGAGCCGAAGGCAGATGCTTAATGACCGAGCCACCCAGGCGCCCCATAATTTCTATTCAATTTTTAAAAACTGAAGTAAAATTGACATACAATGCTGTATTAGTTTCAGGTGTACAACATATTTATTCAAAAATTCTATGCAATACTCTGTTCCCCATGATAGGTATAATTACCATTTGTCATCATACAATGTTATTGTAATATTATTGATTCCTTATGCTGTACTTTTCATCTCCATGACTTATTTTATAGCTGGAAGTTTGTGCCTCTTAATTTTTATCTATTTCACTCCCCCTCATTTTATTTATTCATTCATCAACTGATAGACATTTGTGTGGCTTTCACTTTTTGACTGTTACGAATAATGCTGCTGTGAACATACGTCTTCATTTTTCCTGGGTATATACCTAGGAGTGAAATTGCTGGTCATATGGTAGTTCTATGTTAACATTTTGAAGAACTGTCCTTGGATGTTTTTTAACCACTCTTCTCTTTGATTTCATAGTTTCCTGTTTTCTGTCAGCCTTCTTCACTCTTAGTTAGCAGTAGCTTGCTGAACTATTTTTTTTTTTAAAAGATTTTATTTATTTGACAGAGACACAGTGAGAGAGGGCATACAAGCAGGGGGAGTGGGAGAGGGAGAAGCAGGCTTCCCGCCGAGCAGGGAGCCTGATGCGGGGCTCGATCCCAGGACCCTGGGACCATGACCTGAGCCGAAGGCAGACGCTTAATGACTGAGCCACCCAGGCGACCCTTGCTGAACTATTTTTGATTACATTCTTACTGTTTAGCCATATCCCATCTTGCTTAAAGAGATAATGTCATTGCAAATGAATCTGTTTTTCTATACATATATCACCTATCCATGAGATGTTCTTTTCCATTTCATCACTTTTTAAAATTTCTTCTTTTTTTTTTCATCACTTTTTTTTAATGTTATTTCTCTCTGATTGAAAATTTTTTTTTTAAGCTTTTTATTTATTTATTATTTGACAGGGAGAGAGAGAGACAGTGAGAGAGGGAACACAAGCAGGGGGAGTGGGAGAAGGAGAAGCAGGCTTCCCACTGAGCAGGAAGCCCGATGTGGGGCTTGATCCCAGGACCCTGGGATCATGACCTGAGCCAAAGGCAGACGCTTAATGACTGAGCCCCCCAGATGCCCCTTGAAAATGGTTGTTGTTGTTGTTGTTTTAAAGATTTTATTTATTTATTTGACGGAGAGAGACACAGTGAGAGAGGGAACACAAGCAGGGGGGAGTGGGAGAGGGAGAAGCAGGCTTCCCGCTGAGCAGGGAGCCCGAAGTGGGGCTCGATCCCAGGACCCTGGGATCATGACCTGAGCCGAAAGCAGAGGCTTATACCCAGGCGCCCCGAAAATGGTTTTAAGAGATAAAAGTTCAAATAAAATTCCACTGAAATTTGACCCATGCCTTGGTTTGTTATACCTGGTGATGAAAACTCAAAATCTGTGATAAGAGGAGAGATCTTCAAACAGGTCTTTAATACAGTGGTACTAAAAGTATGAGGCAGGCTAAATTATTCCATTGGTACTTGAAATGCTTAACAACAGGGGCACTTTTTTTTTTTTTAAGATTATTTATTTGAGAGTGAGTGAGAGAGACAACACATGAGCAGGGGCAGAGGGAGAGGAAGAGAGAGAAGCAGACCTCCTTGCTGAGCCGGGAGCCCAACGCAGGACCCTGGGATCATGACCTGAGCCGAAGGCAGACATCTAATTGACTGAGCCACCCTGGTGCCCCACAACAGGGACTTTTTAAAGAAAAAGAATATAAAATTATGAATACAAAATTAGAGATGAAAACAAATAGAGAAAATAAATTACAACAAATGACATTTTTAAAAGTTGAAAAATAGCACAAATGTCACAAAATTCAGAAAAATAGCATAACATTTTTAATTTTTTCCTATTTTTTTGGCTTCACACTCCTCTAGAGATTTTCATATTATGGCTTTGAAATATCACTTGGTCTTGGCAGGGGCCAGTTTAAATGAGGGCCCTGAAGCTTAAGCTTCTTTACTTTTACGGTAAATCTCGCTCTGCATAATAAGTAATATTAAGGTATTAACCAAGAGGTTGAAATATGCCTTTTCTGTGTTCTAATCATTGATTGCAGTTGTTTCTTATAAATTACTTGTGAATCATTGTTTTTTGGACTTAATGTTCAATTATACTTTTTTTTTTTTTAAAGATTTTATTTATTTATTTGAGAGAGAGAGAATGAGAGAGAGCACATGAGAGGGGGGAGGGCCAGAGGGAGAAGCAGACTCCCTGCTGAGCAGGGAGCCCGATGCGGGACTTGATCCCGGGACTCCAGGATCATGACCTGAGCCGAAGGCAGTCGCTTAACCAACTGAGCCACCCAGGTGCCCCTCGAATGAATAAATCTTAAAACAAACAAACACAAAACCAATTACTGGGCTTTATCCCCAGAGTTTCTAATTTAGTAGATCTTAAGTGGGGCCTGAGAATGCATTTCTAACAAGTCCCCAGTGATGCCAATGAAGCTGGACTGGGGATTTGGGAACCACTGATTAGAATGTTATCTTAATCTCAGGGAGTTTCCTCACATCCTTTCCCAGTTAATTCCTGCCTACTCAGCCTTCAGGAGCAACCACTATTCTGATTTTTATGTAATTATATTATAAACATACTGAATCTATTTAGGAAAGCTCTACTTATCAAAATTCAAATTTTAAAAAAGATAAATATAGGGAGAATTGATTCTTATCAAAAAAGTATTCCTTTTTGGAAAACAAGGAGGGGAGGATTAAGGGGAGATAGTCAGTAGGCATTTCTAAGGCCAGCCTCACTTCTCCAGTCTTGTCTTTCCTGTTTCACTTGTTTTTATAATGGCAATGATATTCTTCCCTTTCCCAGACTTAATATTTTACTTTTTAATATTCTTCATCCATCATACTCTTTTGTCATCAAGTTATGTTATGTCTTTCATTTTAATATGTCTTGGGTTTGTCCTTTCATTTTCGTTCTTGCTGACAGAGCACTAACCCAGACCAGGGCTAAATTGGTGCATTAACTTCTTTTTATATATAAACTTATATTTTAGGACAGTTTTAGATTTACAGGATTATTGTGAAGATTGTACAGTGTTCCTGTATACCCAATACCTAGTTTTACTTATAAATAACTTAGTATGGTACATTTGTTAAAATTATTAAACCAATATTGATACATTAGTATTATTTTTTAAAGATTTTACTTATTTATTTGAGAGAGAGAGCATGAGTGTGTGTGTGGGGGGGACAAAGGGGGAGGGAGAGGAAGGGGGAAAGAATCTAAAGCAGACTCTGTGCTGAGTGCAGAGCCCAACTGGGGGCTCCCTCTCATAACATGACCTGAGCTGGAACCAAGAGTCGGTCGCTTAACCAACTGAGCCACCCAGGTGCTCCCAATTTTTTTACAATATTGATTTATTTATTATTTTAGAAAGAGCATGCACGGGTCAGGGGGGAGGGGCAGAGGGAGAGGGAGAGAGAGAATCTCAAGCAGACTGCACTAAGTGCGGAGCTGAACGTGGGTCTCAATGTCACGAGCCTGAGATCATGACCTGAGCTGAAATCAAGAGTCACCACTTAACCCACTGAGCCACCCAGGTGCGCCGATACATTATTATTAACTAAAGTCCAACTTTATTCAGATTTCTCCAGTTTTTTCTGAATGTCCTTTCTGTTCTAGGATCCACCCAAGATACCTCATTGCATTTAGTAGCCAGCCCTGTCTCCTTAGGCTCCTCCTCTTGGTTGTGACAGTTTCTCAGACTTTTCTTATTTTTGATGACCTTGACAGTTCTGGGGATTACTGGTCAGATATTTTGCAGAATGTACCTCCGTTGGGATTTGTCTATGTTTTTCTCATAACTGGACTTGGATTATGTGGTTTTCAGAAGAAACCGCAGAGGTAAGGTGCCTTCTCATTGCATTCTAACAAGGATATGTACTATCACATGACTTTTCTCTGTTGATGTTAAACTTGATTTTGACTTGAGGTAGTTTGTCAGGTTTCTCCACTATAAAATTTCTCTTTCTTTCGAACCCTTCCTTTCCATACTGCAGTGTTTGAAAGAAAGTCACAATGCACAGCCTACACTTAGGGAGTGAAAAGTTATGCTCTTCTTCCTTGGGGGCAAAGTATCTACCTCAGTTACTTCTGTTCTCCTCCAGTTATCTATTCAACCATTTATTTATATTGTATAAATATATTCGTACTGATGTGGGTACTTATTTATATTTTGGGTTATAATTTAATACTACTTTATTTTGTTGTTTAATTATTCCAGCTTTGGCCATTGAGAGTTCTTCCAGTTAGCCTCTAGGTTTCTTTGAGATACTCTTGGGGGGCAGGGGGGGTTGGTGGGAGTGAGAGAGAGGGAGAGAGCAAGCAAGTTTTAACACTTTCTTACTTTCTGGCATTATAGGGTCTTCCATGTTTATGTAGCATATTTCCTGTCCCAGTTTTGGAATCAGTAATTTCTCCAAGGAGCCCTGGTTCCTTTTATTGGAGAATAGTGTTAGAACCAAGACCTGTACATTAACAGTTTAGTTGATCTTATTGCCTTTGGTCTTTTTCCTTCCCAATTTGTCCTGCCATATTTATCTTCCTCTGATAGAGCTTCAATGGCATAATTTCTCTCCTTAAGAGTTACTGTAGCTCAGTACTGCTTATCTAATCAGATATCCTTAGTTTATCTTTTATGACCTTACCTAATTTCTCTCATTGTTAAATTGTTTATCTCTCATTTCCTTCTTACGCTGTTCTAGCCTTGGCATGATTTGCTTTTCTTCTCTAACCCTTCAAGTCTAATTCCCACTTTCCTTATTCTTCTCTTTGGGTTCTTTAGGTTTATGAATGGTTAGACTTGTATGTTTATCATATCTGATAATTAATAGTCAAAATTAGAAGTCAAATCTCCGGAAGAAGCTCCAGACATCACTTGGCCCACGTTTTCATTTAGAGATAAGGAAAGTGTGGCCCCCAAACCTGGAGTGACTTTGAACACTTCATGGCAGAGATAAAACTTGATTCTTGGCTTTTTCTCACTTTGTACAGTATTCTTTTCACCATGTGCAACTGCTTCTCCCATTTCTGTATCCTGTTTTTAAAAAATTGAGATATAATTTACGTACCATACAATTTACCATTTAAAATGTATAATTCAAAAAATTATAATTTAGTACATTTTAGTATTCATATCATTATTATTTAATTCCAAAATATTTTCATTACCCCAACAAGAAAACTCTTACACATTAATAGTCACTCCCTATTTCCCTCACCCCCAGCCTTTGGCAACCATTATTTTACTTTCTCTGTCTTTGGATGTGCATATTCTGGATGTCTTGTATAAGTGGAATCATATATTATGTGGCTTTTGTGTCTTTTACTTAGCATAATGTTTTCAGGGTTCATCCATGTGGTATTTGTGTCAGTACTTCATTCCTTTTTATTGCTGAATAATAGTCCATCATATGGGCATACTACATTTTGTTTATCCATTCGTCGATGGATAGTGTCTTGCTTGTACTTTCTATTATGAATAATGCTGCTATGAATATTGATATACAAGTTTTTGTTTGAAAACCTGTTTTCAGTTCTCTTGGGTATATACCTAGGAGTGAAATTGCTGGGTCATATAGTAATTCTATGTTTAACTTTTTTAAGAATTGCTATACTGTTTTTCACAGTGGCTACACCATTTTACATTTGTACCAGCAGTGTATGAGGGTACCAATTTTTTACACCAACAGTTGTTATTTTTCTTTAAAAAAAAATTAAAGCCATCTTAGTGGGTGTGGAATGGTATATCATTGTGGTTTTGATTTGCATTTTCCTAATGACTAGTGATGTCGAACATCTTCTAGTGTACTTATTAGCTATTTGTATATCCTCTGTTGAAATGTCTTTTCAAGTCCTTTGCCTATTTTTTAATTGGATTGTCTTTTTATTATTGAGTTATAAGAGTTCTTTATATATCCAGTAGACCAGACCATTATCAGATATGATTTGCAAATATTTTCTCCCATTCTGTGAGTTGTCTTTTCACTTACTTGATGGTGTCCTAGAAAGCACAAAAGTTTTTAATTCTGGTGAAGTTCAATTTATCAGAATTTTTTAGGTTGCTTGTGCTTTTGGTGACAAAACTAAGAAACGGTTGCTTTATCTAAGGTTATGAATATTCTTATGATTTCTTCTAAGAGTTTTATAGGTATAGCTCTAATATTCATATCTTTGATCCATGTTGAGTTAATATTTTATATGGTATGAGGCTGGGGTCCAAATTCATTCTTTTGCATGTGGCTATCCAATTGTCCCAGCATCATTTGTTGTAAGGACTTTTCTTTCCTTCATTGAATTATCTTGGCACCCTTGTTGAAAACCAATTTAGCATAGATGTATGGGTTTATTTATGGACTCTCCATTTTATTCCATTGATCTACAAGTGTGTCCTTATGCCAGTACCACAGTGTCTTGATTACTGTAGCTTTGTAGTAAGCTATGAGTCCCTTACTTTTCAAGATTGTTTTTGCTGTCCCTTGCATTTCCATATGAATTTTAGGATCAGCTTGTCCATTTCTGCAAAAAAGGAAGTTGGGATTTTTTTTTTTAAAGATTTTATTTAAATCTTTCAATCTAAAGATTTTATTTAAATCTCATTTGAAACAGAGAGATAGAGCGAGAGCATGAGCAGGCAGAGGGCGAGGGAGAAGCAGGCTCCCCGCTGAGTCAGGAGCCAGATGTGGGGCTCGATCCTGGGACCCTGGGATCATGACCTGAGCCTAAGGCAGATGCTTAACCATCTGAGCCACCCAGGCGCCCCAAGGAAGTTGGGATTTTGATAGCAACTGTATTGAACCCGTAGATCATTTTAGGGAATATTGCCATCTTAACACTGTTTATTAAGTTTTGTAATCCATGAACATGGGATGCCTTATCATTTATTTAGGTCTCTAATTCTTTCATTGATGTGTTGTAGTTTTTAGTACAAGTCTTAGACTTTTTTGGTTAAATTTATGCCTAAGTATTTCATTCTTTTTGATGCTATTATAAATGGAATTATTTTCCTGATTTAATTTTCAGATTGTTTATTGCTGATGTATAGAAGTACGTTGATTTTTTTTTTTTTTAGGTAAGCTCTACACCCAATGTGGGACTTGAACTCACAACCCCCGAGATCAAGCATCTCATGCTTTACTGACTGAGCCAGCCAGGCCCCCCAATACAACTAATTTTTTTTTTTAAGATTTATTTATTTATTTTAGAGAGAGAGAGAGAGAGAACATGAGCATGGGGAGGGGCAGAGGGAGAGGGAGAGAAGCAGACTCCCTGCTGAGCATGGAGCCTGATGTGAGGCTTGATCTTACAAATCTGAGATCAAGACCTGAGCCAAAACTTCCTGTTGTTCCACATTATCCCCAGTATTTAGTACTGTTAGTGTTCTGGATTTTGGCCATTCTAATAGGTAGGTAGCGGCATCTCATTATTGTTTTAATTTGTATTTCCTTGGTGTCATGATGTGGACCATCTTTTCATTTGCTTACTTGCCATCTATGTATCTTCTTTGGTCAGGTTATATATTAGGGCCTTCTGCTTATTTTTTTAATTTATTTTTTAAGTAAGCTCTACGCCCACTGTGGGGCTTGAATTCACTACCTGGAGATCAAGAGCCACACAGGCACCCCTCTTCTACTTATGTTTTAATTGGATTATTATTTTTTTTTTATTGTTGAGTTTTAAGAATTCTTTCTGTATTTTGGATGACAGTCCTTTATCAGATAGGTCTTTTGAAAATATTTTCTCTCAATCTGTGGCTTGTCTTTTCATTTTCTTGATAGTGTTTTTCATAGAGCAGAAAATTTTAATTTTAATGAAATCTGGCTTATCTGTTCTTTCTTTCAGAGATTGTGCTGTAAATGCTTTTTAAGACCTTAATATTTTTCTTGTATTTTTGAATCAAAAGGCCTCATATCAGTTATCTATTGTTACACAATTAATTGCCCCAAAACTTAGTGACTTAAAATAGTAACTATTTTACTGTTCTTGATTCTGTGGGCCAGGAATTTGGGCAAGGCTCTGTGACAGTGGCTTGTTTCTGCTCCATATGGTATGGGCTAGTGCAAGCTTTTCACTGCTTCATGTGGTGTAAGTTACTGTGGCTGGGCCAGAGCTGAAGGATGAAGACGGCCTTACCTTCATGTCTGGTGGTACAACTGGGATAGTTGAATCATTCAGAGGCTGGCTGGGAAGACTGGGCCTCATTTTGTGACTTTAACATTTTGTAGGAGGAATTGTTAGCGGCTATCTTTGTAGCCCAATTACCATAGCTCTTAAATAAATGTTAAATTAGGTGGAGAATTTTAATCTTGAATTTTAACTGCTGTTTTCTGTTTTGGATGTTACTTTCAGAATAATTATTGGAAGCACCCTGATGAAACTTAGGCAACTGACATTATATCATCTGGTAAATGACTGAAATAACTAGTTTTGATATTATGTTTGGTTGGTTCAAAGATTAGTGTTTTTTGGGGATGCCTGGGTGGCTCATTTGGTAGTGTCTGCCTTCAGCTCAGGTCATGATCCTGGGGTCCTGGAATCAAGTCCCGCATCGGCTCCTTGCTCAGCGGGGAGCCTGCTTCTCCCTCTGCCTGCCGCTTCCCCTGCTTGTGCTCTCTCTCCCTCTCTCTTTGACAAATAAATAAATAAAATATTTAAAAAAAAAGATTATTATTATTTTTTTGAAAATCAAGTCTATTGTTCTAGTCTGGTTACAATTATGTCTGATTTTGAGATGAGTTTTTCTAGTCTTTTTTTTTTTTTTAAAGATTTTATTTATTTATCTGACAGAGAGAGAGAGAGCGACAGCAGGAACACAAGCAGGGGGAGTGAGAGAGGGAGAAGCAGGCTTCCCTCTGAGCAGGGAGCCCGACGCAGGGCTCGATCCCAAGACCCCGGGATCATGACCTGAGCCGAAGGCAGACGCTTAACGACTGAGCCACCCAGGCGCCCGGAGGTTTTCTAGTCTTAAGTTGGGGAACCAAAATATCCAGAGACTGGCTGCACGTTGTATAACCAAAGAAAATGTTTACAACTGTCTGACATGTGTTATGCCAGGAAATACGTATTAGGATATTCAATGTGTTGCTTGATAAGAAAATGAAAGCATGACTTTTACTTTTCTTACTGGGGACTTTTCATGTCTGCAGGTCTTTTTTATTTATTTATTTATTTATTTGAGAGAGAATGAGAGAGAGCACATGAGAGGGGGGAGGGTCAGAGGGAGAAGCAGACTCCCTGCCGAGCAGGGAGCCCGATGCGGGACTCAATCCAGGGACTCTAGGATCATGACCTGAGCCGAAGGCAGTCGCTTAACCAACTGAGCCACCCAGGCGCCCAATGTCTGCAGGTCTTAATCAGTTACTCATTACCCTGAGGTATGGGATATGAAAAGCTCATAGAAGATCACTAGGTGGTGATTTTGCCTTCAGTATGTATTTTGCAGTATTTGACCAGATTATCATAACATTTAGTGTGGAGTCAAATAGTGAGGAAGAATGAGTTGTAGGTAGTTATAGGCAGATTTTATTAGATGAGTGTTCTTTGGAGGAACTGTTTTAAATGAGTCTATACTGAGTTATAAGAAATGCTTGTCAAAAATTACCTAAGCTGTGGTATTAATTTATCAGCAGAGTTTTTCTGCAAAGAAGATCCGTAGAAATAAATGACTTAAAATGCCTTTTCCTCCTCATTTTAAAAGTAATAACTGTGGAGTTTTAGAAAACTTGGGAAAGTATGAAGACAGAACTAAAAATTACCCATAATCTTATTAAATAATGATAATACTATAAACATTTTGGTAGTATTTCTCTCTGACCTTTTATATTTTTCATTTGATGAGGTAATATGAAGCTTTATGGATTTCATAGCTCCGACTCCTCCCTCTGATTTTATTGGGAAATCTTACTTTGTTCTTCTAGTTCTAATAGGAACTAGACAATAGGAAACTCAGTTTATTGGAAGAAAAGAGAAAAGAAGAAGTTCCTCTTCTACTTGCATACTAGGAGTATGGGTTTTAACCCTGGTCATTGGAACAAACAAACAAATGAAATCTGATGTTCGTTTGGCAAAAGCTTTCAATAATAAGTTTCTTTGAGTCTAAGGAAAGATTTCAAAACTAATTTGAAAAACCAGAATACAGTTTTATTTATAAATCTATAAATTTGGAGGTAATAAAAAATAGTTCCTGCTAGTGATGATATGAATTAAATTCGGTCTGATTATGCTCTAATTGACTTAATTGACCACACTGTCTCTCTAGTTACTTGGTTAGTTATCTTGTGATCATTACATTCAGATAATTCTTGGATAATATGTGTTCCTGAAGAGAATTGCACCTGGGACATAAGACTTCTTTTTTAAATTTAAAATTTTATTTTATTTTATTATTATTTTTTAAAAGATTTATTTATTTGACAGAGAGAGAGCAAGAGCGGGAACACAAGCAGGGGGAGTGGGAAAGGGAGAAGCAGGCTTCCCGCTGAGCAGGGAGCCTGATGCAGGGCTCAGTCCCAGGACTCTGGGATCATGACCCGAGCCGAAGGCAGATACTTAACAACTGAGCCACCCAGGCACCCCTAAGCTGATGATTTTTAAAGGGGCTATATCTCCAACCCAAAATATTGTTAATGAGAGTAGATCTGAGAAGGTATCTTTTACACTGTGACATACCATCACTTTAAAGGAAGAAAAGGACTTTCGTAACTCTGAAAGAAGAAAGGTATTGTGGACCAGTGGAATGTATTAAGTATAGATATTTAGTGTTTCTTTTTTTTCTTTTATTTTCTTTAAGTTAGAAAATGAGCTAAAGCTATTGGATTGTTGTGCATTGTGAAGTTATCATTAGAATACTAAATGTTAACAGCAGAGTATCACCCATTTTAAAAATTGTCTGTTTTAGTGAGGTTCCTTAAGTAGATTTGGCAACAAATTTAGAAAATAAATTTACTTTCAATGATACAAATCTTGTTGGGCAGGCTAAATTAGATTGACAACTAAAATTAGTCAAGATTTGCCAAAAATATTATAGTAGTACTACTTAATGTAATCTAATTTTGCAAGATAGCCTCAGGCTGCTGTTATACTTTGAATCAGTCAGAATGCCCTGACTGTGACAGGAGAATGGACATCGTATGGTATATGGAAAATCTTTTTTTTTTTTTACAAAACATTTTACTAAATGTATACAAAGCAATTTCAAGTGAGACATACTATACAAATGAAGGTATTAATCAAATAAAGCCCACACCACACTGACAGTGAGTGATGCATCCTCTATAAGTCAAATCAGTCTGTAAGGCCTCCCTAATCTAACAAAATCTACTAAATTCTTAAGAGCTAAAATAGTTCTTTTTCATAACTGCCAGTTTAAAATTTGCTTTATCTTTAGGCAGTACTTAAGGACACAGAAAATCAAATGCTTAATAAATGCACACTTTGGAAAATCTTTTCGAAGAAGATGAGTTTATATCTTTCAACTAGAGATTGTGAATGAATGTAAGAATAAATATGGCACTGACACAGATTTTGGGTTGTTGATAATGGGTAATATTTTATTCCTTTAGTAAATGTTTGTTGTTTTTTACTAATAGTTTTAATACTTTCATGATTGAAAAGAATCTTAAAATTTATCTATTTCAACTTCTTATTCAAAATAGCAATCTCCTCTGCTATCTCACCTGTTCATAGCCAGTTGGAGTGGAACTTGGCAAAATGTGGCCATAAACAATTCAGGATAACTAGGCATGATGTGAAAATTTGGAAAAATAACAAATGATATTTTATTTTTTTAAAAGATTTTATTTATTTATTTGATAGAGCGAGAGAGCACAAGTAAGGGGAGTGGCAGAGGGAGAGGGAGAAGCAGGCTCTCTTCTGAGCAGGGAGCCCAATGCGGGCTCTATCCCAGAAGCCTGGGATCATGACCTGAGCCGAAAGCAGACTTAGCCACTGACTGAGCCACCCACGTGCCCCGATATTTGATATTTTAGAGCCCACTTTTATTTTGGTTTGTTGATTTACACTAGATGAAATTTTGGGATTTGTGTAATGTGTAAATAATTGCAACTTGACTAATAAATTCTTGATTAGAATTTTACTTGCAATAGTGACTCCATTTATCATCTCATTAAGGTAGCAACTGCATTTTGTTTCATGCCTATAGTCCCTCCTCTCTCTCTCCAATATTCATAACTTAGACCAATAAAAATCAGGTAATGAAGAAGATGGCTAGCTGGTTTAAATCTCAAAGGGCTGTTCTAGGTTTGCGGGCCTACTTCATGCTCTTTGATGTGTTAAAGACATTTACAAGGGCAAACAGAGTGTAGGGACTACTTCAAGTATTTTATGTTTTTAATGTGGAATGATTAGTAAACTCATACAAAAGGAGAGGCAGAGAAGCCTACATCACTATTGAAAGATCCTGTGTATGGAGAGAGTATGCAGAGTATGGTAGGACAACAAAATGTGAGGCAAGGGAGAGTAATTATTCAGGAATGGGAATGGAGCAGCTGTGGGTATGTACAAATGGGAAGGCCAGATAAATTGTTAAGTGTAACTTTAAATTCTTTGCTTAATTATGAATCTTAAATAGGCCTCTTAATCCCTCAAGGATGAATGGATTTATTTTTCTTAGATGCAGCTAGGGACTCTTCCAGTGTTTGGATGCCATTAAAAATATAGTTATTTTGGATATGCCACAGAATAGGTTGGACATATTAGTATTTAATTTTAGGGTATTTCATATTAATCTTAATTAACTAAATTGTTTCAATTATTTTAGTCCACTGATTAGAATGCAATTTGATTTGCTACAAATTGAAGTTATTTAGTAATTACATATGTGGTTTTTCCTGTTTTCTTAAAACATCCTTTTGATTTGTTATAAAAATACTTGTGGAAATTACCACAGCTTAGCCTTTATACTATTCATGCTGTAGAAATTTTATTTTATATATCTCAAATCATGTGGAAATTTTGTTTCTTCAAGAGAAATTTGACACATACTCTGAGAGAAAACAAAGCAAATCAGCAGTTCTTGGAAAACTGCTAAGGACAGTACTATATTTACTTGCGCTAAGTGGTGAGATTGGTTATTGCAACTCTGAAGCCAGAACTGTTTAAGTGCAGCAAGAATGGAACGCCTTTGAATGATTTAAATCAACACTTGGTATCCTGTCACACTATTTTTATATGCTTATCATGTGGCATTTGATATATTAAAAGAATATGTGAAACGTAAAATGCAATGTAGGTAATAATAAAAAGAATATTTATAAAACTATTATCCAACTTAAAAACTAGAATATTACCAGTAGTATTAAATCTACCAGTGTTCTCCTCTCCTGTCCTTTCCCCTGCCTTCCCTTAGAGATAACTGCTGTTAAGCATTTTGTATTTTACATCTATTTAAAAGATATATATGTGGGGGCGCCTGGCTGGCTCAGTGGGAAGAGCATGCGACTCTTGATCTTGGGGTCATGAGTTCAAGCCCCATGTTGGGTGTAGAGATTACTTAAAAATAAAATCTTTAAAAAAAAAATATATGTGCATGTATATATATATATCCTTAAAAATATAGTATTTTGTTTTTGAGCTTTATGAAAATGACATATTTTGAATTCTGCTCTTTGCTTTTTCTGTTCTACATTTTTAAGAAATTCATTTGTTACTTTATATAGTAGTAGTTGATTTACTGGGGTATAGTATTCCATGGAGTCATTATTCCACCACTAATTAGTCTATTTTCCTGGTGATAGACTTTTAATGCTGCAGTGAACATTCTTGTACATGTCTACTTGTATGTATGTGTGTGTTTGATGTGTAGGCATGTGTAACCACCTCAGAGTTGTTCTAGGGTAGGTACTTAGGAGAGGATTGCTGGGTCATAGAGTGTACATGTTCAGCCTTACAATAGAATACCAGGCATGGAACTAAGCATTAATATTTAATTTAATAATCAGAACAACTAGCAATTATCAACAGTTTAATAAAGAAACTGATTTAGAGGTATCTAAGAAGCCATATAGGTAGCAAGTGGCTGAACAAGTTCAGACCCATGTTTATCTAACTTTTGAACCAGACTCTTCATCAGTAAAGTGTTTAGCTGCTCTCTGGTAAGTGTTCCTAACCAGGTTTTAGATCTGGGATAACTGAGATGCTTTTTAGTGTGAATGTTTAAGTTAAGATCTATTTTAGAGAATAAAATTTGTTTATATTAATAAACAAAAACTTCCTTGGTCCCATGAAGTTGGGACCTAGTCTCCTTCTAAATTTGTGCTTGGCCAACCTTAACATACGGCTTTTCTTCTGAAGGTCATGAGATGGCTGCCTATACCCCATTCAGCCATCTGTGATCTAGGCAGGAAGGCAGAGTAGGGGGAAGGGTAGAAGGCGAAAGGGCAATGACTTCCATTTGTATGTTACTGGCTGCCTCTAGCTGTAAGGAGAGCTGGGAAAAGTAGCCTTTTAGTTGGGCACATTCTGCCCTTAATTATATGGGAACTTTCTTACTAAGAAAAAGAGAGATCTTGGACAGGCACCTAGTAGTTTCTGCACATGTATATCAAGGCCAAGCGGAGAAATACAACCCTCTTCAATTTACTAAGGATGATATTATAGTTGTTCGTTTTCAGTTACTGAGAAAATGTATTTATGAAAATCTACCTTGATATGTGATTAATAATCAGGTTGAACATTAGGTTGAACCACATGTAATTTTACCTTATATTCACATTATCTCAATGTATTGGTGCCTGGAAGTAGGGCAAGGATTGAACAAAAAAGATATAAAAAAATAAAGTGATTTGATTTATGTTGGAGGAAATGAAGCAGAAAACTGAAAGGAGTATAATAATGGAGCAAAAACAAATCAGTTAGAAAAGACTTGAAATAAGGGGATAGCTACTAAGGGAATTTGGCCGAGGCAGACAAAGTTGTCTAGGAAAAAGATACTGGTTTATAAATATTTCTTGAAATCAGATCTAGAGGATATTATATTTAAGAAACTAGAAAGTGGCTTGATCAGTGTTTTCTACCCTTTGAAGTCAACCTATGGAGAAACAAACGGAATGACCTTGTCTCTTCACTCCTAAAGAGGACTGAAGAAAGATATCTATTTCATATTGGGGATATGAGCAAGATTAGTGCTAGAAGAAAAAAATATATAGCTTGTATTAAATTGGGCCAAATTGAATTGTGTAATGGGACTTTTACTACATAATGTGGTAAAATAAATTTTCTTCTGCCCTGGAGTAGAGGGACACTTTTTTTTTTCTTCCAGTTATCCAAGTGATATGTGCTCATTGTAGTAATGCTGGAAAATACAGAAAAGGAGAAAGGAAAACATCCCTCCATAGGAAAATAACCACTGTTATCTTTGGTATATTTCTTCAATAGTATAATTTTAGACATACTATATCCATAATGATGGTGTTAGATTATCAATTATGTATATTATGTAAATTTTGGAAGATAAATATTTCCAGACAAGGGCTGCTGTCTAGAAGTTTTTCTCTTCTTTTGCCCATTTCTTTTTTTTTTTTAAATACATTTCTTGTGTCAATTAGGATGAAGATAAAGATTTAACTTGTCTTTTCTGGAAACTGTGACAGATTTCATTCAGGACCTCAGCTGTGATTTCACCATTACCCCATTTAGGAAGAAGTTGATAGAATGGCCTGAGGGAAGAATGAGCATATGTATACACACTATAACCATTTAATAACACCTTGGGCAGCTGAGGTCATCAACATAATTATTTGTATGGACCTAGAAACCGGGATGGTAAAATACTGGTCATATAGTTGTTTTCCTAGAGAATTAAAAAAAACTTAAGAAAGCTGAGTAACTCACAAGAATGTTCTTGAGGGGTCTCTTTCCTTAAATTGCAAAGTACAGTGTTTAGATTTGTGTATTTAAGTTCTAAAAGTCCTAAATAGATTTATTTTTGAATCTTTTCCTGATGTGAGTATTTTAGATAATACATGGGACAAATGTTGCTGTTACAGCTTTGCCAATCTCTTAGCTTCATTTAGTTTAAAACTAAAAAATGTTGGCTAATTTTAAACATATAATAGAATAGTTGACAGTATACTATAATGAACCCAGGTACCCATCACCCATCTTCAGCCATTATCAATGCGTGGCCGCCCTTGTTTCATCTCTATCATTTACCTGCTTTTCTTCCTCCTGTGTTATTCTGAAGCAAATCCAAGACATACGATTTTATCTGTGATTATTTGGTATTTCTTTAAAGATAAGTACACTTTAAAAAATAACCATACTATTATTATACCTAAAAAATGAGCAATAATTATTTAATAGCAAATATCCACCCAGTGTTCAAATTTCCCATAGTCTGAAATATAATTTTTTGGTAATTTGTTTGAGTTAGAATCCGACTGAGCCACCCAGGCGCCCTTTGGTAATTTGTTTGAGTTAGAATCCGTTGCAGGGAATTGATATGTCTCTTAAATTTCTTTAATCTGTAGTTCTTCCTTATCTCTCTTTCTTGTAGTGTGTGTGTGTGTGTGTGTGTGTGTGTGTAATAAATTAGGTGATTTACCTTGTAGAATTTTCTTTCTTTTTTTTTTTTATCCTGTAGAATTTCTCCACAGTCTGGATTTTGCCAATTTCAATTCTATGGTACGGCTTAACAGGTTTCTTTGTTCTTTGTATTTCCTATAAATTGATAGCTAAAACGAGACTTCAGTTACTCTTAAAAATCAAGAAGGAAAAGCCCTGTAGGGTCTGTCCCTCCCCCCACTCAAGTGTTGCAATTAATCAGCTGGCTTGAGAAACTCCTGCTGCCCAGGGACCAGATGAATAGACCAAATGGCGTGGTAACTTTGGATCTCGTGTCTAATCCTGGGTGCATTTGTGATTAAAAAGGAAGCCTGATCCAAGAACTTGATGAATTGAACCTTTTTCAATAGAGGTCACATTAGTGTTAATTTGATGATTTGTTAAGACAAAGCTAAAAATGTTTTTCAGTTAGAAAAAAAAATGCCTTAAGTATATTTGTATTAATTAGATCTCATTTTCATCTTAAAGAGTTAGTGAAGAATGGATGGACACCATAGTCTAAAGGAAAGGTTCTCAAACTTTAGCATGCATCACAATCACTTAGGGGTGTTGTGAAAACAGATTGCTGGGCATCATCCCCAGAGTTTCTGATTCAGTATGTCAGGGTGGAGTGTGAGAATTGCATTTCTAACAAGTTACCAGGTGATATTGATGCTACTGGTCAGTTCTCACACTTTGAGAACCTCTTAGGTGCTCAAGTTTAACCAAGGGTCTGCATTAGAACACCTTTGGAGCTTTAAAAACAAACAAGACACTCTTGAAGATGCTAGGCTGGAGTCTGGGCATCTATATTTTTTAACATTTCACAACAATTCTGATGCACGCCCCAGATTGAGAACTGCTGCTGTAATTATTTATAGTTTATACCTCCATATTTTCTATTGTTTTCCAAGAAATGTGCATTCATTTTACATTTTAAAATGTTACAAACTTTTGATATTGTCATGAATGAGGCAAATGTTTCATACTGTGCTATTTATTATCTAGAAGGCAAAGTACTAACCAACAAAGAGCTGTTGGCACCTGTCCTCAATAAATCAATTTTAATGCTCTTGCTTGCTGCAAAGCATATCTGTGCTATTTCAAGATTATTAGTATTTCCCAAAGGGAGATTGAAAATAGTTTGGTCTGAGGGACCTCAAAGCAGGGAACCCCTTTGGTTAGCATTAGAACCTGAACTTTTCATTAACCAATGTGTGTGTGAGCCAATGATGAGTGATGACATTTCAAACACATTTACAGTAGAATCTTATATATTAGACATGCCAGTTAGTGTGGTAAGAAATTGTTAGCTCTTGAGTAACATTTTCTAAGGAAAATGTCTTACTTTATGCAATATATTAATATTTTTACTTTATACTTCACAGATTTCCCAGTTTTAGGGTTTAAAAATCTTTTACCAACTTGAAAAAACATGCAGAAAGGTGATTCAGAGTCCCCACATTTAAGCACATGTATTAAATAACTGGTGTGTGTCACTGGGAACAACGCTAAGTTATACACAGTTCCAGTTCAAGGAGTCCAGTCTCATGAAGTGATTTTCAACCTTAAAAGTTAAGATTTTCAACCTTCCTTTTCAATGTCAGTTTTTTTTTTTTTTAAAGATTTTGTTTTTTATTTGACAGGAGAGCATAAGCAGGGGGGAGCAGCAGAGGGAGAGGAAGAAGCAGGCCCCCTGCCGAGCAGGGAGCCTGATGAGGGACTCCATCCCTGGGATCATGACCTAAGCCGAAGGCAGATGCTTAACCATCTGAGCCACCCAGGCGCCCTTCAATGTCAATTAATAACCATTAACTATGTAGACATTTTAGGTAAAACATTTTAGTGGATTTTCATGTAATAGTAACTAATTTTAGTAATTCTTGATTAACATAATACGTGACAAAACTTATAAATCAGTAAATCTTTTCAATATATTTGATTTTATTAATCATAACAGCATCTGTATATTGAGAAATGGTAGTCTATATGAAAGCCATTATTTACTCTATGGGCGATATTGGTGCATACAGCTTTTTGAACCCCTTGTTACAAATTCCAAAGCTCTTAAGGGTCCATGGCCTTAACTTTCAGTGAAGTAAGTTGGTTATTTTTGTTCCTAGTAAGAGCACTTGCTAATGCAAGTATGTGAAGTAATTTTCATTCATATCGCTACAGTGGGGAAGGGGTAAATCTTTTCTTCGTATTTGAATTATACTTGTAAATTTAAATGTTTAAGAAATGAGTTGTTGGTTTTATCTTTACAGTATGATGATTTATTCTTCTACTTGACCCTCCCTTTACTGAATGGGTGTGGGTGGGAACTTGACAAGGTTAATGAGAAGCTGTGAAGAAGATTGAGTGCAAGGTGATGCTGGATGGGAGTCAGGAGACTGGATGGTGAAGGGAATGTAGAACAGGATCCCGAGCCTACATATATAAATTGTCTAACTGTCTAAAGCACTAATTATTCAATTTGACTGAAAACTGTACAGAAAAGTCACAGTAAGCTGTTACCTAACAAACACCACAAATTTAGTAGTATTTGAAAAAAAATATTGCCTTGGCAATTGTGGTTTACCTGCTAAGGTTTGCTTTAGGACTTGCATTCATAATTTTACTCAGTCCTGGATTGTTTCCCTTGAAATTAGGTGTGTGTGCAGTCAGAGAAAGGGATGAATCAATCTGCAGTCAGTGTTGTGAGTCAGTTTCAGCTGCCCTGTAAAATGCTCCCGTTCAGCTGTTGAAGGCTTGCATGTGTAAAATATTGCTAATTTGTTAGGAACACACGTGGCTGTGTGTGTATACATGTCATTGTGCTGTAGGCTGTTCTTTATTAGAAAAGTATAGATCCCGGTGGGGTACTAATTACAGCTTTGGCTAGCAAGCTGCAGAAAGGCAAATAACAAAGGCAGGAGAAAATATAAAGAGGAGAGAGGAAGAGATCTGGGCTTCGCTATTTTACACCTCTCGCATAAATGAGACATGGTGTGAGTAAACACAGCTGTATGGAAAAATTAGTTTTGAAGAATTGAAAGTAAATAACTGCTGGTTCATTCAGCAGATCTACTATACAGGTTTCTAAGAACAAGGACTTTGTTTTGAAACTAGAGAACTGTCACAGATTAAGCTATTTATCTCTTGGAAAGTTGCTTGACAAATTAGTCTTTGTGTTGGGTTGTAGTCAGTATTATCAATATTGCCTTTATGTAACACATAACTACAAATAGACTTTAGGAATTCCATGATTAGAGAATTAAGTTTGAAGATTTAATACTAACATTACTGTAAGATACTTCACAGTAAGAATCATCTAAAAATACTATTTATTGAGCACTTACTATTCAGTTCCTCTGAATAGGTATTATAGGATAAATGGGCATTTAGGATATAAGCCTTGCCTTCAAGGAGCTCGCGGTCAAGTAGTATATGTGAAATAATAGAAGACAAAGTAGAATTTTTAAAAAAAAATTTTTTTTAAGATTTTTTTTTTTTTTAATTTATTTGAGACAGAGAGAATGAGAGACAGAGAGCATGAGAGGGAGGAGGGTCAGAGGGAGAAGCAGACTCCCCGCCGAGCAGGGAGCCCGATGCGGGACTCGATCCCGGGACTCCAGGATCATGACCTGAGCCGAAGGCAGTCGCTTAACCAACTGAGCCACCCAGGCGCCCCCAAAGTAGAATTTAATGAAACGCTGGATAATGTATAAACAAGCTCTCTCAATTCCAAGGAGGGGAAGAAGGCTTCCTGGAAGGGCTGCAACTTGAGCTTGGCCTTGAAATAGCAATAAGAATTCTATAGGCAAGACATGAAGAAAGCATTGCTTAAAAAGGCTAGATTGTAATGTGAAGAATGGATAGGAATGCGGTTGAATCTGGAGTAAGTCAGCCCTGTTCAGAGGCTTTTGCTTTAAAGCTTGGGTTGGCGTAAGCAGTGTATCCTGTAGGTACGGCTTACATCTGTCATCTGGTTGTGACAGGATAGAACCACACTATGTAGTAAAAGCCTTTTCTCCAAGGGATACTACGTAGGGGATGTTAGAGCACATTTGAAATACTTTTTAGACATCTTCATGGATATGTACATTGGTTTTGCTAATGACTGATTGCTTCTGGATAACCATTTTCCCCTCCCCTATATGGAAAGACTATCAAAATAAAAAGAAAGGAAGGAAGAAAGAAAACACTCATTTTGTCTGAGAACATTTTTATAACCAGCGTTGTTTTATTTATTTATTTATTTACTTACTTACTTACTTACTTATCATCAGAAGAGCACAAGTAGGGGGAGTGGCAGGCAGAGGGAGAAGCAGGTGCAGGACTCCATCCCAGGACCCTGGGATCATGACCTGAGCCGAAGGCAGACGCTTAACGACTGAGCCACCCAGGCGTCCCTTCCAGCCGTTGTTTTTTTTTTTTTTTGAAGATTTTATTGATTTATTTGACACAGAGAGACACAGCGAGAGAGGGAACACAAGCAGGAGGAGTGGGAGAGGGAGAAGGAGAAGCAGGCTTCCCGCCGAACAGGGAGCCCGATGCGGGGCTCAATCCCAGGACCCCGGGATCATGACCTGAGCTGAAGGCAGACGCTTAACGACTGAGCCACCCAGGCGCCCCACCAGCCGTTGTTTTAAGAATGGGTCTTTGGGGCGCCTGGGTGGCTCAGTTGTTAAGCGTCTGCCTTCGGCTCAGGTCATGATCCCAGGGTCCTGGGATCAGGCCCCCCATCGGGCTCTTTGTTCAGCAGGGAGCCTGCTTCTCCCTCTCCCACTCTGCCTGCTTGTGCTGTCTCTCTCTGTCAAATAAATAAATAAAATAAAATCTTAAAAAAAAAAAAAGAATGGGTCTTTAAAATGGCCCATTTTGTAAAATGGGGAGATAAGAATAAATTTCAATTAAGTGTTTACAGTTAGCTGAACTTGTGCTGCTCCCTCAGTTCCTCAGACCCTCTTCATACTCCTCTAATTTGATTCTCTTCACCTTTTATTTTTTTTTAAATATTTTTATTTATTTGAGAGAGAGAGCACAAGCAGGGGGAGCAGAGGAGGGAGAGATGCAGGCCTCCCGTGGAGCAGGGAGCCGGATGCGGGGCTCGATTCCAAGACCCTGGGATCACGACCCGAGCCAAAGGCAGCCGCTTAATCCACCGAGCTACCCAGGCGCCCTTCTCTTCACCTTTTACTTAGTTGAAACCGCTATTAGAATTTCTAGCAAATACTTTTCTGTACTGTTTGAATTTTCTAACTAGGAGCATGCATTTCCTTTTTTTTTTTTTAAGTTTGTTTGTTTATGTAAGTGATCTCTACACCCGACTGTGGGGCTCAAACTCATGACCCTGAGATTAAGAGCCACACACTCCTACTGAACCAGCCAGGTGCCCTGAGAATATATTACTTTTATTTATTTATTTTTTAAAGTGTCAACCGGTATTAACTGATCAGTGGAATGACAGGATTATTTTTATGTTCTTACATTAAAAAATCAATGCTTTAAAGAATTGTATGCCTTTGAGTAAAACCTGTGGCACTTCCACAGTGGAATGCTGTGCAACTATTAAAAATAATGAGCTGAATATTTTTGGAAAAATGTCCAGTATATCTTAAGTAAATAAATAAGCTTAGATGGAGGGATTCATTCTGGCTGGAAGGATTAGAGAAGTTTTTCTGGAAAACGTGGTATTGGAACTGGGCCTTGAAGGAAGGTTAGAATTTCAGTTGGTAGGGGATGCAGGCATAGTGGATTACAGAAAGCAGAGGGGCAGAATCAGGGAGGTGCAGGCTGTTTTAGGAAACAGCAAGTGGTTCCAGGTGGGACCAGTGGGAAAAGAGCCTGTAGAGGCTGCTTTTAGGCAACAAGGTTGAGCAGTAGAAACTGGAGTAAGGTAAAAGGGCCTATCGCTCTCTACCGAGCTGAATGCAGATAGGCTTATTAAGCGATCCCCTTCGAAATAGCCATAGGCCCTAATTAACCAATGGGTTACTTTCAACCAGTCACAGTTACCAAAAGGAAACTTCCATACATCCCCATCTGTACTACCTCCCTCCACCCAACAGCTGTGGCTCCTCACCTTCGCTTCCTCGAAGACAGTCTCTCTTTTGATGTCCTGCCTGTTGCTCTCCTGTGGTGTATTCAGAAAACTTCTCTTTTGTTCTGTCTTGGCTGAACTCTTTCACCACCCAAGCGCTTGGCCTCCACGCTATCAGAGCATCCCACATTTGGTGCCCCCCCCCCAATAGGGCCACCCCACAGAGACTAGAATGGTAGGGAGAGGACAGATGAGAGCCAGGCTGAGGTGCTGGGGAACAGCAGTTTGGATTTTGTACTGTAACAACTACAGAGCCTTTATAAGTTGATCTTTCAATAAATATTTCTTAACTGAATGAATTAGAGGGAGATAACTAAATCTTTATTTTAGGAATTTAACTTTTATGGTAGGAGGGACTGGAAATAGGGGCAGATTATTTGTAGTATTCTTCAGTGCATTAGAGCAGGAAAAGTAAATTGGAAACAAGTAATGTATAGTTGGACTTAGGATCAGTAGGATTTGGCAACTGATTGGATTTAACTAATTGGAAACAAAAAGGGGAATAGAAGAATCCGGGGTTCGAGTTTGAGAAAACAGGAGTTACATTCTTCCCTGCCGTCTTTAATAAAATATGTGGAATTGGGTCATTCTTTTATTGGTGATTATGGATTATTATGAACAATAATAAAGACCTTGAACAATGTAGGATTTATTACCCCTACAATAAATGGTCGAGATTGCTATACCTTTGGATTTTTGTGTTTCCTTCCTTGTATGCTGTTACTTTACTTTCAGTGTGTATATCTAATAGAATCAGAACTGCTTCTACTTTTATCTGTTGGCAAATAAGCTTGTTAGAATTAGGCTTAATACAAAAGTAAATGGGAAGAAGAAGAAGAAGAAGGTAGCGGGAGGGGAAGAATGAAGCAGGGGAAATCGGAGGGGTAGACGAACCATGAGAGACAATGGACTCTGAAAAACAAACAGGGTTTTAGAGGGGAGGGGGGTGGGAGGATGGGTTAGCCTGGTGGTGGGTATTGAGGAGGGCACATTCTGCATGGAGCACTGGGTGTTGTGCACAAACAATGAATCATGGAACACTTCATCTAAAACTAATGTAATGTATGGGGATTAACATAAGAATAAAAAAAAAAAACTAAAAAAAAAAAAAGTAAATGGACTCTGAGTGATGGCCCAAAGGAGCTTTCCTATGTAGTAAGTGTGTGTTTTACAGTGTTGTTTATTTATTTTTTAAAAAGATTTATTTATTTTGAGAGAGAGAGCATGAGCATGAGGGGCAGAGAGAGGGAGAAGGAAAGAAAGAGTCCCAGACTCCCCGCTGAGCATGGAGCCCAATGTGGGGCTCCATCTCACGAACCTGAGATCATTGATGACCTGAGCCGAAACTGAGAGTCAGATGCTCAACCAGCTGAGCCACCCAGGCACCCTTCTAGTGCTGCTTATTTGAACTCCTGTGACATTTAAGATTTTAAGGTCTAAGGTCTTAGATGAATAAGGTGTTTTATTCCTAATAAGTGTGCTTTATTTTCTATATTTTCAGATTATCTTGGTTTATAAATATTATATACTATAATAAGAATTGATAACGCTGTAACTTGGAGATTGTTTTGTTTTTCCTACAAACAATGTATTAAAGTGTTTGAGGGACAGACTTGTTGAATGAAAGAGGAAATAGCACACTAAAACTAGAGAACTTTAATTTAGTGAAAATAAACTAGACCTGGAGTCAGAATACCCAGTTTAGAGTCCATCCAGCTCAGCCATCCTTAGGACCTTGAATAGGTCATGTTACTGCTCTGAGATTATCTTTTTTTTGATAAAATGGAGATAATACTTGTTCTATCTACGTCACAGAGATAAAGTGAGGTAACATTGTTGACCAAATTGTCCTTCCATGTATGCATTAATATGTAATACATTTCTCAGGAATAGGTATATTAACACCTCAAGATTCTCATACTCTCACAAAGAAAACTAAAAAATTCCGTTTTAATGCATTTTACTGTCATAACTCAAGCTTGATTCTCCCTTTCCAGATCCAGATCCAGGAGTCCAATACAGCTTTAGAGTGCATTTTAAATCTTTAGAAGGAACTCTGATCAGTTTGCTCTTCTTTTGGAGGAGAGCAGACAGGTTCCACTTCTGTATGGAAACCCATCATGGGTTTATAGCTTTTTTGGCATTGGTGATTTCAGGAAACATGTTGTTGTAGTTCCCAGACCTACAGATAATTTTTAAGTTGGTTTTGCTCTTACTCTTAAGTAGATTTCTCTAGTTGATAATAGTGGGGGTTTTCTGCTTGTTTCTGTTTTTTTTTAATTGAGCTATAATTCACATATCATAAATTATACACTGATTGCATACTAATGGGTATAATTCGTGGGTTTTAGTATGTTCAAAAGTTGTGCAGCCGTCACTACTGTCTAATTTCAGCCCATTTTCATCACCCCAAGAATGGTTGGACCATTTTACATTCCTACCGGCAAATTATGAGGGTACATTTTTCCACATCCTCAGCACTTGTTATTTTCTGGGTTTTTGTTGTTGTTGTTTATATTATAGCCATCCTAGTAGGTGTGAAGTGGTATTGATGCAGGCTGGCTGGGTCCAGGGACCTGGTGGGGGCGGGGGCGGGGGCGGGGGAGACCTACAGGACCAGGCAAGAGGGTCTTTGGCTTTGTGCAGAATAGAAATCAAACACAAGCTGAGTGGAAGTGAGAGCAGGGTTTACTAAAGATACAGAGATAGTGTAGATATGGACAGAGTACCCAGGAGACTCCGAAAGGAAACAGTGAGTCTCCTCTTTGCTTGGGGCCTGGAGTTTTTATTGAGGTGGGTGGTCTGGTGCGCTTGTCTTCTCAGTAATCCAGGAACAAAGTGTTTAGCTGTTCTCCATAAGTCACTTATGACCTGGAGCCACGAATCTTGATGAGTCAGTGGTCTTGGAAAACTTCATGATGAACCCACCCAGTCATTCCTTAGATGTTATCTGTTGTGCTAGAAGACTCCAAAGAAATCATTAAATTCTTGACCTTTACATTATTTGTTCTATAAGGCATCTATAAGGCAGGCGTGGAGGTCCTAGCAAGAATAGAAGCAGGAAAAAGAGCAAAAAAGCAGTTTTTTGTGGGGTCCCTTTAGTTTCCCTGTCTCAGTATCTCACTATAGTTTTGAGTTTTCATTTCTTTAATGAATAATGATGTTGAGGATCTTTTCTTTTCTTTTTTTTTTTTAAGATTTTATTTATTTGAGAGAGAGAGAATGAGAGACAGAGAGCATGAGAGGGAGGAGGGTCAGAGGGAGAAGCAGACTCCCTGCTGAGCAGGGAGCCCGATGCGGGACTCGATCCTGGGACTCCAGGATCATGACCTGAGCCGAAGGCAGTCGCTTAACCAACTGAGCCACCCAGGTGCCCCGAGGATCTTTTCATGTGTTTATTGGCCATTTGTATATCTTCTTTGGAGAAGTGTCAAATCCTTTGCCCATTTTATTTTATTTTTTTTTAAATTGTATTTATTTATTTGAGAGAGAGGGCATGACCAGGGGACGGAGGGGCAGAGGGAGAGGGAGAAGCAGGCTCCCCACTGAGCAGGGAGCGCAACATGGGGCTCGATCCCAGGATCCCGAGATCATGACCAGAGCCAAAGGCAGACACTCAAACGACTGAGCCACCCAGGAGGCCCATGCTCATTTTATAAAATTAGGTTATTTGTCTTTTCATTGTTGAATTTTAAGATTTCTTTATATATTCTGGATACTAGACCCTTATCAGATAAGTAATTTGCAAATATTTTCTCCCATTCTGTGGATTATCTTTTCACTTTCTAGATGGTGGCCTTGGAAGCACAAAAGTAAAAATTTTGAAGACGTCTCTATATTTTCTCCTTGGTTGCTTGTGCTTTAGGTGTCTTATCTAAGAAACCCTTGCCTAATCCAAGGTCATGAATATTTACACCTATGTTTTCTTCTAAGAATTTTATAGTTTTAGTTTCCGTGTTAGGATTTGATGCATTTTTTAAAAAAGATTGTCCCTAATTAGGCATTTTAAATGAGTGTTGGCCCAGAGGTGTTCTCTATTCCTTTGCTTAAACTTTTAGGCATTTATTTGTTTTACTTTTAATAGATGACCTTGGGATTCTTTTTTTTTTTTTTTTAAAGATTTTATTTATTTATTTGAGACAGAGAGAATGAGAGAGAGAGAGCACATGAGAAGGGGGAGGGTCACAGGGAGAAGCAAGCTCCTTGCTGAGCAGGGAGCCCGATGCGGGACTCGATCCCGGGACTCCAGGATCATGACCTGAGCCGAAGGCAGTCGCTTAACCAACTGAGCCACCCAGGCGCCCGACCTTGGGATTCTTAGGTATATTTGCATCTTTAGAGCCTTGTACATAGTAGGTGACAATAGCACTTACTGAATTAAATTGTAATCGTATTTTTTCTATTTAAAGAAACCAGTTCCCATTAGGAAGGAAAGTTTTTTTTTTTTAGCAAATTTTTTTTTATTCTTCTGTTAATCCCCATACATTACATCATTAGTTTTAGATGTAGTGTTCCATGATTCATTGTTTGTGTATAACACCCAGTGCTCCATGCAGAATGTGCCCTCCTCAATACCCATCACCAGGCTAACCCATCCTCCCACCCCCCTCGCCTCTAGAACCCTCTGTTTTTCAGAGTCCATCGTCTCTCATGGTTCGTCTACCCGTCCGATTTCCCCCCCTTCATTCTTCCCCTCCTGCTACCTTCTTCTTCTTTTTTTTTTCTTAACATATATTGCATTATTTGTTTCAGAGGTACAGATCTGAGATTCAATAGTAGGAAGGAAAGTTTTTAAAAACTAAAGTACCTTTTTATTTTTAAAAAAGAGAAAAACCAGGACACTGGGTATCTCAGTTGGTTGGGTGTCTGCCTTCAGCTCGGTCGTGGTCCTGGGGTCCTGGGATCGAGTCCCGTGTCGGGCTCCTTGCTCTGTGGGGAGCCTGCTTCTCCCTCTGCCCCTCCCCCTGCTTGTGCTTTCTCTGTCTCTGTCTCTCTCTCTCTCTGACAAATAAATAAATAAAACCTTTGGAAAAAAAAAAGAGAAAAACCAAAAACAAAGAAATGAAAAGACCTTACAACCAATGCTTCTACTTATTTTGAATGCCAATTCTGTTTGCATAAATGGGACACAGTTGACTTTTGGGAAATGCCACTGGATCAAGAAAGCCTGATGATGGCTTAGAGCTGCCCTCAGTAGTCTGAATCCTGTGTGTGTGTGTGTGTGTGTGTGTATGTGTGATTTTCACCTTGCATGAATGACTAAAGGTAAATTTGAAAGAATCATTTCAAGTTGCTGATAATAATGGAGAAAAAACATGAATTGAGAGCCTGGGTTTTGATTTTGGCTTTGCTTCTAATTAGCAGTAACTCAGCCTAATTATATCTCAGTGCCTCTTGAGGGGGATGGATCCAGGGGGTTTTCAAACCATTGTTGCAAAATTTTGTTTTTGAAGATTTCTGAGGAGAAGGTCTATAGCTTTCATCGGATTCTTGGATGGTTCATGACAACAAAAAGATGAAGAACTACTCAACTAGATGATTTATGAGTTCTGGTTGAGGTTTAACATTCTCTGATGCTTTATTATAATCCTGGTTAGATGAGTTTACATGTACAGGGTTATGTAAACCTGTTGTGTTTACACTCAGCATTGTTTTTGAAAACTCAGAATGATTGCTAGCACATTTAAACTATTTTGGGTATCCTGTAGACTCCTTGACATGTCAAAAACCAAAATAATCACCTTCCATTTTAAACCTATTTCTTCTTTTACATTTGCACTTATCCATTTATCACTTTAGTAAAAACCTGCATGTCAATCCTGATTTCTTTTCTCTCATGACTTCCATTCAATCACTAGGGCCTCGTCACTTTATTTTATGAATAATAATTGCTGCCATAAAATGAGTATATATCAAGTGCCAATTACTGACCTAAGTGATTTACATTTCTCATTTTATCCTTCAAAACCCTGGGAAGTAGGGAAGATTTTACATAAGGAGAAACTGAGGCTTAGAAAAGTTAAGGAACTTGCCAAAGGTCCTATCTAGTAAGTGGTTTTTCTTGTCCTGAAGCTGGCATTGCAATCTACTCTGTTATACTGTCTTTCCTCAGTAGTTTTTTTTTTTTTTTTAAGATTTTATTTATTTATTTGAGAGAGAGAGTGAGAGAGAGTACAAGTGGGGAGGAGAGGGAGAAGTAGGCTCCCCACTGAGCAGGGAGTCCCAACGTGGGGCTCGATCCCAAGACCCTGCGATCATGACCTGAGCTGAAGGCAGACGCTCAACCGACTGAGCCACCCTGGTGCCCCTCCTCAGTTTTTTAATCCAATCCTTTTTTTCAGTCTCAACAACTCTGGTTCAGGCTTCAGTGGTCTTTCATCAAGCCTGTTACGAGACCTTCCTACTAGTCTCTTTGTTTCCATATTCTCCCATCTCTTATACTCACTCACCAAAGAAAATTCTCTTAAAAGCAGATTTTACTGTGGCAATACCATATTTAAAATCTTTTAATGGCTCCCTATTTTACAGAGGGTAAGGTATAAATTTTTCAATGTTGCAAAGGAAGGTCTTCCTTAATCTGCCTCTACCTAGTCCCAAACCTGTCTCATCCTTTATTATTTTCTGTCATCCTATATTTTTACTCTAACTGTAGGGAACTGCTTGTCATTTCCCATTCAACTGTTCATACACTTTTACTGCTTATCCAGATGATTATGCTCTTTCCTTCATCTAAGCTCACTCTTGGGGTGCCTGGCTGGCTCAGTCAGTAGAGCATGCTACTCTTGATCTCAGGGTTGTGAGTTCAAGCCCCACATGGGGCATGGAGCCTATGTTAAAAAAAAATAAACTCACTCCTACTCATCCTTTACGGCTTAGCTAAGGTTGTGTCTAAAGGGACTTTCCTGATGGTTGGTTTAGATGCTTTTTCTCTGCGCACTGCTTACTTTCTGCATATATTACTACATTATAGCTTGCTTTTGCCTGTATTTTTAATAGACTGTATACTCTTTGAGGGTAGAAGTCACATCTTGGCTCTCAGCATGGTGCCTAGAATATTAGGATATGTTCAGTAAATGTTTATTGAATTAGTGCATAGGTTTACTTGAATTAGTGAATTTTTAAAATATTACTTGTAATTATGGTAAAACCTTAATTTTATTTTTCCCCAAAGGAGAAAAAAGAAAAAATATGTAGTTGTTTAAATATGGAAAAAAATCTTTTTTTGATATTGTAGTTCTCATTGGCCTTCAGTGAGAATTTTATTACATTGTTTAAAATTTTCCATAGAACTTAAATAATCCAGGAAAGTATTTTATAATAACTTTTTAATAATTTTTTGAAAGTTACTTCCTGATAGGGTTTCTTACAGGGTAACATTACTTAAGAGAATAGGTGTTAGTCAGATGGAACCTGTATCAAAGAGAAAGAGGATGAATGAATCAGATGCAGAGATACAAAATGAGTTAATGACATTTCTGGATACCTCTAGGCAGCACTGAAACAAAACCTCATTTTTTCCAGAATGCATATAAATGAAGAATGACCTAGAGGTTAAATAGTAATGACTACCCAGCTTCTGTCTGGATTCAGACTCCTGGGAGCTGACCCAGAACTATATACCCTTAGGGAATCCGAGGTCATTGCCACTTGGCGTTGATGCTCATTACTCTGATTTTCTTTTAGTGTTACCTTTTTTAGAGACTATCTGGACTACAAAGAAAATATTTGGAATAGACTTGAGCAGTTTCAAGGTCTTGGCATTTTAATTTCCTTTGCTGGTAGGCAACACAATAATTTAACTAATTGTATTGTAATTAAATTGCAAAAGCGGGGTGCCTGGGTGGCTCAGTAGGTTGAGCATCTGCCTTCAGCTCGGGTCATGGTCCCAGGGTCCTGGGATTGAACCCTGCATCAGGCTCCCTGCTCGGTGGGGAGCCTGCTTCTCCTTCTCCCTCTGCTGCTCCCTCTGCTTGTACTCCCTTGGATAAATAAAATCTTAAAAAACGATTGCAAAAGCATTCTTCTGTGAGTGAATGTTTTCTTTAAAATAGTATTTACTGTGGGGTGCCTAGGTGACACAGTCAGTTAAACATCGACTCTCGGTTTTGGCTCAGGTCATGATCTCAAGGTCATGATCTCGGGGTCGTAAGATCGAGCCCTGCAAGGGCTCTGCGCCCAGTGGGAAGTCTGCTTGAGGATTCTCTCTCTCCCTCCCCCCCCAACCCCCCCGTCTCAAATAAATAAATCTTTAAAAAAACTAGTATTTACTGTGTAAGTTAAAAAAAGTCTTTAGAAGAGTAATACAAAGTTTCTGATATTATTGCCCATCATCAATGTATTCTAAAAAGAAGGAGTCAGCCTCTCCAGATCTGAAGTATTTGAGTACCTTGGATATGTAAATAAGCCTTTTGTATTCCTCTTGAATATGTCTGGAGTCTGTTTATTTCTTTACCCTTCACCAAATGACTCATGTACATCTTTTATCATGAGGAAAATAGTTTTTGGCCTTTGTGGGTATCAAGATCAGTTTCTTTCATTTATTTGCTCATTTATTTGTTCAACTGATACTTATTGGTGCAGACTTGTAAGTACTAGGGATGCAGCACTGAACAAAACAGGTAATATCCTTTATTCCAAAGGAGCTTACGTTCTGGCGCGGTAGAGAGACAGTAAACAAAATAAGCAAAAACTACAGTATGTCACTAAAGAGTAATAAGTGCTACAGAGAAAACTAAAGCAGGAAAGGAAAAAGAAAAGAAGTGCAGTGGGGGCTCTAATTTTAGGTAGGGTGGCTGAGGAAAGCCTCACTGAGAAAGTGATATATGAGTAAAGACCCAAAGGGAGTAAGCCTTGTGGCTATCTGGGAAGCGGTTTCCAGGCAGAGGAAGCAGCAGATTTGAAGGCCCAGATAGAGTGTGCTTAGCATGTTTAAAGAGCAGTGAGGAGAGGGGGCGCTTTGGTGTCTCAGTCGGTAGAGTATCCAACTCTTGATCTCAGGCTCCTGAGTTTTTTGTGTTTTTTTAATTATTATTTTTTTTAAAGATTTTATTTATTTATTTGACAGAGAGAGAGAGACAGCGAGAGAGGGAGCACAAGCAGGGGGAGTGGGAGAGGGAGAAGCAGGCTTCCCGCAGAGCAGGGAGCCCAATGCGGGGCTCCATCCCAGGACCCTGGGATCATGACCTGAGCCGAAGGCAGACGCTTAACGACTGAGCCACCCAGGCGCCCTGTGTTTTTTTAATTATTATTAAGTAGGCTCCAGGCCCAATGTGGAGCCTACTTAATAAAAATTAAAAAAAAAAAAACAAACCCACAGATTTTATAATAAAATTAAAAATAAAATTTAGCAGGATCATTTTTGCTCCTTTTGAGAGTTTGCTGTTCAGTTTTCAGTTCAGCAGCAGGTTATAAAATAGGATTCATATTAGAACCTTTCTGATTTCAGTCATTTAGAAAAACGTGTAGTTCTGAGTACCACATTTGAAAGAAAGATACTGATACTCTGGAAACTATTTGGAGGAAATTGGCCAGGATAATGAGGAACTAAATATCCTCAGATAAAGATATGAGGAACAGTTTAAGGATCTGGGGATATTTAGCCTTAGAGAAGACCAAGCAGAGGGGAGCAGTGTGAGGGGTAAAAAACAATATATTGGGTTGAACTATATGAAATTGCTGTTTGTTTGTTTTTTTTTAAGGTAAAAAAAGTTGAATATTGATAATTTCATCTGGTTCAAACTAATACTGTCTTCAAAGATTTGAAAAACTGGAATGGAATCAGAAGTAGGCTTATTTTGGATGATCTAGTGGCTCAAATTAGGACTAATGTGTGCATATTATAGAGAGGCAGATCTGGGTTCAATGTAAGAGAAGATCTTTCTAGAGCGAATTACCTAATAGTGGAATATGTAAAGTCAACGTCCCTGCCATCAGAAGTGCTTAAATGAGGGGCGCCTGGGTGGCTCAGCTGGTTAAGCGTCTGTCTTCTGCTCAGGTCATGATCCCAGGGTCCTGGGATTGAGCCCCCTGACCAGCTCCCTGCTCAGAGGGGAGTCTGTTTCTCCCTCTCCTTCAGCCCCTCCCCCTGCTCTCTCTCAAATAAATAAATAAAATCTTAAAAAAAGAAAAAAAATGTTTAAATGAGAGCTAGATTGCTTGCCTCTGGTTAGCAATAGGTCAGAAAGGGTTCCTGCAGTGAATGAAAAGTTAGAGTAGGTAATTTACTAAAGTCCTTTCCATGTTAAGAGTCTATAATCTTTATGTAATATGAACAAAAATAAAGCTTTTTACTTGTGATCATGAAAAGGATTGAGATTTTTAACTCAAAGCTGTTTTTGTTTTTTTTTTTCTTCACTGAAGGAGTAATGTTTTTGGAGAATTGCTCCTCCCCCATCTTGCTATAAATTGAAGGTATAATGGATATTTGGTATAAAAATTGTTTAGCTATTCTACTTCCTTAAAGATGTTCCTGTTACTGTAGGAAAATTGTTATTTTAAACACAAATGCTTTCGTTTCTGTTTATAAACAATTTAAAAATGATTTGAACTTGATTTTTATAGTATGTGATCTTTATCTGCACAATGAGTACAGATGACTGAATTACATTTATAGACAATTTCAGGTCCTTTGTTTTCAAGTATATCTTCTCATACCACATTATCTATTGTTTCTACTGCTCTGATTTCGATACTTGAAAACTATGTTTTCTCATATTTTTAATATAAGCAGCATTGTAACTTATATTCCTCCCTCATGACGGCTACTAGATAAATAGGTCATTATGTTGGTCTGGGATTTCATGATACTGTGCTAGAAAACAGTATCTGCAGGAAGAATTATATTTAAAGGATATGGAGAAAAAAGGAATGAAGAGATTTTTTTGCCCCTCCCCTAAAAGGAACAGGATATTTTTAGACATGCTGAAATGTGGGGTCATGTTTTATTTCCTAGTTGTGTTTCAGTGTTGGGACTCGGCGATAGATTTACATCTTTAGAAATAAACTCGATAATTTCTATTTCACCCATATCCCATGATGTAGGAAGTATGGACTTACTATGTATTTCTAGAACAAGGATTAAGTCATCTCTTTCTGTTTATACAAACTGATTTGGAGACACTGGTGTGGAAAATTGTGTCTGGGCAATATAATGAATACACTGGGAGTTGATAAATGGAGGATATAACCATTTCAAATGAAACCCCTCATGACTAAGGGATATAATTCAAAGAACTCAAAGTAGATTTTTCTAACTTACTCTTGTATTTTAGACCTGTAAAGATTCTGTGGAAGTCATTTACATAGTTCCTATAGTTCTATGTTGGGGAATCCTTATGGAGTCCTGTAAGTTGCTTGGAAGAAAGCAAGTTTCAGTAATTTTGTTTTTATTATTATTTTTTAAAGATTTTATTTGTTTGACAGAGAGAGAGAGAGCAAGAGAGAGAGAGAGAGCACAAGCAGGGGGAGCTGCAGGCAAAGGGAGAGGGAGAAGCAGGCTCCCAGCTGAGCAGGGAGCCTGATGTGGGCTCCATCCCAGGACCCTGGGATCGTGACCTGAACCGAATGCAGACGCCAACCAGCTGAGCCACCCAGGCACCCCAAGTTCCAGAATTTTGAACACCCATTGTTAGAGTGAATTTTTATATCTTCAGCTTTTTTGTGTTGCCAGGTTCCCACATATTGCCTCATTGGGAAGGGAGAAAGAAAGATGCTTGGAGATCATGTTGAAATATCGGTTGGTTGTGTGTTTGTTTATGCACATGCATATGTATGCATGCTTCGTGGAAAATGCTTAAGTTTCCAGGATTCTAAGTTCTTAGGATTAGAGCTGATTTATATGATGCCAACTGTCAAGATGTTAGAGTGTTATAAATATCTTATTACAGATATGTACACCCACTTGCAATTTTCCTTTCAAATATAGACAATTATGTATTAAAAGCTTTCAGTTCAGCAGGATAAGTGGCAGAGGACAGTTGTTACATATGGTGTACTTGACAGCCCAACTTGGCTGTAATAATTAATTGGATGGTGCTTGGAGGATTGGATTAGTGGGACATTTAAAAGGATGGGACCTATGGCTAGGATTTCCCATTTCATTTGGATAGACTATGGCTTTTGAATTAGAAGCATCTTTTAGGGCATTTGGTATTAGCTTGAGATCACTGTAGCTAAAAGGAGACTCATCTTCCTTAACTCTGTCTTGTGCACTGTTAACCCCCGTTCCAATGGAATTCTGATTTGGTCCGTAGGGATAAGGCTTTATGATGTTGTAATGGGAATAGCAATGGCCTGAGGGTCGTAATGCTTGTGTTCCTACCATCGCTGGCTTAGTTATGAGCTAAATTAATAGTTCTTAAGTTATTGGTTATTAAGGTCACTATTAGCTGAGTGATCTTAGGTAAACAACTTTACTTATTTTCTCTTAGTGACTTCATATTTGAACGAATTAGTTGATAGTTAAGGGCTTTTTCAGTTGTAGATTTACATGATTTTAACAATGATACCAAATTAGAATGAAGGGATAGCCATTTTAACACTAGGTTACCAAGTCAGAAAACAAAAAATATATTTCTATACTGAATTGTAAGCTTATTGAAGGTAGGACTTACGTCTTACTCATTTTTGTATCCCTTGAAGTATGTAGAAAATGTTTTTATTTATTCATCAAATACTTGAGTGTCAACCATTGTGATACATGCAGAAGATGTGAAGATTAGTAAGACAGAGTTGCTGCCTTTGTGGAACATTTTATTTTTATTTATTTATTTTAAAGATTTTATTTATTTGATGAGAGAGACACAGTGAGAGAGGGAACACAAGCAGGGGGAGTGGGAGAGGGAGAAGTAGGCTTCCCACTGAGCAGGGAGCCCGATGGGGGGCTCCATCCCAGGACCCTGGGATCATGACCTGAGCCAAAGGCAGACGCTTAACGACTGAACCACCCAGGTGCCCTTTGTGGAACATTTTAAGCAAGCAATTACAATATAGTATAATGTAATAAATACAAAAATGCCAGAACTATAGGGGTAATAGGAGGGATACTTAACAAGGATTTGGAATGTCAGAGAAAACTTACTTTTTCCTTTTTTAAAAAAAATTGTGGTAACATATACACAACATAATATTTACTGTCTTAACCATGTTAAGTGTTCAGTGACATTAAGTATATCCACATTGTTTGGCAACCATTACCACTATCCATCTCCAGATCTTTCTTATCACCCCAAACTGAAACTCTACCCAATGAACAATAACTCCCTATTCTCCCCTTTTCCCAGCCCCCTGTCGCACTATGAATTACTACTACTCTATTTGCTGTCTCTAGGAATTTGACTATTCTAGGTACCTCATAAGTGGGATCATAAAATATCTGTCCTTTGGTGTCTGCCTTAGCATAATGCTTTCACTTAGCATAATGTTTTTAAGATTCATCCATATTGTAGTACATATCAGAATTTCATTCTTTTTTAAGGCTGAATATATTCCTTTGCATATATATATTCCACATTTTATCCATTCATCTTGTTCTTGCTTTTATATTTAGACAACTATATGGTTTCTCCCTTTAGTCTTAACTATCCTTCTATCCTTGCTGTCCTCACTTCTTTTGATGGATTATCTGAGATCATGTTCTCTAGACTTCTATCATTCTAGTCATTGAATATACTGTTTTGTTAATGTCCTGCTTAAAATGTAGTGCTCAGAATGAAACAGTATTCCGTGGTTAACTAGAAAGAATATAATGGCTCAGTTATTTCCTATAATCTGGATACCACACTTCTGTTAAGATTATGTTAATCTTTTTAGAAACCACATTTCAGTTTTGGCTCACATGAATCTTTGAAAAATAATGTTACCAAGTTAAGTCTTCCTCATAATATAATTATGCAGTTCTTTAAAATTGTAAAATATTTAAGGAACAGAAAAAGATAAACATTACCCAATTTACAAAACTGAACATTACTGATATAGCAGAGAGTCCTTCTGGTACCTCCCCAATCTCATTTACCTCACTGTCTCTGGGGGTAACCACTATTCTAAATTTTGAGATTATACATTTCTTTATACTTTGATTATATATGTATTTCTAAGTCTAAATTAGAGTCTGAGTCTAGTTAGTATTCCTGTTTCTAATTATATATATATAATTGTATTGCTTGTTTTTCATTTTATATAAACAGTATTAAATGAAGTATGTAATACTTCAGTCTGCTTTTTTCATCAAACGTGAGATTCACCTATGTTGATATGTGTAGTTCTAGGTCATTTTCACTGCTGTAGTTTTCATCCTGTTAATTCACAGTTAATTTATTCATCTGTTCTCTGATTGATGAACATTTATTTCCACTTTTTTTTCTTTGTAATTATTTTTCAAACCTCAATACAGAAACCTTACATTTCTTTAAAATGCCACCTTGTTGGTTTTGGTCTCTCCATCTTGAGATAGTTTTGAATTATGATCCAATCATACAGCTGCAAATTTGGTACGGACCCATGGTATATTAGTGAATCTGAGATTAAATTTGCAAGTTACTTCTGAACTTTGCAATACAACTTTTCTAGGACTGGAGAACATAACAAATTTAATGTATAAGGTTACTTATACTAGCATAAACTGTCTTTGACGGTAAGTTCTTCTTTTATATTGTTTAGTTTTAAATAACATAGGTAGTTTTGTCCCTGACATATGTCAACACTATTCAGTTTCTTTTTTTTCAAGCTATAGTTTCAATTTGACTTTCCTTTCCTTCTCCCTCCTTCCCACCCTTTCTTGCCATTTTTAGAAGGTTTTTTTTTTTTTTTTTGAAAGCTCTGTCCTTTAGTGGCCTTAACCTTTTGACCATTATTTTTATAAGTATTCCTTTGCAATGCTATTTTTAAAAACTTCATTATTGTACATATATCCCTGTAATCTCCATGCTGTTCATGACTGTGTCTTTAATACTTTCTTCATGTTTTTCTAAAAACTTCTGATTGTATAAAGACAGTTTCACTGCCATATCCCCAGGGCCTAGAAAAGAACCTGGCCCTTAATTATTCTGTGAATTATAGTGAATGAACTTCATTTTCTAGAATTGCCTTGTCCTTACAAGTTCTGTATTTTTGTAGAATCTTTGGCCATGTCATCATGCCTTTTCTTTCATATGTTTTAAAATTTGTTTATAATAAGCTTATACATTTGACTGACCTACCTCTTTTCTCAGTATAAAAACTTTGTGAAGGGTGCCTGGTGACACAGTCAGTTAAGCATCCAACTCTTGGTTTTGGCTCAGGTTATGATCTCAGGGTTGTGAGATCGAGCCCCGAGACAGGCTTCATGCTCAGTGCAGAGTCTGCTTAAGATTCTCTCTCCCTCTGCCCCTGCCCCCTGCATTCTCTCTCTCTCTCTCAAATAAATAAATAAATCTTTAAAAAAAAACTTTGTGAAATTGCTATTTTCTGCCAAGTTTCTGGATATCATGTTACCAACAAATTTATTGCTCAGAATTAGGTACACAATAATAGCGCTCTTCTCTGGGCGCCTGGGTGGCTCAGTAGGTTAAGTGTCTGCCTTTGGCTCAGGTCATGATCCCAGGGTCCTGGGATTGGGCCCCACATTGGGCTCCCTGCTCAGCAGGGAGTCTGCTTCTCCCTCTGCCTGCCACTCCCCACTGCTTGTATGCTCTCTCCCTCTCTGTCAAATAAATAAATAAAATCTTTAAAAAAAAATAATAGGGCTCTTCTCTTTTGAGAGGGAGAGATGTCATCAAGCTTAGTCAATACTTTCATTGAATTCTTTTAGCAAATAGTAGGTTATCTGACATACTCTACCATTATTATTATTTTAAAGATGAAGTAGTTTATTGGACTTTTATTTGTTATTATGAAAACTTGTACTTCTGTATGTTGCTGTTGAAAAACAGAGAACAGAAGACATTCCTTCTTCATTGGATAACAAATCATAACCTCCTCGGATTTACAGCTGTAGAATATTTATTTATTTTTAATAAAAAATTTTAAGTTTTTATTTAGATTCCAGTTGGTTAACATATAGTGTAACATTAGTTTCAGTGTACAATATAGTGATTCAACACTTTCATACATCACCTGCTGCTCATCACAACAAGTGCACTCCTTAATCCCCATCACCTATTTCACCCATCCCTCCTCCAACCTCCCTGAAATACTCCACTGTTATTAAATCTTGTCTCTGTGCCAGTGTTAAAATTGTGTAAGAAAGCATTTTACCTTCTGGTAGTCTGTAGTATATTTTTCACATGATCCGTGGTGGGAGACAACCATAGCATCTGTTCCAATCTTAGAATATTTGCTAAAACAAGCCGTGATCCAATGCAAGTTTCTGATTCATACTTGCATACTAATCAGATGATATTTGATGTTCAGTTAATTTACTGTAGTCTTTGGGTCCAAGTGAAATTTTACTCATATAATAAATCTTAGAGAATTTCTTGAGTTTAGAAATTAGTTAAGTATTGCTAGATTGGATTGGCTCTAAGATGATAAAATGACAGAGTGTAAGAAAAGTTCCATAAGTCTTAGGTAAAACCACTTTGCAGCTAGAGATTTTCAGGTTTTGTTTGCATTTACCTTGAGATTTTTGAGTTTTTAAGAAGTTCTTCCTTTCCATTATACTTTCAAACTAAACCATTACTTTGGTTTTGGTTTTCCAGAAGAGAGTATATGAATACAACGCCTTATATAAATAACAGCATTAAAGACTTTTGGTCTCTACTTATAAAGAAAGACAGTGGTCTTTATATTGGTGTAGTTTATTCACAGCATCTACTTACTAGTCACAATATAATGGGAACCTCATAGTAGGCTTATATAGTACTTGAAGGGCCAAAATGTTATTTCATAAGATACATGTGTTGAAGTTAAGACTAATGTCTTATTCTTCCTTAGCACTTATTCTTATTTTAGACATGATTTAATACACTTGGATCTTCACTTTCCTTGTCAATGGTAGATTAGAAGAAGAGATGTTGAAGCTACTTGTTGGTAGGCCACCTGGAAATCTGGGTTAATTCTGCAAATAAATGAATAGGAAAACTATTAAAGGCAGATATAAAAAATAAAAAACCACAATGCTCACATATTCTTATGGCAGAGCTCACTGTCCCCACAGACTTTAGTAGCCCTTGAGGACATTAGCACTGCATAGTAATTGAGGCTCATGATGATGACTAAATCAGGAAAGGTTTAATTATGTTCTGTAGGTTATTTAGATAAAACAAGGAAGCACATCCACTTACAAAGATTTCCATACAGAAAGGCTAGCCTGACACATTTTGACACCCAAAGGAAGTAAAACTCAGTTCTTTGGAAAAGAACCAGTTCCTCAGTGATGCCCAGTAATCATGGAGGTTGTGTATCCTGGGAGAGCCCAGGTGGTATACTTTGAGAATGTGTCTAGACATTGTCTAAGTATGAGCTTGAAGTCTATGGAGAAGTGAAGAACATTTCTTTGGTCTTCTTGGAAGGAGATGAGTAAATTTGTTTATTTGGAAATGTCTTTGAGTTGATTCAATGGTGTTAGTCATCACAGAAATGTCTTAAATTAAAAATTAAGTTGTTGAAAACAGCATGTTCATGCTGAGTGACATTTCTGACTCACTCATTATGGCAAGTATTCTTTAAAAGTCTACATAAGGAGTAGTTAAAGGTCAAAATAATTTCAGGAGGATGAAGGGAGAATCACAAAGAAATTTTTGTGTATTTTAAATTACCATTTTTATCTGAAAACCACATAGGTGGTTATTCCTATTTTTCTAGAAGTACTAATTAGTATACTTAAACGAGTTATCAAGGAAAGATACTTTCCTGTGGTCTTGAAGGGATTAATTTTTATTGGGAAACTATTATTCTGCATATTTTTTGAAACTTCAATACTTGAATATTTTTTCTTTTAATCGACAAGAATGCCACTGGATTCTGTTGTCTGATTAGAGAAGCAAACAGGCCTTTTATCCTTTATTTTTCTGTTTTTTCCCCTTCTAACCCAAATCGTCATTCTGACTTTATAAAAAAGCCTTTTAAAAATAACACAGTTACATCACTATTCTAATGTCCCTTTTATTTTCTTCCTTACCTTCCTTCCTATCTGTAAAATCTTAGTATTGGGTGGAACCTTAGAGGTCTATTAATGTAAGCACCCGCTTGATGGAAGAACCTTTTCTCTGGCATCCATAATTGATGGTCATTCATCTTCTCATGGAATATTTCCAATGATCATAGGCTCACTACTCCTAAGCAGCTCATTTAATTATTGATATCTCTAATTATTAGGAGTTTATTCCTTTTACTTTATCGAGATGAAAACTTTGTAATTTGCAAAGATTAATCTGAATTCTGCCCTTAGAAATAACATAGAATTTGGCAGCTCTTGAAATTCATGAGAGCAATAATCACTTCCCTGCTTTCTATTCTCTTTATCTAGGTTAAGCATCCCAATATATACTTTTTTTTAACTAAACTCTGTGCCCAGTGTGGGGCTTGAACTCATGACCCCAAGATCAAGAGTCACGTGCTCTACCAGCTGAGCCAGCCAGGCTTCCCAACCATTCCAATATCTTGCAGTTATTTATCTGATGACGTGGTTTCAGATTCCATCATTATCTTCTGTCTCTCCTTCAGACAGATTCTGGTTTTAAAAAATAAACTGTCCAGATTTGAATGTAAGGTTGAAGATGTCATAGAAGTAGTGATAAGTGAGGGATTGTTACTTTTCATGGTCTTCTGCATGGAGAGTGATGCTAGGATGTCAGCAACTATGTTTGTCTCGCTCACTGTTGTAGCTCCACAACTTACCATATTGCCCAGAACCTTGTAATTTTTCAGAAAATATATGTTGAGGAGTTAAATGAGTACTCTGGTCACTGTAAATCTAGAGAAATGCAGCTAAAGATGATTAGCTATTTTAGAATTTTATCTCTATTGGAGCTGAATACATTCAGTCAAGACCTTAATATCCTTGTCTTACGAACTTTTGTCAAATTGGATAACCTCCATCCTGTATATGTAAAATATATGGTTAAACCTAAGTTATTCTTTTTTCCTTATGTTTATTCATTTACTGAACAAAAGTTGAGTGCCTACAGTGTTCTGTGCTAGGTAGCACCAATGCTATGCTAAGTACTAAGTTCTGTGCTGGGTCGCACAAGTTCTGTGCTAGGTACTAGGTATACTGTGGAAGAGAAAACAGCCCTGTTGTCATGGGTATTACAGTGTAGTTGGTCATGGTGGAGTGGGGAAGACAAGACATTAAACAGTAAATGTCCAGTATGTTCTTATCCATTGAGAGAGTCTGTGAAGGAAACAAGTAGGCTCTGGGATAGAGAATTGGAGAAGGGACTTATGGGGACACTTTGTAGATATTAGAGCAGTCAGCGAAGGTTGTTTTGAGGAGGAATTATTTAAGCTGAAACTTGAACTATAAGAAGGCACCAGACTTTTTGCAGGGGGTAGGGTGTCTTCCAGTCTAAGGAAATCGCATGCACAGATGTCTTAAGTCAGGAAAGCACTTGGCTAGCTAGTGTGACTAGAATATAGAGGACAGGAGGAAAGTGGAGCAAAGTGAGGTCATTGAGATCATTCAGGGGGCTATAATTCCGGTGAGAAGAGAAGGAACCTTGCACAAACATGGTAGCAGTACAGAAGGAGAAAAATGGACCGATTCTAAATACATTTTGGAGGTAGACTACAGAATAACGGATGGATTGAACTGGGAAGGGAAATGGACAAGGCTGACACAAGGATGGTGCTTTGGTTTCTGGTTTGAGCTACTAGATGGTAGGATTAAGCTCTTTACTGGAGATAGGAAAAAGAGAGAATCAAGAGTTTAATTTTGGGGGGGCACCTGGATGGCTCAGTTGGTTAAGCATCTGCCTTCAGCTCAGGTCATGATCCCAGGGTCCTGGATCGAGCCCAGGAGTCTGCTTCTCCTTCTCCCTCTGCTGCTCCCCCTGCTTGTGCTCTCTCTCTCTCTGTCAAATAAATAAAATCTTAAAAAAAAAAGTTTAATTTTGGACAGGTTGTATTGAGATGCTCATGAGATAGCCACCTCTCTTTCTCTTCTGTTTTGGTTCTATTGCTATACCTTTTTTTATCAGAGTGGGTCAAGGAAAGTGTGTTATAAAAATGCCTCAGACTGAGACAGGAGACTGCCTGGGTGAATGAGAAGCATACTAATGAAATCAGCTAGAAAAACTAAGGGGGACGCTAGTTCTTAAACTTCGGTTGCAAGGCTTTTCAAGTTTCTCTGCCCCGTATTGGTTTCAGCTTCCTTAGGGATCCCCATTGTGAATTTTTTCCCTGATAACCTGAATTTACCCAATCATGTGTTGAGTTTCTCTCTGCCTCTAGCCTCTCCTCTACTTTATTTACCTACTTCCCTGCTTAAAAACCTCCACTGCCAGGATAAAATCTGAACTATTTTTTTTTTTAAAGATTTTATTTTCTTATTTGACAGAGAGAGAGAAAGAGCATGAGTGGTGGGAAGGGGCAGAGGGAGAGGGAGAAGCAGACTCCCTGCTGAGCTCGGAGCCCCGATGCAGGGACCTTTGCAGGGGCCATTGGGGTGGGGGGTTTGAGGCGGGCCCAATCCCAGGACTCTGAGATCATGACCTGAGCCAAAAGCAGACACTTAACCAACTGAGCTACTCAGGTGCCCGTAAAGTCTGAACTATTAAACATGTTATTCATGTCTTTCATGATCTGTCTTCTTAACCTTTCTTTCAGTTTCTCCTCATTCCCTCTTCACATACACTCTATAAAGAGAAATATGTATATGAGTGGGGGACAGGAAACTGGTGGGAATGGAGGTGGTCTTGGCCAGATTGAATCGCTTGTGCATAAATTAACAGATAGAGGCTTCTTTAGCAGAGAACAGTGAGGTAGAAGCATCTGCAGTACCAGGTTGTAGAAAACAGATACTATTCTGGGAATTTACAATAGAATCACTACGCTGTTGTGTATTAATAGTTTTATTAAAGCATGGCTTGGGTCTATGATCTGAGGCAAATTTTTAAACCTCCCAGAACCTGTTTATTTATATGGGAAATGAAAACACCTACCTTATAGAGTAGTTGTAAGATAACATGGTAAGGTATGTAGGATAGTGGGTGGTATTTAGTAGCTACTCAGTAAATGTTATCTACTATTATTTCTATTAGAATTAATTTTCTTTTTAAAAAAATTTTTTTTAAAGATTTTATTTATTTATTTGAGAGAGAGAATGAGAGAGAGAGCATGAGAGGGGGGAGGGTCAGAGGGAGAAGCAGGCTCCCCGCTGAGCAGGGAGCCCGATGTGGGACTCGATCCCGGGACTCCAGGATCATGACCTGAGCCGAAGGCAGTTGCTTAACCAACTGAGCCACACAGTCGCCCTAGAATTAATTTTCAATGGTAACTCTATTCTAACCTTACTTCATTCTACTTTCCTTTTGTAGCCCTTTTCCAACCAGTAGGGACTACTTACTAGTTCCTGAATAGTTACAGTATTCTCAGTCATGCCAGTTCCCTTGTGCAATTCCATTTGCTCTTTGCACTTCAGGTTTCTTTCCGTTGACATCTTATACTCACCCTTCAAAGCATAACTTAAAAACCACCTTTTCTGTGGTGCCTGGGTGGCTCAGTTGGTTAAGTGTCTGACTCTTGATCTCAGCTCAGGTCTTGATCTCATAGTCATGAGTTCGAGCCCTGTGTTGGGCTCCATGCTAAGCATGGAGCCTACTTGAAAAAACAAAACTAAACCACCTTTTCCACATGGCCTTTTGTGATCACTCCAGTTGAAAGTTCTCACTTTAGGGGCGCCTGGGTGGCTTAGTCGGTTAAGCATCTGCCTTCACCTCAGGTCCTGGGATAGAGCCCTGCGTTGGGCTTCTTGCTGAGCAGGGAGCCTGCTTCTCCCTCTTCCTGTGCCCCTCCCCCCTGCTTGTGCTCTCTCTCTTTCTCTCAAATAAATCTTTAAAAAAAAAAAAAGTTCTTACTTTATACTTTTTAATGCTTAATTGGTTCTATTCTCGAGGCCTTGTCTGATTAAGCACTAGGTACTGTCTGGTGTTTTAGTTATTTATATATATAAGTTGCCCCTGCTATCTGAAAGTAGAGTATTCCTGTCCTTTTTGTAAGCCAAAATGGTGAAAAGCAAAGAAGCAATTACCATTCATTTACATGGAAAATTTTTTGAGTGTTCCCAGACCCAAAAAAATAACCACTCTTAAAGCTTTTCTGATATCTTAGGACACATCTTGCTAATATGCACAGAGATAAGTCAAGACAAAGCACAGGTACTGATAGACACAGTGCAAAGCTATGGTGACTTGATGCTGAGATGATGAGTGTAGTTCCCGGGAAGGAGCTTGGCGGAGCCACCCTATCGCTGCTCAGGGCGTGTGCCACCTGTGTAATGGCTTGCTGCCAAACAGATGCTGAGGGTGCCTGGGTGGCTCAGGTGGTTAAGCATCTGACTCTTGATCTCAGCTCAGGTCTTGATCTCAGGGTTGTGAGTTCAAGCCCCACGCTGGGCTCCATGCTAGGCTACTTAAAAAAAAAAAAAAAAAAAGAATAGCCTACCTTAAAAAAAAAAAAAAGGAGAAAACCCACAAACAAATGTTGAATGCCATTTTTGCTTCTCAGTTTTTTCGTAAAAGTGCAAATCCTCTTCAGATTTCTTTCAGTTAGTGAAAATAGGCATAGATGGTCCCCAGTTTATGATGGCTTGATTTACAATTTTTCTGACTTTACAATAGTGCAAAAGCTATTATGCATTCAGTAGAAACTATGCTTTGAATTTTAAATTTTGATATTTTCCTGGGCTGGTGATACGTAATACCATACTTTTCTTGTGATGGTGAGAAGCAGCCACAGTTCATAGTCAGCCATGCAGGCGATACACTTAAAACCATTCTGCAACCAGTTTTTCACTTTCAGTACAGTATTAAATAAATTACATGAGATATTCAACACTTTGTAATGCGGTAGGCTTTGTCTTAGTGATATTGCCTAACTGTAGGCTGATGTAAGTGTTCTGAGTACGTGTAAGGTAGGCTAACCAATGATGTTCTGTGGGTTAAGTGTATCAAGTGCACTCTCAACTTACAATATTTTTAATTCACTATGGGCTTATCAGGACATAACTGCATCATAAGTGAAGGAAGATTTGTACTAATGTAGGTCTTTTTTAAATAAGCGAAGTGGCATAACTCGAACTTTTGAAAAGCGAGGGATACCTACCTGTATGTCTTGTCTCCCTAAGAATTGTGTATTATTCTTCTTGGGTTCCTTTCAGTTGCTAAACCCAAACCTTATAAATGATTAGCACTCAGTAAACCTTGATAGATGTTCACAGAGCTAATTTGAAGATTATTACTGATACCTAAATCATTATACTTCATCCATAAATGGTGATCATAAGGAATTTCCTTAGTGGTACCAAACTATAGTTGTTTTTTCAAAGTTTTCTACCCAAGAAGGATTGATGGAGTACCGACTGTACTAATGTTAGAGAGAAGTATAAAAAAGATGAGAAATACTGTCTGGCCCTCGCAAATCTGCTCAGTATTAGATTTTTAAAGATCTGATTTGCCTGAAGTCAACAGATGCACACTATTAAAACAAGTGTATCTTGTTTTATACCAGATGGGGTGTAATTCCAAGGGCTTGGAAGATAAGGATTGAGATGGAATTGGAACTCATTGCTTTGTCTAAAGTGCTTATTATTATTATTTTTTAATCAAAAGACCTCTTTCTGACATTAAGTAAATAGATAACCTCCTTTTGGATTTTGTATCCAGAATGAAAGGAATATCATTTGCTGCAAACAGGAAGGGCCTGTTTGTAGAGCATTTATCCTGTTTGCTCCTTGGTTTCTTTGTATCTTTTCCTCTGGTTACGCATCTTATTATTTGTAACAGGAAGAACTTGGCTGCAGGTATAACAGATTTGTCAGGGTGAGTTTGAGCTTTTAGTAAATGGTCCATAGGTTATTTTCTTTCTGTTAGTTTTTGTTTAATTCTGATCAGCCTCAGAGCTAACTGGAGATACTTGCCTGGTTTATTGTTTGCATTTAATATTCTCTCTACTCCCATTCCCCTTTGCTTTTGTGGCGCTTACTAATAATGTTGCTACCCATGAGTGCATGGCTGGAAAGAACATGCGTGAAAGCTTTCCTTAATAATTTATTTTTATTTTTCTTTGTATACTCTGAATTGTAGCATCTCTGCTGAATACTAACTACATTGTCTGATTTCCTGATTGTTTTCCTGCATTTAATATATGATATTACCTAATGTTGGTTTCAGTATGTTCCTTCCAATAGAATTCTTTTGCCCTTCTGCTTGTATGTCTGTTCCTTATACTGTGCTCTAATCCATTCTTTACTTACATTCAGTTTTTTACATATGTCCAATTATGTGGCAAAATGTGTCAGTTTTTCACTGATAGATGTTATTCTCTAATTCGTTATTCATGTCTTTTTTTTATTTAAAAATATTTGTTGAGCACTTAATATCTATCAGACATTTCTACGTATTTGTGAGCTTCTGCTAAATAAAACAGAGACACTGCCCTCTTGTGTTATACATTCTATTATGGAGGGCAGACAATTCATAAAAGAGAAAAAAGAAAAGTAAATAAGCAAGGTAATTTTAGACAATAAGTGCTATGCAGAGAGTTAAAATATGGTGATTTGATAATGTCTTGGTAGCTAATTTTTTAAAATTTGAATATAGTTGACATATAATGTTATATAATAATTCCGCTATTTAGTGTTTACACAAAGGAAATGAAAATACTAATTTGAAAAGATACATGCACCCCTATGTTTATTGCACCATTATTTACAATAACCAGGATATGGAAACAACCTAAATGTCCATCAATAGAGAAATGGATAAGGAAGATGTGGTAAATATATATAATGGAATATTACACAGCCATAAAAAGGATGAGCTTGTGCCATTTGAGATAACATGGATGGACTTAGAGGGTATTATTCTAAGTGAAATAAGTCAGACTGAGAAAGACAATACCATATGACTTCGCTCATAAGTGGAATATAAAACAATAACAAAACAACAATGAATGAATAAACAAACAAAAAACAGAATCAGACCTATAAATACAGAGAACAAACTAATGGTTGCCAGAGGGGAGGAGGTTAGAGGGTTGGGCAAAATGGGTGAAGGGGAGTGGGAGATACAGTCTTCCAGTTATGGAATAAGTAAGTCATGGGATTAAAAGACACAGCATAAGGGATACAGTCAATGATATTGTAATGGCGATGTATTGGGACAGACGATAGCTACACTTGTGGTGAACATAGCATAAGGTATAAACTTGTTGAATCATTTTATTCATATGCCTTGATCATTTATTCCTAAATGTGTCAAAGAGATCATACCAGTGGAGATACCAGGAACACTGATTCAGGGCAAGTGTCATGACTACTTGGACAATTTGGAATTGCCATAGCTCTATAATCAACATTTTCAGTTACCTTTTGATTAAGTAACAAAAAGAATTCTGAAAAATGTTAATGGTTCTGCTTCAACGTTTAACAACATGTTGCATTCGTTGCTTCATTCATTAATTCGGCAGGCATTTGTTGAGCATTTACTGTATCAAGTATTTTTCACTGTTCATATTCTACTTTCTAAAACTAGCATTTTGCCATCTTTATTTCTTAGGCATTTTGAGTATGTTCCAAAAGTAATAGTGTTTTTTTATGCTTTGCTACTCAAAGAGTGGTCATTGGGCCAGCGGCATTGGCAACATCTGGGAGCTTGTTAGAAATGCAGAATCTCAGGCTCCATTCCAGGCTTGCTGAATCAGAATCAGGATTGCTAGGTGATTCGATGCACATTAAAATTTAACAAGTACATATATAGCATATGGATGGTTACCATCTGTGTATGTGTGTGTGTTTTTAAAACAATTGAGTACTTTTACTCATTCAGCTACTTTCTTAGAGACTCCCTTTCATGTGAAAGCAATTATGGGAATATCCTTAGACAATCTTTTCTATTTTTAAAATTCTATGAAAAAATTATAAAACACAGGAGTAAGTAAATACTCTTCATTTACAGAAAGATGCAAGTAAAAGACTGTTAGAAGTGGAGCTTAAGTGGTTTTCATATCTGCTAAAATTTTCACAAAAGATTTGTAATTTTTAAAAATAGGTTTTTATGAGAGACCTTGCTGCAAAGTCTGCTGTATGGGAAGATTTTATTTTTTTAATTTATTTTATTTTATTTTTTTTTAAGATTTTATTTATTTTATTTGAGAGAGAGAGAATGAGAGACAGAGAGCATGAGAGGGAGGAGGGTCAGAGGGAGAAGCAGACTCCCCACCGAGCAGGGAGCCCGATGCGGGACTCGATCCCGGGACTCCAGGATCATGACCTGAGCCGAAGGCAGTCGCTTAACCAACTGAGCCACCCAGGTGCCCCTAACTCCTTGCTTCTAAACCATTAGGCAAATGAATCACCTGGGGATCTTGTTAACAGTGTTGGATTCAATAAAGCTGGGTGGGACCCAAGAACCTGCATTTCTAAGACAATTCCCAGGTGATGTCCATGCTGCTAGATAACAGACCACATTTTTTCAGTAGCAAGGCTCTACTTGATTAACATTAGCATTAATCAGGACACTGTGCTTTAAGAAGAAAGGCACAGAACAGGACTTGCTCCTGTCCAACTCAAGGGGAACCAAAGAACCAAACTCTAGTCAACTTTCCACTTTTTTTTTTTAATTTTATTTATTTATTTGAGAGAGAAAGAATGAGAGACAGAGAGCATGAGAGGGAAGAGGATCAGAGGGAGAAGCAGACTCCCCGCTCAGCAGGGAGCCTGATGCGGGACTCGATCCTGGGACTCCAGGATCATGACCTGAGCCGAAGGCAGTCGCTTAACCAACTGAGCCACCCAGGCGCCCGGGAAGATTTTAATACAGAAGTGGTTTTGGTACATTTTCCATAGGTGAATGATAAAGTCATATCTGAAACCCATGGAAAATCATGCTTAGTTCTCATCCTGTCCTCTCTTTATTTTTGCAAAGGAAGTATGAAGTAAACTGATGCTCTCAAATCAAATTATTACTCTTTTAGAATAAATAGTAGTTTGATATCTGGGTTTTTTTTCTGGTTGTTTGATTACCTAGAGATTAAAGAAAAAGACTTTTGGAAAAGTCAGTTGGCTACTCCTAATATGAGGAGGAACTGATGACAATTTTATTTTTTATTTAAGTACAAGTGTACCTCACTCAAGGGTAACAAATTAGAATGTAGATTTGTCAGTAATGTTTTTTTTTTTAAAGATTTTATTTATTTATTTGAGAGAGAGAGAATGAGAGAGAGCACATGAGAGGGGGGAGGGTCAGAGAGAGAGGCAGACTCCCTGCTGAGCAGGGAGCCCGATGCGGGACTCGATCCCGGGACTCCAGGATCATGACCTGAGCCGAAGGCAGTTGCTTAACCAACTGAGCCACCCAGGCGCCCCAAAGTTTTGGCTTTTTTTTTTGTCAGTAATGTTTTAAGTAGTGTTTATAAAGACTGAATTGCATATTTTATTAGCACAGAGTAATTTTTATGACTTAGTAAATGAGAATAGAAAATGTGCTTTGGTGAATTTTTTATTAAAGCTTAAAATATTTTAATATTTTTATTGCTTAAAATAGTTGCCAGGAGAAATACATCATAGGTAGAGAGAACAGCAAGTGCAAAGAGCCTGAGAAGGGAATGAGCTAAATATAGTTCATTAATTTGGATTGTGAACATTCAAATAAAATTACTTTATCTAAATAGTGTGAAGCAGATGTGAAGAGAATGTAAATGCTACTTTTTGAGTGGAGTGCTTTTTTTTAAAAAAGATTTTATTCATTTATTTGAGAGAGAATGAGATAGAGCATGAGAGGGGGGAGGGTCAGAGGGAGAAGCAGACTCCCCGCCGAGCAGGGAGCCCGATGCGGGACTCGATCCCGAGACTCCAGGATCATGACCTGAGCCGAAGGCAGTCGCTTAACCAACTGAGCCACCCAGGCGCCCGAGTGGAGTGCTTTTAAGTATAGCGGTGAATCAAAGTGTGAGATCATCAATAGTCAACTTTATTTTCTGGTGTGACAAAAGTTTCTTGTGTGTTGGTTATTTTTTTTTTTTTTTTAAGATTTTATTTATTTATTTTAGAGAGAGAGAGAGAGCATGAGCAGGGGGAGGAGCAGAGGGAGAGGGACAAGAAGACTCCATGCTGAGCACAGAGCCCAAATCGGGGCTCCATCCTAGGACTCTGAGATCATGATCTGATGTTTAACCAACTGAGCCACCCAGGCGCCCCTGGTTATTCTTTAGTAAACTAGATGTTTCAATGTTCTTTGGCTATGATTGTGAGACCTGACTAATAATACTGGGATTTTGAGATCAAGAGACTAGAAACCCAACAATTTTGAAATATGTGAGCTCTAGGGGCGCCTGAGTGGCTCAGTCGTTAAGCGTCTGCCTTCGGCCCAGGTCATGATCCCAGGGTCCTGGGATTGAGTCCCGCAACAGGCTCCCTGCTCTGCGGAAGCCTGCTTCTCCCTCTCCCACTCCCCCTGCTTGTGTTCCCTCTCTCGCTGTGTCTCTCTCTGTCAAATAAATAAAATCTTTAAAAAAAAAAAAAAAGAAATATGTGAGCTCTATAGCCTGCCGTCTCACTTTTGCTCTCAGCATTTGCTTTCTAAATCTGTCTTCTCTAAACTTTATTTTCTTTTTAAGATTTTATTTATCTGAGAGAGAGAGACAGAGATAGCAAGAGAGAGAACAAGCTGGGAGGAGAGAGAGAAGCAGACTCCCTGCTGAGCAGGGAGCCCAATGCGGGGCTTGATCCCAGGATTCTGGGATCAGGGTCCTGAGCCAAAGGCAGATGCTTAACCTAATGAGCCACCCAGGCACCCCTAAATCTGTCTTCTGTATTTTGTTTCTTTATTTTTCTATTTTTCACTATTGTAATAACTTCACTGTCTACACTTAAAAATGCCGAGCATTGAAAATCATATTTTTCAGAAGGAAAAAAGGTCTTAAGGAACTTAAAGGAGGATACTTCTGCAAAAGACTGTAATTTAGTATTATAACATGAAAATTTAAGGATTTTTTGGTGATTATTTTAATCATACACTTGTCACTGTTGTCTGATAAGTGATCAGAATTCTGCATTTGCTGTTCTTAACAGAGAAGTCTATGCATTCTAAGAAATAAAGAAAAAGAACAATAAAGAGTTGGGGACCTTTTAATCTCATCATTTCTCGCAGTATAGAGACATTGGCAAAGGATAATTCCTGCAAACTTTGCACCTTTATTAGATTGATACCCTTAAAGCATAGTATACAAATATCTTTTTTAGGAAGGATAAAATGGTATTTGCTATATACAGTTCAGTGCATTGAATTTGAAATATGCATTTCACTAAGTTGGCCTCAGGGGTAAGGTAATTTCTCCATGTGCATATATTTAGCAAGTCAAAGCATTAATAATTTATTCAGGATGTATAGGTGAGATATTTTTGTATTTTAATGGAAAGTCTCATGCTTAATGGACTGGAGTACTGTCTGTTGGTGATTAAATACCCAAATATTAATTTTGGCACACTTGACATGATTTAGGGTTTTGCCTACAGTAATTGGTTTTGATTATAAGAGCTCCCCTTTTCTGTCTTTTTAATAGCAACATCATGACAACAGAGAAGAGTTTAGTGGCTGAAGCTGAAAATTCACAGCACCAACAACAGAAGGAAGAAGGTGAGGGAGCCACAAATTCAGGCCAACAAGAAACTCAGCTGGAAGAGGCTTCTCAAGAGGCAGCTGAGGGAGATAATCAGTGTGAGCAGAAGCTGAAAACATCTAATGGAGATACTCCTACACATGAAGACTTAACCAGAAACAAGGAGCGGACATCAGAAAATAGGGGCCTGTCACGGCTGTTCTCCTCATTTCTCAAAAGGCCAAAGTCTCAGGTTTCTGAGGAAGAAGGCAAAGACGTAGAGTCAGCTAAAGAGAAATGTGAAGGAGGTCAGAAAGAGATAGAATTTGGACCCAGTCTTGATGAAGAGATCATTTTAAAAGCCCCAATTGCAGCTCCTGAACCTGAACTCAAAACAGACCCATCCTTGGATCTTCATTCATTAAGCAGTGCAGAAACACAGGTAAGGATGTGCGAATGTGTGGGAGGTGTGTAATGAAGACAAGTTAAACAGTTTATTTTTCACTTAATAACATTTGGTGTTATTTCTTACTAACCAGTTGACTTAGGCATTGATAGGAATAAGTAACATGAAGCTTTGGAATTTCTGTTGTAAAGAAATTAATGTAGTCAATGGAAACTTGACTTTTTAAAAGATATACTTTATACATTTATATTTACGTTTTATAAATCAAAACAAAATGAAAGAAAAGTATTTATCAAATGAGTTTATTCAGGCTATGTTAGTTAGCTGTGATAATAGAACAAATCTAAGATTTTTAATGGGGGGGGAAATTACATGGTTTAAAGTTCATTTTGTTGGAATTATTAGGAATGGGACCGTTTATCTGCAAACGTGGTCCTTTTATGAAAATCCTCAAAAAAGCCATGTACTAGATTCAAGCCATCCAGAGGTATGTGCTAGGTTTGAGCCATCCCTGCCTTATTTTTATTGTTTTCTCCAAACAGATCATATTACCAGAGTGTAAGTTATAGATAAGGAAGGCTAGCTTTTTATATAACCTTTGTAGTATACAGTAGTCTGGGGCCTTAACTGTCAGTTATGCCTTGCTATTCAAAGAGTGGTCATTGGGTTAGCAGCATTGGCAACCTCTGGGAGCTTGTCAGAAATGCAGAATCTCGGGCTCTACTTCAGACTTGCTGAATCAGAATCTGTATTTTAGTAAAGATTTCTGGGTAATTTGATGCACATTAAAATTTAACAGTACATATATAGCATGTACTAAACATGAGTTGTGAATTTATTTATTGTCCAAAAAAACATTTATAACTGAAACTATTTTCTAGGAATCCCATTTGCTTTTAGCCTTAATACCTACAAATTAAAAACTATTTTAAAGGTGTTTTTATTTCTGAAGCATGTGAGCATTATTTGCATTTTTTTTTTAAAGATTTTATTTATTTATTTGACAGAGAGAGACACAGCAAGAGAGGGAACACAAGCAGGGGGAGTGGGAGAGGGAGAAGCAGGCTTCCCGCTGAGCAGGGAGCCCGATGCGGGGCTTGATCCCAGGACCCCGGGATCATGACCTGAGCCGAAGGCAGACGCTTAACGACTGAGCCACCCAGGCGCCCCGCATTGCATTGTTAAAAGTATAAATCCTATATGTTTTGTTATAGGTCTCAGGTTTGGGGTACACGGTTTTATTAGATTTTTCTAAAAATATTACATGTATTTCTAGAAATATTACTTGTATATTAAAAGTGGTAACAGTAAAATTTAAGATAAAGTTGTAATTACATCCTTGCTGTTTGTGAAACAAAGTTGAAAAGATTTACTGTATAGTGTAATAGTATATATAGTATATATTATATATTTATATTATTATATATATTATATATTATATATATATTATATATAGTGTATAGTGTAATAGTTTAACATGCAGGCTATATGGGGCACCTGGGTGGCTCAGTCAGTTAGTGTCTGCCTTTGGCTTAGGTCATGATCCCAGAGTCCTGGGATCGAGCCCCGCATTGGGTTCTCTGCTTACCAGGGAGCCTGCTTCTCCCTCTCCCTCTGCCTGCTGCTCTGCCTACTTGTGCTCTTTCTCTCTGTTAAATAAATAAATAAAATCTTTAAAAATAAATAAATAAACATGCAGGTTATGAAATCAGTCTAGAAAATCAAACTGAGTGACACTTTTGCTTTATCAGTTTCCTCCTCTGTGCAGTGAGGATAAAATTCACCTCCTTTGGCTATTAGAGGATTAAACAAGATAAACATGCAAAATTCTTAAGACATTGCCTGCCAGTCATTAAATGTTAGTTATTATTACTCAGTTAATCAACATGAACAGTAAAGGCAAAGAAACCCTATGTATCTTAATATCATTAATTTTATTCAAAGGAGTTATATTACCTTTCAGGAAGCCTTTACTTTGAGGAAGTTTTTAACTGCCTTTTTTCTCCTCTGCTTTATGTAGGGAAAAACCCATATTTTGTTTTAGTTAGCATTTGAATCAGGGCTAGTCTGTTTCATCTAAAGATCATAGCATTTGTATGAAGTTGAAACAGATGATGGACGAAGTTAATTTTAGATTTAACTAAAGTCTCATTCATTGAAACTTTATCAAATCAGAATTGTGATAAATTGTATACAGGTGTTTATATATAAAGAAAAAGAAAATAAATTAGTACTGTTAATAAATTTCAAGGAGATATTGTTTAAAGGAGAAAACTATTTTGGGCTTTTTAGAAGCTAGTAATTATAATCAAAACCTTGTGGATCAGAACCTTGTAGGTAAAGGTTTATTTGGCCATTTTTCTATATGTGTGATAGAGTTTCACTCGAGTGGTCCTTTTCTATCGAGGTTTGTATTTTATTTTATTTGATTTTTTTTAAAGATTTTATTCATTTGTCAGAGAGAGAGAGAGCTTGCGTGAGTGAGCACACAAGCAGGGGGAGTGGCAGGTAGAGGGAGAAGCAGGCTCCCCGCTGAGCAAGGAGTCCAGTGCGGGACTCAATCCCAGGATCCTGGGATCATGACCTGAGCTGGAGGTAGACGGTTAACCGACTGAGCCACCCAGGCGTCCCTCGATCCAGGCTTTTTAAAAAGTAAGTTTGTATCATAGGACTGTACCATTCTTTATGTATGGTAGCTTGGATTTTTCGGAAACCATACATCAGTTTTTAATGTTCACTTATTCATTCAACAAGTATTTATTGAAAACCTACTATGCGTGCCAGGCCCTGGGCTGGATATCATTGGTACAATATGACAAAGAGGTTTAAGATCATGAATTCTGGAGCCAGATTGGTATGTAACTTATTAATTGAATGATGCTGGATGAGTTACTTTAACTTCTCGGGCTTCAGTTTCTTTCTTTTTTTTAAATTTTAATTCCAGTATATAGTGTTATATCAGTTTCAGATGTACAATATAGTAAATTGACAGTTCTGTACATCTCTTAGTGCTCATCACGATAAGTGTTCTTGATCCCTTTTACCTATTCTTTTTTTTTGCAATTGGATTATTTTTATTTTTTTTCATATCATAAACTTAATTTCTTTTTTTAAATTTTATTTTAATTCCAGTATAGTTAACATGCAGTGTTATATTAGTTTGAGGTGTATAATATAATGATTCAGCAATTCCATATATTAGTGCTCATCAAGATAAGTGTGCTCTTAATCCCCCATCCCCTAGTTCCACCATTCCCCACCCCCACAAACCATCTGTTTGTTCTCTATAGTTAAGAGTCTGTTTTTTTGGCTTGTCTCTCTTTTTCTTTTCCCTTTGTTTGTTTTGTATCTTAAATTCCACATATGAGTGAAATCATATGGTATTTGTTTTTCTCTGACTGATTTACTTTACTTAGCATTGTATTCTCTAGATCCATCCATGTTGTTGCAAATGCCAGGGTTTCATTCTTTTTTATGGCTGAATACTATTCCGTTGTAGATATATGCCACATCTTCTGTATCCATTCATCTATCGATGGACACTTGGGCTGCTTCCATAATTTGGCTATTGTACATAATGCTGCATTAAACATAGGGGTTCATATTCTTTGGGTAAATACCCAGTAGTGCAATTACTGGATTATAGTGTAGTTCTATTTTTAACTTTTTGAGGAAACTCCCTCTTGTTTTCCACAATGCCTACACCAGTTTGCATTTCCACCATCACTGCACAAGGGTTCCTTTTTCTCCATGTCCTTGTCAACACTTGTTGTTTCTTGTGTTTTTTATTTTAAAGATTTTATTTGTAAGTAATCTCTACACCCAGTGTGGGGCTTGAACTCACAACCCCAAGATTAAGAGTTGAGTGCTCCACTGACTGAGCCAGCCAGGCACCCCGTGTTTTTGATTTTAGCCATTCTGATAGGTGCGAGGTGATACCTCATTGTGGTTTTGATTTACAATTCCCTGATGAGTGATGTTGAGCATCTTTTCATGTGTCTGTTGGCCATCTGGATGTCTTCTTTGGAGAAATGTCTGTTCATGTCTTCTGCCCATTTTTTTTTTTTTTAAGATTTTTTTATTTTTATTTATTTGAGAGAGAGAATGAGATAGAGAGAGAGATCATGAGGGTCAGAAGGAGAAGCAGACTCCCTGCCGAGCAGGGAGCCCAATGCGGGACTCGATCCCGGGACTCCAGGATCAGGACCTGAGCCGAAGGCAGTTGCTTAACCAACTGAGCCACCCAGGCGCCCCATGCCCATTTTTAAATTGGATTATTTGTGGTATTTGGTTTTATGTAAGTTTTTTAAATACATATATATATTTTAAAGATTTTATTTATTTGACAGAGAGAGCACAAGTAGGCAGAGCAGCAGGCAGAGGGAGAGGGAGAAGCAGACTCCCCACTGAGCAGGGAGCCTGACACGGGACTCAATTCCAGGATCCTGGGATCATGACTTGAGCAGAAGGCAGACTCTTAACTGACTGAGCCACCCACGCACCCCTTAAATATATTTTTGATGCTAACCTTTTATCAGATATGTCATTTGCAAATATCTTCTCCCATTCAGTAGTTTATCTTTTAGTTCAAAAAAATTTTTCTTATTGTTATGTTAATCACCATACATCACATCATTAGTTTTTGATGTAGTGTTCCATGATTCATTGTTTGTGCATAACACCCAGTGCTCCATGCAGAACGTGCCCTCTTTAATACCCATCACCAGGCTAAGCCATCCTCCCACCCCCTCCCTTCTAGAACCCTCAGTTTGTTTTTCAGAGTCCATCGTCTCTCATGGTTCATCTCCCCCTCCGATTTCCCCCCCTTCCTTCTTCCCCTCCTGCTATCTTCTTCTTTTTTTTCTTTTTTTTTTTTTTAAGATTTTATTTATTTATTTGAGAGAGAGAGCACATGAGAGGGGGGAGGGTTGGGAGGGTCAGAGGGAGAAGCAGACTCCCTGACGAGCAGGGAGCCCGATGCGGGACTCGATCCAGGGACTCCAGGATCATGACCTGAGCCGAAGGCAGTCGCTTAACCAACTGAGCCACCCAGGCGCCCTTCTTCTTTTTTTTCTTAACATATATTGCATTATTTGTTTCAGAGGTACAGATCTGTGATTCAACAGTCATGCATAATTCACAGCGCTCATCATAGCACATACCCTCCCTGTGTCTATCACCCAGCCCCCCATCCCTCCCACCCCACACCCCACTCCAGCAACCCTCAGTTTGTTTCCTGAGATTAAGAATTCCTCATATCAGTGAGGTCATATGATACATGTCTTTCTCTGATTGACTTATTTCGCTCAGCATAACACCCTCCAGTTCCATCCATGTCGTTGCAAATGGCAAGATCTCATTCCTTTTGATGGCTGCATAATATTCCATTGTGTATATATACCACATCTTCTTTATCCACTCATCTGTCGATGGACATCTTGGCTCTTTCCACATCTTTTAGTTTTGTTGATTGTTTCCTTTGCTGTGCAGAAGGTTTTTATTTTGATGTAGTCCCAATAGTTTATTTTTGCTTTTGTTTCCTTTGCCTCAGGAGATATATCTAGAAAAATGTTGCTATAACTCTGGCCTCTGTTTCTTATCTCTCAAGTGGGAATAACAATAGTCCCCTCCCCACAGGGTTATTATGAGGATAAAGTGAGTTCATATAAGTAATGCTTTTAGAATAGTAACTGATCCATTTTAATTGTTATATAGTGTTGTTGTTGTTGTTATAAAACAAACATCCCTACTCTTGATGACTTTATAGTCTAATGGAAGAGACAAAAAAGTAGTAAATACAAAATATTTATTATAACAAATGTTACGAAGGCAGTAAATGGGGTACTGACACGAATAGCAGAATGGGGATAGGATAGCCAATTGAAGGCCTCTCTGAAGAGGTCACATAAAAGGGTCATAAAGGATAAGAAGGAGCCTTTTAGACCACCTCCAATATCTAATTCAGGAGCTAAATAATTAGGTCCTTTTTCCTTTGTCAACCATATATTCTGAAAGAAAAGAATTAGTGAGGTTTAGTTAAGAATCTTTCAGCAGTTTTATTATGTTGGAAGTAAGAAAGTATGTGCCAAAATGTTGTTTCACTTACCTGTATAACTTTGGGATAACTTCATGATAACCCTAGGAAACTCAGATTTCAATGTCTCTTGCTTCTTTGAATCTTCTTTGCATTGAGCATGATAGATAAATGATAGAAAAGAGTTAACTTATAGTTACAGTTGTTAGCCTAGTTTATATGTTGCTTTATGCTCTAAAATTGATCCCAAGACTCCCTTTTAGCCATTCATAAGATTTAGAATATGTGATAAATCACATCTCATTTTGCAATTCATAAAGCTACCTTGCTAAAATTGAGGAGCATGGGGCAGAGATGGTAAGGTTTTGATAAACTTTAATAATGTATAATGGTGGGATGCCTGGGTGGCTCAGTTGGTTAGGTGTCTGCCTTCGGCTCAGGTCATGATCCTAGGGTCCTGGAATCAAGTCCCACATTGGGCTCCCTGCTCAGCAGGAAGCCTGCTTCTCCCTCTGCCTCTGCTGCTCCCCCTGCTTGTGCTCTGTCTCTCTCTCTGACAAATAAATAAAATCTTGAAAAAAATAATATATAATGGCATAGTCAGGAAAAATACATAATGCTGAGAGCAACAGATTGGTGTCCTGTAGTTTACCTAAAACCTTCATTTATTGATTTGAAAGATAGGATTCTACCTGAGAAGTTTTAAGGATAGCATAGTGAGTGTATAGATCTTTTAGGAGATCATAATATCTTTTATTAATAATTTATTTAATCTTAATATCACTTATATTTGTTTTGTTTTTCTTCTTCACTGCATTTATTGGTAGCATTATTATAGTTATTAAAATGTATACAGCATATTTTGTGAAATGTCTTTATTACTGACTTGATGTCATGGATATGCAGCCTGCTCAGGAAGAACACAGAGAGGATCCAGACTTTGAAACTAAGGAAGGAGGAGGCCTTGAAGACTGCTCTAAAATAGAAGTAAAAGAAGAAAGTCCTGACTCAAAAGCAGAAAGAGAATTAAAAGCTTCCCAGAAATCAATCAGAAGACACAGAAACATGCATTGCAAGGTTTCTTTGTTGGATGACACAGTTTATGAATGTGTTGTGGAGGTGAGTGCATTTTAATTTCCATAGTCAGAACTCTTACGGATTGTTTCATGTAGGGTTGAATAAGTAGTGCCAGTGACTGTTTCTATGAACTGAAATGTTAATAGGGATTTTCTGGAAGTGGAGGCCTGGAAGGATTATGACTGAGTCTTATTTTTTTCTCCAGTTTTTTCTGTATCTGCCAAAACTTGTGAATTGAGCATGTGTTACTTTTATAATCCAAAACAATTTTGTTTAAAAACAATTGGTTTTTATTTATAGAGTGACCTGCCATGACTAGATTTTCCAGGTAGCCTCAGTTTCTGATATTAGGTCTAGCTATTCCCATAATTATATTTGTAAAAAAGTTACAGTGTGGTCATTTCTGCTGTCCCAGATCTAAACCTTAATAAGCCTTGATTTATTCAATGCATTTCTTTAGCCCTATGAAATAGGATATAAACAATTTAAATCAAGTAATGCCATTTTTTAAAATACTCTGTTATTTTCTGTGATTGAGTCAGGATTGAATAAAAAATGTCAGTTACTTGGTTATTCTTTTGCTCCTTCAAGACAAGTTAAAATCCTTAAAAGTCTACTAACCATTTTTTTTAACTAGAGCAGTAATTATCAATTATGATATGCTTGATATAAAGCAATTGTGATTATTACTAATAATAGCCTTTATCGATAAGACATATAATTCACATATACTTGTATTTTAGGTATGTAATTATGAATTGAATTATCTATATGCAAATGCAAATATATCAAAGCACTAATAATCTAAAATATCACCTTATATCTATTAATAGACATTCCCTCTCCCAAGTTTCAAAGAATAAATCAAGAAAAATACACTATTGCACTTTGAAAATAGCTGCTGTACCTGGTAAACTACCAGAGACCTATGGTCTGCTCTTTCTGCTTCTCACCACTAGCTAGCTGAGAGATGGGAAAAGCTATTCCGCACATTCTTCCCATTCAGACCAAGGTCCAGATCTGGGTTTTCTATACCTGAAATATTTGGGGGCAGATATATTTCAGAATTCAGAATATTTTGGGTTTTAGAAAGGCAATAAGTACTTATGCTACATATTTCATAACACACCCAGGAGGGTGTGTGGCAATACCAAGATTCATTCTAAGGTAGGTACATGAAGACCATAAATAGCCTCATAACAGTTCAGGTCAGGATTTGCCTTCAAATGAACTTTGGAATCCTCCCCCCCCGCCCACCAAAAAGCCTAAAATTTTACTTTTTAGAGCTTCTGGATTTTGGAATTATAAATAAGGGAGTAGGGACCTGTACGTGAAGAATTCCCAAATCATTTCTGTCATTTGGAGTGAAAACATAAGAGGGAAAAATGAAGAAAATGATTACTATAGATGGGTTAAGTCTGAAAATGAATTAACATCTATGTGAATTACTAACAGTCATTAAAAATAACTGTTCATTGAGAGGACATGTGTGTGTGTCAAAAATGATTTGTAATTTTTTTGACGTATTTAAAAAATATATTTCTCAGAGGTCATTAGCATGTTTGATTTTTTTCAACAATTCCAGTAGCTAGGTAAGATAGATATAAATATTCTTATCATTTTACATGTAAGAAAGCTAATGTTCAGAACTATTAATTGAATTGACCCAGGTTGTTTTGCTTGTAAATAGAGGAGCCAGGACTTTTTGACTATACATCTTATCCTCTAAGTTAGGCTAAGTAGGAATATTAGTACCCAAATTTGTCAGTGGTTTGATTTTCTAAGAAGTGTTTCTTTACTAAGAAGACAATTCGTAGCACCACTGAAAAAGCCACTGCAACAGGTAATGTCTGTTGGGTATCTAGACTTTGTGCATTTTTCAGGAGGGAGTTGAGACATAGCTCATTCTCTTGGGACATTTGGTCTGAGAACAGTAGCAAGTCTAATGGTTTCCATAGTCACTATTAACTGTCAATGTTGACATTAGATTCAGTGAATTTAGGTGATCATGATGACAGCAGCCCAAAGCAAGCTTCAGGAAATACTACACCAAAAATAAAGAATGTGATGTTTAAGATGGAAGTAGGGAATGGTTGATGAAGGGAAGGTAAAATTTTGCTTTAAATTCTAGCACTATTTCCAAGCCACTATAAGTGTGTTGCATATTTAAGCTGACAACTGACAAATTAAGAAACAGGATTTCTATAACCCACATTGCTCTACTTACGCTGTATAAACCATCATAAAGTGGTGGTAACCACCGATAAAAGAGGAAATTGGGAAGTGACATTTTATTTTATTTGGTGATAAATACAGGAATAAGAGGAAACCTCAAAATATGTATGTCTTTGCAGAAACATGCTAAGGGACAAGATTTGCTTAAACGAGTGTGTGAGCACCTCAATCTTTTGGAAGAGGACTACTTTGGTCTAGCCGTTTGGGATAATGCAACCTCAAAGGTGAGGAGACTGATTGTCAAAATACTTGTTTAAATTCTTTTATTGTCGTTAAGAGTGTATTTATGCCTGCCTCTCCAAGATACAGTGTACTTAAGAGTTATTCTTGCCTATTCTTGTTTCTCAGATTTTCCCTCTAGAACATTTTAAAGAAAAGACCATTGCTGTTGTGTTCTTTCATCATTGAGAGAAAGTATCCACTGTACTGTCTTTTTAAAGGACAGGGGAAGTACAGAGCTATGATGTCCTGATTAGCAAGTAGATACCAATAACTTCATATATTATGCAATTAGTATTGTATCTAATAGGTTCATAGTAAATATGTGTTGAATGGATGATCTATCAATATTATAATTATACAATAATTATATATAGTTATAAATTTTTTTTTAAGATTTTATTTATTTATTTGACAGAGAGAGAATGAGAGAGAGAGCACATGAGAGGGGGGAGGGTCAGAGGGAGAAGCAGACTCCCTGCCGAGCAGGGAGCCCGATGCGGGACTCGATCCAGGGACTCCAGGATCATGACCTGAGCTGAAGGCAGTCACTTAACCAACTGAGCCACCCAGGCGCCCCATATATAGTTATAATTTGAGAGTAATGTTATAAAAGAGAATAAGGTCCCAATATTATTGAAACAGCCCTAAATGAATCTGACATTTTCTTCTAGCCCAAAAGGAAGTCAGCAGGTGACTTTTGAAAGAAGCAAAAGAAAGTGTGAAAACATGGAGGAGGAAGGAAAGGTTAAAAGTCAGGTATTTACTTCAGAAAACTTGAATTATTTCCTAGGCCAATTTACTGAAAATTACAAGTATTTAGCTTAAAATCTAGTGATAAAAACTTTAGTCCAGTTTAACAAACCTTTGCAGGTGCTATCCTAGATGATATGGATAGGGCTGTGGATAAGATAGACATGGTCCCTGCCCTCTGGAACTTATAGTTTTGCGTGGCGAGTGTTATATGAAAGGAAATCTAAGATGTCATGACAGGGTATGGCCAGGGAAGTCTTCTCTGGGGAAGTGATGCCTGAGCCGAGAACTGACGGATTAAATGGGCAAGTGAAGTGGAGAGAGAATGGCTTGTATAAAGGCCTAGAATTGAGAGAGTGGCATTGGAGGAACTAGGAGCCTGGCTAAACATAGGAAGTGAGGAACAGAATAAGAGATGAATCTGGAGAGTTACACAGGGGCCAGGTCATGGAGAGAGTTTTGTATACAATGTATTTAAAGTCAGTTTTGTTGGTTCTTTCTCCAAGGTAATTTGTATTTATTAAGAAAAGTTAGGCGCAGCAGCCTTTAACAACTGCAGACTCTATAGATTGGATTATTTGGGTTAGATAATGCAAACTTGAAGACATGGAATTGCCCTTTGCCTAAATAAAATCTATTTGTAGAATATACTAGTAGTTACATAGTAGTTTACAATAGTAGTTTGTCCTTCTATGTGAGTGACTGTTGGTTCAAGCAGAAGAACTATGTCTACCAGCACTAGGTTAATATTGTTCTTTTAAGGACTTAACCTTTGTCCTTAAAGGCTCAAACCAACTTGTACTGAAGCCTCTAAGTTCCATTAATAAGGGAAGACTGAAGGTAATTAAAAAACAAAACAATACCTCCAAAACTACAGTGAAAAACATTGAGCAGCTGTGAGCTAGAAAATTATTCAATGAATCAAGGAAAATACTCTGAAAAGTATTTTATGTTGTACAAGCTCAGTGAGATAAAGTTCAATGTTTTTACACTATGGGTGCAAAAAAAAAAAAAAGGAAAAGAAAAGTCCAAGGTTGATTTGAGAATAACTGAGAATGCTTGAATTTGGCATGTCAGTAAAGTCACTGAATACTTACTTAATATAACTGGAAATAATATCTGTGAACCACACATAGTTAAATTTTGAGAAGCTAGCTCATTCATCTAGACATTCAGCAGAGGAAATTCTTTTCCACTTGCAGTTGAGCTTCTAGGGCCCACATTGCTACAAAAACTTTCATTTGCATTGATAACTTTTCACCATTGGTGGTGCCATCCATACTTGTCCTGTCGGTAGGTTTTATTTCCTTTATAATACTTTTCAAAATCATGTATTAAATTGCTTTATTTATATTCATTTAAATATTTATATGTAAAGTGATATGAAAAGTGGCTAATATAAAAGCTGAATAGCAAAGTATAAACCCGGCTGTGTAAAAAAGGGCATTATTAGCCCTCTTAGATAAAATATTTCTAGAAGAGAAAAGCTGTTGTTTCAGAATCATAATCTAGTTTCAACTTCCCTGATAGTTTATAAGAGCCCCTTTTGGGGAAATCAGTGGGCAAGTGAATCCTGGGAAACATAGGGCTTATCATATTCAGGGCATTTGTCAGGTCTATAGTAGGCTCCAGGTTCTTACAGGATATCCAAGAGGAACATGGTTAGAGGTGATGAACTGTTCTATATTTTCTGCTTTTAAATTCAGTGTGACCAACCTCCAGCTCTGAGAAATATGTCAAAGCAGAGTTTTTCTTTGGGTTAAAATGAGGGTCTTTGGGCTGATCGGGAAGTAGGGCATAGAAGGGAAAGCAGATACTTGCCAAGCAAATCTTGTACAAAAATGAATTTGGGGAAGACTTACCTTAGCATTGTCAGGTTAAAAGGCCAATACAATAGCAAAAGCCATCTTGGTGATGACAGTCCTTCAATATGCTATCTCTTGAGTCATACTTCTTTAGTATGGATGAATTGTGCTCTCTGCTCATGCATAGCTGTCCCTGGTATTTCCCATCACCATCATCCTGGGGATTTGATTTGCCTCACTTCTGTGATGTTTCTCCTGTTTCCTTTGTCCTAGCTTTTCCTTGTGTTTTGATAGAGTGCTTCTTCTAAGAAATGGCATGTGAGACATAATCTTTTTGAGACATTATATGTCTGAAAAATGTCTTTATTCTACCCTCACGTTTGGTTGTTAGTTTGGTTGGGTATAGAATTTTACACTTGAAGTTATTTGCCATCATAATTTTGGTGGCATTACTCCATTGTCTTCTAGTTTCCAGTGCTGCTCTTGAGAAGGCCAAAGCCATTCTGATTCATGATCTTTTGTGTGACCTTCCCTTTGTAGAATTAAGCTAGTAAAATCTTATTGTCTTCCTCCCTTCCTTCCTTCCGTCCTTCCCAGAATGGAGGTACGAATTTAACTTAAAACAATACGGAGAGACCCTGTTTCCCCACACTCCTTACCAAACCACAGTGGCAGCAGACTTTTTACTTTTACCATATGAATAGGAGAGGAAAACCAGAGCCAGGACTTGCTTTGGAACCACAGTTCCAAGTCCATGGTTTGGAGCCCAGTGCTAACTCTCTGTGGATGATCTCTTCCCCTTCCCAAAACAGGTGAGGAAAGAGTTCCTCAGCCTTGTAAGTTCGAGCCCAGCATGGAGCCAATCTCCTTGCCAGCCCAGCTTAGAAATGCCACCTCTTTACTGACCCAGGCTGGTGGCAGAGGGGACCATGAGCTAAGGGGAGGGCTCACTCATGCTGCCCTGGACTGTCAGCCTGATGCTAGCTGCGTTGGGATGAAGGAGCAGGACGGGTCTTTGGCCAAAGGCCTAGGTTCAGCTTGGAGCAGCGATGGTGGGCTGTGGCCTGGTTGCCTGGCACCGTGGGGGGTTGTGACACAGGCTTTGTGCAGCCAGTCTGGAGGGGAATGAAAAAGCCTTGTGGCAGTGTGGGCAAGGAGAGGGGTGGGCATTGGTGGCACAGTGTGTGTGGCCATGGGCTGCAAGCTTGGAGGGATAGCAGAAGGCCTTGGGGTGATTGGGGCATGGATTGCAGGGGAGGCCGCCATGTGCCAGCCGGGTACATGGCCAGCTTGGGCCTGTAAGAGAAAGCCTTGTCACAGGAACAGCAGCAGTGTGGGCGCTGGGCCGGGGCTGCTGGTGGTCCAGGGAAGGCGCCCCCGCAGAAGTGGCAGGCCCTGGAACCAACTGGCTGGGCTTCTGCGGTGAGCCCTGGTGGGGCGCTGCTCCCTTGGTTACTGGTTCCTTGCCAGTGGGACTAGGATCGGTGTCCCCGCGGTGGACTCTGCATCTTGTTCCAGCATCTTGCTGGCCCAGGAACCCAGAGGGAGGGAGGCGACGCTGGGGATTATCAGGCTGACGGGGATAGGGCTGTAGGGTCCCGGTCTTGGTTTAGTCTCAGTCCACTGACACCACGTGAACTGCTTCCTTCTTGTTGCTAAATTTTATCCCAGGCGTGGAGGGGGGAGGGGGGAGGGGGGACCTGTGGAAGGCTGCTGCGTCTGCTGAGCTGCCCTTGGACACAGTGGAGTTGCTCCGCCCATCATGCTGTTCGATTTCGTTTTAGTCACCATTACCTATGTATATCTACTGGCAGTAAGCCAGATTTCCAGATACTCTCTTTAGAAGTATACAGAGATTCAGGAAATGCTTAAATGTGTAAAGCCACTAATGTTTGTTAGTTTGTTAGTTATTTATCCAAATTTTCTGTCATTCTGAAAACACAAAGGGTACTAGAGTTACAAAATCTCCTGGGGTTCAGTCCGCTCATTTTAGAGATGAGAAAACTGAAGCATATAAAGGCAGAGTGGCTTCCTCCCAGTCCATTCCCTCCTGAAATTCCTTGCCTCCTACTCCTTCCTAAATGATTTTCTTCTTCAGCTTTTTATTCCTCTTTCCTTGAATTTTACGTTTTGTTTTTGTTTCTTGGTTTTTGTTTCCTACCTACAGAATTAGTTCCTGTTAAATTACAAAAATTCAACCAAGTAAATTTTAAAGATCTAATTGCCCTTAGTAATCATTTCATGAATTGGGCAGCGTTCCACCTAGCAAGTAGAGGGGAGCTCTGAAGGTTTACAGGAAAGCAAAGGTTTTTTAAGGTAAAGAGGGAATGGAAAAGAGGAAATTATTAGCAAAGAATCCACTGTTTTAGGCAAGGTCACCCTCCAAGGGGAACAGAAAGGGCCTATTAGTAAATATCTTAGTGCTGACCAGGAAATTCCCATGTTGACTAGTTAAAGGTTACATTTCTTGGTGGTTGAAACTGTAGTTAGGTTAGATATTAAGTCTTGGTTTACTGACTTGGTTAACCTAAGTGATGCCATTTTGGGCTTATGGTTTTCTTTTTAACATTTCTCAAATTGTGGGGAAAAAATGTGAACCATAATACAGAGATGACTATTCTCTTTCCAGTCCCAGTCTGTTGTCTGTCATCTTTTTTTGTGTGTAAAGATTTGTCCTTTGTATATGTAAGTTCTCTCCTTAAGAACTTCTGGATTGTTTGTAGACAATTGGGTACCTTTAGCAGGGAGGAAAGTTAATTGAATTGACTTTTTCCTCACATGGAATGGCTTGCTTTACTCTCTTTCCCTACTGACTACATAATTAACAGGCCTATTGCCAGACTAAGTCTGGCTAGAGAAGAGGAAAGGCAGTTAGAAGCAAACTTCTGTAGCCCATGAGACATTTATTACCACTATGAATCAAAGTTATATGAGTTAAATAGTTGTTTCCTACGTTTTATTCCTGCTTAGTTGTTTATGAATGAATCGGATATTTTTCCTTGGAGAAATGTCACCCACATTAATTCTTACCCCCTCCCCCCCAAATTCCCTCCCTAAGCAAAAATCTTGAGCTCTTTTGGTAAATACTGAGAATTTTAAATGAGGAGTTCATTCAGTTCAATGGCATATGGTCCTCTGTCTCTTTTCTTTCATTTTCTGTATGGATGAATTTTCTTACCTTAGGAGTCAAATTTTTAACTCTGAATAGGTAATCAGTCATAGCCAGGAGGGTCTTTCTTTCACCTTGCAAAGGCAAATAGCAAACACCACTTGAGTGAATATTAAATCCATAGTGTGAGGCATTGAACTTATAGTCATCTGAAAGGATGGATTGTTTTAAATTGATTCACGACTAGCTTTGAAGCAAGTACTGATAATGATTGTATCTTTATTGTCTGGCAAATCAGAAAGACTAAGATGAATTTTATAAACATACTTGCAGAGTGGGAGACTGTATTTGGGATCTTGTCTTTTGCTCCAAAGATTTGGTTTGACATCTCTAGTAGATTTAAATGTGGCTTTTTTAACACTTAAAGAGTCAGACCTAGAATTACTGTGCTATAGAGTTTCTACAAACATCTTGGAGCAGTGATTTGAAGTCAGCATACTAACAGAAGCATAAACAATGGTTATTCCTCAAGTTAAGGAAGACAGACTTGTGGAGCTTATAGATAATCCTTTTACCTCAAAAGACAAGGAGGGGCGCCTGGGTGGCTCAGTCGTTAAGCGTCTGCGTTTGGCTCAGGTCATGATCCCAGGGTCCTGGGATCGAGCCCCGCATCAGGCTCCCTGCTCATCGGGAAGCCTGCTTCTCCCTCTCCCACTTCCCCTGCTTGTGTTCCTGCTCTCGCTGTGTCTCTCTCTGTCAAATAAATAAATAAAATCTTAAAAAAAAAAAAAAAGACAAGGATTTGTCTAGATCACTTATATATATGTGCAGGGTTTTAGGACCTCCAGATAAAGGTAGCTGATGGCCAACTCAGGGCATGTCCTTTCTTAGGGTTTTTTCTTAAAACTTTATGACCTAAGGTTATATTGCCACAAAAGATATGAAAAGTTCCTAGTCATTTTACTTACTTAAGTGACATTGCCTTAGTTGAAACTTTATCATCTCTATACTGGTTTATTTCAGTAGCATTTTTCATTTGTTTATTCATTTATTCATCAAACATTTATTGAGTAGACAGCATGTGCCTTGTGCCAGGCAGAGCTATAAAAGACATAGTCTCTTTGCTCAGGAAGCTCCCAGACTGATGAGAGGGCAGCAGTAAGATGGGCACCCACAAAGAAAGGGTTTTCTGCGAAGGTAACATAAGATCTGAATTATAAGAGATAGTCAAGAGTCTTCCAGGTGAAGAAATTGGGATAGAGTATTCCAAGTGAAAGGGACAACATGTGAGAAGGTGTTTTAAAGTAGGAGAGTACATGTGAGACCTGTAATTCTTCAGTTGAATGAATAGAGATCTGTTTCAGGCTATTACTGTTATTCATCTCTATTATTTCGAAACATTTTTTAAGCTCAAGAAGGAATGTGATACTTTTTAAAGCACAATTTAAATTCTGTTTAAAATGTTAATTTAATAAATAAATAAAGTGTTAATTTATTTAACTCACAAGAAATGATCGGCAAAATGGACCCTTAAAAGGGAATCCTTAAAAAAATAAATAAATAAAGGGAATCCTTGCAACTGAAGGTATTCAAATAGAAACCAGAAGATTATCCAGACTTGCTATTTTGGGGACATCTTAAGAACCCTAATAAGATGGGTGCCTGAGTGGCTCAGTTGGTTAAGTGCCTGGCTTTGGCCCAGGTCATGATCCCAGGGTCCCTTGGATCAAGTCCGCATCGGGCTCGCTGCTCGTGTGTGCTCTCTCTCTCATGCTCTCTTTCTCAAATAAATAAATAAAATCTTAAAAAAAAAAGACCCCGAGGGCGCCTGGGTGGCTCAGTTGGCTAAGCGACTGCCTTCGGCTCAGGTCATGATCCTGGAGTCCCGGGATCGAGTCCCGCGGGCTCCCTGCTCAGCGGGGGGTCTGCTTCTCCCTCTCACCCTCCCCCCTCTCATGCTCTCTCTATCTCATTCTCTCTCTCAAATAAATAAATAAAATCTTTAAAAAAAAAAAAAGACCCCGATAAGATACAGTTCTATAACTTTTGTCCTCTCAATATTTTGTTATTTTATAAGTTAATTCCTATCTTTTTCCCCTAGCTTATAACCCTCTCTTTCACCTCTCCTTCAAAACCATTCTCTTGAGAAATTGGTTTACATATAACTATCTCTACTTCCTCACTGTTTATTAGTCTAACATAATACAGGAAAGTGTGTAAATCATACATGCGTATTTCAGAGAATTTTTACAAAGTGAACACATCTGTAAATACCCCCAAGATTAAGAAAATAAACATTACCAGGACTCCAGAATCCCCTTTTGTGCCCCCTCCCAGTCACTCCCTCCATCCCCTAACAATCATTACTCCTACCCCACCCGGTAAAAGTAACAGATGTCTTCCTGACATCTATTACCGTCCTTAGCTTTGCTTGTTTTTAAACTGTATTGTAAAAATGAAATCATACATATGTTCTCTTAGGTCTGGCTGCTTTTATTTTGTTCAGTATTGTGTTTTTGAGATTCATCCATGTTGTAACAGTAGATCATTCATTCTCATTTCTGTATAAAAGTTCATTGTTTGAGGGGCGCCTGGGTGGCTTAGTCATTAAGCGTCTGCCTTCGGCTCAGGTCATGATCCAAGGATCCTGGGATCCAGCCCCACATCGGGCTCCCTGCTCCGCGGGAAACCTGTTCTCCCTCTCCCACTCCCCCTGCTTGTGTTCCCTCTCTCGCTATCTGTCTCTCTGTCAAATAAATAAATAAAATCTTCAAAAATAAATTAAAAAATATAAATTCTTAAAAAAAAGTTCATTGTTTGACTATACCACACTTTATGTATTCTACTATTGATGGATGTTTGGCTTGTATATAGTTTGGGCTTTTAAGAATACTGCTGTTGGAACATTCTGGTATATGTCTTTTAATGCACATATTTCTTTTTTGTCCCATAGACTTCATCCTGTCAAGCCCTTTTGATGATTAGTATCAGCACAATTTATTGAGTGTGGCTTATGTGCTTTTTATATACATCAAATAATTTAATCCATAAAAACTCTGTGAAGAGAGTAGGTTTTCTAAAAAAAGATTTACTTATTTATTTGAGAGAGAGTGTGGAGGGAGGGGAGAAGGAGAGAGAATCCTCAAGCAGACTCCATGCTGAGTGGGGAGCTCAGCGTGGGGCTTGATTCCAGGACCCAAAGGTCATGACCTGAGCTGAAACCAAGAGTTGGACACCCAACTGACTGAGCCACCCAGGCACCCCGAGGAGGGTAGTTTTATCCCAATTTTATATATGAGACAATTAAGACTTAGATGATCTTACATAAGGTTACACAGCTAGTAAATCATAGAGAGGTTGAGCCAGGATTAGAACTCAAGACTCTCTGACTTCAAAGCCTGTACCCATAACCATTATTCTCTCCTGTACCACAATTATCATTCTCAACAGCAACCCCTCATTTGGTCTCCCTTTCTATAGTCCTGCTTCCTCTAATTCATGTCACTCCTTTATTTTAAATCCTTCAATGGCTCCCCCTTGCCTGGAGCTTGAAAAAGTCGGAGTTTCTTACTGTGAAATACTGTGTCCCCCCGATCTGACTCTTACCATTCTCTTCCGTTTTGTATCTCCCCTCCTCACTTCTGTGTTCCAGCTGTGCTCACCTATATGTCACAACTGAGACATGTTCTCTTATACCCTGTGCCTTTTTATTTATTCCCTCTTCTGTTTTGCCTGGCTAACTCTTGTTTGTCCATGAAGACGCGGCTTAGGTCTCCCAAACATTCTCTTGAGAAACATTTCCTAAATGCCTCTTCTCCCCAGTCCATTTTGGTGCACCTCCTCTGTGCTCCTAGAACACCCTCATCATAACACTCTCACACATTACTATAATTATCATTTTCACACTTAGAACAAAAAATCAGTTGTTCACTATTCACCTCTTCCATTAGACCGACAGCTCATTGAGGACAAGTACGATTTTTAAATCCTTTTTTGAAACTTCAGTGCCTAGCACATGGGGTTACTCCTCAAATATTTGTTGGCTAAATAAAATGCTGTGAATTGAATCATTTAAATTGAGCATAAAAGTACCTATCCTTGTACATATTGATTTTTATTATCTTGTACACATTGTTTTTTATTTGGATTTGGAGGTCTAGGTACTGAAGCAATAATAATTTGTTCTATAACGTCACTAATACCTTGGAGTCACATGTGAGTGACACAAATCTGGGCTTGCCCTCCTTATGTCAAATTGGTGGGAATTCTAGCTCCAGAGTCATAGAATGGCTGAAAAATCCCTGTAAGAAACTTGGCAGCTTCAGCTTACCTTGGGAGATTTCTCTAAAAAAATAGTGGAAAATATAGAGTTGCCTCATTATGGTGAGAGATGTTTCATTCCAAAGTGGTAAAAAGTAGTCTTGGTTTAGAGTTCTGGGTTGCATGGTATAAATGACGATTCTCAGAGGTTCCACGAAACTTATTAATTGGACTTTTTGAAGTCTTCCTTTGCCTTTGGACCTGTAACAACTTAAAGTTCTTTAATCATAATGAGAAGTGAGAGTTACTGCCTTTCTGACAGGGCTTAAACAAGTGTGTGCTTAGTTTTTATTCTAAGGAATAATTTTATATTAAGTGGTACATTTTTAACACATTTCTTAATCTTCTGTGTTAATTGTGGAGAAAGGGGACAGAAAAGGAAATTAATCCTCACTCTTGTGTTTATTGTCTGTTGTGATGACTACCTTTATAAAACAGTTAAAGTAGTATATAATCAAATATGAGGTTGTGGAATTCAAGTTCATTTCTTGGGCAGGGCAGATAGAATGGTAACCTTGTGCCTTTTGTCTTTGTTGATAGAGGGCGAGGAGGGGATACTTTACTCTAAATATCACTAAAACTCAGTTTTAAACCTTTTGCAGGAGGGTATGGAGAAGTATTGGGAGGAAGCAGGAGAGGGGCTCCTGGGTGCTGACAATGTTAAACTCATGTGTTCACTTTGATAAGTTATTGTCTATATACTTATGTTTTAGGTATGTTTCTGTATGTCTCATATCAATAAAAATATTTTAAACAATTTAATTTAGAAATTTCTGTCTTCGAACATTTCCCAAGGAGCCTGCAAAAGATGTTAATGGTGAGGCTCTTTCCAAGTGCCATTATTTTTCATGGTCCACCATGAATTGAAGAATCCTGCCCTAATGATGTGTAGACTCTAAGTGGGGTTGGAGAACAGTAAAAGGAGAGATTAGCGTGGGCAAGAGTAGTCAGGGAAAACAACATAATCACTCATCCAGTAAATATTAACTGAGCATGAACCATGTACCAGATGCTGTGTTGACATAGAAAACTTAAATGAGATTGGAGGTCAAAGTTGGAGGGAAAAATAAGATATGGGTGACGTTAATTAATCCTGGTTATATCTCTACTACTCTTTATGGAATGATAAAAATAGCAAGTGCTTATTTAGCATTTCTTCTTTACTAAAAGCTTTACATGTATTAGCTCATTTAATCTTCACAATAAGTCTATGAGATAGGCCCTACTACTATACTAGTATCTCATTTTAATTTCCTCTAGTAGATGAGAAAACAGATCCAGAGATGCCTAAAATCACTCAGCTCGGAAGTAGTGGAGTTAGGATTCAGTCCTAACCGTCTGGCCCCCTATTTCTCTGCTCACATTTACTATGCTGTGTGAAATTAATGCAGAGAATATCAGAAATATAGATTGACCTAGAGAATCTATTCGAAAATGCCCAGTAATCCTGCTCTGGCACTCTGTGCTTTGTGTGTTTTGGAGCTGTGTGTGAATGCCTTTTCTTCTTTTTACAGACATGGCTGGATTCTGCCAAAGAAATAAAAAAGCAAGTTCGTGGTAAGTGAATCTAGCCCTTCTTATAGTTCTTTCTTTCTTTTAGTAGGTCAGAGGATTTTCACCCATTTTCTGGCTATGAGTCACTTTAGAATCCTGGCTATGGCAGGTGGCTCTGAAATTGAGATAAAGCCTTCCCTTGGAAGGAGGAGATTCCATGATAGAAAGATACAACAGAGGTGGACACGATTGAGATGTAGGTCAGATCTTGATTTTTTTCTTTACAACTAGGCAAAATTGGAGAAGATTGGAATGGTTGAGAAAAACAAGTTTGAGAAGAACAAAGATGAGAAGAGAAAAAGGATATGGGAGTCAGTTCTCAAAGGGGTTTGCTGCCTGGTCCTGGTCCTTTTAAATTGTTCTGGACTGTTGCATTCTAACCTTCTTCATGTTTTCTTCTCTGTAGTTCTTTTTGTCCATTTTCAACAATCTTCCAAACAGTTCTTCTGTTAGTAGAAAAATGAAATTTCCTTGCCAATGGCCCTCTGACATTGTGACTTTTCTCTTAACGCCAAGCCCTTTAGTATGTATTACTGTTGTACCCCTGCTCAGACGGCTTTCCTGAGATAAATATTTCTAGGTCGAATAAAGTGTATATTGGTATTTTGTAGCTCCAGGCCCAAAGGGCTAGCTAAGGGGTAGAGACTCTTTTTCTCTTGTTTACAACTAAATGTCTTTTTGGTTTATTTTTAAGGAAACTTTTAGGAACTGCAATAGAGGTTATTCATCATGGTTAGTAAGTTTTAACTATCACCTGAAAACAAATTTAGAAAACAATCTTCCTGTAGTGAAATGTTTTCTTTTAGACATATTTATAGTTTATATTCCTTGAGATAGAAAAACAAAATATTCCTTTGGACTGGCAACTCTCCATATTTGTTCTTTGCCTAAAAAATGTTTTAAAATCCAAGTCAGAGCAAAAATAAATAAATAAAAAAAAAAGAATAAAATACAAGTAAGAGCAATACATTTTTGGAATATTTGAGGCATGACAAGAAAAACATAACTCCAAGTCCCTTTCAATGAAAATTCTTTTAATATTCAGTATTACTCAGGAACAAATGATTATACAAGAAGACTGGTTAGGAAGAAAAGTTAAAGCAGAATTTATGATGAGTGGAGAAGAATATCTAGTAGATTATATCTCTAGATATAATTATCTATATCTATATATATAGATATAATGATCTCTAGATAGAATTTCTAGCTACAGAAAAAAATCTTGCTAAGAAAAAGAACCAGTGTTTGTCATTTAAAAAAAAATTTACAAAATAATAAAAACCCTTCCTTTAACATGGGAAAGGAAAACCTTGTCTGTAGCACAAACTTAAATAGGGAATCAAAATGTAAACATTTCATTAAGCCAAAGAGAAGATCGACATTTATCTATTGCAAAGATTTTGTTTTTTAAAAAAAATACTTTTTGTCACACACGTAATATTTACCCATTGTGAAAAATTTAAACATTAGGGAAATATATCATAAAAAAAGTAAAAGGCCCCTAAATTCTATCATCTAGATACAATTACTGTTAAGTTGGTATAAGCTACAAGATTTTTTCTAGGCATATATAAGTTTTGCCTTTCAAAAATAGAATTATGCTGTATAGTATTCTCTTCCCCCCAAGTCCATAGGAGATACATTCCAGGTCCCCCAGTGGATGCCTGAAATTGTAGATAGTACCAAACCCTATATATACTGTGTTTTTTCTTATACATATGTATCTTGATAAAGTTTAATTTATAAATTAGGCACAGTAAGAGATTAACAACAATAACTAATAATAAAATAGAACAATTATAACAGTATACTGTAATAAAAGTTATATGAGTGTGGTCTCTCTCTCAAATCTTATTGGACTGTACTCACCCTTCCTATGATAATGTGATGTGATGAAATGCCTATGTGATGAGACAAAGGGAGGTGAATGACATAGGCCTTGTGACCTAGACTTAGACTACTATTGATCTTCTGACCGTATATCAGGAGGATTATCTGCTTCCAGATCATGGTTGACCATGGGAAAGTGAAACCATGGATAGGGGGGACTGTTGTACATTGTTATGTATTATATTATCTATGCATTATGTATTATGCTATATATAGTTAAAAATTTGTTTAAATAGGTGATATAAATATGTGGAATAAAATTAAAAGATACAGATGAATCTAATGCAAGGTAAATCGCCCTTCTACCCCATCCTTTAATTCCTTGGGTTCTTTCCAGAGATGTTCTGAGTGGACATAGACATACACATATTTTAATATAAATATGTATTTAATACATACATGTTTTACATGCATATTATATTTTACTATGTACATTTACAGAAATATGTATTTAATAGGCATGTTTTATATGTATTTAATATAAATATGCAACCGATATTTTTATTTAACATAATTTGGAGTATTCTTCATATCAACACATATAAATTTGTTTAAAAATTTTCTTGATGACATAGTTGTAGCACAATATATATAAGCAGTCATTTTGATGGCCATTTTGGGTTATTCTCAATAGTTTGCTATTACAAACAAGGTTGCAGTGAGCGTTTATATAAGTTCAAGTTCACTTATATAAGTTCATACATATGTATGTTCCTGTAGGTAAGTTCCTAGAAGTAGAATAAAAAAATATAAATATCTAAAATTGAAATAGATATTCACTAGGAGGATTTTTTTCCATATTAAAAACATACAGAAAAGTATGGAGGCTAATGTAACAAATAACCCATGTACACATCACCCAGAATTAACATGTGTTAACATTTTAAATTTAAAATAGAACAGTACCGGTAAGTTTTATCTTTTTCGTTTTCCTCCTAGTCCTGTCCTCTTTTATCCCTAGCCATTGAAATCTATTTTCATGAATTTGGGTGATTCAGTCCATGTTTTTATGTTTTTTCTTATATATCCATACCTATATACCATAGATAGTATTGCTTTGTCTGTTTTTCTGAAATTTCCCTCAGACCCATTTATTCATTTGAACCTCTTTTGGAGGTTTATCAATCTCTCTCTTTCCTCCCAGCTTAATTCCCTTGGTTGTGAATAAGAGAGATCTCCCCTACTCAATGTGGCTATCCATGTCTACCCCTTTCTGTAATAGTGCAGAGCAAAAGCAAGAAGTCCTTATACCTTCAAAAAAGGAAGGGAAAGAAGGGAGGGAGGGAGGAAGGAAGGAAGGAAGAAAGGAATCCTTATACCTTCTATATATACCGAACAATACAGATATATAACATACACAAATTATGTTTAAAAAATTCTCTAGTCCAGGGTGCCTGGGTGGCTCAGTTGGTTAAGCGACTGCCTTCGGCTCAGGTCATGATCCTGGAGTCCCGGGATTGAGTCCTGCATCGGGCTCCCTGCTTGGCAGGGAGTCTGCTTCTCCCTCTCCCACTCCCCGTTTGTGTTCCCTCTCTCGCTGTGTCTTTCTCTGTCAAATAAATAAATAAAATCTTTAAAAAAAAAAAATTCTCTAGTCCAGGTGTACACCTTATAAATGTGTCTTCCTCTCCTTTCCCTGCAGGCGTCACAACTGTCCTGAATTTTAGGTTAATGATTTCATTGTATTTTTAAGTAGTTTTTGTTACCTATGAACGTATACCTAAAAATATTGTTTTACCTTTTGAACATCATATAAATTTAATTATTTAATAGTTAATCATTTGTGATTTGGTTTTCTTACTCAACATGATTTTTGAAATTCATCTCAGTTGAAAAGAAAATTTCACAAAACAATTCTTAATCTTTACTCTGAGGGATATCCTCTAATTTTTTTTGTTTGTTTGTATTCTGTTTCATTGTTTAAAATGCTGTTTTTGACCTACTAAACTGACTTCACAATGGATCATGATCCACAGTTTAAAAAAACACTTGATCGAGGATGTATATCTGTAAGTGGAATTGCTAGATTATAGGGTATGTTTTACCAGATATTGCCAAATTGCTCTCTTTTACATTGATTGTAACAGTTTACCTCCCCACCAGTAGCAGTAAATGAGAATTCCTAGTTTCCTGTGTCCTCAGAAGGCAGGAATTTTTTTCAATTATTAATTTAAAATATTTCTTGACATAATCTCAGACTTAACAGAAAATTGAAAGAATGCTACAAAGAATTCCTGAATATCCTTTACTCAGATTCTTCAAATGTTAATATTTTACTACATTTGCTTTTTCTTCTTTTCTCTTTATCTATACAGTCACACACACACATACACACAGAGGTTTTTTTTCTAACCATTTTAAAGTTGCATCATAGCAACATTATTCACAATAAACAAAAGGGAGAAACAACCCAATGTCCATCAACCCAATGCCCATTACCCAATAATGGGTAAGCAAAATGTGATATATACATACAGTGGAATATTATTCAGCCTTAAAAAGGAAAGAAATACTGATACATGCTACTGTATAGATGAACAGTGAAGACATTATGCTAAGTGAAAGTAGCCAAATGTTTAAGGTCATATATGATTCTATTTATATGATATCCAGAATATGTAGATCCACAGAAATAAAACAGATTAGTGGTTGCCAAGTGTTGGAGGTGGTGGGGGTTCGGACAGCGAGGGAGTGACTGCTTAATGGATACAGAGTTTCCTTTGGGAGTGGTGAAAAGGTTTTGGAAAAAAAGAAAGAAAGAAAAGGTTTTGAAACTAGATAGTGATGATGGTTGTACAGCATTATGAATGTACTAAATGCCACTGAATTGTACACTAAATATACTGAATTGTATACTTTAAAATGGTTAATATATGTGAATTTCACTTCAATAAAAAAGAAAATAAGTTGCAGTCATGATATCTCCCTACCCCTAAAATATCCTAAAAACTAGGAATTTTCTTATATAGCTATAATACAGTTATTAAAAGAAGGAAATTAACATTGAAGCAATACTGTAACCTACAGATCTAATCAGTTGTTCCAGTAATATTCTTTATAGCAAAAGAAAATCTCTGGTGATGTTTTGCATTTAGTTGGCACATCTCTTCAGTTTTTTTGATTTGGAACAGTTCTGAGTCTTTAAAGTATTTTATAACATTGAAAGTTTTGAAGAGTCCAGCCTCATTATTTTATAAGTGGTCACTTTGAGGATGTCTGATATTTCTTCATGGCACATGAATCTTCAGGTTATGCACTTTGGTGGGAATGTCATTGAAGTGTTGCTGAGTTAGAGGCCAGAATTTTTTTTTTTTAAGTAAACATTTTTTGTTTTAAGATTTTATTTATTTATTTGTCAGAGAGAGAGAGAGAGCATGCACAAGCAAGGGAACGGCAGGCAGAGGGAGAAGCAGGTTCCCTCCTGAGCAAGGAGCCCAATGTGGGACTCGATCCCAGGACCCTGGGATCATGACCTGAGCCGAAGGCAGACACTTAACTGACTGAGCCACCCAGGCATCCCAAGAGGGCAGAAATTTTATTTATTTTTTATCTTTTAAAAATTTTTAAAGATTTTTATTTATTTGACAGAGGAGACACAGCGAGAGAGAGAACACAAGCAGGGGGAGTGGGAGAGGGAGAAGCAGGCTTCCCGCTGAGCAGGGAGCCTGATGTGGGGCTTGATCCCAGGACCCTGGGATCATGACCTGAGCTGAAGGCAGACACTTAACGACTGAGCCACCCAGGCGCCCCAAGAGGGTAGAAATTTTTTTTAAAGATTTATTTATTTATTTATTTGAGAGAGAGAGAGACTGAGAGAGAGAGAGCACATGAGAGGGGGGAGGGTCAGAGGGAGAAGCAGGCCCCCCGCCGAGCAGGGAGCCCGATGCAGGACTCGATCCCGGGACTCCAAGATCATGACCTGAGCCGAAGGCAGTCGCTCAACCAACTGAGCCACCCAGGCGCCCCAAGGGTAGAAATTTTAATGTTAAGATTTTTTAGAGCTTTTCCAGCCACTTTTTTTTCTCCCCGACTAAATATTCTCCATAAGGTATTACTAATTATATGTATCCTATTCTAGAGACCGTCACTAACTAAAGCTTAACTTTAAAATTTTTTTAATTCCAAGTGATTAACTTTTTTAGTCTCTATTGCATTGAACCCTGAGCTAGCTTGCAGTGAACCTGAATATCTTCACTAGCAACATGTCAAACTTATATCTCTTACATAGAAAAGAATAGGAACTGAAAATTTGGGTTCCTCTTCTTAAAATTGCTATTAACAAAAGTAAAAGTTAATAATTGGGACATTTCTGTTTAGATGCGGTTATTTCTAATACAGCTAAACTTCCTTGTTTTGGGTTAAATGGAGAGAAAAATTGAACCAGAATACAGGGGTTTTTTTGGTTTGTTTTCATTTGATTAGGTGTAGTAACATAAGGTCATTGGTGGATCTGGATTAATGGATAGTTTTAATATATTAGTACCTTTTTTTTTTCCCCCTGGAGCTGTAGCATCCTCATATGACCTTCACAACAATGCTGTGAAATCAGTTACTTTTTTCATTCATTCACTCAACAAATATTTCTTGAGCATCTATGATTTACCAAGCATTGTTTTGGACACTAGGGATACACACCAAATAAAACAGAAAAAAATTTTTTATGCTCAGTAATTTGCATTTTAGTGGGAGGAGACAAAGATTATCCTTTAAAAAAGTTACATGTTTATATCTAATAAGTAGTATATGTACAAAATTCAAATGGTATAAAAGCGTATACAGTGAAAATAGGTCTCCATCCTATTTTCCCCATCTTCATTTTCCTCTCTAAAAGTTCCCCTTCCTAGCTTCCTAACAACTATAACTGATTTAGTATATATCCTTACAGGGATTGTCTATGCATATATAATCATACCCTAACATATACTTCTTTCATGGTTGCTTTTTTAAAATTTAAATTTTAGTTTTTGAAAACTTTTTATTTATTTGAGAGAGAGAGAGGGAGCACAAGCAAGGGGAGGGGCACTTCCGGAGGGAGAGGGAGAGAATCCCAAGCAGACTCCATGCTGAGCGAGAGCTTGATGAGGAGCTCCATCTCACAACCCTGAGATCATGACCTGAGCCGAAACCAAGAGTCGGGCATTTAAGCAACTGAGCCACCCAGGTGCCCCTTATGGTTGCTTTCTCTGTGCACTGTTCTTGACCTTGATATTTTTTTCACCTAACACTATATCTTGGAAATATATCTTCTCTTGCTAAATAAATATATATTTAGGTTGTCTCCAGACATTTGCTATTACAAACAATATCTTATGCATATACCATTCTGACCACGTTTAAGCATATGTTAGACACATTTATGGAAATAGAATTGGGAGGTGAAAGAATATATATGTTTTATGTTTTGAAAGATATGGTCAAATTGTTCTCCTTAGATATGGTTGTTGTATCAATTTATACTCATATCAACAATAGATAATTGTTTATTTTCCCCACCAATTCTGGGTGTTATCAAGCTATTTATATCAATTACTTAACACAGAGCTCAAAGAGAAAAAAATCCCTTTCAAACTCTCTTAAGTTTTTCTAAATAACTTTTTCTTTCTTTAATAAAAATCAAATTTTTTCCACAAAGCATGAGAATATTTAAAAAACCTCAGGAAGAGAAAACTTTGAATATTTTAGGTACTTTTAACAATCAGAAACTTAGGTATAAGCATACAATTCTTTTTGTGTTTACTTTTACAGGTGTCCCCTGGAATTTCACATTTAATGTAAAGTTTTATCCACCTGACCCAGCACAGTTAACAGAAGATATAACAAGGTAAATAATTTATTAATAGTTAAATATATAATAAGTAATTCTCATTATCATAAGCTCTGGGAATTTTTCTATTTAGAACTGAAGAAAAATGAAGTGCTTTTAAACTTAGGATGGAAAGCATCTGGTCTCTTCAAGGCAGGTTTGCAAATAAGTGAGCCTAGAAGACTCATATATCTGTGACATGCCTGGAGGAAATTGGCAGGGGATTTAACTTTGCTTATCATGAGTACTATGCCAAGCTGTGTATAGGGCACCTATAAACCACACGCCTTCCAAAGGGCAAGACAAAAATATAAGTGATAAAATAGCTCTAGTACTTTCTCTTTTTAATACTCCTTCCCTACCATGTTTTCTGTTATAGGGATTAAAAAAGCTGAAATCTGAATTATTATTATTTCGTGTGTGTGTGTGTGTTATTATTTCTTCTTATCTCTCTTTTAAAGTGTATGATTAGGTACATAAACCTCACGAACTGAATCTTCCTCAGTAATTTTTAAGCCCACTTAGTTTATGAAATAAATCTTGTACCCTTTGAAAACAACTTCCTGATTTTAGGAAAGTGGCCTTTATTGGGTTCTATATAAATACTAATTTAAAAAAAGAAAATGGAAAAGCAGTATATTAGACAGAATGCTACTGTACATATTTATATCCATAACACCTTGCATGGATCCTTATACATAGTAGGTGCTTGGCAAATGTTTGTTAAATGGAATTGTTGGTTGCTGAGAAACTGCTTTCTTTCTTTCTTTTTTTTTTTTTTAAGATTTTATTTATTTGACACAGAGAGACACAGTGAGAGAGGGAACACAAGCAGGGAGAGTGGGGGAGGGAGAAGCAGGCTCCCTTCTGAGCAGGGAGCCCGATGCGGGGCTCGATCCCAGGACGCTGGGATCATGACCTGAGCTGAAGGCAGACGCTTAACGACTGAGCCACCGAGGCGCCCCTGAGAAACTGCTTTTCTAATTCTGATTTTGCTGTCCACTATCTGACTTCAGACAAATATACAGTCTCTGTACCTCAGTTTTCAGATCTCTCAAATAAGGGGATAGCCTAAGTAAACTCTAAGTCTGATTGTCAAGTATGGTGAAATTTTTAAAAAATTATTCTTTGGTTAATCCTTAGTACATGCTTGAAGTTGACATGCCATCTCTGCCTGAAAAAAAAAATTGTTTTGGTTATTTCTTTTTCTCAGGTAATATTTGTATCTTAGTGTTGCTTCTTATTCATCTTTCTTCATTGAGGTTATGTATAAAACAAAACAAGTCCCTAAAACTCTTTGCTAATTACCTACATTTTAGAGGAGTTTAAGACCCTTGTGATTTGGTTGGCATTCCTCTTTTTTAAAAAAAATATGTATGTAGTGACTAATCATAGTTAGCCAAAGCGATTGTTGATACCTACATTATTCAACATCTTGTTATGGTCAAACCAAGGATAGAATTCTAATCAATACAGGAATTTTCAATTGCATCATATCTCCCAGCTTTCCTGTTTGGTAAAACAGTCTATATTGGTCAACTCAGCTAGAAAAAGTGCTAAGGAGGTCAGGATCATAGGTGTAAACATGATACTGATAGAGATGAGTGTCTAACATATGTAGGGGCACTCAGTTTGTTCTACTGACCAGTTTTAAGCCCAGTTTGAATTCCCAGTAATTTAGCACACGGGTGGAATCAGTCTTACAATATGATAGTGTGTGGAAGGCTACATGCAGCTTAACCCATCTTGAAGTTCCGGAAAAGAACTGAAACTGTTCATACCCTAGTAAAAATGTGTCAGTAATGTCATCGTTATATATGAAGGACAGTATCTACACATTTGGCAAAGCAGTATGATGGAAAGAGTCCACTTTTGGAGCCAAACAGCCTTTGTTACTATATGACATTGAGCAAGCTTAGTCTTTGAAGTTGCCCCCCTATCTGTAATCTGGTAATGATACCCACTTCACAAGTTTTTTTGTGAAAATTACGTGAGATAATTTATATGTATATGGTACTTAATGTACTCAATAAAATATTAATTTCCTTACCTCCTTCAGACTTTTCCCAACTTTACCTCTTTTCTTTCTTCCTTTTTTGTTATTGATATATAATTGACATATACCATTGTATTAATTTCAAGTGTATAACAGAATGATTCGATATTTGCATGTATTATGAAATGATCACCACAATAAGTCTAGTGCATAACCATCACCATACATAATTACAAAAATGTTTTTCCTGGTGATGAGAACTTTTAAGATCTACTCTCTTAGCAACTTCCTCTTTCTTTTTTTTTTTTTTTAAGGTTTTATTAATTTTTTTTTAGGATTTTATTTATTTATTTGATAGAGAGAGACACAGCGAGAGAGGGAGCACAAGCAGGGGGAGTGGGAGAGGGAGAAGCAGGCTTCCCGCGGAGCAGGGAGCCCGATGCGGGGCTCGATCCCAGGACCCTGGGATCATGACCTGAGCCGAAGGCAGACGCTTAACGACTGAGCCACCCAGGCGCCCGCAACTTCCTCTTTCTAAATTGCCTTCCAAATATGAGTCCAACATAGTTACAGGGTTGTTGGTTTTTTTTAATGTTTTACATGGAAAAATTTTAAAACACACGGAAAAGAAAAAAATAATAGTATGATGAACAATCATATAACCACTACCTAGATTGAACAGTTATTAATATTATTTCATATTTATTTAATCTCTCTTGTTTTTCCCCCTCCTTCCCTCCCTCTCACTCCCCTTTTCTTCCTCTTCCTCTGTATTTTGTTTTTGTTGTTGCTGACATGGTAACATTTTTTTCTCTTTTGGCTGTAGATATTATTTATGCCTTCAGCTTCGACAGGATATAGTTGTGGGACGTCTGCCCTGTTCCTTTGCCACCTTAGCATTATTAGGTTCTTACACCATCCAGTCTGAGCTGGGAGACTATGACCCAGAACTTCATGGTGCCGATTATGTTAGTGATTTTAAACTGGCCCCAAATCAGACCAAGGAACTTGAAGAGAAGGTCATGGAACTGCATAAGTCATACAGGTAAATATGTCTCCAGGTTTTTTCTGTGTTTGTTTTGGCAATAAGTTTAAACCGTTGGCCTGGTTTTGATTCAGTGTTTGTTTTAGAGGGGATGTGGTACTGTAGAGTCAGCTCAAGCCCCTCCACTGTTCGACTTTGAGCAAGTCACTTAAGCCCTCTAAACCTCAGTTTTCTTGTCAAGAGTAACAGGTGTTGTGTTGAAGGATGAAAACTAAATGAGGTAATAGAAGTAAATCACTAAGCACTGTGTCTGGCACATAATAGGTGCTCAGTAAATGTTAGCTCTTGTTGCCTTACCTTTTTTTTCCCTTAGATTTTAAACTTATTATGCTGAATTAGGTACTTTAAGATCCTTAAAGCAGGGGTTCTTAGGATCTGTGTACATGGATGGACTCCAGAGGACCCATGAAACCCCTGAGGTTATTTTGAAAAGTCTTTATTGAATTCAATGCTTTTTTGCATGGAAATAATTAGTGATGTTGGAAGGTATAACAAAGTGATCAAAAGCAAGGGCATATGGTCAGACTGAGCTGGGTTGAGATCTTGGCTCTGCTTGGTCCTGGCCTTGTGACCTTGAGTTATTCACTTAACCTCTCTGAGCCTCAGGTTCCTCATATGTCTGATGGAACTTATTTCCTCAGAGGAAATAGGGTGATGGATGGGATTAGAAAAGGTATTATGTGGAAAAACTTTTTTTTTTAAGATTTTATTTATTTATTTGTCAGAGAGAGAGAGAACGAGCAGGAGCACAAGCAGGGGGAGTGGCAGGCAGAGGGAGAAGCAGGCTCCCCACTGAGTGAGGAGCCCGATGTGAGACTCCATCCTAGGACCCTGGGATCATGACCTGAGCCGAAGGCAGATACTTAACTGAGTGAGCCACCCAGGCATCCCTGTGGAAAAACTTAATACAGTGTCTTACACATTGTCAAAATTCAGTAAATGTTAGCTAATATTAAAGTGCCAGAATAATTTGTGTTTCTTCCTATTATACATCCCATGGTTATTTGAGGGACTTGCTAACGCTACATTTTACAGGCTGCCTTAGCTTATTAACGTGAATATCTGATGTTGGCCTTGAGTTAGTAGTACCCTGAGTTATGTTAGTCTGAATTAGGAGAATCCAGATATCTTCAAAATCAGATATTTAAAAAAATTATAAATATGTGAAACAATGTCACTTTTTTTTTTTTACTACATTTTGGGAAAATATTGTTATTTTTCACACAAAAAAGTTATGAATGTTAAAATATGAGCTTATTGTTACTCTTTAAAGATTTAGTAAGTATTTAAAAATTGCCTTAGTTTTAATTTCTAATGTAGTAAGTATTGATAGATATAACCCCCATAAAGAAAAGTTCTTTGGAGACCTCAATAATTGTTAAGAGAGGGAAGGGATCCTAAGGTCAAAAAGTTTGATAACCACTGAGCTAGGCAGTGAGAGAGAAGAATGGGCTGTAGAATCAGCCTGTTATATTTTGAATTCAGACTCCATTCCTTATTAACTTTTTGACTCTTAGTAAATGACTTAAGCTCTCTAAGCTTCAGTTTTCTCATCTGAAAAATAAGGGTAATGATATGAATTTTGTGATTGTTAAAAATGTGAAGCGCATTGCATGGTGACTAGTATATAGTGAGAGTATTTGCTAGAATAATAATTCTTAACCCCATTTTACAAGTGATGGATGTGAATCTGGGTTTAGAGAACTACTCTTTGGAACTTAACAGAATTTAAACCCAAATAAGTGAAATGATCTCAAAAGACAGGTGGATATGGTCCATTTGATGTTCTTTTAGGTATATGGATAGAAATTAAGCAGTAATGGATCTCCATGACTAGAAAATGTAGAGGTCTGACATCTTGGGATTTACTTGCTCCTTTTTGGAAAGATTGGCACCATTTACAAACAGAAAGCGAAATGGAAAATTTAATTATGTCCAACAACATGGCATTTTAACTAATCCAGAGAAACTTCTGCTGAGGCAGAAGCATTTTACTATGCATTGAAAAGTACAAGCAAATACCACCCTGTTCTCAGATAAATAGAAGACCGCCTACTTACATGGAACCCTTGGTTGGTGGCCCTTTGCCCAGATAGAGACTTTGAAGTTATAATTAACACTGTAAATTTATACTAGCAAATCAAGCTTTAAAATTAATTGCCCTCCATTGATGGGTAGTAGGAAAGTATGTAAACTTGTCAGTTGTCCCCCACTTAATTATTTGAAATCTCAGTCCTTAATTAGGGGATGTAACAAACATTATTAAGAGGCTGTCACATAACGTTGGAACTCACTGAATGGCTCTGTATCCGGACCCCACTTGCTCAAAATAAATACAGAGAAACTTTGTTTTAACTTCTCTTTTTAATGAGCAAGAGTTAACCAGTGCCAAATGTCTCTGGTTAGATACTTTTGTAAGCTTTCAAGTAGTAAATTATTGGATGGTACTGAATAAATTCTTAATGGCTTAGAGGTATCTAACGTCTTCCTAGCTAGTTTATTATATACTTCAAGAGTCTTCGAAAATCTAGGAGAAACCCTGATCTATAAAAGTTTAAGTTGAAAATAATTTGAATTTAATTTGTGGTATTAAATTTGTAAAATATATGTGTTGTATTTACATGTACAGTTCTGTGGGTAGTGGGATTATGAGAGATTTTCTCCCGCCCATGTGCTTATACAATGAATGTATGATTTTTATAATCAGAAAAAGCTTCCTGAAACAATTTTTTTTTTTAAAGATTTTATTTATTTGACAGAGAGAAACACAGCGAAAGAGGGAACACAAGCAGGGGGAGTGGGAGAGGGAGAAGCAGGCTTCCCGCCGAGCAGAGAGCCTGATGCGGGGCTCGATCCCAGGACCCTGGGATCATGACCTGAGCCGAAGGCAGACGCTTAATGACTGAGCCACCCAGGCGCCCCTGAAACAATTTTGTTTTGCCATTAGGTAGGGGAGAGCAAGATAGTCATCCATGCAGAGAGGCAGTCTGGCTGGGGATATTGGGGTCTAAGCAGGGTGGTGAGAATATTCATGGGTAGGGAGCCAGCCTGGTGTTAGGAGTCAGAGCTCAAGCAGTACAAAGAGGGTAGTCATGTATGGGCATGTGGTGGTAGTTATCAGAGGCAGAGCAGATTGAGAAGGGCATCCATGTGGGGGTAAGGCCTGCATTGGGTGGAGGCCTTTGCATGGGGTGGTACCTGATACAGGGTATTAAAGCCTGAGCAGGGTGAAGATGATGTCCATGAAAGGGGTAGCCTAATACCAGGAGTCAGAACTTGAGTGAGGTAAGGAGGGCATCCCTGGGTGGGGAGCAGCCCCACATGGGGGAGTTCAGAGTCCAGTCAAGGTGAGGAAGGTATCCATGTAGGGGAGGAGTCACTGGCAGCGGTGAGAGATTGGTTATATACAAGGTGTTGATCAAATTAGTCAATATATTGATGATGATGGGAGTCAGGTTTCTCACTGTCAGTAAAAGGAGATTCACATTATGAAGAGGGAGAAACCCTGTGGTATTGCATTGAAACTGGAGGTTTCAATGCTAACTCATGATTTCTAATGATAGATAGCTAGGTAGATAGATAGATAGGCAGATGTGTAAATATTCACACGCACATACATATATACATGCATACTAACATACTCTAACTCTACATTGTTTGAGAAAGGAGTGCTCAAAAAATGACAGAAATGATCAGAAGAATACAGAATCCAGCTTGGAGAGGCTCCTACTGACCAAATCTGGGCCAATTTAAGCACTAAAATAAATAAGGAAAATAATTGATTATATTGCATTGAATAAAATGAGAATCTATGAGTCCATACCAATATAAATGAGTAAATTAGAAATTTGATAAGGAAAAGGATATTCAGAAGGTTTCAAAATACATTCCCACAGGGATGCCTGGGTGGCTCAGTTGGTTAAGCATCTGCCTTTGGCTCAGGTCATGATCCCAGGGTCCTGGGATTGAATCCCGCATCGGGTTCCCTGCTCTGTGGGGAGTCTCCTTCTCCCTCTGCTGCTCCCCCTCCTTATGTTCTCCCACTCTTTCTCTCTGACAAATAAATAAAATCTTAAAAAAAGTACATTCCCACAATATGGTTATTAATTACAAAGAGATAAATAGGAATTTCACAGAAGAGAAGCCTGGCAGACATTAGTGATCAAAACGAACATCATCCATGAAGGGACAAATTGAAATTGTGTACCTACCACCTGATAGGATGCAGTGAGAACACGGAGCCACTTCTGTGCATTCCTGTCAAAGATACAAAACCTGAATCAACTCGTGGAGAAACATTAGACCCAAATTGAGGTGCATTCTATAGAATAACTGGCTTGTAATTCTCAAAAGGTCAAGATTATGAAAGTCAAAGAAAGATTAAGGAACTGTTCCAGACTGAAGAAGACCAGAGACATGAACTAAATGAAACTCATGATGCTAACTAAACTGGGCCTTTCTACTGTACAGAACATTTTTTAAAAAACTGGCCAAACTTGAGTGGGGTCTGAGGATTAGATAGCAGTAATGTATTAATAATTATTCCCTGCTTTTGATGGTTGCATTGAGGTTATATAGGAGAATGTCCTTGTTCATAGGAATTACATATTAAAGTGTTGGGAGTGATGGGTCATCAGAGTGACAGTTTGCTCTCAGGTGGTTGAGGAAAAAATGATTGGCATTGTAGGTAACTTCTAAGTTTAAGCATGTTTCAAACATCAGCTAAACTTCAAATATAAGTATTATTTTCAACTAACAAGGAAATTCATAGTTTTAAAGTTAAAGATCTCGGGGCGCCTGGGTGGCTCAGTCGTTAAGCGTCTGCCTTCGGCTCAGGTCATGATCCCAGGGTCCTGGGATCGAGCCCCGCATCAGGCTCCCTGCTCAGCGGGAAGCCTGCTTCTCCCTCTCCCACTCCCCCTGCTTGTGTTCCCTCTCTCGCTGTGTCTCTCTGTCAAATAAATAAATAAAACTCTTAAAAAAAAATAAAGTTAAAGATCTCATCTTATTACCTGCCCTTAATACAATTTTATCTATCTATCTATCTATCTATCTATCTATCTATCTATCTATCTATTTTTAAAAATATATAGTTATTTAATTAATCTCCACCCAACATGGGGCTTGAACTCACAACTCCAAGATCAAGAGTCACGTACTCTTCCAACTGAGCCAGTCAGGTGCTCCTGCCCTTAATACAATTTTAAAGCATGCTTACTTAGAGAAGCATTTAAATGACGTAGTTTGAAACTTAAATCTGTATTTAAATTGACCCCATTAACGTCCCTTAGAATTGGAGGAGTAACTATAGAAAAGATTTTATCACAATTGCCTCATTTATTGTTTTAAAATGTGTCTTCAAGTTCAGGTGATCAAAATTTTTCTCTTTTATGAATTGTGTATAGATGTTCCCTGTAATGTCATCAGAGACTGAAAGTTACAGGGGTGCCTGGGTGGCTCAGTCAGTTGAATGGGTGACCCTTGATTTCAGCTCAGATCATGATCTTGGGATCGTGGGATCAGTCCCCGTGTCGGCTCCGCACTCAGTAGTGAATCTGTTTGGGATTCTCGCCTCTCCTTCTGCCCCTCCCCCATTGCTCACACATACTCTGTCTCTCAAATAAATAAATCTTGAAAAAATTTTAAAAAAGAAACCTAAAGTTGCAATAATAATAAACATATTTTGCAGAGCAGTTTCACAACCATTATCTCATTTTATCCTACATAGTCACATTCATTCATTCAGCAAACATAAAAAGGTCATTGCCTATCCTACTCTCTGGAATTAGGTGTTATCATGGATTTTACTTTATAGTTAGGGGATTGAGGGAGACACCAGGTCACCACTCTTAGGTGCAGGAGGCATGATTCCAGCGTGAGTAATGTGACTTAAAGTCCTGACTAAAGCCTGCTGCCTTAAACTTAAGAGTCACAACTGCCCATGACTGTGTGATCCCTCAGGGCCTTATTTCTTCATCAGCAAAATTGAAATGTTGGATTCTGTAATCTTCAAGCTCCATTCCACCATCAAAATCCTAAAATTGAAGTCATTGATAATAGTAACAACAACGAAAACTATAAAATGATTGGGAGTAACCTTAACTAGAAAAGTATATAACTTTATATGGAAAAAAAACCCTATAAAACTTTCCTGAGATGCTTTAAAAAAAGATTTTATTTATTTGAAAGAGAGAAGGGGCAGAGGCAGAGTGAGAATCCCAAGCTGACTCCACGCTGAGTGCAGAACTGGTCACAGGGCTCGATCCCACGACCATGAGATCATGACCTGGGCTGAAACCAAGAATAGGTGGCTCAATCCACTGAGCCACCCAGGCGCCCCATTTCTGAGATGTTTTTAGTGACTAGAATACACAGATTTGCATATGTGTTAATTTCCCCATTCTCCCTTTTTTTGTGTGTGTTCAGATCTACTAAATAGAACTCAGGTGTGATGATTTAGTGCTTGTAGAAAAAAGAGTTTATTTGGGGAGGGTTGAGTCATTAACAAATCTGCAGACTGTCTCCTGAAATTTTGGTTGTTGTTCCAAGGAACGCTTTGTTCTTTTTAATGAGAGTAAAGACAGATGGGTTTAGAAGAGACTTTCTTCTGTTAAATGAATAGGCCACTGGGCTGCTTTGCTTAGTTTAAGGCAGTCCTCTGGGAAACAGGCATGTACACCATTTTTCTTTGGGGGTGTGGCAGCATTATTATTAGTATGAAGTTATATCTGATTGGCCTGAATTGTGCAGCATTAGGAGTGATATCTTTTTCTTCAGAGCTCAACATAACAGCTCATGAGTGGGGAAAGTTATAAAGGAGAAGGAAGGATCATCACAGTGAGCATTTAGACAGTGCGACTGATGTTTTCAAACAAATCTAATTCTAACAAATTCTAACAAATCTAAATATGCCTAGTAATGAAGACATCTTAATAACAGAGAAAGCAGCCCCATTATCTACATGCTTCTACTAACCAATTTATTTTGTTTAGATTAGTGGGCAGGATACCATCTGTTACCAGAAAATTTCTTTTCATCAAGCTTGCCTCCATTAAGAGTCTCCAGTTAAGTAACTTCAGCTGCCCACCTGTTTAATTTCCATAATAATTCAGGAGTATGGAAAGAAAAAGGCAGCTAAGAGGATATTGTAAATTGTACCATGCCCTCAGAGGATTTAATTTGGTCACCTCCTTGGCAAGAAAAATTAGTAGGAGGAGTTTGTGTGTGTTAGAGAAAAAAGGCTGAGAGGAGAAGGAGGAGTAGAGCTGATGGAGGTGAGGCAGCTATAAGGAAATTGTTTAGCAGGATATTTTTTAAAACCCTTTTTTCCTAATAGTTTTTTGGTGACTTTGTTTTTCTCCAAGATCTCTTTTTACTAAGACATATTTCAATGATTTAGACAAGGGTAGTGATAAGAATCCTTTTCCCTAATATTTTACTTTCAGGACTATGAAATATATCCATATACATATTGGTGTGTGTGTGTGTGTATACACATATATATGTGTATATATATATATACAATATATATACAATATATACATTTGTGTGTTTATATATAAAGTACAACTAATATACAAATGTTATTATTGTAAAAGATGGCATTGTAATGCTGAACTTCTAATTTTTATTTTGCCAAAGGTCCATGACTCCAGCTCAAGCTGACCTGGAATTTCTTGAGAATGCCAAAAAGTTGTCTATGTATGGTGTTGACCTTCATAAAGCAAAGGTAATGAATGATATATTTGGCCTTTATTAATGTACATGTATCAGAACTGGGTCATATAATACTTGTTGCCAGCTTTTATCTGGGGTATTATAAAACATTCAAAAGAGATAGTTCTTGGTAGAATTTGAAGTGTTTAATTTGAATTGCCCCTTTGCAGTTCCACTGTCAGAATGAAATTTCACATTGAAGCCCCTGTAAGGATCAAAGATATTTCACCTAGAGTGGAAGAAGTGATATTTTCCTAAAATGCAGATGCATTTGAAACTATAAAGTGGCAGCAAGGCATGTTTCACAACCAGCGTCACCTACATCAGAATCACTGGGGCATTTATTAGATATGCAGATTCTCAAGATCCTCCCAGATTTACTGAATTACTTTGGACAAGACACTAGAGCTCTAATTTGAATGAACATGTAAATTACTCTCATTCACACCTGAATCTGAGAACCATTGGCCTAAGGTAGTGGTTCTCAAAGTGTGGTCTCCTAATCAGCGTTTAGCATCATCCAGGAACTTGTTAGAAATGCACGTTTCCGGCCCCATCCCAGACTTAATGAATCAGAAATGCTGCAGGTAGAGCCCAGCAATCTAATTTCACAAGCTCTCCAGGTGATTCTAATGCACGTGGGATGAACCACAGTGGCTCATTTGGAAACTACTGGGTCAGGGAATTGGAAACTTAAGCTTTAATCCTAGTTCTGCCTAATACAACCTAACAGGATAAACTTAAGGGAAATTGCTTGACTTCTCTCATCTTCACCTACTGAAGTGGCTGGGGGTAGCAAGGGGGTGTGTGTGAGGAGTTTGTGAGGGAATGGGCTCAAGGGATGATGTGAGGTTCATGGGTGTATGATGAGGGGACTCAAAACCATGTCCAGTGAGAAAGCAGAGGCATAGGGATACTTAGCCCCTAGAAGAGAAAGTTTAGGGAAGACATAAAACCTGTCTTTGTGTATTTGAAGGATTGCTGTGTGAAGTAGAGATTTTACTATGGCTCCAGGTATAAAGCTAGAGCTAGTAAAATGGAAATTACAGGGAAATACCATTCAGCATAGTTTGACAAATTGTGAACAGTCAGAGCTTTACTAAGATGGAATGGGCCCCTAGCTACCATAGTAATTATTTCGTGCCTACAGCATGAAAGGTCCTGTTAGTCCAGTCACACACTAGATGTTTTAATGTCCTTTTTTCTAAATTCCCACCAAGCAGTTATTCTACCTGGAATAACTCCGTGACAGAATGCTCACTACCTTCTATGCCAAGATAGGTAAAATAATTGCTTGGTAGGAATTTAGAAAAAAGGACATTCAAACATCTGTTGTGTGATTGGACTAACAGAAACTTTCATGCTTCTCCCACCCTGAATAGCTGATATCTGAAGATTCTTCCTTCTTTAGATTCTGTTAAATCTAATAAAATTTCATTGCATGTTAGTGGTTTTTCTTAAAATGTTGCTCTGGATTGTTTTGGCCTGGGTGCTTCTGTGAATCTCTAAAGTAGATGATAGAAAGATCAGACCAGAAATTGTTCGGTTTTGCTTCTCAGTTCCTGCTGTAGGCTGATGTCAGTGCAGTAATTATCAGGAATAGATGAAGAAGTCAAGCAGCATATTCCTTTCCCAAATGTTGTGAAGCAAATTGTTTCTCCAAAACATATAATTAAGAGAGAGAGAAAGCCACAGGTTTTAAGAATTTAAGAGGGCATCTTCTGGGAAATTCTCAGTTATATAGTCATTGAGTTAGAGCTGTTAATAATTTTTACCTCTCAGTTGTGTTTGTACATAACACATATAAGCACTAACATGTTTCTCTATACTCAATTTGGGAAAAGGAATAGTCAAGAAACATTTAACTCTGTGCTTTGATTACCTATCTACATAGTCATTGGTAGAGATTTACTCAGGTGAAATTTATTTTCCTTATTTGCAGACACAGATGATTAATATTATATATTTAATTTTTAAAAATTACTAAGGAGGCATAGAAATGTGGCTTTATCTTGCTGTTCCTTCTTGACTTTGGGATAATATTTATAATTTAATATACTTAACATCAATAATTACAAGACTGAGATTCTCTCATACTGAGTTTATACAGGAATAGAGTCAACTCCTTTACTTATGAATTTTGGATGAATGACCACATTATCATAAAAAAAATATAACTGTGCATGTATATTTGGTAGTAGACATACTCCTCAGCCCTAGCCTGCAGAAGTCATGTGGCCTACAGACTTAACGCTACATGTGTAGGACATAGGTAGCTGCTGTAGCTACCATAGTAATTATTTACTGATTATGGTAGTGACAGATTTGAATATTTAGAATGAGAACATGAACGTTTACCCTAGAATTTTCATATACAGACAGGCATGGTAAAAGCAGATGAGTGCCTCTTTTTGGATTATTATTTTTTTTTTAAGATTTTTATTTATTTATTCATGAGAGACAGAGAGAGAGAGAGGCAGAGGGAGAAGCAGGCTCCCAAGGAGCAGGGAGCCCGATGCGCGGGACTCGATCCCAGGACCCTGGGATTATGACCTGAGCCGAAGGCAGACGCTTAACCATCTGAGCCACCCAGGCGCCCCTCTTTTTGGATTATTAAGGAACACCTTTTTGGAGAATACAGAGGCTCAGTTTTATGGGAGAAGTGCAAGCCCAGTGACATTTCACGGTGGCTTTGAGGGGTGGCTGTGGTGGCTTCATGGCTCCTTCTAGGAGTTAGTTCCTTCAGTGGGTAAGATGTGTACGTCCATGTTTCTTGGACAAGAAAAGAGCAGGTGTTCACTCACAGTGGTATGGTAACATTTTTACATGGACTCAGTAGTCCCATGGATTATGATTGTAAGGTCAAGCTTTACTTTTTAATGTATGCTTTGTAAGGGTTTTTGGTTATTGATATCTTCAGATTATCAAATAATAGTCAACCACGGGTTGAGCACTTTGCTGAAGACTGAACTGCTAACACTTTTCTTTTTCAGGACTTGGAAGGAGTGGATATCATCCTAGGTGTCTGCTCTAGTGGCCTTCTGGTTTATAAAGATAAGCTGAGAATTAACCGCTTTCCTTGGCCCAAAGTGTTGAAGATTTCTTACAAACGTAGCAGCTTTTTCATCAAGATCCGTCCTGGAGAGGTACAGCATTCATGCTTCTTTCCTTCTGAATCAAGCATGGGCCGTGTTGAAAACATCTCTTCATTCTTGCTTTTCTTATTATGTCATCTGAGACATCTCTTTGTAGCTAACTGTTCAGGAACTGGTAATTCTGTTTTCTAAATTAATCTGCCCCATAATGCTTCTTGTCTTCCTTACTACTGATCTTCTGGACATTTCTCTGTATGTAAGTAAATATATCATGGCCAAAAGTGAATCTTGGGTTGATAAACTTATTTACTTCCGGTAAAATCCTTGATGGGGAAGTATTTATAAATATTTATAAATTAAGTAGCAGGAGATTTTGAAATTGTGGGGTTAAGATACTCATGTTTTGCACCACCAACACCTTACCTCATGTAATTAAGATTTATTTGTATGTGTAGCTCCTAGTGGTTGCTAAGAATGTATTCTAGGTCAAGTTCTAGATTTTTAATAGAGTTGGTTGTTCAGCTCATCCAGACGACTCAGTTATTAGTTGGTGTTCAAGATTTAGGATATACTAATGCTGACCAAACTTAACTTTTACATTTAGGAGCCATCATGGCACAGCAGAAAATTATTTAAGTAGGAATTAAAAAAAGTTCTAGCTCCTACTCTGCCCCTGCCGCTACTAAGCAGAATACCCAGTACAAATCGAGGGCTCAGCTTCCTTATCATTCGAGTGGGATAATACCTTCTCTGTCACAGTTGATTTGAAGATCAAATGAGATGACAGCTGTAAAAGCTCTAAACGAGAAAGTAATGCACTAATGTATATGGCTTTTTTTGTGTGTGTATCACCATCTGCTGGTGGAAAATGGCTTGTTATTTTAGCGTGGAAATACTGGATGTGCAGCCTTAAAAATCTTGGTTAGGCCCAATGAAACATTTATTTAATACCATCATTATTTACCTGTGCCTAGCAAAGAGGAGTCAATGTCTTCCCTCAAAAGTTTCAAATCTAAGAGGCATTCAGTCACCAAATATTTATTGATTGAGGGCTTGCTTTGTGCCAGGCACTATTCTTGGGTCTAGGAATATAATAGTGAATAAGAGTCCATCCCTAACCTATCTTACATTTTAATGTGGGAAGGCAGAAAATTTATACACACACACACACAAATAAATAGGATAAAGGAAGTCCTTGGGTCTTTTGAAAGTCAACTACATGATACATACTAAAACATAGAATTCTTTTTTTTTTTTTTTAAGATTTTATTTAATTATTTGACAGAGACAGAGATAGTGAGAGCAGGAACACAAGCAGGGGGAGTGGGAGAGGGAGAAGCAGGCTTCCCACCTGACCAGGGAGCCCGATGTGGGGCTCAATCCCAGGACCCTGGGATCATGACCTGAGCCGAAGGCAGACGCTTCACGACTGAGCCACCCAGGCACCCCTAAAACATAGAATTCTTATTGAAGAAAGCAATTAGGAACAACAAAAGGATTTTGAGATGTGAAGTGTTACGTCTACAGAGGATGATATAGCAGTAGCATGTAGTAGAAACCATGAAAATCTGGTTCTGCCCCTTGATAGCTATGAGACTGAGCAAATAACTTCTCTGATCTTAGTTTCTTCATGTGTAAAAATATAGATGATACTACCTAATCATAGTATGTATATGTAGTATATTTAGTAGGCACTAAATATAAATGTCAGTTTCTTTTCTATCTTGTATGCTTAAGGTAGAAACAAAGAGGCAAAAGACTAGCAGGACAGTGTTTCTCGTATCCTTGGCAGGTTATGATTTGCTTCAGTCAAAGAGGTCTCCAGATAAATAATGGTCAGTCAAGGGAAGAAAAGAGAAAACATTTAATAATTCGGGAATCTAGTTTGAGCCAAAATCTTTAGCTCCCATTACTAAAAACAATTGCATAATAATATTGATTGATTGGAGGAATCACGTTTTCCCCTTCCCTGATCATATTGTAGTCAAGTATCCCAAATGTAGACAGTAACCAAGGAAGAGTAATGTCCGGACAGTCAAAAGGTCACTTAATTATGTCTCAGAAAAATGTACAGTGTCTGAAGGGGGGAGTGGGTTCTGAACAAAATAAAATGCATGAATAATATAAGATGCATTCCCTGGCTTCTCTGCTGTGGAAAAAGCCACCTTAAGTGAGTAGATCTCTTCTGGTAAGTAGGAAAAAATTTCAAATGAAAATTTTCAATTTCAAATGAAAAATTTCAATTTCTTAAACTAGTAGTAACATTCTTTTCATTTATAATGTCCTCTTCTGTAACACCATATTTCTTTGGTACTGGATCACTTTAGTCAAATAATCATGTTTCATGTTTATTCGCATTTTTATAGCAAGAACAATATGAGAGTACCATTGGATTCAAACTTCCCAGTTACCGAGCAGCTAAGAAATTATGGAAAGTCTGTGTAGAGCATCACACGTTTTTCAGGTATTGTTCTCACTTAAGTATTTTTCAAGGATAAATTATTTATGCATGTTTCTATTTTAAACCTGCTATTGAAATTCCCTCCTTTGTATGGCTGGCATTCTTTTATTTAGCCCAGGTGAGATCATCTTAAGCAAGACAAAATAAATCCAGTTCTCCTCCCTTGGGTTGAAAAATATTCCTTAACATTCCCAGAGCACCTTTCTGTGGGTGGTAGAAGGAGAATAGAAGGGAGGAAAAGGAATCTGTGTTTACTAGGGGCTCTGTGATCATCCTAACTGGAGCTAAAATTAGTCTGTGAGGGGGAAATACCCTGACTTACCTCCACATGGAATTTCTTAAAGCATTGCTTACCTACTTTCTGTGGGGCTGTTAGATTAGAAGGTGAAAGGTAGGAAGCTGATCGTTATCTAGGCTCTAATCAACCCCCGAAAAGAGGCACAGAGAGCCATCTTTGAAGCCCAATTGTATCAGATAATCAGAAAATAGGAGGAAGTTTCATCTGCTCAGCTTTTCAAGAGGCCACATCATTAACCCTTTGTATTCATTTACCAAACATTTTTTTAGTGCTTACCCTTTGTGTACGCACTGTAGTAGGCATTGAGAGTATACCACAAGATAGTTCTAGTCCTTGTCCTGAGGGAATAATCAATCTAGCAGAGAAGACAGACTTTACACAAGTAATCACCGGCACTGAAAGGAGAACCAGCTAGTTGCTGTCAGCTTGCCTTTTAAAGAAAATTTTCTTTATTATTGTAAATTGCATACGTGGTCATAGTAAAGAAAGTAGTATAATGAACTACCCTTGTACCTACACCCACCTTCAATATTATCACCCCAAGGCCAATCTTGTTTCATCTATATCCTTACCCATTACTTCCCACTTCTTCCCAGAGTATTTTGAAGCAAATCCCAGATCTCATGCTATGTCATTTATAAATAAACTTGACTATTTATGAATGGCTCTCAAGAGAGATGACCATAATATCTTTTTTTCATAATATCTTTTATTTCTATTTGTGTTTTCATATCACACTTAGCACGATAGCACAGGAGACAGGAAGAAAACTCAGGGAAAAGAACATTTTAATTCTCATTTCAGGGTGCCTGGGTGGCTCAGTCGGTTAAGTGACTGCATTTGGCTCAGGTCATGATCCCAGGATCCTGGGATCGAGTCCCATAATGGGCTCCCTGCTCTGCGGGGAGCCTGCTTCTCCCTCTCTCCCTCTGCCTGCCGCTCCCCCTGCTTGTGCTCTCTCTCTGACAAATAAATAAAATCTTTTATTTATTTTTTTTTTAAGATTTTATTTATTTTTTATTTATTCATGAGAGACAGAGAGAGAGACAGAGGCAGAGGGAGAAGCAGGCTCCCCGCAGAGCAGGGAGCCCGATGCGGGACTCGATCCCAGGACCCTGGGATCATGACCTGAGCCGAAGGCAGATGCTTAACTGACTGAGCCACCCAGGCGTCCCTAAATAAAATCTTTTAAAAAAATTATCATTTCAGAATAAACATGAAGGTATACTTCATAACCAATTAAGGAATCTTAATTTTTGGCATTGATATATTTATGTTTTTATCATCCTCGTCTTTAAAATCAAACCAAGAAAATAGAGTTTTTAAAAAGGGTAAGGGTGGGGTGCCTGTGTGGCTCAGTCAGTTGAGCATCCAACTCTTGGTTTAGGCTCAGGTCATGATCTCATGGGTTGTGGGATTGAGTCCTATGGCGGGCTCCACACTCAGCAGGAGTCTTCTTGAGATTCTCTTCCTCTGCCCCTCCTTCTGCTTATGCGTGCTTGCACACACACTCTCTCTCTCTCTCTCTCACTCTCAAATAAATAAATAAATAAATAAATAAATAAATCTTTAAAAAAAACTAAAAGGGTACAGGTGAGAAAGAGTTTTTTGAATGTTTAATATGTATGGTATAGATTTCAACTACAGCCCAAAATATTTACTTGTAGGACAGTATGTTTGAATCTGTTTTATCAAATAAGAGAATATATTAATATGTAATGCTTCATCACACAAAAGAAAGTAAATATTTACTGAATTAAAATAAACTATCCCAAAGGGAAAAAGTACTCTCTTTTTGGTAGTGTTTGATGTAGCAATTGATGTATTTATTCAGCAAACATTTACTGAGTGGCAAATTCATGCCAGGCACTATGCCAGGAGTGAAAACACAAAGGTAAATAAATCATAGTCTTTATCCTTTACCCATAGAGAGCCCACAGCCTTGTAGTGGAGACCAGCACATAGATTGTTTCAGGTCAGTGCGGTAAATGCCGTGGCAAAAGAGATTACAGGGTATAGCACAGAAAGAAGATGGGGTTCCTAACTGCGATAAATACACCAAGTAACCAATTAAATAGGTTAACAGGCACTAATTGAGTTTGGAGTGCATTTGACAAAATTATTTTAATAGAGTGGAAAAAGTGCTCTGGGCTTGGACCCTGTTATTGCCCAATCTCGGCTATGTGATCTTAAGGCAGTAACTTCTTTTTGGAAGTTCAGTTTCTTATATCTGTAAAATGATGAAAATATTACATGGATGTAATGAAAATATTACAGTGCTATAAAAGCATTTTGAAAACCATAAGGCCCTATCTATAGGGATATATGATGATATTATTAATATAGGCCACAATTAAATTATACATGTTGCTTTGAGAAATGATGTAGAATTAAAATAATGATTGTTTGATTGGAACTCTGTCTTAGTAACTATAAGGAAATGAGATTAATTCATGATTTTTGTCTTTACTCTCCCAGTCTCATTAGAGTGAGATAATACATACAATTTTGTTTTTCCACCCTAGACTGACATCTACAGACACCCTTCCTAAAAGCAAATTTCTTGCACTGGGATCCAAATTTCGATACAGTGGCCGGACTCAGGCGCAGACCAGGCAAGCTAGTGCCCTGATTGACAGGCCTGCCCCACACTTCGAGCGTACAGCAAGCAAACGGGCATCCCGGAGCCTTGATGGAGGTTTGTATTGAGTATTAATGATTTCTTGTGATCCTAACTCATTAGGGAAAGATAAAAGAAGTTCAGTTGTCTATAAGGGAGCCAAATTAAAGAATCTCAGTGGTAAATGAAATGGATCTTACTAATTGTTTCAGTGGAATCTTAAGAAAAGTAGAACTGAGGTTCTGAGAGAGTAGTAACTAGATCAAGTTTCTGCTGCTAGGTAGTAGTAGATGAACACCACTAGAATCAGAATTCAAATGCAGAATCTCTACCACAGCGTGACAACCTAATGTCATATACCGAACTAAAACCTACTCTTTAATGTTTTTAAAGAGTAGTTTTTTCAAGTAGGAAAGAGGAAAAGGGTCTGGCTCACTAGAGCATTCATTTAAAAAGTTTAGATTATTTGCCCTGTGGCAATTAGAGACAGAAAAAGCAGTTGTGTTATTGGAGTCTCTAAATTTTGTTTAAATAAAATAGAGAGGAAATAGATAATTTTCATGATTGTGTGTACCAACAGAAGATATTTCTGAATTTTTCCTAGTCTCAAGGATTTGAGAGTATTCCTGAAATGAAGTAATAAAGCCATACTCAGTTCTTTATGCCACTTAAACAACAAAGGTGGCTAATAAATAAAATTTCAGAAGGCAGTAACCAAAACAGAGTATTGTTGATTGTATTTATTAGGGAGTCATCAGGGCCCAGCTCTATGCTATCTACTGTAAAAGGAAACTGTATGTTACAGAAGTTAAAGGTTTTGTTTCTACCCTCAGATAGACCTGGGTCCACCTCAACTCCTGCATTTATGATCTGTCTTCTTGGGCAAGTTACTTAATCTCTGTGCCTTGGTTTTCTCATTTATAAAATGGGCATGGTGATAATATAATAATACCTCAAAGAGTTTTTGTGAGGAATAAATCAGATGATGTATATATGGTGCTTAGCACAATGGCTAACACTTAATAAGTGACCCCAAAATAGTAGTTATTATTAAGATATTGTTAATATTCTGGCCACAGCATTATTATTTTGTTTTGTATCATCCAGAATTATGCTGCCATATTTTGGTTTGTTGCATTAACAGAGCTACCTCGCTCAGTTTAAGAGGAATCCAGAATGAGTCAGTCACACTTGGAAAAGAGATTACCCAAGGAGTGGAACTTTTGTGCTTCCATTTTGCAAGTCATGCTTCTGTCTTTCTGATGTTTCTCTACTGTCCTGAGTTTGAAGGGGATGCTTTAATAGTAAGAGGACAAGGCAGATTACAGGCTTTGTCTTACTCAATCATCATGAAGACACTAGGAATTTGGCTCAAAGATTAAATAAGTTTTCTTAAGATATGATAGCTGATAAGTGGATTGGAGTACAGGTTGGTTTAACTCCAAAATCCATGTTCTTTCCGATACTTACTTATTCCTTTGTTCAACAACTTACTTTACCTTTCCTACATGTCAAGTTTTGTTCTAATCACTGGCGAGACAGCTGTGAACATGCAAACATGGTCTCTGCCCTTGCAGGGCTTACATTCTATGGGTAAACAGTTATACAACAAAACAGTTTCAGATAGTAATAAGTACTATGAAGAAAATAAAACAGTGATGGGTAAAGAGTGTCTGGGGATCGGGGAGACCAGAAAACTGTTTGAGATTGAGTGGTCTATATCTAAATTTAGAAGGTCCCTCTGAGGAGCTTTGTTTGAACTGAGACCTGAATTATGAGGAGTTAGCCATCCCAGCATCTGGGGAAGAACATTCTCAAAGGGGGAGTAGCAGGTACAATGACCTGGAGGTAGGAATGAGCTTGGCATGGGTCTAGATCAGTGCCGTCCTGGAGAACTTTGTGTTCTGATGGAAATCTGTTTAGTGAGGTCCAATTTGGTAGCCTGTGGCCACATGTGACCAATTATGAACATGAAATGTGGCTATGTAACTAAGGAATTGAATTTTAATTAAATTTAAATTTAAATAGCCATATGTGGCTGGTAGCTCCATGTTGGGTAGCACAGGTCTAGATCCTAAGTGAACAGGGGAAAGGAGCAAAATAAATAAATAAATAGAATAAGTGAGGTCAGAGAAGTGGGAGGGGCCAGATTATATAAGGCCTTGCAGGCCATCTAAAGAATTTAGATTTTATTTTGGTTGCAGTGGAAAGCGGTTAGAGGGAGTGATATGATCTGATTTCCATTTTTAAAAGACCACCCTGACTGCTGGGTGAATGCTCCACTGAAGGGGGAGTAAAGCAGAAGCATGGTGAAGTCTGTTGCAGGATCTGGGTGAGAGGTGATGACAGCTGGGACTTGAGTATTGGCAATGAAGACAGGGGAAACTAGTCAGAAATACATTCTGGGGACGCCTGGGTGGGTTAAGTGTCTGCCTTTGGCTCAGGTCATGATCCCAGGGTCCTGGGATCGAGTCCCGCATCGAGCTCCTTGCTCAGCAGGGAGCCTGCTTCTCCCTCTCCCTCTGCCTGCTCTGCCTGCCACCCCCCTCCCCGCTTGTGTGCATGCGCTCTCTCTCTCTGCCAAATAAATAAATAAATAAATAAAATCTTAAAAAAAAAAAAAAGACATTTTGGAGGTAGGCCTGACAGAATTACTGATAAATTAAGTGTTGGAGATGGTATGGAAAAGAAAATCAGGGTTTATTCCTAGGCTTGATCATTTAGTACAATGGGAAAGTCTGAGAGAGAGGCACAGTTGGGCGTATGGAAAATCAAGACTTCCGTTTTGGACAAGGTAAATTTTAGATACGATCACTCAATCCTCATGTCTGCCATATTTATATAACATGATCAGGCATCTCCTTCCTTGTCCAGTAAAGCATCCTACTTTCAGTTTACCTTGGGTTTGGGGAGCTATTATTTTTATTGTTTTTATCCACAATTTCCAGTGAGAAACTGAGGTTGGAAAGTTTAAGTGACTTGTTCAATATATCTCACAGATAGTAAGTTGCAAAGCTAGACCTATATTTGTCTGATACCATATCCCATGGCTTTTTCCACTAAGTAGAAATTCTTCATTATTTAGATATTATGCCTGATGTGTCCTTTCTAATAGCAAAGATAACCAAAGATTCAAGTGTTAATGAGCTTTGGTATCTTAAACAAATTAGAAAGCTTTACTTATAGAGAGACTTACATTACTTTTAGAAATTATATCCCGACTGTCTGTCTTTTTCTAGCTGTAGAAATGTCACAATTCAAGACATTGTTGTCTCTATTGACCAATATTAGCTAGTTCTTATTAAATTACACTCTATGCCCTGGGGGGTGGGGGGGTGGGGGATGTCTTCAAAATGCTGTGGTAATGGTTGAGATTCTAAAACAAAAGCGTGTAAGACCTTCCAAGGAAAGATAGCTTTGGTGGCTTTACCATTAGTATCACAGAGTTTGGGAACTTCAAAAAAATTTTTGGAAATCATTTATTCCAGCCACCTGATTTTACAGAAGTGAAACCTAAAGCCTAAAAAAAGTTTGTCCAGGGTTAACATAGTCTGTCAGTACAAACTTAGGATAGAATCCTATATGTTGGGGCACCTGGGTGGCTCAGTCAGTTAACCATCTGCCTTGGGCTCAGGTCATGATCCCGGGGCCCTGGGACAGAGCCTCACGTTGGGCTCCCTGCTCAGTGGCGAGTCTGCTTCTCCATCTCCCTTTGCCGCCCCTCCCGCCCCACCCGTATGCGCATGCTCCTCCCCCCCTCAAAATAAATAAATAAAATCTTAAAAAAATAAAAAAGAATCCTGTACGTTTTCTGGTACCCAGATCCGTCCCTTTTTACCTTCATATATTCCAGGATGCCTTCTTCCTATCTTTACATTCTGAGGATTTTTTTTAAAAGATGCCTGATCTTTACTGGTCTTGATAATTACCATAATTCTTGTTACACTGTAAATGCTTAATAAATGTTGAAAATAAGATTATGTTTTTCCTGTCAGCTGAATGTGAGCAGGATCTTATGTTCCACTTGCCATTGGATGTTTTAAGTGCATTAGAATATCCTATTTCAGCTGTTGTCCCTCTTTAATTCCTTCTACGTGGGAGAAAAGTACTTCTTTTTTTTTTGTTGCTTAATTTTTCAAACCTTCATTCAAATCCTGATGACTAATGAAGTTGAGTACCTTTTCGTAGTTTGTAGGTCATTTGCATATCATCGTTTCTGAAGTGCCTGTTCCAAACTTTTGCTCATATTTTTATTGTGTTGTCTTATTAGTTTGTAGGAGTTCTTTTTAAAAAAATTTTTTTTAATTTAAATTCAGTTAATTAACATATAATGTATTATTGGTTTCAGAGGTACAGGTCTGTGATCCATCAGTCTTATATAATATGCAGTGCTGTAGGAGTTCTTTATACTTGTCTCACTCCCAGTGTCAGGGACAAACCGTCAGTATTTCATAACTAAGTGTGATGTTTATTCTAGGTTTTGTTAGCTACCTTTTATCAGTTAAGGAAGTTTTCTTTTATTCCTAGTTTCCTAAGTTTCTATCATAAATGAATGGTGACTTGGGGTGCCTGGGTGGCTCAGTCGTTAAGCGTCTGCCTTCGGCTCAGGTCGTGATCCCAGGGTCCTGGGATCGAGCCCCGCATTGGGCTCCCTGCTCCGCGGGAAGCCTGCTTCTCCCTCTCCCACTCCCCCTGCTTGTGTTCCCTTTCTCGCTGTGTCTCTCTCTGTCAAAATAAATAAATAAAATCTTAAAATAAATAATAAATGAATGGTGACTTATCAAGTGCTTTTTAATTCATTGATATATAGTTGACTTTTGAACAACATGGTTTTCAACTGTATGGGTACATTTATAGGCAGATGATTTTTGGTAAATACAACATAATACTATCAGTGTATTTTCTTTTCCTTATGATTATCTTAATATTTTCTTTTCTCTAGTTTATTGTAAGAATATAGTATATAATATACCTAACATACAAAATAATGTGTTTATTGATGGTTTGTGTTTTTAGGAAGGCTTCCAGCCAACAATAGGCTATTAGGAGTTAAGTTTTTGGGGAGTCAGAAGTTATATACAGATTTTCAACTATGAGAGGGAGTTGGCACCCCTAAGCCCAGTGCTGTTCAAGGGTCAGCTATAATAATATGATTTTTCTCCCTTTTTATATTATGTGGTGGATTACATTGATTGACCTTCAGTCCTTAAACCAACTTGGCATCCTCAGAGTAAACACAATTTGATTATAATGTTTTTCTTGTGTATTATTTTAGAGTTTTTGGCAACTATTTTCTTTCTTTCTTTTTTTAAGATTTTATTTTTTTAAATTTTTTGACAAACACAGTGAGAGAGGGAACACAAGCAGGGTGAGTGGGAGAGGGAAGAAGCAGGCTTCCCGCAGAGCAGGGAGCCCGATATGGGGTTCAATCCCAGGACCCTGGGATCATGACCTGAGCCGAAGACAGATGCTTAACGACTGAGCCACCCAGGCGCCCCCAACTATTTTCATAAGAGAGATAGGCCTGTTATTTTCCTTTCTTGTAATGTTGTCAGGTTTTAGTTATCAAGTGTACGGTGGCCTCATAAAATAAATTGAGGAGGATTCCCTCTTTTTCTGTTTTCTGGAAGAGTTTGTGTAAGGTTGGTATTTTTTCCTCAGTGTGTGGAAGAATTCACTGATAAAGCCATCTGGTCCTAGGGATCTCGTTGTGGGGGAGTTCCTTACTTTCAGATTCAATGTCTTTATTAGATAAAGGACTATTAAGATGTTCTAGTTTTTGTTTCAGTTTTGGTAATTGTGCTTTTCCAGGAAATGCCTATTCCATCTAAAATTTTTAAAAAGATTTATTTATCTATTAGAGAGAGAGGGAGCAGGGGGAGGGGCAGAGGGAGAGGGAGAGAGAGCCCTAAGTAGACTCCATGCCAAGTGCAGAGCTGACGCTGGGCTTGATCTCACAACCCAAGCCGAAACCAAGAGTCGGACGCTTAACTAGTGTGCCCCTCCCTCTAAATTTTTAAATTTATTCATATAACGTTGGGTATCTTTTTAATATCTCTAAGAACTATAGCAGTGTTTTCTTTTGTGTTCCTGATATTGGTAAGCTGTGCTTCTTTTTTTCTTGAATAATCTTGCTACAGATCTGTTAATTTTATTAATATCTTCAAAGACCCAACTTTTGGGGGTTTTTTTGTTTTCTCATATTATATATATTTTAATTTATGCCAGCTAATATCTTCATTATTTTCTTTCTACTTTTACTGAACTACTGTTTTTCATTTCTTGAAATGGATACCCATTGCTGTTCATTATTTCTTACAACCTAATCTTAGAATTTAAGTGACTTGCCTAAGGTCACATAGCAACAAAACTAGAAGTAGAGTCTACGACTGTTCTCTCAGACCCATGTTTTTTTACTGTTCACCATGATGACTTTTTTTTTTCTAGAAGAGGAAGAATAAAAAATAGTAATATTCGTTGAGCACTTAGTATGTTCAGGCACTGTTCTAAGTATTTTACGTGTGTGGTACTATCTTTTAAGTCTCTGAATTACAAATAAACTGAATAGGACAATATTTTTTAGTTTTGTTTCCAAATGTCTTCTTTTTCTCTGTGTGCTGTCTTCTCAGTACAAGAATTAGAAACAGGTCTATGGAAACTGTTTTTCCCTCCTTTTCCTAGATCCTTCTCTATTCATCTTAAGAAAGAGACTTTTCCCTGTTAGGCCCTCCTCTTTATATATATATATATTTATATAAATATATAAAATATAAGCCTCTAAGCTAGAGATGGTATATTAGGAAACTTTTACAAGAATTGTTTTATAAACGCCCTCATTTTAATGATACATATGAACACTCCCTTTTGTGTTCTATCTGCTGCTCAGAGCATCTGCTTCACCAGCTGAGACGCTAAAACTGGTTCTTCAGATCCCAGTTTATACGTTAGAGTGGTAAGTCACAAGGATAGCTAATAATGATGACAAAGATTTTTCAGCTTATATTTTCGTTGCACTTTTCGCTTTTCAAACCATTTCTGTATATTCCTATTTAGTACCAACAACCTAATGAACAAGAAGCATTTAGGAATTCTTGGTTTAATCATGAGGAAACTGGGGCACAAAAAAATTATATAACTTGTTAGGGTCACACAACTAGACAATTCATCCTCTTGGTGAATAGTGGTTGTAGTGATTCTTGCCAGGGGAATACACCCATATCATCTTTGGAGCTTTAAAACAAAACAAATACCGGGGCATCTGGGTGGCTCAGTCGTTAAGCATCTGCCTTCGGCTCGGGTCATGATCCCAGGGTCCTGGGATCGAGCCCCGCATCGGGCTCCCTGCTCGACGGGAGGCCTGCTTCTCCCTCTCCCGCTCCCCCTGCTTGTGTTCCCTCTCTCACTGTGTCTCTCTGTCAAATAAATAAATAAAATCTTTAAAAAAATAATAATAATAATAAAAAAAATAAAACAAAACAAATACCCAGGCTTCACTTTTAGATACCTCATCTGTCTGTGGTGGACCTGAGCATCAGCTGGGTTTTTTTTGTTTTTGTTTTTCAAGATCTGCAGTTGATTCATGTGGGCCCTCTGATAATGGAACCACGGATCCACTACATACCTGTTGTGCCCATACTAAACTAGCAGAGATTGTGCTAGTAAGTTACAGGGCTAGACCTAAAATTTAAGTCTCTTTTTACTCAGTATGATGGTTTTGAGTTTTACTCTTCACTGCTCTGATATATAACTGTCTTAAAGTTTCTTTTATTTTTAGACAAGAGCAATATAATACTGGAATTAATGGGTCCATAAGATTATCACAGCACTCTTCTTTGTCTAGACATTCAGAATTGGGAAATAATTGATTTTTTAAAAGTTTAAGCATTCTCTATATGTGTACCTAAATCTTGTAATAGCTAACAAATAAATTCACAAAACTGAAGAGCCAAAACATCTTAAAAAACAATCACTACCCCCAAAAAATATACAGAAAAGCATTGAATTATGCAATCAAAATGGGAGAATTATATGGTGTGTGAATTATATCTCAATAAAGATGTTTAAAAACAACAACAACACTAATATGATTTTCTGCTCTGATCCATACTTTGTAGTCTTCTTACTGAGAAAAGGAAAGAAATTTGCTTCTCTCTAGGGCTCCCAGGTGAAATCTTTCACTTGAATTGCCTATCAGTATGTGCATAATTAATTATTTCCCAACATACTATTGAAATATTAACCCATAACAAAAAAATACAAAGACTTAGAGGTATGACATTAAAAGTTTTAATATTTCGGGTTTATAAAGTATTTTTATATCCATTGAGTGTGCATTCCCTAACTATTCTATAGAGTTAATACCTTCTACATTTTACAAATGGTGAAACTTTATGCCTCTCTTTCTAACTGCCAGTTTCCACAGTTATACCTACTTTTCTTTTTCTTTTTCTTTTTTTAAAATTTTATTTATTTATTTGACAGAGAGAGACACAGCGAGAGAGGGAACACAAGCAGGGGGAGCGGGAGAGGGAGAAGCAGGCTTCCCGCCAAGCAGGGAGCCCAATGCGGGACTCGATCCCAGGACCCTGGGATCATGACCTGAGCCGAAGGCAGACGCTTAACGACTGAGCCACCCAGGCGCCCTATACCTACTTTTCCACAGACAGTACAGATTGCCAGGGCTAGGAATACCAAAGACATAAATCATTTGGCTCTGCAGTATTAGTATTGGATCAAAACCAAATGCAAGTGGCAAAATAACACATGGTGAAAGCATGGGCTATGTTTCTATGATGCCAGGCAGAGTTGAATTAATTCTTTGAGAGGAGGTGTGAATACACATGTATAATGATAGTTTAACACAACTGTGAGCAAAATATTTTGTCACATTCCCCTGTGTTGTTAGATTTGGTCTGCCATCTGCCATTCTTGCATTGAGTAGCTTAGAGCACCCATGAGAAGCAAGGACTTGCAAGAGGCCACAGAATTTTCACTGGAAGATAGATGATTCCTGTGTTTCTCCTGTTTTTCCTGTGTATCCTTTGAGGAATGATTTCTTTCACTGGAGATTATTACTGGGTAACAAGCATTTTTTTCTTGGAGTTGTATGTACGAAGTAGTTGTGAATTCCAATTTTTTATCTGTTCTGATTCATGGAATTCCTTTGTTTTAGCTAATATTTACTACTAATTCAGAATTGCCTCAGTGGTTCAGTCAGTTAAGCGTCAGACTCTTGATTTCAGTTTAGGTTATGATCTCAGGGTTGTGAGATGGAGCGTGGCTTTGGGCTGGGCATGGCACCTGCTTACGATTCTCTCTCTCTCTCTCTCTCTCCCTCTGCCCCTCCCCCGACCGGGCATGTTCTCTCAAAAAAAAAAAAAGAAAGAAAGAATAAATAAAATCTTTTAAAAAAAAATTCAGTATAGGGGCGCCTGGGTGGCTCAGTCGTTAAGCGTCTACCTTCAGCTCAGGTCATGATCCCAGGGTCCTGGGATCGAACCCCACATCGGGCTCCCTGCTCTGCGGGAAGCCTGCTTCTCTCTCTCCCATTCCCCCCTGCTTGTGTTCCCGCTCTCGCTGTGTCTCTTTCTGTCAAATAAATAAAATCTTTAAAAAAAATTCAGTATATTCAGTTTAAGAAGGCAGGAAAGCATACAATAAAAGTTGTAAGGATTTCCATGCAAAAATAATTAAAATTTAAAAATCTCAGTACATGAAAGGATAATGATCTGTCATCGGAAATATTAAATCACATGGAGGGGCATGTGGGTGGCTCAGTTGGTTAAGCATCCAACTAGATCTCATCTCAGGTCTTGATGTCAGGGTCATGAGTTCAAGCCCTGAGTTGGGCTCCATGCTGGGCGTGGATCCTACTTAAAAATAAATAAACAAATCATGTGGAGACACACTGCATTCCCAGACACTGCCAGATAAGTGAGGTTACTATAAAGTATGTATATGTGAATTATTAACTCTGAAAAGATCAAGCTTTTGTCATAAGCCTATATTGCGTATTGTCTCTAGAACAGTCTATATACAGCCTTTTCCCTAAGTCAAGGTTTCTTAATCTCAGCAACCTTGGCCAGTACCCCCTCCTACTTCTCTCCCCTGTTGTAGCAATCAAAAACGTCTCCAGACATTCCCAAATATTGTCTGAGGGACAAAATCACTCCTGGTTGAGAACCACTGCCCTAGGTATGTTAGAGAAGAGGGACTGTAATACAAATTATAAGATTCTGAGAGAAGGTAGGAGAGAACTCAAAAAAGTTTTGGTTTTTTTTTAAGGACTAAAGGCCAAAGGTTTTGAATTCATATTATTTTAATCAAATGACTTGTTAAAAGGGCAAGTATCTGGTTCAAAGGTTTGCCTTTAAGCATCAAAAAGTGTGCATATCTTACAAGATCAGTTTATCAAGTTATTTTGTAATCATTCCAAGCAGGCTTCATGGAAGAAATCAGACTTGATCCTTTTTTCCTAGAACATATTTTTTAGGTTCCTAAAATCACCTATATATAAATGGATCTGTGTGTCAATATGGCTTCATGAAAGAAGTCAGACTTAATTAACCTCTTTTTTTTTCTCCATAGACTACATTGCAGGTTCTTAAAACTAACAGAGTACAAGGTTAAACAGTCTTGCTAACTTTTTAATAGAAAGAGTTTTTAATTTCTTTTCTTATTTTGATCCCCTCCGCCCCCTTATGGAACATGATAGCATAGTTTAACTTTTCTGTTTTAGCTTTTTTAATGCCATCAGTTACCTGGCAGAGCACTAATGATTTATTCTTTACTTTCTGTATGATAGCCTGCTGGATACTGTGTCCTGGATTCACAATTATTTTACCTGGTGACTCTGAAGTAGTATTGTGACTCTTGCCTTCACTTATCTTTCCTTTTCCCTTTCTTATGTAGCAGCAGCTGTTGATTCAGACCGAAGTCCCCGGCCCACCTCTGCACCAGCCATTGCTCAGAGTGAGGACACAGAGGTTTCTAAAGCAGAGAAGGAAACAGTGAAGGTTGAAGAGCAAAAGGAAGAAGTGCCGCCCGAGCAAGCTGAGCCAGAGCCCACAGAAGCGTGGAAGGTATGCCGTAAGTCCAGATATCTGGCTAGTTTACTTTCTGATTTTTAAAAAAATTTTTTATTTAAATTCAGTTAATACTTTCTGATTTAGACATGTTAACTCCTTGGCCAGGAAGGTTTTCAAAGCATTGATTCTTGTAGAATTCTAACAAAGTTATTTCTTCTTTACTCTTTCTAAAAGAAAGTATTCCCCATGAACCTGTAAAATATTTTCATAGAATTATGTCATGAAGACTAAGCCATCTGAGTTTTCAGGTGACCTACCTACACTGCTGTTATCTAACTTATATCTAAAAGAAAAGAGTTTTTAACACTGTGATCATCTGCTCTTAAAAATAATTTTTGTTCAACCAGAAGGAATCTCCACATTCCTTTTTAAGAGTAAGCTCTGCTAATGGAATTAAAATATAATTTGATTTCCTAAGATGAGTATATGTGCAACATACCTAGAGAATATCCCAGTTAGTATTACATAAAGCACATCTGTGTGGTTGTTCAAATCAAATTGTTTACAAAACGGTGAAGATCCTTATGTAGGGGCGATTATGCCACTGAGTTGCTTACAGTTCTGAGTTGATTGTACCCACAGTCACTGACCTTGTTGAAAAATCACCAATTAGGGCGCCTGGGTGGCTCAGCTGGTTAAGCGACTGCCTTCGGCTCAGGTCATGATCCTGGAGTCCCGGGATCTAGTCCCACATCGGGCTCCCTGCTCGGCGGGGAGTCTGCTTCTCCCTCTGACCCTCCTCCCTCTCATGCTCTCTATCTCATTCTCTCTCTCAAATAAATAAATAAAATCTTTAAATAAAATAAAATAAAATAAAATAAAATAAAATAAAATAAAATAAAATAAAATAAAAAATAAACAAAAAATCTTATAAATAAATAAATAAAGTAACTCCATTATCATATTACTAATTTTCCCAAATGTGAATGAGTCTTAATATTTTAACCAAGATTTAGTGTTAATTTCAGAGAATATTCACAATCAATTTTTAGTAAGAGATAGTCTTAAATCTTCAGTTACTCTCTTATTTTTAAAAGACCTGGGGGGCGGGGCGCCTGGGTGGCTCAGTCGGTTAAGCGACTGCCTTCGGCTCAGGTCATGATCCTGGAGTCCCGGGTTCGAGTCCCGCATCGGGCTCCCTGGTCTGCTTCTCCCTCTGACCCTCTCATGCTCTCTCTATCTCATTCTCTCTCTCAAATAAATAAATAAAATCTTAAAAAAAAAAAAATCACCAATTAGCAGATTTCCCAGTACTAACAGTAACTGGACTGATCTTTTATGTGTTGATAAGCTTTTGAAACACATATAAGCAGTGATGGAGTTGAGATGTTCAGATTTAATGACATAAATACAAGTATCACTGTTGACAACAGGAATTAATAGAGGCAGTTTTTAAAAGAAAAATTACATTTTTATATGTCAAGAAATTTAAAACAAAAAAAAAAAATTTTTTTTTAAACCATGTAAGACCTTAGTAAATGCTCTCATCTTGGCAGATGGATTAATCCTGTTCTTTTGGACCCGGTTCAGTATCTAGTTAACATCTGTAGAGCAGTGGCCAGTTTGGCTTAGTTTTGACTGTATTTAAAAAAAAAAAACCCAAAAAACCAAAACTGTTGAACATGACATGCTGTTTTTACTGCCCTTTGAGACCAACTTGAATCCAAAGAGAAAAAATTGAGCAAATGGTGGATATTTGTATTTTTTTTAACCTAGCCAGATGTGTATGAAATTGACCATCAGGTTCAGTATTAACAGTGCCTTTTTAAGGTTAGACTACCTTAGTTTTTTAATGTTAGAATATCTCATCTGGCACTTTTGACTATCCCTCCATTTGTTGTGCTAAATGGGAAGTGTTGGATTACTGGAGTTGGCAAAGGAATCTTTTTGAGTGGCTAAGATTCCTTTGGTATTCTGCTAACATATTTGTTCTTTTTTTTTTTAAAGATTTTATTTATTTATTTGAGAGAGAGAAAGCAAGCATGACTGGGGGACAGAGGGAGAGGGAGAAGCAGGCTCCCTGTTGAGCAGGGAGCCCAACGTGGGGCTCAATCCCAGGACCCTGGGATCATGACCTGAGCTGAAGGCAGCTGCTTAACCAACTGAGCCACCCAGGTGCCCCCATACTTGTTCTTTAGCCTATAGGTCAGACAGAGGTATCTTCAAGAATAGGTTCCTGTTGCTCTTGGGACCTTGACAGAGGGGAGAGATCACTTCCTGGTATATGCTCATTTAAGTGCCAGTAGGTGGTTTTCTTGCTGATTAATTCTGTGTACATATATGTTTTGAGATACTTATGTAGAGATCAGACTGAAAATCACCTCTGATAACCTTCTATTACTATAATAGTAGTGACAGAATTAAGGGTGACTCTGAGTTGATTTTATTTGTAGCAACAGAAAATAATTATGGAATTTACCTGAAGCCATCGTTATTATGTAAAGCAATAGTAGTAATAAAATAACCTTGTAACACTGTATAAATTTCATTATCTAACATGAATTTGGTGCCAGATAGAGGTAGCTTTTTGCATCTTGAGTCATTTGACAAGACCTATTTTGTGGGTGTGGAATAGTACCTTGCCCCTATGTTCTTATTTAATGTTCTCGAAGGGGCACAACCACCTTGCTACTTGGCCTCCACTCTTAGACTGAAGTAGAGGCTCTCAATTTCTTGCTGTTAGAAAAAAGCAGGTCATTATTCACTGAAATAACTAATGTAAGCTTTACAAAATAATTTAAAACTACCATTTGCTAAACATTCCCAACTCTATGGATATATTATTTCCACTTTATCAGTAAAAAACTTAGGGGAAATAACTTGCTAATGACCATACAGCAAATATAATGGGATTCATAATAGAAATGACCCAAATTGTCAGTTATCCTGGTAGTTAAAAGTACTATAGCTGGATGTGCTTATGATTTATTTGACAGTATCACAAAGTTTGGTGTTATGTTCTCTACATTCTGTCCCAGGGAAAATAGCACAATGACATTATACTCCAAGGTAATGCTGCCAAGTGTGATTAAAAAGAATGTGTCAAAACCACAGATTGGTGGGGTTCTATAAAGAAGTTAATGATGGGAAGTGATTGACTTGATCCTTAATGAAAAGTTTTCTAATTTTGAAATACCTGCTGTTTAGGCATTGCTCACTCTAAAATGCCTCCTCTTAATAGTCTGTCTGGGTTTCTTAAATTTATACTTACTCCATTTTGGGTGTATAAAATGACTATTACTAAAGGTATTTCAAAGCTAGGCAGGAGGCCTTAGTTATTCTCTTCCTACTGTTAAGGATGAATCTTGTCCATCCACCAAACACATGGGCTCTAGCTCCCTGGAGAGGAGATGACAGAGTGCTAAATATTGCAGCTGAGCCCTATGTGTGCTTATTTATAAATCATCCTCGGAAGTAATTGCATGCATCAGTAACAATTTGGATTGAGTTTATTTTGATGTTTTGTTGTCTAATAAACTCAAGGATGAAACTGCCTCCTTAAATATATTGATCAACTAACAATTTTTTTTTGTATTTACCTGCTTTGTGTCATATGTGGTTTATTATATGTGTGCTTTAACTGTAAAGATATTCTTTTTGTCATGTATGTCCTACCTTGATATCTTCATTTGAAAATTTGTTTTTAAATGTTAAAGAACTTCTAGATCATAAAAAAAAGCTGAAACAAAAACACATGCCTTATTTAAGCCCAAATTATTTTTTGTATAAGTACTTTTTTGTTAATTAAGTGTAAAAATGTTTGCTTCATCGGTGGAATAATTATCTTAATTTTCTCTTATGATCATGTGGCTGTCCATATTACCTCTTCAACCTTGAAAATATGATGGCGATGACCATTGAGAGTAATATCCTTTCCTGCCACACCCCCATAAGACTGCATCATGTTGATTACACAACCAGCTTAAAGATGCAGCTTATTTGGAAATAATGCTTCTCATAGAAACCTACTAATCTAAAATGTTTTTACCACTTTATTTTTTAAATATAGGTGGAAAAAACCCACATCGAGGTCACAGTACCCACCTCAAATGGTGACCAAACACAGGTTTGTGCCAACAGACCGCTTGTTCCTTTTCTCCTCCCTCCTCAATTTTTTTCTTCTCCCCAACTCCCTTCCCTTAAAAAATACTATAAAGGTTCAAACAAACTTCAATGAGCCAATATTTTATCATTTTTCTTTTTCTTTTTTTTTAATAATGGCAGCTTGCAGAAAAAACTGAAGATCTGATAAGAATGAGGAAGGTCAGCCATTTTTCACTTTCACAAAACTGCATTACCATCACCCATGCTGACTTCTACAGTGTGCTAAAAAGACAGTGATCCATTCTTTTCATTGATTTCTCTTCATAAGAAATTACTTTCAAATCGCAGATATATATTTGCGCATATATATATTTGCATACGCTCACATACATATGTATACCAAAGAAATTATAATCCTATACTATTTGTTGAAATTCCCAGGAGGAAAATATCTTTTCAAACACAATGAAATAACTAGTGAAGACCAAACCTACCCTTCATGTTTAAACTTTATAAGGAATATTTCAGTGGCACCATATTTTTGGAATCATGGACAATATTTGATACATACTTACTATGGAAACCATCATAGCAGCAACTCCTGGTTTTGTTAATAACTGTGTGTTTTGCTGCTCTGCGCCCATTCTTCCCAACTATAGAGTGGGATGTATCAGTTCTTACTGAAGAGAATATTGACTAATCATGTATTAAGTGCCCTTAGATCTTTCTTATGAAAAGTATTAGAGATATACGTACTGTGGTATTTACTCAGTATGAAATATACCTCAAAAGGGTAAATAATGTTTTAAAGCATTTCTCCATGCCATGGAACATGGAATTTCAAAGCTTCTTTAAGTCACGTATTTTAAGATAACCCTCAAACAGTTCGATTTCAAGAATGAGCATAAAACAACTTATTATGTAAGAAGCCAATGAAGCCAGGAGCACTGTCTATTTAAATAAGGTCATCATTTTCTTCCATCATTCATGAATAGGGTCATCTGTTTTCTAGTGGTAATGTGTTCTGTGTGTGTCCTTGTAGTTTTGTGACCATTTCATGTTGGCATATGCTGCGCTGTGGACATTTAATTTTTTTGGTTTGCCAATTTGCAGTTTTTTCCCGCAAGAACAACATTTTAATTTTTTATGCTTTTCTGTTTTTCCCTCTTTCATTTTCACAGAAAAAGAGAGAGAGACTAGATGGTGAAAACATTTATATCAGACATAGCAATTTAATGTTGGAGGTTTGTATGAACTTGAAGCTTATTTTAGTTGGTTGCCTATAACCTTCTGCATTCTTTGCAATCATCCCTTTCTTTATTCTGCGTTTGGTTTTGCATGCCATTGCATGAAAGAATTTTAGGTTTAAAATGCTTTTGCATGTTGGTAAACATGAAGATATGCAACCATCTCTCTTTCTGACTCTTTTTAGTTTCCATCTGTCATACTTACCTAAAAAATATATGATTGGGACTATCCCTGCTTCTCACGGTTCCATTGTTTTACCCACTTGTAGAAAATTCTACATCACTGTCAAAAATTCCTTGAACTTTCCAAGAGTATAAACTCCTATATGTCCCAAGCATCAAATTCATACTGTATTTTTCATCTTCTGAACTGAGAGAGTGTGGAAAAGTAGGAGAAATGATCACAATTCAAAATGGAGTTAAAAATTGGGGAATACCAAAAAATGACAGGACAGTCAGGAAAGAAAAAAGATACAGGAAGGAAAGAAGGGACCTGGTATTTAATCCATAGTTAATAGGATATAAGATAGTTTAATTACAAAAACAGATCTGTGGCCATAAGATTATTATTTTAAAGATAAGAAAATTGACCTTAGAGAAATTTAATTTGTCTGTGGTCACAAAGCCAGTAAATTGGTAAAGCTAGGATTTGAGTTAGGGTCTATCTATCTATCTTTATTAAACTACACTTTTTCTATTCAGAAATAGCAACATACTGTCTATTATAGGAATTGTAAGGTCATTTTCTCATTACATTCAACAATAATTTGCTTTCTACCAGAGTTATATTAGTATACTTATCTAGTTTGGGGCTCCACACTGGATAGGGAAATATGAAGCTAATTAGAAGAGTAGGGGAACTCTATGAGGAAAAAATAAAGAACATGGAGTTACCTATGTGGAAAACACTGAAGCTACATTAGTTTATAACTCACTAAGACTCTTATATAAAAGTTGACCAGATTATCTTATGATTTTGCTCAAGACAGAGCCAAAAGAAATGACTATAACTCTGATACTGGGGATTTTAACTTAAATTTGAAGGACATATAAATTCCTCTGTATTTGTACAGAGGAAGATGATAAACATTGTTCCTGCCTTCAGGAAACTTAACAATGTATAGAAGTAGGGAGGAGAGAGACAGTAAACATTTAAAAAAAATAGCGATAAAATTACTTCAAGTTATTATAGAAGCTATGAAGGAAATAAGCAGTATGCTGTGCTAAGAAAGGAAATCTACTCTGAATAAGATGGACAGGGAAGTTCTCTCTGGAGAGATAACATATTAGCTGAGACCTGAAAGATGAACATATAAGAAATGTGCTAAATATTATTAAACTGGATATCTGAAGAAACTTTTTTAGATAGAACTCTGGTTTAATGTAATGGCCTCTAATAGTTATTTAACCATGTCTTATTTTTTGTCAAAACATGTATTTTGAGTGCTTGCTATGTTAAGGTACTTTAATAAAAGTAATAAAAATTATGGCCAGCCTTCATTAATCACGTACTGTACGATGGGCACAATACTAAATGCTTTATGTACACTTACCTCATGTAACATGAGGTTTTTTAAGGCTGGACTCTAGGACATTTCAAACTCAGCAACTAGATCTCTGCTTGAGCTCATAACTAAAACTAGACGTGAATGGTTCTGCTTCTGGGATTAGGAAGAATTACAGAGGTCAATTGATGTACTTGGCAGTGTAACATCTCCCAATCCCAAACATGCCTTTTGCTTTACTAGTCCATCTTTATTGCTTCCTTTTGTTCTTTTTTTTTTTTTTAAGATATTATTTATTTATTTGACAGAGTGAGACACAGCGAGAGAGGGAACACAAGTGGGGGGAGTGGTAGAGGGAGAAGCAGGCTTCCCACTGAGCAGGGAGCCCGATACGGGGCTCGATCCCAGGACCCTGGGATCATGACCCGAGCCGAAGGCAGATGCTCAACGACTGAGCCACCCAAGCGCCCCTTTAGTGCTTCCTTTTGACTGGAACCTGCAGTACCAATCATATATTTGTCATTTGTTCAATGAGGTGTGTTATAGCTTCTGAGACTCATAGAGTCCCTGTGTGTGATGTGTTTTTTCCCCAGCATTGCATTGATAGCCACAAGAGGGGATTTCTTAATAAGTGTGTGTTTGAAAATTAAAACTACTAACTACTTTTTGAGAACATTTTATATTTAATGGTTTGGTTTGGCTGCTGCTAAAATTATAAGATGATAAGTATCAAAAAGTATCTAGCCTAAAAACAGCCACAGTAATTTGGCTAACCATCATTCTCTAGTTACAGTAAAAAAAAAAATTTTGTCTCCCTTCCACCCCCTCCCCCGCCCCATAAGGATGTTCTCTCAAGTTATCTGTCACTCTAGTAGAGTTTTTTTGTTTTGTTTTGTTTTTTTTAAAGCATCTCTCCTACCCCACCCCCACTAATGCTTTGTTCTGGCCAAATAAGGTCGAGTTCATTTTTAGATGTACCGCCTCCTCCTCCATCTCCCAGAGAGAACCTGTAGCAAGTGTCTATGACAAATTCTATTTGGAACAGGTCCCTTTGAGATCTTAATTTTACTCTGTGCCCCCACAGGTTTCTAACAGAGCCAGCTAAGACGGATGGAGAAAGCTCCTTCAGAAGCTACTGATTTTATTGAAACATTTATTTTTCTCAGGTTCCAAGCCAATCAAAAGCTAGGCAAGAAGAGTAACAAATCACCACTCTCATATTAAGAGGCTAACCCAGAGAGTTATGGTTTTACCATAGCATCTCTTGCTCATTTTTGTTTTGCTCCATTCATACTTGTAACTCTCCCAAATGTGTTAAGTTGTTCTTGGACCAAGCAGATTTAATTTCCAGTTAGGAGCTGGGTCACAGAGCCTTACATGCCTTATGGGTCTCAGTTGCTTAGCCTACTACTGAGTCTTTGACCAAGCTTGTTCATGCTTTTCTTTAGCTAGTAAACATGCTTTTCTTGCTTTCAGCTAGAGTAAAAGTGCACACTGTTGTTTCCTCATGGTGAAGCCCATATTCATGGGCTATACTCACATTTCATCCCAACAAGCAAGAGGTAATTTTATGGGGAAGCTACAGGATTGCCCTTTTTGGGTTAGTTTTCTCTTTGATCTCAAAGCAAATATACATGGTTTAGTCTTGCAAAAATAAGAAGAATGGACTAGTAAGTGAATTTTCTGAATGAATATCTCCAGAATCAAAATTATGTCATGTGCCTCACCAATTCTTTTTCCTATGCTATTTTCCCTTTGACATTCCTTTTGAAAAAAATTTTATTTAGTTGAAGCATACGTTGCTCCAGAAAAATTTTTCAAACAAATTTTCATTTAAATGAGTTTGTTTTTTTTTTTCCCAAAATGTGGTGGTTTCCCACAGAGAAAGAAAGAGAAAGAAAGAAAGAGAGAGAAAAAGAAAGAAAGGCTAATCTCAAAATTTACACAGCATTTAAAAAGATATATTTAATATTATGCTTTTCTTGGATACAGAGCTGCCGTGATATATAATAAACACAGAATTTTTAGCATTCATCAAGTGACAGGTTCCCACATATTTTGATCTCAAGCATAGATCTTCTGAGCTTTTTTGGAGAAGTATGTTGGACAAAGAACATTTCAGTTTTTGTCTTTAAATTGTATTTCCCATTTTATTTCTGGCCAAGTCTACCTTTTAAAAGTTTTATATGCCTCCTGTTAAATAAACCTGAATGTTATTTCTAGCTTTATTAACCTAAGTTTTGATCCTTTCTCCCTGGAATATCCCATTTAAGGGATATTAAACCTAGTTGTCCAGTATCCAAATATGCTGGAACAGTTGAGATATTTTAAATTGTTGAGAAGATATATAAGGTATCTGATGAATTCTTGTTAAATTACTTCCAGTCCATTGAAAGTTACTGGAAGAAGGTCCCTATTTTGAATTCTACTAAGGGATGAAGTAAAGCTGTCAGTAGCTGGAAGGCATAAGGCTTTTTTTTTTTTTTAAGATTTTATTTACTTGAGAGAGAACACAGAGGGAGAGGGAGAAGCAGACCCCTACTGAGCAGGGAGCTGGATTCAGGGATTGATCTCAGGACCCTGGGATCATAACCTAAGCTGAAGGCAGACGCTCAACCGACTGAGCCACCCAGGCGTCCTGGAAGGCATAAGTCTTTTAGTTTGCATGAATAGTATTGGTAAAGAAAAAAAGCCATTATATTACATACCTGAGTGATTTTTCATAGGTGGTAACAATTTGCTCTCAAGGCTTGAGCCAGAAATTCTAGTAATAAATTCTTATGACAAGAAAGGGCTATTCCTGTTTATCAAAACCAGTAATATCCACCTAGTAATAAGGAAGCAAAACTATCTCTAGGTAGAAATAGAGGGATGCTGTGTGATTGCAACTCACCAAAGCAAAGCAGCTTTGGTGGCAGTTGCATCTTTTATCATGTCCTTTGTTTAATAGTTGCTCCTTCTCTATTGCTGTCTCCATCCTGCCTGAGCTGAGCCTCAATCAGTTCATATCAAGCCAACGCTAATTGAGCTGTGAGATTACCCTCTTGGGATGAGGAGTTGGAGATCTAGCGTTGCGTCCTAATGCAAAGAAAAGTTGCAAAATTAAGGAGTGAGGTCTGTGGGTTACAGAACTGCTAAGAGCTGTAGGGTTATGATGCTTCACTGCTTCCAAGAAAAGCACCTCATTAAAAAAAAAAAAAAAGAAAGAAAGGCAAGCAAATATACCATGTCGTATATTTAAAATTTAAATGCAATTTATGGATTAGTAACATCTGCCCTGGATGTGGTGTTTTCTACCAGTGCCCATAGTCTGGTGGGCTTCCCGTGATGTGTTTTTTTCCTCTGAGTATTCATAATTTTGCATCTTTGTCCTTTCAACTACAGGATTTAGACAAAAGTCAAGAAGAGATAAAAAAACATCATGCCAGCATCAGTGAGCTGAAAAAGAACTTCATGGAATCTGTACCAGAACCACGGCCTAGTGAATGGGATAAACGCTTATCCACTCACTCCCCATTCCGAACACTTAACATCAATGGGCAGCTTCCCACAGGAGAAGGAGTGAGTACTCTGTCCATGTGACCACTTGTGAGAATGAATGAAATAAATGTTATTGTATATTAATGTTCTGTATGTGAATAAAATAAGTAAGTTTAGAGCTGAAATTTAGCTTTGGTTCCTCACTAGTTCATTGCAGCTTTAAGGTATTCATAATCAAACACTTGTTTTTTAAGTCATATGGGCTACCCAGTCGAATTACAGGAGCCATTTAGAGCTACCATTAGATGACTAGGCTCTTGAGAACTGCCTCCTTCTGGCTAGTGTGTGTTTACAAATCGACCATAAGCCAGTGGAACTTTATGTTCAAACTGTGCCTCCAAGGACCAGAGAGTTTACTAAATTTAGTAAGGTCAAAATTGGAACGGGATAAACATTTTTTTAAAACTTTATTTGAACATTTGTACAATTTAGAAATGTCTGGAATGGTTGACCACAATTATGTAATAAATCAAGGAGGTCTCCAAGCCAGAGAATGCAGAACACCACATATTAATGATTGTATTTCAATTTTAGAAAAATTATTGACGGTTCGTCTTTATGAGCAGCATCAAACTTTTAACATGTTGTTTTGTAAGATAGTCACAGAGGAAGTTGGAGATACCTTTCAGAGGCTGCTTTTTTTGTGTTGTTGTCATTACCTATTGTAGAAATCCTACATCTAATTAAATGAATCTGTGTGATGGATACCTTAAAAGTTACCTTAAGCATATATTTAAAAATTCTTTACTTAATTTTTAGCCTATATAGGTTAATATTTATATAAGTAGTCACAATGACTCAATGAGTGATGATAATAATTTTTAAAATTATATGCTTGGTTTTCACCAATAGCAATAGCAATTCTAGTCAAGAAAGGTATTGATGTCTTAATAACTTAAAAAAAACTTGTCTTTATATTCAGAATTCATGGTAAACTATTCAACTTTGTTTAGTTTCTGGAACTGGAGAAGATGATAAAAGTTGACTCACAAAGGGTACTTTTTATATTTTTCAAAATGTGATTGAAATTGGCTAAGAATTCTCCAAGTAGAGTCAGACCAGTTTCACCAAGTAAGACTGGAGAATTCTTGAATGATGGGTAGCTAGTTACCGGGGGTGATAGGATGCAGCTGTTTTTATTCATTGTCCTCTTCAGCCTCCATTCCCTGATGTAAATGGACATCAGTTTTATCTAGATAATGTGGCCTGAACTGAGACAGTGACTCTGCTTTCTATAAATCTAGACTTCAGGAGAAAGTCTTGTTGCCTTGTTGCTATCTTGCCTGGTTAACCCTCTCTGTAAACCATAACTGCATAGTTTCTAGAAGTTTTCTTTTCGACTCTGTGGAAGTAGTAAAAGATGCTCAATTACTTTGAAAAAGTAACTTAATGCTCTCTTGGATGAAGTTTGGTAAATTTGAATCAGTCTCCATTTCCAGAAAATAACTTGTATCTTAATAGAAACCTTCCAGAAATCATCTCAGGGCTGGTTGGAAATGGGTATGTCATTCTGTGGACTTTAAAGAAAGGACTTTTATAAATTAGATTGGTGGGGAGTACTTGAGCCACTTTAGCTCTATGCGTCTGTGTATTACTCCTCTAAATGAATAACAGAATAAATAAGAAGAACTGTCCTATGATAACCTTTTATAAAAAAGGATAACTCCACTTTCTGGCATATCTTACTTTTTCTTTAATAATTAGGGCAATATTTCTGTTCTCTGGGGATACCTCTTCCGTCTTTGGCAGCGTTGTTGTTGCATTGCAAGGCTACTGAATTTTATATAATTTGTGTATGACCAGGTGAAGAAAACCTCTGTCCTTCCCTCGGAAAGAAAGGTTGGTGGGCCAGAGGTAAAGCTGCTGTTATGACTTGTGCTTCTCAATCCGAATTTGCTCTTGTCATGGCACTAAGCAGATATTCCCCCTAGAACTGAACAGCAGCTGCTGAGTAATTTTTTTTCTTTTGGCTCTATTAGTGAATTCACACCCCACTGCCTTTTGACCTAACACATAACATTTCCACTGCTGCAGCTTTTGCAGCTTTCAGTTTGCTTATTTCGGCGCATGGCTGGTTGAAAAGCTGCATGAAGATGTAAGTATGTATTCAGAGAGAAAATGAATTTAATTGTACCCTGTTCTTTTTATGTTGTCTTTCTTCTCCCTCTTTATATTCTTTTAAAAATCATTATGATTTTGCATCCTTTCTTTTCCTTTTTTCTTTTTTGCTGACCAGTCCCCCAGCTACTTTTTCCCTGATACATATCACTTAGGGGTGTGCAAAGAACCCGTGTCAAAATTCCAAACTGACCAGAGAAGGCTGGCCCCACTGAGAGAACTTAGAGCCAAGTTTTTCCTTTCATAGATAACATCTCTTGACTAGATGGCAGAGCACAGAAATTGTCGGGGGAGAAAAACTTCTCAGTTGGACAATTGGAAAAGACAACTTACCTTAAAAGTGTCAAAAGTACTTTGCTTAATGTGATGTATAAACCTTCACGATGGTTGCTATTTTTAATCATGATTCTGCAAGAGGGGGAGGGAGTCTACAGTTGTTGAGATTTGTGGGGGGTTTTCGTTTGTTTTTAATAGACCTTGGAGGCACATACAAACTTTTATACTTTTGTTTTTCTTTTGCAATCTTTAAAATGTATGGGATTAAAATTTTTATTCCCTTGAGCAAAAGCTAATTGCCATACTGAATGAACTGTTGCAGTTTTTAAAGTCTATATGAAGGGATATGAGGATAACTTTTTATATTCTGCCGTTCTATTTATAATAAAAGTAACTTTTCTGATGGTGAGAAGAATGCTTCATTATTGGCTTTGCCCAAGTGATCTAAGAAAAATTGGCAGCACTAAAACAAGGAAAACTGACCCAAAATTCATATGTGAGTATCCTTGAAGGAGGAACAAATACTGTAACTAAGGAAGTCAAGCAATTGCTTGAACTTTCAGGGCTTCTAATGTTCATTCATTCAAAAAATTATCTATTGAATACTCTACTGTGTTATAGAAACTTTGCTGGGATAAATTGCCAAAGTAAAGTGAAATAAAGAGTGTCCCAAAAGATCTTCCCAAATCCTTTGCACATCCCCAAGTATCATTTTTGAGCATTTTTCCATCTGTCATTTTGTTCATCTTTCTCTGTCTTTCTTGATCTTCTACCGTGAAAGCAGACACAGCAACGTGCTCTGTTAGTGCAGGATGAAGAGAAAATTAAAAGGCAAGAGAGATCTACTGAGAGAGCCTTGCCCCAGCAAGACAATGAAGAAATTCTTCCCAAGGTTTCTATTCCAATCCCTGAGGATCACAAGTCTCTCAAAAAGTGCCACCTCTACTCTAGTACTTTTCCATCTCCTCGTATTCCTTTCCTGATGTCTTTTCTTGTGATTCTTGCGTTGGCTGTTTGGTGGCTGGTCTTTCTGTGATCGGAAAACAGGGTGCTCATCTGAAATGTCAAGACTAAAACCATCGAACTTTTGTCATTTACTTCTACTGTGTTATCTCCTGTATGATACCCTCTGATCTTGATAGTTCACTGTCCTAGGGGAGCTCTTTGTGATCATTTTTCTGTCAATAAAATGTTACTCTTTATAGAATGTGTATTGTGGGGTACAAAGGAGTAGCAATGGATTGCCCAAGTCAGCTTTCCTCCCTGACATTGAACAAGTTCAGACAAATCAGATTTAAGCGTATGACACTTGGTACTTTCCCCAAAAGGTTTAAATCTTTTATCCTGCATGTTCGTATTGTTCTCTGCTGTCGTGTCCTCTCCAGTGTTACACGCAAAGTAGGATACTCTGTAGAAACAATTGATGGAATATTTCCTAATCTTCTATAGTCATTTGTGTGGCATGGGCTCTGTAGTTTAAGAAAAAAAATTCAACTTGCTAATTTTTCAAAAGCCTTAAAATGATAACGTTTTAATCTATGAATCCATAACCACTCCTTTTCTTGAGATATCAAACCAGTATATACAAAGGCCTTTTTTTGGAAAAGGGCTTTTGACTTTTGTGGCCTTCTTACGTGTACTTCTGAAATGTACAGGGAAAAACACCTTTGTCCTGCCTGGTGTATAGAAGGGATCTGCAAAGATTAAACGCCAACTTTTCACAAGTAGAATGTTGATGGTTTAAGGAAAATGGTGCTGTGCTGGTGTCCCTCAGCCTCCAGCCAGGGCTGAATTTCCAGACCACGTGTAGCCATCTTTAAAAGTCCTAGAATACAGATTTATTCAAGATCTGTACATAAATATACCCTTCTCTGAATTAATACTGTGTTACTTCTTTATGACTTGAGTAATTACATTGCTAGAAGCAATATTTAGCCATTATCGCAAGCTTAAAATATATATTGATATATTTATTGTTTCCCTGATAGACTTCAGACCTGTTTATTCTTACATTTGTGTTGAAATCAGTTGTTTTTAATTGATGGCCTTGTGAGCTAACGTTCTATTGTGACAAGTATGTGTCCCTCTGTTTGCATGTTGATTTTTAAGGCTTCCCTGAAGTAAATATGAACGTGCTTTGTTTTCACAACACAACTCAGATGCCTAACCTGTTATTTTTTACCTCGGTATTAAAGACATCTTGCATGTAGCTTACTTTTTATGGCACTTGAATGTACCAATATGGATGATTTGGTTAATGTTGTCTCAAATATTTGTTTTAAAATCTGAGTTCATGGGGTTATCAAACTGAGATTTTTTTTGCACTTTGTTTTACTTCTCAACACTTTTTAGTTGATTAAACTTCTAAACAAGACTTTGTTTTTAAGATGATGGCTTCTTACAGCAAAAAAAAAAGAGAGAGAGAGAGAGAACACTAATGCCAAGAATCTTTTGTCCTTCAATACCCACCACGATTCTATTTTCTCTGGAGACATGTAGAAATCTCTGGTATTTCCTGAAAACTGCTCTTCTGTCATCATAGGCTTTCCCAAAACATGGGAAAAGTAAGGGGCGGGTTGAATTTTAAAATCTGTTATGGGTGTGTATCTTTCATGTCACAGGCTATGTCTGTTTATAACAAATATTTTGTAACTAAGCATATTTCTTGATTCACTCATAATTAAGAAAAGAGAGACCTCAATCAGCTTGACACGTTGCAAAGCTGTCCTCTGACACAGAAAGTGATCATCATAAGTACTCCCCTTTATCTTTGAAGTAGAAGTGTAAGAACTTTCCTTATGAAATAACAAAACTATAACATTGGTTAGAGTCTTTTAAAATTTTTTCAGGGAACTGAAAAGGAAATAATAAAAATCTGATTCATTTTAGAACTGTTTATGATTATATTTCCAGTTTTCATCCTGGTACACAGCTTTTTAATAATTATTGCAAACTTCACCTTGGATTATGTTTCCCTTTGTATTAGAGTTATTACAAGTCCATTAAAAGTCTAGCGTAAGCCAATAATATTTTTCACTTTTTTGAAGTGCAGCAGGAATCCTCAGAGATCCTTACTGATGGTTAAAGAAGAGGCCCTTTCTTTGATTGATAGGATAAGAATGGTTGAGAGGAGAAGTGCCAAACCTTTGTACTGGATTAAGCTGGTCAGTGCAGGTTCAAAAGATATACCCATCACGGTTATCAGAGGAAAAATACTAGACATTACAGCTTTGTATTAACTAATGTTAATACTGCTGACATTTGTAACAAAGCTGTAAATAGTCTTAGTTTCCTTCTCACATCTCATTCCATTCTGAATGCCAGAGACAGATCCAAATAACTGTGTATTGGTTTTATTCTGGTTCAGCTTCTTAATGGCCAGTTGATAAGTAAAAACAAACAATTTGAACTAAAGGTATCAGTACAGACCAGTAAAAAGTCTTGGGGTTTTTTTTCCTCGGTTTTACTATTAATAATTTCTAGGGTGACTCTGAGAAATTCACTTAACTACTTGGTGCCCAGATTTCCGCCTAGTAACATAGAGACAAACCTACCTCATGAGAATGAATCTGTAACGTGTTCTAGGAACCAGAAGCTCTGGTTGTTGTTCATTTCTTGGTCTTTTGGGGACTGGGAATATGAAAACTTAAAAACCAACAGACATTAATTTCTTGGAATTTTTCGTATGAAAGCAAGCAGTTAAATAGTTGTGTTAATTTCCATCTACTTCTTACTGGTATTTGACCAAGCACTTAAAACTACTGAAGGTAGAAATGTCTTTCCAAATTCATCATACTCTTAAGCAATTCATCTTATCCTTATGGTATTCTTACAGTGGACCAAACTTGAAAATAAACCCAGCATCAATCTTTTGGACCTATCTTTTAGCCATTTTCTTATGCTATCACTTAGAATATGAAGGAGATTCAGTTTGCATGGATCAATTTTACAACTTGTTTACATTTCTGGTAAAAGTTTTGGTGGGAGAATATACTTACTCTGTTGACTAATATTAGACTGGGGATTTTCTGTGGATTAGGTTTCCACTTGTCATCCTAGATCCTAGTACATTTCTTTCTAGTGCATGTAAATTTTTCTCTGAATTTTCTGTGGATATAAACCAATTTACTGTCTCCTACATTCCTAAGTTACTTTCATAATATTTCCTGTAGATAAGCATGGAGAATACAGTAGGCATAAGGCATAAGAGGTTTGGTTATTTAAGGCATTAGCAAGCAAAATTTATGCTTGGGCTTTACCTAGTGATTACTTATTTACAAAAGGAAGACAAAATTCATTTATTTATTTATTTATTTATTTTTATTCTTATGTTAATCCCCATACATTACATCATTAGTTTTAGATGAAGTGTTCCATGATTCATTGTTTGTGCATAACACCCAGTGCTCCATGCAGAATGTACCCTCCTCAATACCCACCACCAGGCTAACCCATCCTCCCACCCCCCTCCCCTCTAGAACCCTGTTTGTTTTTCAGAGTCCATCGTCTCTCATGGTTCATCTACCCCTCCGATTTCCCCTGCTTCATTCTTCCCCTCCCGCTACCTTCTTCTTCTTTTTTTTTTTCTTAACATATATTGCATTATTTGTTTCAGAGGTACAGATCTGAGATTCAACAGTCTTGCACAATTCACAGCGCTTACCAGAGCACATACCCTCCCCAGTGTCTATCACCCAGTCACCCCATCCCTCCCACCCCACCCCCCACTCCAGCAACCCTCAGTTTGTTTCCTGCAATTAAGAATTCCTCATATCAGTGAGATCATATGATACATGTCTTTCTCTGTTTGACTTATTTCACTCAACATAATACCCTCCAGTTCCATCCACGTCGTTGCAAATGGCAAGATCTCATTCCTTTTGATGGCTGCATAATATTCCATTGTATATATATATACCACATCTTCTTTATTCATTCATCTGTCGATGGACATCTTGGCTCTTTCCACAGTTTGGCTATTGTGGACATTGCTGCTATAAACATCGGGGTGCACGTACCCCTTCGGATCCCTACTTTTGTATCTTTGGGTTAAATACCCAGTAGTGCAATTGCTGGATCATAGGGTAGCTCTATTTTCAACTTTTTGAGGAACCTCCATACAGTTTTCCAGAGTGGCTCCACCAGCTTGCATTCCCACCAATAGTGTAGGAGGGTTCCCCTTTCTCCCCATCCCCGCCAACATCTGTCGTTTCCTGACTTGTTAATTTTAGCCATTCTGACTGGTGTGAGGTGGTACCTCATTGAGGTTTTGATTTGGATTTCCCTATTGCCGAGCGATATTGAGCACTTTTTCATGTGTCTGTTGGCCATTTGGATGTCTTCTTTGGAAAAATGTCTGTTCATGTCTTCTGCCCATTTCTTGATTGGATTCTTTGTTCTTTGGGTGTTGAGTTTGATGAGTTCTTTATAGATTTTGGATCCTAGCCCTTTATCTGATATGTCATTTGCAAATATCTTCTCCCATTCTGTCGGTTGTCTTTTGGTTTTGTTGACTGTTTCCTTTGCTTTGCCAAAGCCTTTTATCTTGATGAAGTCCCAATAGTTCATTTTTGCCCTTGCTTCCCTTGCCTTTGGCGATGTTTCTAGGAAGAAGTTGCTTCGGCTGAGGTCAAAGAGGTTGCTGCCTGTGTTCTCCTTTAGGATTTTGATGGACTCCTGTCTCACATTGAGGTCTTTCAACCATTTGGAGTCTGTTTTTGTGTGTGGTGTAAGGAAATAGTCCAGTTTCATTCTTCTGCATGTGGGTATCCAATTTTCCCAACACCATTTGTTGAAGAGACTGGGAAGACAGAAAATTCAAAAATAATATGAGACACTTTAGCATTGTTGCTGTTTTGCCAAACATATTGAGTATAGTAAAGATATATAGAACTTCTCTACAGTTTCCTTCCCTTGTATTCTTTACAGAAATTATAAAATCCCAAACTTCTTTACAGCATTCTTTACCACACTGAGAAAAAAATGTTGCTTGTTTTTATTGCACTCAAACTAACCCTGTTGTTTGTAATTTTGGTACTAGAAATGGAGACGAGTCCTTGTTCTAGTCTCCATTATGCATGGCATGTGGGATAACTGTATTGGCCTCCTCCACATTGTAGTGGATAGTGAATCAATGAGTCTGCTCTCATTTCTGTTTCTGTTACCCCTCATGCCTTAGGATTTCCTTCTTTACTGCAGCAGAGCATGATACAAACAAACAAACAAACATTGGTGTGGACCTGGGATTGGGCACTGGAAACGGTTAAGAAGGTATGGCTGTTAGAGCGAGGAAGCCAGAAGGCCATCAGTGGTGGCTATGATCAACAGTTACAAATTCATGGAGTATTTCACTTCATAAATGAAATTCTTATCATACTAGAACTTGAAAGACAAAAAGAAGAAGTAGTTTGTTACTCCCGCAGATCAGAAATACAAGCTAAAAGCTAAATAACTTCAATCATAGCCTAACTAAATGTGTGGGTGACAGGTCGTTGAGGAAGTGTATGCTATTAGAAATGGTTTTCTGATCTTTTGTGATTGATATCCTAGAGAACAGCCTTCCACTTTATCATAGCCAGAATTCTGTTTGCAGTAAATAATAGAGTAAGTCTAACATTTCAAAGATTAGAGGGCAGGAGAAGCGTGAGTCCCAACTATCTCTTCAGGTCCCCCCCAAATCATTAAAGGGTGCAGTTTAGTCTCTCATTTTCTCCTCTACTATCTCCTTTTTTTTTTTTAAGATTTATTTATTTATTTGAGAGAGCGAGAATGAGAGAGAGTACATGAGAGGGGGGAGAGTCAGAGGGAGAAGCAGACTCCCCACCGAGCAGGGAGCCCGATGCGGGACTCGATCCTGGGACTCCAGGATCATGACCTGAGCCGAAGGCAGTCGCTTAACCAACTGAGCCACCCAGGCGCCCCTCCTCTACTATCTCCTTAAAGAAGAGTCTTCATATGTACAGGATCCTATCTCAATAAAACACAGAGACTAAAAATTAAGGGGAAACCATGGTTACTACTATGCATTTATTCATTGCCCTCAGTATGTATTGCAGAGATGTGAAGAGGCAGCATTATTAGAATTTTAGGGTTGGATAAGCCCCTAATCTAACTCTTCTCCACTCCAATGCTTGACTCTTCTGTACAATATCATTTAGTGATTTAAAACCATTTATAGACCAAGTGGTCTCTAGCCTCCCAAGATACAGCATACTACATCTTTGGACATCTCTGATTTTTGCATATAAATCATTCTTATATTAACTCGAAGTCTGTTTCCCTATAGATTTCAATTCTTGGTCCTGAATGGAGGCCTTCTGAAGAATTTTTATCTTCCATATTATAAACTCTTCACATAGTTAAATGAAACTCTCATGTTGGAATTAGTCATAGTTTTGCCCTCTGATAACTTACCATCTGATATACAGATCTGCCCCAGTCTTCTTCCTAGCATGTTATCCTGCTTTCTTCTTTCTTTTTTCTAGCTGTTCTTGTTTTATCAGCTCTTTTTCTTTCTGGCTCCATTGCCCATAGGTTGCTTGCCAGTGGTTTATCCATCTTATGTTCTTACCCATTGACTTGCCCTCTCTCTTAAAAAGAACATCTTGAAATTCCTGGAAATCCCTGAGCTTCTTCACAGATGATACAGGCACATGGGATTTTTTTTTTTTTTTTTTTTTAGATGAAAGAGTGGAGGTGGGATAGTTGTGTAGCTTTGGAAACTTCTTATAGCTCAGAATCTGTTGACAAGACAGAATGCCTTACTATTTTGAAGAAGCATACTGCCAGAGCCTGCATTCTAAGTTTGCTTGCCTTCTCTGACTGACTAATCTTTACATACTTTAGCACCCCTATGTGATTTAATTTATATCATTGTGATACGATAAACTTATGGAAACTTACTTTCTGTTTAACATTCTGATTATGGCTTAGATCCCCACCAGAAAAAGTGGTATTAAAAATTTGAAATGTTGTTAATCCATCTCTTTTAGCTTGTACCTGTCTCCTCAAAACTGTGATTCTCAAAGGTGAGAGGCTTTGTTTTATTCCTCTTTGCCAATCTGTCACCTTTGTATCTCTGATACATAACAAATAATTAAAACTTGTTAAATCGGATTAAATGATTAGTCACAGATAAACTTTTCACGTAGAATCTCTTGTATGGGGACACAAATTTATGCCAAATTAATCACCATATGCCTAATCAGTATATGCAAGTAGCCCAAAAAACCCATATATGGGCCAGAAGCCACTATCTCTGTTATTAATCCTGTAGTGTGGCCCGTGGTTTCTTCAAAGAATCTACTGTGGTAGGTGTCAGTCTCTCTTGTTAATGTCTTGTAATTAGGTTCAATTAAAAGCTCTTATCCATTTACCAAAGGTAACAGCCGTTTTCCCTATGAAAGGTATTATTGAGACTGGGTGCTTGTTTATATGTATAAATGCATCTCGGAGTGTGATACCATAAAGGGAACCTGATATTTGACAATTTGTGTTTATCTAAAATACATTGCAGAGAAGAGTTTGATCCTTTTTTCTTGTGTTTCACATGGTATAAAAACATCAAATGTATCAAACTCTTGTGATATCAGGGTTTTGTATATCAGGTAGACCAGGAGTTGGCAAACTTTTTCTATAAATGTCCAGATAATAAATATTTCAGGCTTTGCAGGCCATATAATCACTGGTGTAAACACTCAACTTTGCCATAGACAATAAACAAATGAACATGAACGTATTCCAATCAGACTTTATTTATGGACACTGAAATTTGAATTTCATATAATTTTTATGGTCACTAAATATCATTCTGTGTTTTCCAAACCATTAAAAAATGTAAAACCATTCTTAGCTCAGAGCAATACAAAAACAAGGAGCGGGCTGGATTTGGACTGTTGGCTGTAGTTTGCTGACCCCTGATAGAGGTCTAGAGAACCAGAGAACTGATTAATTTACTCTTTCTGCCTTTGTACTATTTGAAGAGCTGTAGATGTTCTTAGCATCTTTATTCAGTGTTGAAGTATTTTTGGTCTTGTTTATGACTAGAAATGGAAAACAAAATGTAAGGCATTTGTTTCTATTTATTTAGCAATTGGGGTGCACCAGAACTGTAATCTAACATATCTGTAGCCACCACAACCCCCCTGCCTCTGTCAGTTCTCCAGGTTGTTCAATGTTAACTGTGCTCTTAACATATTTAGTGATAAATTCAGCTAACCCCTTTGTGTGGCTTGGTTTTCAAGGGTCTGCCTTCATTTTCCCCTAAGGAATAAAGAAACAATTCCCAAATTCACTTTCTCTTTAGATAGGTTTTAGGGATATCTAACAAACATGGTAAAGAACGTGAAATGATTTTTTACTCTGAAGCTTTGGTACACCTTAGTGTTTCAAGCAGTTGTATAAATTTAAGGTTGGGAATCTCAGGAAAATATTTTATAAGGGTTCCTCTTTCTAAATAAAGAGATTTCCCTAAGAGGAATTCCCCCTGATTCAGGGCCTATTGGGGCAGTATTTACCAATAAATCAGAATAAAATAAATTTATATTCTTTCGGAAGTGTCTTTGCTTCCTAGTTGACATGGACATGATTGTGTTCTGAAGGAGTCCTTGGTCTGTGTTTAGCTTTGGGAGGTGCTTTCTAATAAATCCATAAACTTATGTTCCTTACTGTTCCCTGGTCCAGGATGCTTTAGCTCTGATACTAGGCTGAATAAATTGTTTATCCCTTAGCAGTTCAGCAAGATATTTAAGCCTAAAGAAATTGGCTAAGAACTCTTTTGGAATGTTTTCTTTGATATTTTTCTTACATTATTTGCTGCTAATATGTAAATTTATCATGAATAAATCTTAATGAAAATCTGATTCTGGGTGATAGTAGTCATTAAGGAAATAGGAGCCAGCAATGCAGTATATAGACCCACTCAAAAAAAAAAAAAAAAAAAAAGGAAAGGAAAAAGAAACCTCTGCTTTGGGGGATTAGCAAGAAATATTGTCAGCCAGTCTTTCTAGAAAAGTTCCCTTGTTTTTCCATATTTTCACTCTTCTCTGTGTCCCAGTAATTGTCTTTTGCTCAGTCCTAAAGCAGAGATAACCTTGACATGTGTTCAGTTCTTAGAATATTAATGTTTTAAAATCAGCTTGGAACTCATTTGACTTATTTATACCAAGTGTTATGAATAACTTTTTTCTAACCATCTTAATCAGTCACTACAACACATGAAATTGTCACATCTGTTAGAAGCATTTTTAATACGCTGAGTTTGTCTTTTGTTTTTTTAAAAAGCGCTCTACAAATTAGTGGTTATTAACCATCCAGTATTGCCACTGTGATCATAGTGAAGAGTGAAGAATGGGGTGGGTGTGGATATGTGGGTGTGAGAAGAGCGTGCTCCTGTAATGTGGAATTAACACAAGGTATACCACTTTATCTTTCACTTCACCTTGGGTAAACCTTATCTCTTATGTTACTCTGACAGTTCTAGATTCTATTGTATTACCCAGGTAATTACTTAAAACCCCAACACTCCACATTTTGAAGTGGTCTGTTTACTAGCTCAAAGTATGTACTTTATGGCCATGTCTGAGTAGTATAAAAATTTGAAGAGTTTCTTCAAAGCCATATTCTTTTTAGGAACTTGTTGAAAATGTTAACATGGAAAGTCATTTTCATTATTATAGGATTCTTCAGGAAGAGAAGACGTGGCTAGTTAGTATCTAATAATAGTTTCCTGTTGTACTTAGTTCTGTGGAATCAAGATGCTATTTTCTAGATATTAAATTGGGCCATAATGTTTTTCTAAGTACTTATTATGTCTTTAATCATTTTTGGAATTGAGACTTCTGAGAAATCCTGCCAAATGTATTTAATTGTGTTCCATACTAAATGATCAGAGTTTTTGTACTGGTTATAACTCCTTCCTCTCCATCTCCATTTCTCTATCTTAGCCCTTCTTAGTATCTTGAAATAAAATTGACCAAACAAAGGCTTCTGGTCTCCTAGACATGTATAGTATAACTTTTAATATTTGCTGAAAACTTTGACTTCTATAGCTCTATTCAGGTTTGAGAACACTCATATGATCTGTGGAGTCCTTGCTGGTGAGTGCAGTGTTAAGGCAAAATTTTCTATTACCTAATAGATAAAATTTTGCATCAGGCACTTATTTCGAAGCTGTTTGCTTTTACAGTCACCTTTTCTGGGGATAATCTAATAACAGCACTATTAAGGAAATTATAAAAACCATGTTTGAAGGATAACTGTCATTGGCAAATTTCATTTGCTGGCATTTGTTAAGAGGCTGCATTATGGAGTGATTTTCTTATAATAAGCAGTTTTACCAACTGTAATTTAATAAAGGCCAACATCTGAGTAAGCTCCTTTATCCAGATGTAATCTTTATATGCCAGAGAATAGCAATGAACCATGGAAATGACTTAAGTTTTGTGGAGAAGCTAGTGAGCACTACAAGGATGTATTTCTAGCTAGGGACCAATAGCATACTAACTTTACTTTTAAAAGAAAGTGGGGGTGGATATAGATAGCCAAGAGAGAAAATTTAGAATGAAGAGAAATGTATCGCAAGATAAAGAATGGCACACTAGAGAGGAAAGAGAATTTTTAAATCATCTTTTGCTAGCCGCATGGTTACTCTGTTGTTAGTTTATCCCCATCCTGAGTGTTTGTGATTCTAACGTCCTTTTTCAGACTGTCAGCTGGCCTGAGTTTTCCACTGAAAGTGTACCAAAACTATTAATTATGAGGCTTTTGGGGGTTGGGGGCCAGGGAATGATTTTCTTTTTGGTGATTTTTGTTCTTTCTTCATTCGTTTCCTTTTTTGGCTGAAGAATGGGCTTTTGCTGCTTGACTTGTCATCTTTATGTGCTGTTTATACATGGCTTTTACAAAAGAAGCTATTACCACATCTGATTTATCTCTTATTGCAAGTGCCCATATAAAAGCATTTGGTTTAACAGATTTTTTTTTTAATCATCAGGTTGACATTCTTACTGATTATTATACAACCATAGGAAATACCAATATTAATTTTCAAAATAGGAATAAGATTACAAAGATTGATATTAAATTAATATATAGACATTTTTTTTTTTAAAGAGCTTTCCCCCAAGGCATTTGAAGCCGTTCTTTGCTGAACCATAAACTTGCCATGTTTTGTTAAAGAGAAGAACGTAGAAACAAAGCACTCGCAATTAACTGATCTAATCAGGATTGGATTCTACATGTTTTAGTTTGCATGTTGCAGACCATTTGGGGGTATTACTTAAATAGACTGTTGATAAGTTAAGTGACTGTAATATTTATTGTTTACTTTAGTAAAGAACCAGGAGCTGGACACTACTGCTGGGCATCTTCCTTCTGTGCTTAGCAAGATAACCTCGATTCCTGCTGGTTCTGTGGGCATTTGCGGTGCAAAGCGTTTCTTACTGGGTTTGCAAAGCAAGGGTAATGTGCTCTGTGGGTGAATGTGTGTCTGTGCACAACCCTGTCCCTCAATCCCGTTGCCACCTTCTGCTCACTCCCTTTTTCTTACCAAATTAATTTTTTTAATTATGTAAATCTTATTAAAAAGTCCAGATCCCCTTTGTGTGACATACGGAAACACCAATAACAGTTTAATGTATTAACTTTCCCTGAGGTATTTGCATTTGAACAGGCCACAAAGTCATTGCAAAGATGGTAACATTACAGAGCTGATCGTATCATTGAACAGCATGTGTAGGGCCAGTCCTAGGTCTCTGGTAAAATCGAGGAGTGCCTGGCTGGCTCATTCCGTGGAGCATGTGTCTCTTGATCGCGGGGTTGTGAGTTCAAGCCCCACATTGGGTATGGAGATTACCTAAAAAATTTTTTTTTTAAAAAGAATGGTGGATATCATATCAGGGTGCCTGGGTGGCTCAGTTGGTTAAGCGACTGCCTTCAGCTCAGGTCATGATCCTGGAGTCCCTGGATCAAGTCCCGCATCGGGTTCCTGGCTCAGCAGGGAGTCTCCTTCTCCCTTTGACCCTCCCCCCTCTCATGTCTCTCTCTCTCTCTCTCATTCTGTCTCTCAAATAAATAAATAAAATCTTTAAAAAAAATAAAAAATAAAAAATAATTTAAAGAACGGTAAAATAGAATGAAGAGAATGTGAAAACCAATGGTAGTTTAATAGATGTGGTAGATTTAGGGTTCCATTGTGGAAAGTGACTATAGAGGTAGTATGTTAAATCTTAGACTCTTTTTACAGAAAATTTAATAATTTCAGGAAGCAAAATCTGTGGGTAGTAACATAGATATGATTTGGGCTTAGAAACAACAGTAAATCTATTAAGCTTTAAATGATTATAAATTTTGTGACTAATCAGACATGTTTTTCCTAATTTTCTTTCTTAACAGACAGTATATATCTCAAAACTTTCATGAGGATCTCGGCTCAGGAATATTTATTAAATAGTCTCATAGTGTGCCTATTTTAATTCTTATATTCTGTCACAATTTCTTTCTTCAAAATTCTGTCTGGTGATGTTCTCTAAGATATAAGGAGAACCTGGCTGAGAACTTGCTAAGCCAAAAGGAAGACCAGCCTTAGTTAAATCTATAGGATTGGCCCACTTTGGGTGCTTAAGAAACACTTCCAAGTAGGGACTAGGTGCCTTTATTGCTCTGGTTCATGTTTCTTTGCAAAAAGTAAAATTTTAAGAAATAGAGTACAAAGACAAATAGTATCTAGTATTTACCCATCATTTCATTGTGAACACCTGTGCAGTGAACTCTCATGATAACCATAACAGTGATGTTCTTACTTCTTTTTTTTTTTTTTAAAGATTTTATTTATTTATTTGACAGAGAGCGAGATAGTGAGAGCAGGAACACAAGCAGGGGGAGTGGGAGAGGGAGAAGCAGGCTTCCTGCTGAGCAGGGAGCCTAATGCAGGGCTTGATCCCGGACCCTGGGACCATGGCCTGAGCGGAAGGCAGATGCTTAATGACTGAGCCACCCAGGTGCCCCTGTTCTTACTTCTTCTGATAAAACAGAGTCTCAGAGGTTGAGAGGCCTGCCCAGGAACGAGCAGTTTTTAAGTGAAAGAACTGGAACTAGAACCCAGGTCTTCGATGTTTCAGTCCGGTGACTTTCTATCCTGCCACAGCTGTCTCCTAAGTCACTCAGTCCCCAGATGAAAATGTGGTAAAAGTTACAGAGTGTGAATTAAGGAGAAAGTTGGAATTTGTGAGACCCTAATGATTTATGAAACTGGGTATTAAAAATGGCTCTCAGAAAAGAAAATGGTTCTCTAAGATCCTGAAGCCACTGATGAATTGATTCATTAATGCTGGATTCCCTTCATATTAAGTTAAATGCCCCAGGTTGAGTCCCAGGATGTCCCAGAACCTGAAATAGGATCTCTCTCAGTGTATAGGAACCAGAAGATAAGGATGAAAAATGAGGCCTTGCCTGAGGTTGAAACAGAGGTGTCATGGCTTTTGTTTGGCCCTGGGATGATCTGGTTTCTGGTATTAAAATCATTCAATAGGGGTGCCTGGGCGGCTCAGTCAGGTTAAGGGTCCGACTCTTGATCTCAGCTCAGGTCTTGATCTCAGGGTTGTGAGTTCAAGCCCCATGTTTATATATTTTATAAACAATAAAAATATATTTATTATTAAAAATAATAAAATAAAAAGCAAAAAATCATTCAATAAAAGGAATTAAATTTTTTAGAAGAAAGTAATTAGTAGTTTCCTTTACATGTTTATTGGAGATATTTAGGTCAATAGCTTAAATTCCCATCAATTAAATCAAACCTCACACACAACGTCAAAAGAAAACTCGATTGATATCCAGAAGCAAACAAACCAAAAACACCTCATTGTGAAACCAAATGACGTTTTGTATCTCTAAGAATTATTCGAGCTTCATCAAAAAAAGTATTTTTGGTATTCTGTGCCTGAGTCCCCAAGTATATTTATGTCAGGGTCAAACCCTTTGCTGACTTGGAGTAGAATGTTTGAGATGGTTTAAGATGGTGTTAGTAAAGTGTGTTAGACCAGGATATTCATGCAATTTAGTGACAGAATTTGTATTTTGGTCTGGCTGGACTATGAACATTTTTTTGCAGTTATTATTTGTGTTTCCTACTTCTCAGTTTCGTCCATTCGATAAAGTAAAATGTCACCTTAGCATGTTAATGGCCCTCTCTTAAAATTTGTCTGGTTTTTAGCAAGTAAGAACACCCATATTTATCCGTATTTGTCTATACTATCCATTTGAACATGGACATATATGAAGATAAATTTTTCATAGGTATTCTAGAGATAGATCTTTGGAAACATTGAATAAAATATTAGGGAAAGGCATTTTTTTTTCAAACTCAAAATTCAACGTATATTGATTCCCGGGCTCTCATTAGAAGTTAGCTTTATAACTGACATGATTATTTTCTTCTTTCAAAATTGTTCTGTCAACTGTCTAATTCTGCTTGTATGGACTCAATAACATTACTGACTGGCTTATTTTGGTGCTTAGTGTAACAGTATCATACCTGAGAATGCACTAAAAAATTAACAAGACACTGTAATTAAACTCGAGACCAGCTTTGATAAAAGTTGCCTTTTCCCCAAGTTTCCACCATTGCCGCCACCATAAGATATATTTATCTTGTGTAAATATACTTAACTGCCATCTGTACATATCATTGTCAGTATCGTCAATTAAATCTAAGCACCCTAGGATTGGATCACTTCTTTCTTTCATCTATCCCCAAATCACCTAAAAGACATTTCTCTTCCGAGATGACAAACAACCGTTTATTGAATTTATTCAGTCATTCTTATGTTTTATACTTGATTGCAATAAAATAAGATTTAAGCCTGAGGTGCAGGGCACTCAGGCAATAAATAAATAAATAAATAAAAGAAAAATATAAATCATTCTGATTGAAGTGTGATAGTGTTGATTTGTAGTATATATCACTTAATCTACAGTTACTGTTCAGGTCAAGTTTTAGGATTCTTTGATCTTTAATATTTTATATTCCAGTTGCTGTCATGACTGGCAAGAGAATGATAATTTTCTTTGTATGTCTTTACTGGTTTCAGAGCCATGTTACCTAATAAGAAAATCTACTAAGGAATTAAGTCACAGATACAACCATATTTTCGTTCACATTCCTGAGAATAGCCTTGCCATCTTTAAATCAGAAAACATTAAAATATAATGAAGCTACACCTTTTAAGTTGAGCTATTTCTTTTCCACCCAGATACATTAAGTCCACAATCATTGACTTTGACTTTCAAAATCCACTTGCTAAATTACTAAGGTTTTATATTATCCTTATAAAAGAGAATGTTTGTATTAGTTACCAGTTGCTTACATTACTTACCATTCTTTCTATTAACTACTTTTCCTTTTAGGAAACTATTTTAACTGTTTTTTTAAAGATTTTACTTATTTATTTGAGAGACTGAGAGATAATGAGAGAGAGCACGAGCGGGGAGGAGAGGGAGAAGCAGAGAGCTCCATGAGGGGCTTAGGGCCCAGGACCCTGGGATCATGACCTGAGCCGAAGGCATATGCTTAACCAACTGAGCTACCCAGGTGCCCCTATTTTTAACTGTTTTTAAATGGTTGGAGGACATTAAGGATTTATCAGCACTTCATAAATTGTTTACCAGACTCTTCAGGTTTTGCAGATTACTTCATTATGAAACCAGATACAAAAGCTTGCATAAGAAAATAATTAAATAACATTTTTTATAACAAAAGTAATGCATATTCATTTAGAAAGGTTAGGAAATACAGAAAAATACAAAGAAATTATTTGCAATTCTTGGGGTGCCTGGCTGGCTCAGTTGGTAGAGCATATGACTCTTGATCTCGGGGTCATGAGTTCAAGTCCCACGTTGGGCATAGAGTTTACTTTAAAAAAAAAATTATTTGCATTTCTGCTGCTACTACTACTGATATTTTATTTTTTTTTTTTAAGATTTTATTTATTTATTTGACAGAGACACAGCGAGAGAGGGAACACAAGCAGGGGAAGTGGGAGAGGGAGAAGCAGGCTTCCTGCTGAGTAGGGAGCCCAGTGTGGGGCTCGATCCCAGGACTCTGGGATCATGACCTGAGCCGAAGGCAGACGCTTAACGACGGAGCCACCCAGGCGGCTCTAGTACTGATATTTTAATATGCCCTGAAGTCTTTTTCATGTGTGTAGTTATACACAGGAAAATATAATTTTTAAATGGGTAAGAAATAAAGCACATAGCACATTACCAAGGGGAGGGTTTAGTCTTTGAAGTTAGCATTTTTGCCTTCTTCCCTCATTCCCACATTTAATTATGGTCCTGAGATGAAAGTAGTTCCCTGAAATCACATGGCAACTTGGCAGTGATACTGCTGTTCTTCACTTCGACCTTATTGTGTACCCAGGATTTTAATATATAGAAAAATAAAATGAGACAATAGCAGGTTCTTTTCTTCCTTCTAATACAGAAAGGAATTGCTTTTCCATTGCCACCCAGAGATAAAAAGCAGTCTTCACTAAAGCAGGAAACAGGTGATCAAATATGTGTGGGAAAAATTACTACATGGCCCCTCCAGAAAAAAACATACGGTTTTTTTCTTATGTGGCAAAATTTTAGGGAAGTTTTCAGGATTTATTTTCATTGTGATGTTTATAGGATAAGATAGTCTTGTAAGCATAACTGTGGTTCTTTCATTGGTCTAAGGTATAAGTGCCTTGCTTCAAAAACAACCTGAAGAGAAAAAGTCTCTGGATTGCATTTAATGGAGTGGCACTGCTCTTAATGATGTCTGGGATCTTTAAGTCAAGGGAGAGGTAATTTATAACTCACAAGGGCACATACCTACACAGGGTTTGGTGATCCTGAGACATAATCCTTCTAAATAAATAACTTTTCAAGAGAAAGTCTTTAGAAAGAAAAACATTTGTTTTTTTTTCCCCCAAAGAAAATACTTAATTATCATACTTAGCAGGTACCATTCACTTTTTAAATAAAATTGGAAACTTTCCAGTAGTATTCTCGATTAAATATTTGTCTAACATTCTTGCTTCTCCTATTCTGGAAACCAACCCGATAGCCTGGCTGTACTTTGTACAGGCAGCTGGTCTTACTACTGTAGCATCTTTCTTCTTCTAGATCCCCCATCAGTCCAGATAAGCAACGTCTGGATTAACACCTTTGAATCACATTACGTCTCAATTTTGTCAGTTACTGTGGGAGCTTCAGACGCAGTCCTATATTTGTTCATACCCTGACAAGATTCCTTTAAAGTTTACAGGCCGGTTTGGTATATGCTGTCGTGCAGAGTCTATTTATTTGAGAGAGAGAGACTGAGAGAGAGAGAGCATGGGGGGGGGGTCGGGAGGGTCAGAGGGAGAAGCAGACTCCCTGCCGAGCAGGGAGCCCGATGCGGGACTCGGTCCCGGGACTCCAGGATCACGACCTGAGCCGAAGGCAGTCGCTTAACCGACTGAGCCACCCAGGCGCCCCAGAGTCTTATATAATCCAGTGGCCCTTGCTGATGTCAATAGCTAAAGGCGCAACACTGCCAGTTAACATTCCTCACTTACGTTACTTGCCCAAGTTTGGGAGTCGTGTCATGGAGATTTTAATATCTTCTTTTTGTCTCCATCTTCTCTTCTGGCTTTTCAGCCTTCTCCTTATTTTTAAAAGTATAGTGTTGGGCACTGAAATCAGATTCTGCCAAGAGGACTTTGGACGAGGGGCGCCTGGGTGGCTCAGTCGTTAAGCGTCTGCCTTCGGCTCAGGTCATGATCCCAGGGTCCTGGGATCGAGCCCCGCATCGGGCTCCCTGCTTGGCGGGGAGCCTGCTTCTCCCTCTCCTCCTCCCCCTGCTTGTGTTCCTGCTCTAGCTCTCTCTCTGTCAAATAAATAAATAAAATCTTAAAAAAAAAAAGAGGACTTTGGACGATCTTGGTACTTCTCGAAAGTATTGTCAGGTTTGGTGCACATTCTTTTGAACAAAATAGGACATGTCCTCTGGTCTTACTTGAAATATTTTGTTGCCATGGATGAAATGGGCTTTAGAACCAGAAACCAACTTGAGTTTAAACCCTAGCTCCATCACTTCGCTAGCTCTGAGTTGCTTAACCTCTCTATATCTCTAAAGTAGAGATCATGACTACTGCATAGTGAGGTTATGAAAAATTAAGTGAGGAAACATATTAAAGTGACCAGTGTACTATCTGGCGTGTTGTGAACATGAATAATGTCAGTTTTTGTCTTATTTTACTGATGTAGGAGATAAAAACCCTGGATGAGAGAGTGGGTCTGGTCAAGTGGGCCACTCTATGTTCTTTCCTTTCCTTTTTTTTTTTCTTCAGTGTGTGTGTGAGGGGGTGCAGGGGAGAGGGAGAGAATTTTAAGCAGGCACCATGCCCAGCTGACAAGGGCTTGATCTCACAACACTGAGATCATGACCTAAGCCAAAATCAAGAGTTGGGTGCTTAACCAACTGAGCCACCCAGGCGCTGCCACTTTTTATGTTCTTTCTAAACATGCCTTTTCAGTTTTTAAATAGCACAAGGCCAAGTAGAAGTTCTCAAGTCACCTGGATTTATTGAATATACTTTCAACAAGTTTTTACTGAACATTACGTGCCAAAAACTGAACAAGAGAGATACAGAGCTAAGTAACAGGAAATCCTTATCTCCACTACCCTTCCCCCCCACCCCATCCCCCCACTAAGGAACTCACAGTCTAAGGGGAAAGATGGATTACTAAACCAGTAATGACAAGGTGCAATAGGAACAAAGAGGAATAGTATCTACATACTTTAGGTAGTCAGGGGAAAACTTCCAGAACTGACACTTGAGCTGAGCATGGACTTCCAGGCAGAAGGAACAATATTGACAATATTTACAAAGGCAGGGAGGTAAAAGAAAGCATGTGCTGTTCCAGGAACTGCAAATAGTTTTGAATTAATGGAAAGAAGGTTATCTGTGGAGGTATGACAGGGTGAAGCTGGAAAGAGAGGTAAGAGTCATATTTTAAAGTATTTTCTATGTCTTACTAAAGGGTCTTAACTTTAACGAGAGGCAGTGAAGAACCACCAAAGGGTTTTAAGCTGCAAAATGGAGTTCTCAATGTTTCATTTTAGAAATAAATACTTTAGGGGCACCTGGATGGCTCAGGTCATGATCCCGGAGTCCCAGGATTGGGAATGAGCCCTGAGCAGGGCTACCCCCTCAGCGGGGAGTCTGCTTCTCCCTCTGCCCCTCCCCCAGCTTGTGCTCTCTCTCTCTCTCTCTCTCTCTCAAGATAAATAAAATCTTAAAAATAGAGAAATAAACACTAGCAGCAGAGTAGAGGATGTGTTCAAGGAAGGTTTGAGATGAGAAAGAAGGAAGGAAAAAAGCAAAGAAGAAAAACTAGGGCATTAGTAGTAAGCTAAGTGAAGCATTACAAGGGCCTGAATGAAGGTAGTAAACGTGGGAATAGAAACAGATAGATAGGGCAATATTAAAATAGAATGGAAATGCCTTGCAGTAATTTACAGGTGTTGATGGATGAGTATAAGGAAGGCATTGAAGATGATTTCAGGATTCTGGCATGGAAGACTGGATGGATGATGGTGCCATTTACCAATATAACAGAAATGATGGAGGAAGTTGGGGTGGCAGGTCCAGGCAACAGCAGAGATGAGCTTAGTTTGGGGCATATTGCATTCCATATGGCTGGGAAGATGTCCAGTAAGTAGTTGGCTGTGTCCAGATCTGGACAACAGCACCAACTGGGGAGGTTGATTTGACCATATGTGAGAATGCTCTAAGTGGTAATCTTACCCAACTGTTACTAATTTTCCTTTTATTTCCAGTGACTGACATGTATTAAGTGGTCAGTAAATATTTGTCGAATTGATGTTACTGTGGCTGCAGCTTTTATCGGTGGTCTCCTCTGTACATGCTTTGAAAAAAAAAAAAATCATTGCTCGATCTAGTTTTACTCAACAGTAGGCAACTTTGGGCCAGATGTTGCTTGCCTAAGCAGTGTTCAACTCACAAATGGCTTCTTCATGACAGAAGTATTACTTGAGCAAACTGGTATAAAATTGGCTCTAACTTGATTTTCTTAGGTATTTTCCTGGTTCTAAATCAGCCTTCTCAATTGTAACAAAATTGTTTGGAAAAGCCGTGAAGTTTTTCTCCATGTGAGTGGGCTTGGATATGCTATTCACAGTGCTAAAGCTAGCATAATAGCAATTTAAGAAAATCTATTTGTTTATTACCAGCTGATCTATTTTTGGACAGCTCTAACAGCTTGTCTGACTCAAAAGAAATGGTGAGAAAAGTGCCCTAGAGAGTAATACAGTGTGTAAATAATAACAACTAATTTATTCCATTTAATAAGGCCCTAGCATATTATAGGTACTCAGAATGTTGGTTGAATTAAGTGACTGTATATGATACTTAAGAATTTACAAAGTGCTGGGGCGCCTGGGTGGCTCAGTTGGTTAAGCGACTGCCTTCGGCTCAGGTCATGATCCTGGAGTCCCGGGATCGAGTCCCGCATCGGGCTCCCTGCTCGGCAGGGAGCCTGCTTCTCCCTCTGACCCTCCCCCCTCTCATGTGCTCTCTGTCTCTCTCATTCTCTCTGTCTCAAATAAATAAATAAAATCTTAAAAAAAAAAAAAAGAATTTACAAAGTGCTTTCACATATATATATATTTTTTTGATCTTCAGAACCCCATGAGTCAAACCAGGTATTATTCTCATTTTAAATATGAGGAAATTCACATACTCTTAGCAATAATATTTTATGTATCTCTGATTCGTCTGCAAACAGAGACAGTTTCTGTTGTCCTCTCTTAGTCTCATTTTTCATGCCCTATGTAATCTTCATAATCAGTCCATGAAAGACCTGCCTAATCTGAATTCAACTTGTACCACTTTGAGATGCGCTTGAGTTGACGGTTTCAAGATGGCTTAGAAGTAAAGTTGGCCTGATATTCTTGAATGTGGTGCATCTTGCCTTGCCCTAATAGGGCACTGGTTTATATTCATCACAATGTAGGTTGGTTTACAAGTTAAGGTTAAAAAAATATAATGCATGTCATGTGATTTGAGGACTAACGTGTAAGCTGATCCAAGCACATGTCATTGACTCCAGGAATACCTTTTTAAAAGAGTCATTTTCTGTTAGTAAGTTACTAGGTGGTATGTAATACGGGAAGTTGATCTTACCAAAATTTCAGGCCTACGTGGCCTTCTGGTGAGCACATGCACATGTTTACTTTTCCTGACATTTGGCTTCAGTCAGCCTGTTGGTTTTTCACATGGCTCATATTCTTTTTTTTACTCATGTGAATTCCTTCTCTTCTACCTTTAGCACCTTTCTTTAAACTTTGGGATTATGTCCATCCATGGTGATGTTATCTCATCATCCACATTCTTTTGGAAGTGCTCATTTTAGGTCTGTTTTTCCTGTGGTGTGAGGCACTTGGCCCAGGATGGGACTGTTTCCAGAACTTACTTCTTAGGCATGAAGATAGGTCATTCATCTGTGAAGAAATGTATCTCGGGGTGCTTGGGTGGCTCAGTCGGTTAAGCGTCTGCCTTTGGCTCAGTTCATGATCTCAGAGTCCTGGGATCGAGTCCCACATCGGGCTCCCTGCTCAGTGGGGAATCTGCTTCTCCCTCCCCCTCTGCCTCTCCCCCCTGCTTGTGTGCTCTATCTCAAATAAATAAAAAAATAATAATAATAATAAATAACCTTTTAAAAAATATATCTCAGCTTCTTTATTATGTTTACAAAGAAATACTTCACTATTTTTGGTATTTAATTTCATGACAATGGTTGGATTAAGTTTGTTCTGGATGTATTCGATGTTTTAGTGCCTGGAGATTTTAGCTTCTCCATCAGGGGCTGTTATGATGATATTTATGGTTTGAAGATACGAAACATTTTTCAAACTGATCAGGCTTCTGGAGAATATGTTTCGATAGGCTCATAAATTGCATTGTTCCCTGTGCATAGTAATGAGTTAGGTATTTAGGAATGGCAAAGTAACTGCTTTAAGTATGAAGAGTAGGAGTTATACAGGCAAGATCATAGTAACACAGTAACACAAAGTGCTTGGTACTGTGTGAGGCACATCAAAATTATTTCTCAAGTTAACAGGGTTATAGAGATAAGACCAAAACAAGGTTGGAACTGCTTAAGCCACTAATATATTTATCAATGAAGAGCAGTTGTTCCTTTTGGCTACCTCAGGAGCCAAGATTCTTGGTTTATATTAATACTAATATTTTTGAGACCTATTAAAAATTATTGTTGATTCTCAGAGTTCACGATATTCCCTACTTATTCCTAATCTTCTTGCTTCATTTGTAGAATATAAATGGCATTCGAACAGAGGAGGTGGCTGCCGTGACAAAGGGGCCATCTACCAACCCTGACTCTGAATGGGATGGTCCCAAGCACTCAGTAATTCCTAGTAAGAGCCAAATGACCACCCCGTCGGAGTCTCCACAAAGCTTTGAGTTTGGCTCCCTCTCCATAAGCAGCAAGGAGACAGAAGAGAAGGAGCAGGGGGCAGCTGGCTATCTTGATGTTAAGAAAATGCCGAGAGGCTCAAGTGGGGAATGTATAGGAGTGGAGGAACAGGCCAGTGCCTTAAAGTTCTCAGTATCACCAGCTTCCTCTCAGCTGCAACTTGGTGAAAAAAAGGCAGAGAGTAGTGAAGAATATGTTACACCAGGAGAGCCACTTGGAAAGCAAAATGGATCATTTCATGACTCTCGTGTGGGTAACCAGTTCCCCACCCTCATTCGAAGTTTCCAGGTAGTAACCGATTCAGTGATGCAGGTCTAATGACTCACTTTGGTTGAGGGCCAGAATCTGCTCTGTGGAGGAGGTGGTGGTGGTGGTGAGGGCAGTCGCCTCTCTGCTTTTTTGAGAATCACAGAATAAAATCGAAGCCCTTGATTACTACAAATAAATTTTTTCAGAGGAATTAACTCCATGGCTAGAAATGCTGTCTCCCCCGAGGACTTAAAACTCTTGGGGGTAAATTCCAGCTGCTTATCTTTATGAAGCTGATGTGAGTGGGTTCCTCTTTTCCTTGCTTAAGTATGGGCTATATAAAGAGGTGAATTTCTGAGACTTCTGTGATGAAGAGAGCTATTAGTGTTCTGGGGCCATGCTCAAAAAATTCAAATATTTTTCGTTAAAAGAGACAACTGGTTTTTTTTTTTTTTGAGATTTCAGACCCCAAATAATTATTTCTGTACTGCAGCCACATGGTACAGCCCACCACTCCCACTGACCCACTCACAAGGGCTTCCATGCTCATAGGCACTAATCTCCTGTGCTAAGGTAGATGGCCACTTAACTTCATCACAATCAAATGGTAGTTTTAGGGTGATTTATAGTCTTTGGCAAGGTGAGCTGATGGACAAGAAGCCTTTAATATTCCACTAATGTTCATTCTTCTTAAATTCTGAGATTAATCACCAGGTGGTGGTAGAAGTGATGATTTTCTTTCCAGTTTTCCAAATACTGTTCCTTCTCAATAAATCCAAAGTGAATGTCTGACATTGATTTGAAAGAAGTTAATGAATTCCAAGATAAAGTATTCCAATGTCATTGCTATTTCACGTCCCATTTGTAGTTAGTGGAGGAAATGCGACTGATTTTCTTAATTATAATGGCACAGTCACAAGGACAAACAAAAGGGACTGCTGTTTGGCAAACAGTTTTATATTCAAATTCTGAAGGTCAATCTAAAGTGTTTTGTATCACTGATCATAACCGTCTGATCTTAAAGCTTTCCATTAAGTATATGAAAATGATTACAGTAATGCTGTTTTTAAATATCCCTCATGATTTGACACCTTGTCAAGGCTACTTGGAATAGTGTCCAAGTCTTGGGCAGAGACTGAGCTAGCCCTTTGCTTGATTAGAGCTATCACTTTGATCAGATCAATGTCAGAAGATTAGTTCTCCACAGGCTTCTGAAGACTCTGGTAACTCTGTTTCTTTACTGCTTCACAGCCTCCCCTGGTGAAGACTCAGACTGTCACCATCTCAGATACTGCCAACGCTGTGAAAAGTGAAATCCCAACCAAAGATGTCCCTATTGTTCACACTGAGACCAAGACCATCACTTATGAGGCTGCCCAGGTGGGACATGATATGCTGTTTCAGAAGCAAAGACTAGAGTAAACACAATAAATAACCTTCATTCTTTAGAGTCTGTAATCATTTGCTGCAGGTAATGCTAGGCTTTTCTGGGGTGATTCTTTTTATTTATTTATTTATTTTTAAAGATTTTATTTATTTGACAGAGAGAAAGAGACAGTGAGAGAGGGAACAGACGCAGGGGGAGTGGGAGAGGGAGAAGCAGGCCCCCCACGGAGCAGGGAGCCCGATACAGGGCTCCATCCCAGGACCCTGGGACCATGACCTGAGCCGAAGGCAGACACTTAACTGACCAAGCCACCCAGGCACCCCTGGGGTAATTCTTTTTAGAAGAGATCACTGATCTAAGGATGTCCCAAAGTACTTCACTAAAAGCAAAATTGTCTCGCATCTGATTGCTTATATCCTCCACCCAATTCAATTAGGGAAGGCGGTCTAGTGTAATGGTTCAGAACATGGGCTTTGGGTCACACAAACCTGAGCTCAGGTTCTGGCTCCTCCACTTACTCCAATTACTACAAGTAATTGAATGTCTCTGAGCCTTGATTGCTGCCCCCCCATCTACCCCCCCACCCCACCCATGATGTTAGTATCTGCCTCATGATTTTATTTTTAAAATTTTTTTAAAAGATTTTATTTCTTTGAGAGAGAGCGAGCATGAGCAGAGGGAGGGGCAGAGGGAGAAGCAGACTCCCTGCTGAGTAGGGAGCCTGACACAGCTCAATCCCAGGACTCTGGGATCATGACCTGAGCCAAAGGCAGACACTTTAACTGACTGAGCCACCTAGGCACCCCTGCCTCATGATTTTATTATGAAGATTGTATAAGATATGACACTGTATGGACTTGACTTGAGCATCATGCCTGAAAGTGTAAATAAGTAACAGCTACAATATAATTTATGGGGTGCCTGGCTGGCTCAGTTGGAGGAGCATGCAACTCTTGATCCTGGGGTTGTGAGTTCAAGCTCCATGTTGGGTGTAGAGATTACTTAAAAATAAAATCTTTTAAAAAATTATTAAAATTTATTACAATTAAATTTAAAATCACACAAGAATTTAAGTATTTAAAATTTTTGTTTAAAAATTTTATTTACTTTTAGTAAAAATCCTCCTTCATTATTGGTAATTTGAATGAGCTAAGACTTGCTTTATGTTGAATTATTTTTTTCCTTTCTTTTATTCATAGAAGCCAAAAGTTAGAAAAAGTTTTCCCCCTATAAACTGACAAGCAAATATAAACAGATATTTGTTGAGCATTTATGTATTAGGCCAAAGAAACTAAAATTGGATGAAGAGTTAGACAATGTGAGATTATATGAAAGGTTGTTCGGGGCGCCTGGGTGGCTCAGATGGTTGAGCGTCTGCCTTTGGCTCGGGTCATGATCCCGGGCTTCTGGGATCGAGTCCCGCATCGGGCTCCCTACTGGGTGGGGAGCCTGCTTCTCCCTCTGCCTCTGCCTCTCTCTCTCTCTCTGACTTTCATGAATAAATAAATAAAACATTTTAAAAAAAAAAGAAAGAAAGGTTGTTCCTCTGAGGCTAGCGTAGTCGGGAAAATCCACTCTGAGGAGGCCACATTTGGGCTGAAGCCTGCATGGCAGGAACAAGGCAGCCGTGCGAAGCCCTGGCTGAGTGATTTCACCTAAATCCTTACGGCTGATCCTCACACCATGAACTGGAAGACGATATCCCTTTCAGGAAACGGTGTCACCTTGCCAATTAAGAGCAGGTGCTTTACAATTAGAGTATCCTAACTCAACCACATACTAGCTGGATAACTTTAAACAAATCGCTAATCTTTTCTTTGGGTGTAAAATGGGGCTAGTATCATCTTCCATTGCAAGATTTGGGGGAGGATTCAGTGAAATGATGTCTGTAGAGTGTTTGGTGCATTCGTGGAGCTCACTCACTGTTAGTATGCTTCTTCCATCTCTCTTGGTCTAGAGTGTGGAATTTGGTAAATAATGAGGTTGCTTAGAAGTGTTTTAGCAGTGGTGATAAAGCAGCATCATCGAGGCACTGATTTTTGGAAGGTGATTCCTAAGGCTGTGTGCTGATTTTGTAAAGTAGGGGGATGCTTGGAGACAGGGATATGTCTAGAGCAAGTCTGGGGAGATGCTTGTGAAGAACTGAAGTGTAGCTGGAGGAAATGAGAAGAAAGAGCTGTGTCAAGTCAAGAGAGACAGAAATGAATGAATAGGACTTAGCAGTACAGGGGATTGAAGAAGGAAGGAATAGGAAATTACTTTAAGATTGTGCACATCATTAACCAGAGGATGTAAGAATTACTTTCATATGGTAGGAAACTCTTTAAATTGTTACTGCCATGGAAACAATCTAACTAGCCATCAGTAGGGAGCAGGTTAAATAAGTTATGGTATATCCAATTAGTATAATTCTGTGCAGATTTTAAAAAAGCTTCTGATGGGAATAATCTATGTGATAAATTAATAGATAAAAAAGCACAGTGAGGGGCGCCTGGGTGGCTCAGTCAGTCAGGTGTCCCACTCTTGGTTTCAGCTCAGGTCATGATCTCAGGGTCATGAGATCGAGCCCCGCATCAGGCTCTGTGCTCAGAGGGGAGCCTGCTTGAGATTCTTTCCCTCCCTCTCCTTTTGCCACCCCCTTCTCTCTTGAAAATAAATAAATCCTTAAAAAAAAAAAGCATGGTGGAATATGGTGTAATAATATGCTGTTTATAGGAGGGAAAGAGGAGGCTTGTATATGAATATATTATCTCCTAATGGGTACTCAAAAAGAAAACCCAAAAAGCATTGGTGGCCTCTGATGAAGGGGACTGGGGCTACAGGACTGTGGTCAGGAGTGGGAGGGAGACTGACATTTCACCATATTCTGTTTTGAAATGAATTCTGTAGCATATGCATGAAAGTTGTTAGGACCAGGCTGCCCACAGAAGCCCACATGGTTTGAGTCTAGCCCCTTAAAAAAGGGAAAAGGGAGCAGTCATTCTAAAATATACTCACGTGTAAGAGAAGTGGAGAGGCAGCTTGATGTGCTGGGTAAAGCATGTAGAATTTGGAGTTAGACTTGGATCTTAATTCCAACACTTGCTAGGTTTGTGACCTTTGGCAAGTCACTTAAACTCTGAGCCTTAGTTTTCTCTTCTGAAAAATAACTTTGTAAGGTTATTAAAAGAAAGATAATATTTGCCTGGCATATGGTAGGTAATAAAAAATAGTAGCAATGACTATATTATATTGTTACGTATCTATCTTTATTTCATTTTAACCAGGCTTGAGACAGTCAACCAAAATACACATGACTTCTTATTCATGCTAGACAGTGGCGCATAGTGGGGAAAGTACTAACTTTGGAATAAAATTTCCTGGTTCAAACGTGCTCCATCACTTACTCAGGTTAATCACTCAGTGCCTCATTTTCCTCATTTGTAAAATGGGGCTAATAATAGTTCCACCTTATAGGGTTGTTGCAAGGAATAAATTAATGTGCATTTCAAATTAAGTTGTCACCACCATGGAAACAATCTAAATGTCCATCAATAGCGAACAAATTAAATAAATGGTGGTACATCCAATTAAGGTAATTCCATACAGCTATGAAAAGCCTCTGATGGGTATATGATAAACTGGTAAACAAAAAAGCATAGCGCAATATGGTGTGAGTGATATCTAAAAAAAATGTGCCTGGCACATAATAAACACCAGATAATTATTTGCTATTGTTATTTATGTATGATAACTATTTCTGCTTCTGTTTTTATTATCTTGCCAAACAGGTTAGCCCAGGTACCTTTTTTTTTTTAATTTTACAATTCCCACACTTTGGGGAACATGGTGAGAGGAGGTGGGGAGCCAAAACAGGATTTTACTGTTTGTGTATATGTGCGTGTGTGCATGATTGAGGTAAAGCCTACCTATATAAAGGGAAGTGTACAGTTTTTAAGTGTTCCATTTGATTGATTTTTTTTAAATGATGCTTACCTTTTTTTTAAGATTTTATTTATTTATTTGACAGAGAGAAAGAAAGAGAGAGAGAGAGCACAAGCAGGAGGAGCGGCAGGCAGAGGGGGAGGGAGAAGCAGGCTCCCCGCGGAGCAGGGAGCCCGATGTGGGCCTCGATCCCAGGACTCTGGGATCACGACCTGAGCCAAAGGCAGACACTTAACTGACTGAGCCACCCAGGCGCCCCCATTTGATTGATCTTGACAAATATAAATACCTGTGTCACCAAGACACATTTGGGATACAGAACACTCCCACTGCTCTTGAAACTTTCTTCATAGCCTATTCTAGTTATTCCCTGCACCTCGAGGCAGCCACTACTTTGATTTCCATAACCATAGCTTAGTTTTGCCTGTTCTTGGACTCCATATAAATGGAAGTATCCAGTAGTACAACTTTAGTGTCTGAACATGTTTGTTTAGGTTCGTCAAAGTTATAAGAATCTGTAGTTTACTGGTTTTTATCGTTGAATAGTGTCCCGTTGTACGAGTGTACCACGATTTGTTTATCCTTTCCTTTGTTGATGGACATTTGAGTTGATTCCAGTTTGGAGCAAATGTGAATAAAGCTTCTGGGAACATTCATGCGCAAGTCATCGTGTAGACATATGTTTGCACTTATCTTGGGTAAACACCTAAGAGTGGAATTGCTGGATCATAGGATAAATGGATGTTTAACTTTATAAACAACTCTCAAAGCCACAGCACCATTTTGAGGAAACATTGGTTACAGGGTCAAAGAAGAGAGTCCATGTGTAGGAAGAGTGTAAGTCAGAAATCATACAATGTCTCCTCCATCTTCCACTTCTTCAGAGACAGAAAGCAGGGAGGAAGGGAGTCGCTGGGAGGTAGGAGAATACTATAGAGTCACCGATTTAGTAGAGGTAGAGCTCTTCAAAAAAGTTTAACCCTCCTGGCACATAAATTTATATTCTTATAACAATGTAGAAAGTACTTTTACTTCTACAATCTCTTTAGATCTTTACAACCATGCCATGGTGGGGGCAGAGCTGTGTTAAGTACTGCCTGTTACGAATGAGAAAACTAAAGCTCAGAGACATCAGAATGACTTGCCCGAGATCCCATCGCTAGTTACATCTGAGCTGGAACCCAAACCTCAGTCTGCAGATGAGAAGTTTCTTGCCCTAAGTTCCAGTTCAAACACTGATTAGCTATAGAACCTTGACAAAATTATTTAACTTCTCTGGACCAACTATATAGTGAGGATAATAATAGTACCCACTTCAGATATTGGGAGGTGGAATTGAGGTAACAATTGCATCCTGTGCTTGGCACATAGTAGGAGTACAATAAATGTTCTTTGAGTTTGAATCTAAGGTAGGTAGGTGGGTCTGGGCCGAAGAAAGCATTAGGGTAAGATTTCAGTATCACAGTCATGTCCCCTCTCTTCGTTTGGTCTAGATTTTTACCTGGAAGGGAACTAACTCAGCCAGAGACTCTTCTTCCTAATTCTCTTCTGCTCCTCCTATCTCCCACCCCCCATACCTCAATGTTTTGCCTCAGTGAAATGTGGTTCTGCTCAGAAAAAGGTTGGAGGCCTCTGCGTGTAATACAGATGACTTCTATAAAGAGGGCAGGAAAAGATAGTAACGTAACACTTTTTTTTACTACAGGGTTCTTTTTGAAAAGAATTGCAATCCTCTAAATTTTTTCTGAGCCTGTGTGCAATCCCAGAACCAACTGGTCGTTATTTTCTGGACAGCGTGTTGGCTCTGGGCAGCCCGCATCCTCCTAGTCTCCTCGGTTTCCCTCCCAGTCACGGGACTGTCAGCAGTTCTGAGTCCTGCTACCAGCCCAGTGGCTACTGATAACCATCTCTCTTCCTTTTTGCTAGTGTCCTTTCTCAGCCTGATCATAATACATTTGTTTTGGTCATAATATGGCGAGCTCTAGAGAAACAAGAAGTCGCCCTAGCCCTGTTCTCTGCATAGATTAGTTGCATAGCCCAGCATTCTAAATACTTTTAAACCCTCCCTAATCAGGATGGTCCATTTCAATAATAGTTTTGTTGTCAGAAATGTCATTGAGATATCATGTAGGTTTCCTCCCATGGTGTTGTCTTAAAGGGACATTTCCTGTCTCCTTGGTTCCAGGCTCCCATCTCAGTCTTCAAAGAAGATAGCCTGAGATTCCCTGGCCCCTTGAACCCTGGCAAGGACCTTTCCCGGTCCTTTCTGGAAAGTTCTGCCCTATGATTCAGAACCTACCCACGCCTTAGCACACAAGAGCTTATACTTTTCCTGCCTTGGGTGATATGTAAAGAGCTTACAGTTTGTAGAGAGGACAACTTCCACTTAAAAGTTTTGAGTCCTTGAGCAAATGATCCGCCTTCTCTGGGCCTGGGTTTTCTTACCTGGGAGTGCTAATCAGTCTCTGCCTTTACTGTTTATTTCACAGGGCTTGTGTGGGCATCAAAAGACAATGTTTTGAAAGCCCTTTGTGAACTCTAAAATGTTGTACACACGTGAGCAGTCATTGTCGTTCCTTTTGGACCTCTGGCTGTAATCCTGCCTCCTCTTCCTGACCCGCTCCTGTCACTGACCCCGTGCTAGGGAAACTGACCCATCCAGTGTTCTTAGAAGGAGCCTTGCTGCCGGGGGATTGTTTTCTTTATGAAGCGATCACTGTAAGGGAAGCGGGTTTTTGCTTTTGAATGTACAGCTGAAGAGCAAAGCTGCCTTCTGCCACATTTGCCCACAGGGCTTCCTGAGAGGCATGATGATGAGTTGCGTTTTTTTCTGCAGACCGATGACAGCAATGGGGACTTGGACCCGGGAGTCTTGCTGACAGCTCAGACCATCACATCTGAGACGACAAGCAGCACAACCACAACTCAGATTACCAAGGTAACAAACCAGTTAGAACTTCCTTCTGGAATTCAGTGGCATGCCAAGCTTACTGCCTCTCTCTGCAAGAAGGACCCTGGTCTAGAAGCAAGGGTTTTCAGCTCCATCCCTACTGAGCCAAATGAATCCAAGTGTCACAGGGGGAAAGGCTCTGCTGCTTCCCCAGCAGTAAAGCTAGGGGGACCCTGAGGGCACCCTTGCCTAGTCAGTAGTCTCATAAAGTCACCTGTGGCCGTTCTCTTTACACATCCGCCTGTCTCCCTGGTCACTCCCCTGTCTGGCTGTGGAGGTGAGTTTAAAAAGTCAGTTTAAGGACAGGTGTCGTTGGTATTATTGTGCAACCATATTTTCCAAGTAAAAAATTAGAACTCAGGGCCCAACAAAAAGTTTTTATATCACGTCCAGCATCAAGGCCATGGGAACTATAGTTTGCATGTTGAAATATTGGAATTATTAAAATATTGTTTATGGGGGAAGCAGGAAAAATTATCTAAAATTGGAACTACTCCCTGAAAATCAGAGACAGTCCATGTTTGCTGCAGCACTAGAGGGAAATATATTTGCTTGTAAGTAAGAAATCTAGATTTCTGACCAAGCTCTGTTATCGAAACAGATGACTGGAAGCTAGTTTCTTAATGTGTCTAGACCTTGGTTATCCTCATCTGTCAATTAGGGAAACCTACCCACCCTGAGGGGATTACTTGAGGATCTTTTGATCTCGATGATATGAAAGTGCTTGAAAATAAAGAGCCCAGTTTCAAGCTGCGTGACATTTTTGGTCATAGTCTTCTGAGTTTCCTCTTGAAAATAATCAAAATGTACAGGAAAAGAGCAGAAAGAAACACCTGTCTGTCTTGTTTACTCACTGAATTTCTGTGATGTTTGGGAGGAAGAAAAAGGGAATAATAATTAGAGATTTGTGACTTTCCATTTTGCTTGTTAAAGATTTTAGCAATCCATGGGAATAGAGGTGTGCTCATTTTAGCAGGTGTAGCCAAGAGTTTGGACAGGTGGGTAAGAAAGCTATTCTAGACAGTACCCAGCAGCAGATGAAATTTTGGAGTAGAGCTTTCAGAAAAATCTTTTACTGGTTCCCCCCCTCCCTTCCTTCTTTCTTTCTCATGTGACCACCTCTCTTTGGTTTCAGACTGTAAAAGGTGGGATTTCAGAGACCCGGATTGAGAAGAGAATTGTGATCACAGGAGATGCCGATATTGACCATGATCAGGTGAGACTGCTGAGGAGATTCTGGGCATGGAAGAGGTCCCTGGGCGGGAAGATGGATGGATACAGGAGTTGGCTTTCAGAAGACACCTCTGCCATCTTCATCCCCAGGGACACCCTGGGCTACTCTAGCGCCTAAATGAGAAGGATGAAGGGAATCAGACCACGGAGGCCTGTGGGATGGGGCCTGCAGGTGGGGGGAGCGTGAAGTGTAATAGAAAGAACATGGGCCTTGGACTCAAAAGGCTTGGGTTCACATCCTAGGTCTCCCCATATTCTAGCTCTTAACTTCCTAGGCCTCTGTTTCCCCATCTTTAAGATGGGCGTTACGGCAACTTCCCCTCGAGGTGGTTGTGAGCGTCGTGGGATACGGGATGTACGGTGTGAGGTACATGGTAGGCTCTGGGTGGGTGGAGCTGTTCTGTTCAGGGGATAGTGTGTACCTCAACCTGTGCTGGAGACAGAAGAAGATAGCAAGACAGAAGGAAGGGGGCGATCCTTGTCCGCAGAGGGCTGTGGTGGCCCTCGGGGCGAGGGAAGCAGAGTGAGGTGGGCTGCCTGCGAACAGGAGCCTTGACTTCAAGTCTGTCCTACATCTGTCGCTAGCTTACTGTGTGACCTGGGGCAAGCCACGCTACCTCGGATTCTTTTTTGTCTCCTAAGAGAGAGTAGGTTGATCTAGATAATTTCTGGGCCCTTCTGAGCACTCAAACTCTCTGTTTCTATATTAATTAAGGTGCTAATTGTGTGCTGCAAGCAATTAGCAAATAATAAGGTCAGGATTAATGCTCCCAGTTCTCTGCTGGGTGAGGTTAGAACAGTAAAGCTGCAGAGAAGAGGGGGTGGAGGGACTGCATGCAAATGCTTCTGGAATCACCGACAGCAGTGCTGGAGCAATAATTCCGTGGCCTTTATGCTGATACGTTGAGTGCCTAAAAAAAAAAAAAAAGGAAGCCTGAGCCGCACTGATGGCAGTTCCCTTGGTAGCAGGGTTGAGACTCCCAGCTGAGAACTCAGGCTCAGGGTCCCAGCAACAAGGCTGCAAAGCCCAAGTGCAGCCTGTTAGCCCCCAGCTAAGTAGATCCTGCTACGCTACCAGCCTGCACCCACCTCCTTGGTCTGGTTGATTTGAGCCCCAGCTGTGTGCCCAGTCGGTGCTGGACAGCAAGAGCCATGGGACCGGAAGGTGTTTGGGTTTGGAGCGAGACAGCCTTGGGTTGACTTTTGATGCCGCAACTTACTGGTTATGTGCCCTGGAGCAAGTTATTTTACTTCTCTGAGCTGTAGTTTTGCCACTTGTAAAATTAAGATAATCATAGGTTTCTTTCAGGGTGGTTGTGACAAACACACTTGATAGCTCAGAGAGATGCGCCCATGTCCCTCAGTTCTCCTGGGTATGAGGGCTACATGGAAGGGCTAAGAGGTGGCATACTGTGGTTGGGTGGAGAGGCACTTAAGCAAGAAGTCGTGTGGTGCAGGCTTTCAATGAGAGATCGGTGTAGGCCAGAGTAATCAAAGAGAGGGCTTGGGCTGGGCCTTGACCCATGAGCAGGTGGGGTGGGCAAAAAGGATCAGGGACAATGACCAGGGGCCTATAGAGGTGGCACTTCTAAGAATGGCTTTCATGGAGTCAAGAGACCAAAAGAGGAATTTCCCTACTAGAAGTAGTTCTTTAGAGCCAAGGTCAACAGTCAGGTGGTCAGATCTAGCTAGAATCCCCATGTCACCATTCCCAAAGGCTCTTCCACCTTGGTGCTGTGAGCTTGAGGCTCAGAGACTTGCCGCGCAATGAGAGAAGTGGCGTCATCGCTCTCACTTTCCCTCGGCATCATTTAGCTTTTCTAAAATGATCGAAACTCCTCCAGATGCTAATAAAGGGGCTCCCCGAAACTAAAGGACAGTGTAGTAAAAAAGAAAGCCTTATAGATTTAAGTTAAAATCCCTGCTGCATTACTTACTAGCTGTGAAACATTAACCACTTTATTTACCCACTGAACCTCAGTTTCCTTGTCTATAAAATGGAAACAATAAGGGGTGCCTGGCTGGCTCAGTTGGTGGAGCCCCCGTTTCTTCATCTCGGGGTCGTGAGTTTGAGCCCCACATTGCACGCAGAGCTTACTTAAAAAAAAAATGGAAACAGTGCTACTACCCTAATTCATTAGTTGTTCTGAAGAGGTGGCTCAGTTGGTTAAGCGTCTGCCTTCAGCTCAGGTCATGATCCCAGGGTCTTGGGATGGAGTCCCGCATCGGGCTCCCTGCTCACTGGAGAGCCTGCTTCTCCCTCTCCCTTGGCTGCTCCCCCTGCTTGTGCTCTCTGTCAGATAAGTAAGTAAAATCTTTAAAAATAAAATGAAAAAATGAAGATTAAGTATACAATAATAATAATGTGCTTAGGCCAGTGCATGGCATGTAATAGGCCGTCCCACTCTTCCTCCTTACTTCCCTCTCCCTTAGCCAAAGAGATCTCTTCCTTTTTGTAGCATGCTTCTTTAGTTCCCTCTTCTGTTCTGAACTTCCCAGTGACCCTACGTTGAACACAGATTTTGTTTTGTCCTTCAGGCTCACTTCTTGAGTGAATCCTCCCAGGCCCACCCAGCAGATACAGCTATCACCCCTGAAGTCCCTTTATGATTCCTTAAAGACAACTCTAGCCTTCCCGGTCTCTGTGTTTTCAGTCCAAGAGCTTCCCTCTGCAGGATAGGGGAAGGAAGTCTGTTATCAACTCGCTTAGCCTAAATGCTGCCCTGGTACTGTGGACAGAAAGACTGAATTTGCCAGAGAAATGATAACCTGAGACCCCTGCCTTCCTTCACCAGTCAGGCTGCTGTCTGCCTCACGGGCATGGTTTCTTTCTTTCTCAGGTCCTTGTACAGGCCATCAAGGAGGCAAAGGAGCAGCACCCAGACATGTCAGTGACCAAGGTGGTCGTCCATCAGGAGACTGAAATCTCTGAGGAATGAGCTCAGGTAAGGGCTATTCTTGGTGGGGGGAGGGTGTTCACTGTCCCAGCCTCAGAGAGCCCTGAACAGGAACAGCCCCTGAGGTGTCCACACTGGGACTTACCTAAGTAAAGGCTCTTTGCTGTCACAGGTATCTCTTGAGTCCAAACCTGAGAGGGCCAGAGGAGAACAAAACCAAGAAAAGCAGAACCTAGTGGTCTAGAAATGAGGGCTCGGGGCATAGAGGAGAGAGGGCTGAAGCTCGGAGGCCAGACTCGAGAATTGGAAGCGGGCAGCTGCTTCTGGGGAGCCAGGAATCCAGATAAATTTACGCCTAGAAGTTTATAAGTGACTCAGAGAAGCCATCAATCACCAGAGGGGACTGGGCTCCTCAGTAAAACTGCTCAGGGCCTGCTTGGCACCTGGGACCACAAGAACTTGGCACTGGGACTGGTGGCTGTCTCCCTTTGCAGGATTTAAAAAGTTTGCTTTCTTTCCTCTTAGGAACTATCCTACCCCAACTCCCGGCCTGTCTCCCATCCAAGAGAAAACCAGCAAAATGATAAAGAAGCTTACCTGCAATAGTCAAGACATCAGGCTTTTAAAATTACTCTAAACCACCAGAAAATTAATTTCGTTTTCTATTTGGAGTTTATACCGAGAGAGTCTTCTAGACATTGCTGATTCTTTTAATACCTTTTTCTATATTGTGATACCAGAAATTGTTCAACTTTTCACTCTATGGACTGTTTTTAAAGAGCTTTTTGTTTTTTTATGCGGTGGTTTGTAACCCCTTCAACCTAGCCTCTCCCCATTTATTTCCAACCCAGATACTGACAGGTCTACAGAATTCTTGAGGAAATCCTCCAGAGACTCTGTCAGCTGTGTTGGGGGCCAAAGCCAGCTTAATGGGGCTTCCCTGCTCCTCCCCTAGTTTTATACCCTTTCGATGTCAGCAGAAACTTCATGAACCAGCCTTTTCTCAGAGCCAATGATCTGACTTTACCAAGTGAGGCAGGGCACCTGTCCTGATCCACAGACCCCAGGGAGACATCCCTGTCCTTCTGTTGAGGGTGGTTTTGGTGAGGCAGAGATCTCTGCTAAGAATGTAGTGTTGTTTTTCCTTCTTTCCTCCTGTTCTTTCTTTTTGGAGCTTCGTTAGATCAAAGACATAAGAAGTTGTTTCAGATATATCTGATACTGTGAATGTTTGAACAAATCTGTGGCCTTCACCTTCCTGCCCTCCCTCCCCTTTTACCTCATCAGAAGCAGTGGCTCTGCTAAGTTCTCCCCCCACCTCCCATCTCAGGAGACCGAAACTCACACAAAAATAGGCACTTTTGGCCAAAAGCTCTAATGGCACATTTTTAGTAGTGATTTGGGCAAGGAAAGTTGATGAAGTTTAAAAAAAAAAAAAAAAGGTTTTCTAGTTCTGGGAATGTGCACTTCACACAGGGAATGGCAGAGTTTACCTCAGTCAGATCCCACTAAGAAGTGTTTCCAGGTGACTGACCCTGGGCCTTTTTCTTTAATCGTGGGATGACCGGAAATGTGACCCAGAGAGGAGGTTGTGTTCCTTGACCCTTCTTCTCCTGACCAGTACCTGCCTGCAGACATCCTTCTGGAGCAATGGAATTGACTTTTAGGCGCCATCCTTCCCACAAAACCCCACACGACAGGGAGCACAAACACCAGCTCTGCTCATTCCCACTCACACCATCTGAGGTCTGTCGGGTGTTGTAGGCTTGATTTTTGTGGTGGGTTGTGGGTTTATTTTACTTCTAATTTTTTTTTTTTTTTTTTTTTGCTTGGTTTTGAAAATGGGACTGACTGATGAGCCCAATTCCACCATTCCTGGTAGATCTGGGGGCATTTTTATTCAATAGTGCTTCTCTCATCTTCCAGCTGGCTTCCCACAAACACATCTGCCTGGAAGTTCTTAGAATCGTATGGTGGGACAGAGGTGGACTTCATGAGAATAGACGGTGGGTCACAGCAGTCTCGGGGGGCTCAAGAGCCGTGAGCGAAAGAGAAAAGTCTAAAACCTCTGCTCCCCACAGTGGGAGCCAGCTGCATGTGTCCAAAGCCTCGACTGGCTGAGTCTTGTTTTAGACAAACTCAGTTGGTTTGAACTGATTTCAGATGTGTGCATTTTTCGTTTAGTACTTCTGTGAGCCTGCTACTAACCACGAGGCAGCTCTCTCTGGAGAGGGACAGGAAGAGCTCAGGTGGGACGCGTGACAGGCCTGGGGGAAAGGATCATCCTGTCTCAGGAGCAGGCTTCCGGCCTGTGGGCATAGGGTCGGAAATGGTGGGGCTTGCTTGTTGGTGCCTAAGCCTGAGCCGTGCTGCCAGGAGTGGTGGTGAGGTTGGGAATCCAGCTCACATCAAACAGCATGTAATGGGAGCTCGCTTTCCAGTGGCCAGTTGTCCTGCTGAGAGACCTACCAGCCAGCCCCCACAGTGGACAGCTGTGGAATGAAGAGGGTGGGGGTGAGGAAGCGGGCACAGCGTGAGCGTCACAAACCAGGCCCACTGAGTTCTCGCTGTCCACACCGCTGACGGGGGCCTGCACGCCCCCTCGGCTCTGTCACCAGCTCACCGTGCTTCTCTCTGCTTCCTTCACTCTAAGTTGGGCCAGAAGATCTCAAATGCCCTTTCAGCACTGAGAAGCCACAGATTTGGACAAGCTGGGAAGAGGGTGTCCTTCCAAGACTCTTCCCCTGTCCCCGCTCTGGGAACAGATCTGGGGGTTTGACAACTGTTTGGATTTTTTTTTCTTCCTGCAGTTGTGTGTGCATTTGTGTGTGTGTGTGTGTGAAGAAAAACAGATTCTGTGCAGGTGGAAATGGTGAAGAGGGGAGGAGAGAGCTTCATTTCCAGGGTCAGAGACTTGGCAGCCGTTTTCCTGAAGTGACTCAGACACACCACAGTGACAACTCTCACTGCAATTTTATTTTTATTTCACTTGAGAAGTAAAGACTTCCTCCAAGCTACACGAGGTCTCTGCCACCCCCCCCCCCCCCCCCCCCCCCCACCCAGGACCTGAAAAGCCAAGGGCCCACAGAACCTGGGTGCAGGGACCTCTTGGGGCCTCCTCACCCGCCTGCCCAGGCCCCCCCATCGCATATTCTGCAAGGCAGCTGAGCGGGAGGGGCCCCGACCGCCCTGGGAAGTAGAACCAGAGCTATGGCCTGACTGACACCAAGGAATGCTCGTGGGAAAGATCTGCCCAGGATCTCAGCCCCAGGCTGGTGGTTTTTGCAAATCTCTCTGAAATGTATTATTTTGGTGACAAAAATGAAGGAGCTTTGTAAATTTTTTTAAAATTATGAATCATGTCAAGTAGTTGTTTACATTTCTTGACAAAATAGGAACTATGGCAGCAGAATCAAATTGGCAAGATCCTTAGATTAAAAAGGCAATAATTAGGTCTGCTGTTTTGGCCTTTTGTAGTAAGAGAAATGGTGTAGTGTTTAGATAATGTGTTTGGTCTTGCTTCTTGTATTGCATTTTTCAATAAACTAAACAAACAAACAAACAAAAAAAAACCAAAAAAACCAGGACTGAATCTGAGAATTGATCAACTTTTAAAGTTCTCTTCTCCTACCAGCAATCTGGGAAAAGTTCCACATGGGTAAGGGAGACTCAAATTTTTGACCCTAGAAAAGACTCTTTTCTAAATTAAGCTACCCACATTGGCCAAAATGCAGCTTCAACGCTGTATAAAAGGAGAACTGGCAGATGCTTTTTGCCAGTTGGGGGGAGATTTTGCAGCACAGGCCATGACAAAGGAGAGAAGGGGGCTTCTCAGACCTGTTCAGGAAGGGGCCGGACCCTCGGAGGAAGGCTTCTTTGGTAGTAGTGCAGCCCTAGGGGGTGTACCCTCCATGTCTGAGGGCAGAGAGGGGCTGAGGCGGTGGGAGTTAACGCCCCAGTCCCCATCCCAATGGCAGTGGAGGGTCTTAACTCTACCCCGTTGCCCATCTCCCCTAACCCCACAACTGGTGCTACCGTGGAGGGAGCCTGGCCCAGCCTGTAACATCCCAACCTACCTTCCAAGTCTTAGGGGTCCTTGCCCACCACTTTGGATCTGCCGAGACACCTGCTGCATCTCCCAATCACCCTGACCTGGACCTCCAGCTGCCTCAGGTACTGTCCAAGGCTAAGGCCACTTTTGGAGGCTTAAAGAGTTCCTGAGGCCGAGTCATGCTGGTCTCCAGACTCCACATGAAAACATTCTCTCCAGCTGATTGAACCCTTGTGCAGTTGGCATTTCTCTGCCGACATGCAAGTGAGGATGCCTTAGCAGCTGCTGGGGCCAGAGCATCCATCTCCGGTCTGGGAAGTGACTGATGCATCTACTAGACATTGGGACTTCTGGTCCTGTTACCACGGTCCATGCTGCAGCCCTCTAGCAGGCTGTCCCCTGCTCTTCAAACCCGTGCTCCCAAGTCCCCTCCTCCTTCCAACTTGGCATAACTCCCCAGACTGAGGCGGTCCAGCCGTGGCCAGCTCCGGTGAGCACAGTCTCGAGCCGCTGGGGCCCCAAGCAGGAGCTCCCCGAGGCCCAGATCCAGAGACTTGGAATGTTCAATGCAGGAACCAGAGGGCTGCACGGTGATAATCACATGGCCAGTCTGGGTCCGTGGACCCCAGGGTGGGGGCAGCCCCGGGCCCTTCAGCGGGTAACTGTTGAGCAGGGCAGGTAACCCCAAGCGAGGATTAGCAGGCTCTGAACGCAGACTCCGCACTGATGGGACGGGTGAGGTACCCCGACGCGGGGACAGGTCCCAACTTTCTGGCTCTATGCAGCCTATGGCTCCGGGAGTCCTGGGTCCGGGGCTGGGGAGGAGGGCACAGTCCCAGCCGGGGCCGTCAGGGGGCCGGAGCGCCTGAGCCCGCAGCACCCCCTGGCGAAGCCGTCGCGTCTCCAGGTCGCGGTTCTCGTAGAGCAGCGTGTTGGCGCAGATGAACACGAACAGGCCGACGCCCATGACCACGGGCCCAAGGAGCCGCAGCCGCTCGTGCGGGCCGTGCCCGCGGCCCGCGCCGCGACCCTCGCGTCGCAGCTCGCTCAGGGGGGGCGCGCTGGCATTGGCAGCGCGCGGCCCTGGGACCCCGGCGCGGTGCGGCCAGTAGCCGGCCACAGCGATGCCCATGCCCACCAGGACCACGAGCGCCCCCAGCGCCGCGAACGCCCCCGACGGCGAGCGCAGCCGCAGCCGTGCCCGCACCCGCAGAGGCTCGGGCGGGGAGCGCGGGCGCCGGCGGCGGCCCAGGCGGCGGCCCAGGCGAGAGACACGGCCCTCGGGGCTCCTCCGCACCTCCCCGCAGTCTCCGGGGCTCCCGGCTGTCATCTCGCCGTCGTCTGGGCGCTCTGCGGAGAGAGGGGAGGCAAGGACTGAACCGACGGGCCTAGGGTCGGAGCGCCAGATTGGGAGGCAAGATCCGGCTGCCTCGCCCAGGCCGCTTGGAGATCCCTGGCGGCCACCCCCGGATTTTCCCGGGCCGCGAGGCGGGGAGCCGCCCCCGCTCGGGTTTTCCGCAGCGGAGCTCCGAGCCAGGGACGCGCGGCAGAAGCCGGAGTTGGCCGGACCCGCGGGCGGAGACGAGGGAGGGGGGCGCGGACTGCTACCTGGCGCATTCGCGGCTGCGGGGCTCCGGCCGCCTGCACCCTCTTCGCCAGCCCGCCGACCCCGGGCCTCGGGAGGTGTGCGGGCCCCCGGCACTGGCGTCTCCAGGGTAAGTCCGGCCCGGGATCGACCTCACCCCCGCACGTGGGTGCACCGTAGTAAAGGAGGGAGGGGGCGCTCAGACCGCCCGGGGTCCGCTGGGGTCGCTCGCGGGCCCCACCTACCCCCCAACTGCGCTTTACATACCGCAGCGGAGGAAGGAGAGGGTGTCACTGACTCCAGCCTCTTCCTGCCCACCCCCTCCTTCAGACCTCCTCAGCCTGCACTGAAGCTGCAGCAGGAGAGACTTGAGCTAGACTCCGGGAAGACCGTTCTGACCAAGACCAGCGGCAGACTTTGCCCAGGATGGCTTTCAACTCCGCGTAGAAGAGGCTTCCCTTCCCCCAGCGGCCGGGCAGTGGCCAGGGCAGGGGGCAGGGGGCTGCAGGTGCTGGGCTGGGGCCCTGCCGGGAGACCTCCCCCCAGCTCTCCCGTCGGCCCGGGCAAGGCTGTTCCCAGGTTGCAGCGTTTCCAATTCGAGCTCCTCAGGATGAATCATCCCCCTTTCCCGCCGCCTGTCCTCCTTTCCGGCCTCCTCCACCCGAGGCCTCAGTGGCCCGCGTCCCGGACGGAGCAGCACCGCCCCAGCACCTCAGGCCGCCCCAGTTTGGGCTGCCTGGCTTCAGCCCTTCCCGTCCTGGGGCCTAAGAACTGAAGTGGGGCCGGGTAAGGAGTGGCTGGGCTGTGTGTGGTGTGGCCCCCACGGAAGGGGGGTGTGGGGGGGAGGAAATGGGGCCCCCCGCCCAGACGCCCTGGGCCGCAGGGGAGGAGGGCTAGGACCTCGCTGTCCAGGGGTGCGTCTTCACTCCCCCCAGTCTGGTTTCTAAACAGTTTCAGCGCTGGAATCCGTGCCGAGGCCCCAGGAAGGAGGTCTTGCTGCCCCATTCACTCCCCATCCGCACCCCCGAAGCTCAAGGCACGACACCCCATCCCTGCCTCCGACAGGAGTGCCGAAGGCCCAGGGCCTAGCATGGAGCCGCAGAGTCTACGGCGTCCAAAGCCTGATTTTCACAGATGGAAACTGCGGCCCAGAGAGAGGCAGAGCCCCCTGCCGGGGTCACACGAGGAGGGGGCTCCCCCGGGACCCGACGCCGGGCCTCCGGACCCTAGCTAACGCTGTGCTCTTCCCGGCACAGCCACGGGAGCGTCCTGGGAGGAGGCAAGGGCCGTTCCCCGGTCGTCTCTGAGTGTGGAGCCTCTTCCCCAGCCCGAAACCGCAGAAGAGACCACCGCGCCCCGGGCCAGAGCTGGTGCCCCAGCCCCAACTCCGGAAAGGTCGCCCGGAGCCCCCGCGCGTCCCTGCGGGGAGGGAGGCGGAGGCGTGCGGAGAGACCCCAAGACTCTGGAAGGCGTGAGTCCACGCTGGGACCGCAGGGGTTATAAACTCGGAGCCACAGTCGGAAGGTCTCAGGCCACGGGAAGTTGCTCTGGGCCGGGTCCCTCGCGCTCTGGGGTCCCGCGTCCGCCCGCGCCCACACTCCGCCCGGGGGAAAAGGGCGGACCGGGCTCCCGCCCCCCAGGGCCTTTCCGGAGGGAGGGGCCAAACAAAAAGTTGAGGAAAGTGGAGGGCGAACCCGGGGCCCTAGTTTTGCTCACCTGGCGCCGCCGCGCCGGGACGGGCCCTGGTCCGAGTCCGCGCGCCGCGGCTCCGGCCACTGCCGCCGTCTCCGCCGAGTCTTGGCCCCCTGGCCCCGCCCCCTTCCCAGGCCCCGCCCGGCCCCGCCCAAACCCCGCCCCCAGGAGCCCGGGGGACTGACTGGCTAGCACCCCGCCAGGCCCCACCGCTGGAAGCAGGCAGCAGCTCGGGTCTGAGGGTCGCAGGTAAGCGCTGTGTGCTCGCCTGGTGACTCGGAGGATCCGGGGGCCCGAGTCCCGGACTTATGTCGTTCGCAGAGGCCTGGGAGGGCCCCCTCTTCCCACGTGGGTAAACTGAGACCCGGAGTTGGAGAGCCCTGCCCGGCTCCGCAGCGAGCGCGCAGACAGGATTTTCGAAGCCCGCACGCCCTCCCGCGCCTGTCTGAGCCCCTCATCCCAGGCGCCCGGGAGAGGACTCACGGGGGCGTCTGAGAGCCCACTGCTGCCCCGCGCCGTCCGGGGAGCTCCCCGGAGGAGGCGGCCGGGTCCCTGCTCCGCCCGCCCCCCAGCCTTTCCCCTCCATGATCCTCACTGCCTTCACCTGGAAAATGGGCTTAATGGTGTCCGCCTCGCAAGAGGCGAAAATCCAGCGTTGGGGGCGGGCACGCGACACGGGGCGCAGCCTAGGTAGTCCCGCGAGCGCTCAGTGAATAGGAGCCCGCGGCAGGGGTGGAGGCGGCGGGGCTGAGCCGCTTCTCAGAGCTGAGTGAGTCTAACGGAGGGTCACGGGTCCCGCCGGCCTTCCCTGAGAAGATGTGCCCCATCTGGAGTGGGGAGGCGGCGTCGGCCCCCAACGCCGAGGCACTGGGGGCGCCCCCCGCCGCGGGCCTGACCGGGCCGCCCAGCTCTCGAGCCCCGCCCGCCCCCTGAGGCAGGAATGCGGAGCGGAGCGAGGGGGTCGGCTGGCGGCCCAGTTTCCATGATGCGGGGGGCGGGCTCGGAGGAGGAGGAGGGGTGGCGCGGGCGGCCGGCCAGGCTCTGAGCCGCCCCCCCCCCGGGCCCCCGCAGCCCGGGCCCCTCGGGAGGAATTTCCGGGCTGGGATTGATTATAACCCGCCCCTCCCCCGGCCGCCGAGACCCCCCGGGCCGTGGGGCGCGGGGGAGGGGGAGGGGCGGTAATGAGACCCGGCTGTGCGCCCCGGGCGGGGAGGGGGGCGCTCGAGGAAGTCGCCGGCCTGGGCCACCCCACCTCGCAGGGCGCCACACAGCACGGCTAGGCCTCGAACCCAGCTCGGCCGAGTAGACCGGGGGTGGCCTCAGCGCCCCGGGGGCTCCTTGCCCAGCCCTCGGGGACAGGCATCCCTGGGAGCGACCGAGGCCACCCCTGGGGGCGGAGTCTCCTGCGGGACCGACCGTGAGGCTACCGGCCTCCCGCGGAGCGCATGGGGCTGAGCCAGGGGTCGTGTAGGGTCGGAGAGCCAGGCCGGGGTCGCCTTCCTGCCGCCGCGTGGGGCTGAAGGCTCCTGTGGCCTGAGCTCGAGAGAGAAGTCCCTCCGCTCTGCGCCTGGGCTGTGGTTCAGGCTCCACTGAGGCGGTGGCCTCCTTCCTGTCCCCTCTTTGCTCGAGACCCCCAGTCGACCTCCATTCCCGCACATTGACCCCTCTACGCCGCCCCCCCGCCCGCCCTCGGGCAGTCCCACCTACCGCTCGCTCGACGCTGCACCCAACATTGTCTGTGGCCCTGTCCCCCGTGGCTGCTTTTCCTGGGGACACCACCTCGAGGCCAAAGCTCAGACAGTCTCCCGTCCTTGTCCTTGCGACTCCACCTGCCCTGGCCTTTAACACTTGCTCTTCTTGCCTGCCCCTCCTGACTTTTATTCCTCTGGGCCGCCTCTGCCCTCCCCTGACGTTGGGGCTCTGCGGGGCTGGGCCCACAAGCCCAGCCTCACTTTCAGCAACCAGACACCTCCCCAGAAGTGTCCCTGCTCCCAGTGATCATGGCCCATTCCTACTCCTCCTGTTCCCCGCCCTGTAAAGGGCCCCATTGCCCACCAGAGGACCATCAAAAGGGGGGGGAGGGGGGCGTCACCTTAGGCTCCCTCCTCTCCCCCATACCCCCCAATCCTTCAAGTCCTGTGGACCTCCCTCTTTGGATCCCCAATTAGCTGCCTTCTCCCCTGGATCTAAACCACTCACTCACTCTGCTTAAAACCCTCAGTGGCTCCCCAGCGCTGTCCAAATGGAGTTTAAAATCCCTTCCCATCTGCACACACTGGCTCCTGCGCCCCCACCCTCCTCCGTCCCCTGGTAGCTGAACTTGTTCTCATCCCCATATTTGTGCTCTGGCCTTGGGGCTTGGCCCCTGCCTTGACTCCTGGCAGGAACTCCCACTCCCAGTCATCCCCTTGGTTCCTTCCGGTCCTTCAGACCTTCTCTGCACCTTCTGTGGGCCCCCAGGGCTCGTCAGCCTTGCCCCTCCCCACCCCGCCATTATACACCCTCCCCCAGCTCTCCTTTGCTCTGCTCACAGAACTGAAATCCGTGTTTGGGATTTGCGCCTAGGTCCTGTGTCCCCTCTGAGGGGAGGACTGGGTCTGTCCTGGCCCTCCATTGACCTGTGTCTCCCCCACTCTGGGGGTCCCTCCTAATGTGCATCCCTGGGGCTCCAGCCCAGACAGCAGGAAAGGACTCATCTCCGAGTCTCAGTTTCCCCATCTGCACAAAAAGCAGGGAATGATACTTACCTCCCAGTGCCGTTTTGAAGCTTAGGTAAGAGCACAGATGTTCCGTATCTGGCACGAAGTGGCTGCCCACAAAACAGCTGTTCCTTCCTCTGACCCCAGGGTTTGGGGCACAGAAGCCGGGATTTAGGAGTTGGAGAAACCTTCCCTGGGGTCATCTGGGGTGGTAGTGAGAAAAGGGTCCTCTTTCCCTCAACATAAGCCTGCTTGATTCTCTCGAGAGCTCTGGGAGGCCAGTGATAGGCCCAGTTTACAGAAGCGGAAAGCGGCTCAGAGAGGCCGCGCAGACACACAGCCAGGCTGCTAAGTGCTCTCCCCCTCCACAGAGGGAGCGCCATGGCAGATGTGTGGGAAGCCAGTGGCCTTAGTACTGGGACATCGGTTCCCTCCTGGATCTGCCTCTGTGTGACCTGGACTCCTTTACTTCTGCACCAGAAGAGGCCTGGGCGAGGTGTCCCCTGGGGCCAAGGTGGTCGGCATTTCCCCCCCAAGCTTCTCCCGGGGTGCAGGGAACGGGACACAGGGACCCTGAGGTCCCTTCCTCCTTGAGGCTCCCTGTCCTCTCCGAAAGCCATGACGGGCAGGGAGCAGCTGTCATGTCCTGCCTGTCACAACCCCGCCCAGGGCCACAGAAGAGCCGGGCCTGGGAACTCATCTTCTCTCATCTCCAGTTTAGGAACAACCCCGCTGGCTGGGTCCAGGCTGCCCCAGATTTCCTGCCTGAGCCCCAGGGGTGTCTAAAACCATCCTTGTCTCTGGGCCGTCCCAGAAGCACTTAGAGGACACAGCTGAATGCCCATGGGGCCCCAGCCCAGCAAGACCACAGCATCAACTAAGAAGGAGAGGAGAGAGCACGGGGGCTCCGAGACCCAGTTTTGATGCAACTGCTCAGTCACTGGGTGAGTCCGGGCACATCACGGGAGTCCCTCCATGCTCCTGCCTCTGGAATGGGTCCTTCACAGGAAGAACTGGTAGGCCGGTTCAGTAAGAAATGATTGGCAAGTAGAATCCAGAACCCCAGTGCCAATGCCCCATTATATAGGGGCAGAAACCAATGCCCAGAGAGGCATGGTGATTAGACCCGGGTGACCCAGCCTGTGAATGACAGCTGGGCTTCAGGCCCCACAGTTACAGGTCCCCACCCTGGGCTCAGGCTTCAGGGGTTGCTGGGATGGGAACCCCAAGTCCATCCCCCCACCCGTGGAAGCTCTGAGCTGGGCAATGGCTTCCCTGGTGTCTCTGTCACTGGCAAAGCTCCTGGGAAGAATGAGCTTCCCGTCTCCATTGCTCTCCCAAGCCCAGAGAAGAGAAGGAGTACAGCCTGGGTGACACTGGGAAGGCCAAGGAGATGAGACCCTCCTGGGGGGACAGAGCAAAGCCAGCATCCTGCCTGAGTCCCTAGGGGAGGGATGACAGTCGGAAGTCGCCATCTTGTCAAGCTCCCTCTGGCTACCAGCCCCTTCATACCTGTTACCTTCCTAAGTGTGCAAGACAACCCTGAGAGGGAGGTGACACTATCACCCCTTGTCACCCATGCTACACTATGTCCCACTAGCCCTGCGACCGTGGCCAAGTCAGTTCACCCCTTATGGCTCTGTTTTCTCCTCTGCAAAGCAGGGACAATGGCAGCAGGCGGGCAAAGGCCTCTAATGAGGAGGGGGCTCCGCAGGAAACACTGTGGCACTGGAGCTTTTCTGGTCTTCAACTGGCTCTTGTCCATCAGTTTCCTCTCCTATATAATGTGAAAGTGAGGCTAGTAACCTTTCAGCCACCTCCTCTGGGGACCAGAGAGGAGCCAGCCCTGGGCCCCATCCAGATGCATCAGGGGGTGAAGTGAACAGACCATCCACCAAAAGCTGAGGAAGCGACAGCCGACTCCATGTGGGGGGCAGGCAGCAGGGAGGGCTTCATGGAGGAGGGGGCCTTCCTGCTGGGTCTCAGGGTCAGCAGAGTTACCCAGGCTGTAGAGGGGGAGGATATTCCAGGCAGCAGGAACAGCAGGTGGACAGCCTGGCAGCATGGGTGGGGGGCAGGTGCTGGAGAGGGAGTGGGGAATGGGATGAAGGGCTCAGGGCCTGATCACAAGCCTCCTCAAACACCAGGCTCGGGGTGTAGGGCTCAGCCCTCTGGCACTGGGAGCCATGGGACGTTTTAAAGCAGGGAAGTAGCCTGATCCATATGTACCTGGGGAAGGACTTCACAAACTGTAAGCGTGGCACCTGTAATAGTTTCTCGAAGAACACAGAGAGAAGGTGCGGCGGGACACGGAGCCCCAGGCCCATCCAGGGGCAGGTATGGCGCTGGGGAGGTTTGCCCCTGCAGACGGGCTCTGGTGGCCGTGGGAAAGAGCAGCAGCCCACTGCCTCCCCGTCCTCTGGTTCTGTTCCTGAAGCCGGCTGCTCTGGCCCCCTCCCCCCCAACCCTTCCCAGTTCTCTTGCTTTGCCCCTTCCCCTGGGACCCTCGAGGCAGGAATGAAGGAAGTGATTTTGAGAAGAGCCCAGACTTAGGAGTCCATGACTAAGGCTTGACCTGTTGCCTGGCCACTTACGGGCTGTGTGACCCAGTGAAGATGCTTCTGTCTTCCTGAGCCCTCCTTTACATGCTCTGTAGAATGGAGAGGTGCTGTAAGCCCCCCACTCCCAAAAGCACTGGAAACATGAAGTGGGTGGGTAAGGACCCAGGCTCCTTCCATCTTGTTGCTCTGCCATTCCTGAGGTGTGGCACCCACCTTGTCTTCGTGCTTGAAGATGCTCACTAGCCTCCCTCCCTGAGTCGAGGACCAGCCAGGGAGAATGGGGCTGGGAAAGGGGACTGTGCTCCCCACCCCTTATAAAGGCATAGCCTCCCATGCGCACGTCCAGAATGCTCCCTTCCCATTGGTCAGAACAAGGTTGTTGGCCACACCCAGCCCCAAGGGAGGCTGGGAAATGACACTGGGAGACAACTAGGAGTGCTTGCTAGATACCACGGGGATGGGGCTCCTCTGTTTGGTGACAAGTCACACTGGTGATGAGGCAGTGGGGGAGCAGAGGCTGACCCCTCTGGAGCCTGGGAGTCAAGGTGAGAATCCTCCAGGGCAGGTCGGCAGGGGCAAGGGGGCCCTGGAGTTGGCAGCAGGCTGGCCAGCCATCTTCCACCCTTTGATTGTGCCAAGAGAAGCCAGGGGCCCCCTGGGAGTTGAATCCATCTACCTGTCCATCACCCGGCCCTGTGGAGAGCAACTCTCAGGCTCTCACACTATATGGTCGTTTCTCCCACCCTGACACTACAACCTCGGGCCGGTCCCAGTTCTGTCGATATCATGGAGTCAAATGCCAGCTTCCGGATCTTGAATGAAGTACTTTGTAAAGTCAAAGTAAGAAGGCCCACGGAGGGTGAGTGACATGCCCAAGGTCACACAGCTTGATCATGTGTCAAGTCGCCCCGATTCGCCTTTCCCCATCTCGGTGAGGCAGGACTGCAGTTCCAGGGCTTGGTTCCCAGGGCTTGGTTCCCAGGCCTGGGGCGGGGGGTGGCGGGAAGTACGCCAGAGACACAGCGCTGGAGCCGGGGCGCCAGGGGGGTCCTCGCAGAAGCCTGGGCGCGGCAAGCAGGCGGGGCTCCGCCGAGGCCGGCGTCACCTGGCGGCGAGGCCCTGCACCTGCGCCCGCGCAGGCCCCGCCCCGCCCCGCCCGCGCGCGCACCTCCCTTCCCGGTGCCGAGCGCCGCGTTTGCAGCCCAGAAGCCGGGCCTGGTCCCCAGCCGGAGATCCTGGGAGCGCATGTGTGCTCCCCGAGGCCTCATCCGTGGTCACGGGCCTCCGACAGAAAGGACTCAGCCTGGGGAGGCCGGGCTGCGCGGGGAGGGAGCACACAAAGCTCTGTGGCCAAGCCGAACGGGACAAAACTCCTTGGGGGGAGGGGGGAGTCAGATTTACCCCGCGTGGGAGCCCCTTCCAGGCGCTGCTGGAACAGGGGCTCCCGTCCGAGCACAGGAAACAGGCACAGAAACCCAAAATGGTAAGTGACAGAGCTGGGCTGGGCCCAGGACTGCTTGATTTAAACCCACACTCTGGCCCTGGATTACCTGTCCGGGGCTCTGCGGTGCCCTCCCTCCAACCAAGCTTGCCTAGCCCAGCCCCTAGCTTGTGTATCCAGCCCAGGCCTGTAGAAGTTTGCTTTTTTATCAGACAGGCCACAATCCTGGGATGTTTGCGATGACTATCTCACCACTGCAAAGCGGACCAGAAGCCCAGGGAGCTCCTGCCCTCCACTTGGAATGCTGGAGAGGCAGGGAGCAGCCAGACCCCGTGGAGTCCGCATCAGCTCATGTTAGGGACCAGGAGACCCAGGAGGTGGCCGGGCTGCAGTGGGCCCCAGCAGGTGCTTCCCTCCCTGTGGCAGGGCTCCAGGCCAGGTCTGTCTGACTCCTGAGCCTCCACACAGAATTGGGAGATAAGAGATACGAATTATTGTCCTTATTTTACAGATGGGAAACTATGACGCAGGGTTAAGTAACTTGTCTGAGGTCACACGCAAGAAGGTAGCAAGGATCCTACCCTGCCTAGTATCTCATGTCCTCTAAGATTGGGACAGCATGCTGACCTCACAAGGGTGTTGTGAGGACCAGGTCACTTGACAGGTGTAAGCCCCCTCCTCCGGGCCTGGTGTGGAGTCAGTGCTGGGTCAGTATTAGCTCAGTCACTTGACCTCCTACTGACGTTTTGCAGGAACCTCATGTCTTATTCCAGTACAAAGAGATATTCTAGTAAGAAGTAGCCAAGGGACGCCTGGGTGGCTCAGTTGGTTAAGCGTCTGCCTTCAGCTTGGGTCATGATCCCAGGGTCCTGGGATCGAGTCCCGCATCGGGCTCCCTGCTCCGCGGGGAGCCTGCTTCTCCCTCTGCCTCTGTCTCTCTGTCTCTCATGAATAAATAAATAAAATCTTTAAAAAAAGAAGAAGAAGAAGAAGAAGAAGTAGCCAAAAGGACGAGGAGAAAACGTCCTTGGACGGTCACAGGTCCTGGCAGTTTCTTCACAGGGACCCCAGCACCTCCAGTCACTAAGCCGAGGTGTCCCTGTGAGGGCTGCCAGGCACCAGCCTCGATGTTGAGTCCAGTACAGATTTCGGGCTTGGAAGAACCACTGATGATGCTCCAAGAGGCTCTTCAAATCTCTTGTCAAGAGATGCTTGAGAGAAAACATTAGGATGACTGAAGGATCATTGAAAGAACCTACAGTCAACTTAAAAGCAGCGAAAGGACAAAAATAACACCACGTTGTAGTCACTGATGTGTGTGGTCCTGAATTTTTCATCTTTTTCCAGGAATTCGCGTCTTCCCAATGAAGTTGGTTCAGCAAATGATATTTAATATCCAAGCCTTTGTAAGACTTTCCATGGAAATAAATTCCTGAATGGGGAAGAGGACTTCGGAGGCTGGCTTGAGTGGGTGTCCTGTCGTCGTGGGCAGCTCTCGCTGTCCGTCCTGTTCTAAATACCGCCGCCCGGGGAAACACCTTTGTGCTAGGAACTCACTCCTCTATGTTGTCCCGTCAGGAGGACAGCAGTCGGGAGTCCAAGCCCTGCAGCGTCCAGACTTCCCTCTCCCTTCTGGAGCTTTCTGGCCACAGGTCAGGATCACAGTCTGGCCACAGGTTCCATATTGAAGGCCAGGTGTAGCGCACGGGGTTAGGGGGGTTCTAATGTGCATTTCTGTAGGAACGTCCCCCAGGTTCTGATTAGACTAAGAAACACCCGGGGTTCCTGGAAAGTGGGACTTGAGGATAAATTATTCCATCTCTCTCAGGAAGAGATTTGGGTTCTGATAGGATCTGATTAAATCCCCACTTGCCTTGGGGTGAGACTCTTGCACTGTGAGTATAATACACCTCCGGGAAAGCGGTGACACCTGACCGCCCGGCTCCGTCAACTGGCAGGAGGCGGCGTCCCCTGTCGCGGCCGGCGCGCCCAGAGGCCCGCGTGTGTGCCGAAAGCACACACAACCTCTAACACTATAGTTTTTCCAAACAGCTACGGTTTAGCGCGGCCTGACTGAAAAGCTCACGTACGTGGAATGAGTTTGTGTGCACGTGTGTCGGGCTCTCGGTCTGCGCCGTCCCCGTGCTGCCTCGGGGGGCTGTGACCTGCTCGCTCCACCGGCGGGGTCCTCGGTGCCAGAGACGCGCCGCCGCTTCTCCACGTCACGGGGGCAGACTCTGGGGGCGCTTCTCGTTCGGGGCTGTGACAAAGCCAGCGGCGCAGGGCCTTCCTGTGGGCGCCGCCTGCGCGCTTCTGGCCGCTGCCCCCTCCCCCCCGCTTCTGGCCGCGGCCCCCCCCCCCCCCCGGGGCCGGGCTCCTCCCGCGCCTCGCAGCCTCGTGGCGCCCGGAAGCTTCCGCGTGCCGCCCCCGGCCCTGTTGCCTCGCCCGTGTCCCTCCGGGTTCCCGTACCGAGCTTGGATCGATTTCCGTTTCTTCGGGCGCTAGCGCTGACAGGGAGGCCCTCTGTACTTGCTGAAGCTTCTCGAAGACGAGCCCGTGTCTGGTTCATCTTTAAATCCTCCTCAAGACGGGCCAGCGCAGCTGGCGCCGCGGGATCTAGGCTCGGCCCTGCCGCGTCGCCTGGGTTCTTGCCCCTTGTCCAGGCAGGTCGTCCGGCTCCCGCCGAGGGGCAGAGGAGGCGCGCGGGCGCCGGGGGAGCGGGAAGCACAGGGTTCGGGGCCCCCCTCAGCGCAGCGGCCGCTCTGCCCCCCGAGCTTCCCACTTGCCCTCAGAGGCCCCTGACGCTCCTTCAGGGAGGCCGCTGGGGGGCGGGCTGGGGGCGAGCGGGGACGGGAGTGCCGTGACCAGGCCAAGCGGCCGCCTCGGCTCTATCCTGGGGACCGTCCCCGGGGCCCCAACCGACGGGGGCCACCAGCCTTCAGCGCCTAACCACGCTTGCGACAAGGACACGGTTTGGACAGGCCTCCCTCGGTGAGCGTGTCTTGTGTGGTGGCCCCTGAGCCCTTCCTTCCTCTCGTTGGTTTGGCTCTGCTAGATTTCCGCCTCCCCTTTGGTGGCCTGTAATTAGGGGGTTTGAGTTGTCGTCACCTCCTTGTCTTAAGAAAACGCAGACTAGGAAGCCGCGGGGTTCAGCTGGTGAGGCCCCGCCGTTCCCACCTGCGCTGGGGGGGGGGGGGGGGGGGGGGGGGGCGCTCCGGTCCGTCTGCCGCTGCGGCTTTTGGGATCTTTGGGTAAAGCTGGCTGTGTTCTACCAGGAAACGGGGAAATGACCATTTGATTCCCGAATGTAGCCCTCGGGGCTATGTTCTCCAAAATCGGGCCATCTCTTTTTGCCGCCCTGCTTGGCCGCAATATTCATTAGACTCTGGAGAAAAATGACCAATGAAGGGATGCATATATTATAATGTATTTGGAAATATGGGCTTTAAGATTGTGTTTGCGTCTTGTTTGCGTATTTGTGTGCCCATGTATGTTGTAAGTGTGAGCTATCTTCTCGATCTCGGGATGGTGTTGCTAAAATTAGTTTGTGAAAGAGCTCTATTTAGTTGGTTTAAAGGCAAGTACTTGTAAGGATTGGGCATTCTAAAACTCAAGTTGCCATGATCTGGGAAAATATTTGACATTAAAGCTAATTTAAGGTCGGTGGTTTAATAAAAATGAACAGGTTTTTAGAGTTGTCAGCATTAGATGAGAACTGTTCTGCCGTGTTTACTGCGAGTAGGGCAGGTTCAGGTCATCTCTCCTGCAAAATTTGTTAGGAAAGGGGAAAAAAACCTTACAACTTTGATGTCTCATAGTTTTATGGGTAATCTACACATAATTGTTGAACAAATAAGCAGATGTAAGTAATTACTAAGCATAGGTTTATCTGCTTGGCTATTACAGAAAAACTGGTACAACAAACTGCTCACGATGACTACTTTTCAGTAGAAACTAAGGTTTTTAGGAGCTAAGAATAAATTTAATCACGACTACTAGAAATAATGAGAAAGAGCTCAATGCAAAGGAAGTGAGATCAGTTATTTAAAGAGGGAAAATGTAGGACAAAATCTGAATGTAAAAAGCATAGTTGTAGAAGGTTTGTGAGAAGGCATCTTTGGAAGAGAATTTGTTGTGGCTGGGACTGAGGACGATTTCGGAGATCAGTATGTAAAGCTTGTTACAGAGTGATCAGCCCCTGGGGAAGGGAAAGGTGGGGAAGAGCAGGACCAGGCAGACGTGGAGCAGTGAGCCAACACCCACAGAAGCCTTAGCTCATTCTCTGGGGTTCCAAAAGTTAGATTACCCTTCAGAACCATCGTAAGTTGGGGCAAAGGGCTGGACTTCTATACCCTCCTACTGAATAGTCATTGGATGTGACCACCTGGGAAGAGGGCATGACCTTGGCAAGGCAGCTGTCTGCAGTCAAGGCAGTCCCTGATGGCATCTAGCTGCTGAGGATTGCTGGCAGCTCCCCCACAGCTGAGAGCCCTTCATTCCTGGTGGGGATTCTGGTCAGCACATCCCAATACTCACACGAACTCAGATCCATGCAACGCCCTGCATGTTCTTGTCTCAATAAGTATGTATCAGGGCACCTGGGTGGCGCAGGTGATTAAGTGTCCGACTCTGGGTTTTGGCTCAGGTCATGATCTCGGGGTCGTGGGACTGAACCCCAAGTTCAACTTTGCGCTCAGTGCAGAGTCTGCTTCAGATTCTCTCTCTCTGTCCCTCCTGCTCTCTCTAAAATAGGTAAACAAGGGACACCTGGGTGGCTCAGTTGGTTAAGCATCTGCCTTCAGATAGCAGACGCTTCATAGCAGAAAGAAAGGTCGTGATCTCAGGGTCCTGAGATCGACTGCTCTGCAGGGAAACTGCTTCTCCCTCTGCCTGCCGCTCCCCCTGCTTGTGCACACGCGCTCTCTCTCTGGCAAATAAATAAAATCCTAAAAATAAATAAACAAATCTTAAAAAAAAAAGTATATATCAACATGGGAGATGACAGGGAGAGAAAAAGGAGGGACTGCATAATTTAAAAAAAAATTCATCTTATTATTGGGGTGCCTGCCTGGCTCAGTTGGTGGAGTCGGCAACTCTTGATCTCAGGGTCATGAGTTCAAACCCCACTTTTAATTAAACTAGAGTTTACTATAAAACAAATAGGGTGCCTGAGTGGCTCAGTCAGTTAAGCGTCTGCCGTTGGCTTACTTCATGATCCCAGGGTTCTGGGATCGAGTCCCACATTGGGCTCCCTGCTCAGCGGGGGAGTCTGCTTCTCCCTCTCCCTCTGCGCCCCCACCCCTGTTCGTGCTCTCTCTCTCTCAAATAAATAAATAAAATCTTTAAAAAACAAAAACAAATCGGGGCACTTGGGTGGCTCAGTCACTTGAGTGTCTGACCTTGATTTCAGCTCAGGTCATGATCTCAGGCTCATGAGATCGAGCCCCACACCAGGCTCTGCACTTGGGATTCTCTCTCTCCTCCCACTGCGCCCCCGCCAAAAACCCAAATAAACAAAATTCATCTCTTTGGAATGAATGAGTTTTGCTATCAGAAGCACACTGGTATAAGATTGGTATTTGGGTTTTCTCTGTTAAAATGATATTTGGGGGTGCTTCGCTTGTTCAGTTGGTGGAGCATGAGACTCTTGATCTTGGGGTTGTGAGTTCAAGCCCCATGCATTGGGTGTAGAGATTACTTTAAAAAAATCTTTAAAAAAAAGTTTGGTTTTCTTAGTTATTGGTCCACTCTTAATAAGAAATTGTAAACAAAGGTTTTTCTTTAATGTAATCTTCCTAGAAAAACAAAGTTTCCATGTTTTGCCCTAATTAGGTCTTTGTACTTAAAGTTGAATCTTCTCAATATTAAAAAAGCGAAGTTTTGCTAACAACCATATAACCCTCTGTATTTGCCTTTAGAATCTCTTATTGCCACTTTAGCAAAATAGATCATTAAGTATTAAGCTTTGTAATGATCTGTTCTGATATTTCTGATAAACTTCCCCAAATTCAACCTGTAAATGAAGTGTTGAGTTTTGTTACTAATTGGGCTTAGTTGTTGTGTCCAATTCCATGGGAAGCATTGAAATAAGTGATGATAAACCTTCAGAGAGTATATTACGTGGGTGGATGCTGTAACTGTTCCAGAATTCCTAAGGTTTTGATATGTCCTGGTATAATGTCATCACTTGTAATTCTAATTATTAAAGTGTTATGTATCACAAAAATAACCACATTTCCTTGTTGATTGCATTGTAATGAACTCTAACCAGATCTTTAACCACAGCCGGGTTTGAGTTTTTGGTCATTTGCAGTTGTTGTTTTACTCTGACACTCTCGCAAATGTGTCTCAGTTTTAAGAAGATTCATGGAGAGGACTTTGACAAATACGGGGCTCTGATAATTTCTGGAACTAATGGGAAGACTGCATTCAAAGAGAATAGGATTTGATAACATGGGACAGGATGAATTGAGGAAGATGAGCTGTCAAAGTCTCAAATGCCAAAGAAGGTTCTCGAAATAATGACAAATGCATGTTCCTTTTGTACATTGGAGAAGGTTTTGTTAGTAAGAGCAAAAGACAGAAAACAAAGGCTTCCGAAGATGGGTATAAGCTTGGAGTGTTGATGGGGTTCTTATTTAAGACCTTTATGCCCTCCGAGATTGAGGCTGAAAACCTGTTTAAACTCTTTGTCAACCTGCTTTGCCCTATCATTTTTGCTCATGAACCTTTTTTTTTTAAGTTTTATTCATTTAAATAATCTCTGCACCTAGCGTGGGGCTTGAACTCACAACCCCAAGGTCAAGAGTCACACGCTCTTCTGACTGAGCCTGCCAGGCGCCCCTGCTCATGAACTTGTTAAAGCAGGTCCAGCAGTGGCACTCTGGGGGAAGCCAAAAATAGGCAGATGACAAAAACAGAATTCCGATTGGAGGAGATCCCTGTGTCCTTGTAGTTAGAGATGCAGGCTTGGGAAAGAGTCCGATCCCTACAGGCAGCATGCAGCATTGCTCCATGACGCATGTGTTTGTGGTGAGAACACACCTCTGGCTTGATGGTAACTTTTTTTTTTTTTTAGATTTTATTTATTTATTCATGAGAGACAGAGAGAGATAGAGAGAGGCAGAGGGAGAAGCAGACTCCCAAGGAGCAGGGAGCCCGATGCAGGACTCGATCCCAGGACGCTGGGATCATGACCTGAGCCGAAGGCAGACGCTTAACCAACTGAGCCACCCAGGTGCCCGATGGTAACTCTTCAAAAGCTAGTTCTTCTGGAGATTTTGCTTTGGAAGCTGATGCCCTTCTACTTGGTGATCAGAGTATTTGTGGAATAGATGAGTTTGAGAAGATGGATAATGAACACGAAGCCTTGTTATAAGTAATGCAGCAGCAAAGCCTTGAGGCTGCTGTGGTTGTGCAGCCTCCCTGCGAGAATGTCCAGGATTGCTGCTCTAAGGCCAGTTGGAGGACACGACAATAAAGACCAGCGGTTTTGGGGCGCCTGGCGGGCTTAGTCGGTAGAGCATGCAACTCTTTTTTTTTTTTTTTTTTTAAGATTTTATGTATTTATTTGACAGAGAAAGATAGCAAGAGCGGGAACACAAGCAGGGGGAGTGGGAGAGGGAGAAGCAGGCTTCCTGCGGAGCAGGGAACCTGATGCGGGGCTCGATCCCAGGACCCTGGGACCATGACCTGAGCCGAAGGCAGACGCTTAATGACTGAGCCACCCAGGCGCCCCGAGCATGGAACTCTTGATCTTGGGGTCATGAGTTCGAGCCCCACATTGGGTACAGCGTTTGCTCAAAAATTAAAGACAAACAGCTTCTGAGAATTTTTTTTTTAAATTTTTATTTATTTGACAGAGACACAGTGAAAGAGGGAACACAAGCAGGGGGAGTGGGAGAGGGAGAAGCAGGCCTCCCGCCGAGCAGAGAGCCCGATGTGGGGCTCGATCCCAGGATCCCGGAACCATGACCTGAGCCGAAGGCAGGCGCCCAACGACTGAGCCACCCAGGCGCCCCGCTTCTGAGAATTTAAAAAGGGAGAGCACCTTGTTGTCCAGATTTGACTTGGTCTTTAGCCTGGTACACTCCAAATGAGAAGCACGACCACTTTATTGTCTGCACATGTGATTGCATTAAGAGCTGGAAAGCAGAGAACCATGGCAGCTCATATGAATCCTCAAGATTCAAATACTTCTGTACTTGAAGTGGTTTCTGATAAAACATCATGAGAAAGATTAAAGGTGGTTCCTGGTGAAACCCAAGATCCAATCCTCACCCGCAATTGAGAAAGTACACGGGTTATGCTCGGCAGTATGTCCATCCAAGGCCATCCACGGAAGCTGCTCAAATTCCTCAAGATTTTTACCTGGAGCTCTGGAAACAGAGCCAATGGTTAAATGGCCCACCAGGCAGCTGGGATCTCTTATTTATCTAACAGAGGCCCAAGCAAGGTCAGAAGGGAGAGAGGAAGCAACCAAAAAAGATGCTGAGGATTTCAATTTCATTAGCTTCCAGATTGCCAAAGAGCAATAAACATTTCAGGATGCTGATTTTGAAAATTTTCTTGGATCATTAAATGACCAAGGTTACTTCTTGCAAAAAGGCCCAAAGGTTTACCACCTTCAAACTGGTAAATTTTGCTGAAGGACTACCTGGGACCTCCTGGGATTATTAAAGAATATGGAAAACACAGCCCCCAAACTTCTGGAAGACGATATCCCAAAGTAGTAATAGGAAAGGTGTTGATTATATATTATTTTAGTGATTCTTGTTTGAAACATTTCTGGTTCTCTGATGTTTGTTCTTCCAGATTTAAGAACATTTTTTCTAAGCTATCTATGACTTTCAGAAATTTGGTAAAATATTCCTTTGTAAACACATATAAAGCATTTATCTTTCATCCCTACTCCATCCCTCCAAGATTCAGAAACTCTCAGTGAGTATTCTTATGTTGGGGGCCGGGACACAGACAAGGACAGGAGTGGGGAGAGGAAATTGACATGTATTCTGGGCAGGGTTTGAGGTTTTTGAACTTTTTCTACAAGGAACAGAGTGCATGCTGCTACATTTCCTAATCGTGAACTGAAGTGAACTGCGGCTGCTCCTGGCTCTTGCTGTCCTGCTTTTGGATTCTTCAGTTCACGGTTGTCCTGTGCGGAGAGCCAGGTACCAGTGGGTTTGCTGCAGTCCTGACGGTAATTCTGCAAACCGCATGGATGAGAAGGGGCCAACATTCAACCTACTTCTCGGTGAATCCAACAGAATCCTTCCTCCAAGGACTGACCCTGCTTCAATGACAAGATCCCAGAACTTGAATGATGTTTTCCCTCTTTCTGAGGACTATTTTGGATCTGGCTCTGGCTCTGGCTTCGGATCAGGATCTGGAAGTGGCTTCTTAACTGAAACTGAACAGGAATACCAAGCAGTAGATGAAAACAATGTTTTTTATTACAACTTTAGGCCTCTCAAGAGAAATCTGCCATCAGACAACCAGGACTGGGGCCAAGATGGTCTGTCAGAGAGAGAGGGAACACAAGCACAGTGGGGGGGCGGCAGGCAGAGGGAGAAGCAGGCTTCCCGCTGAGCAAGGAGCCCGACATGGGACTTGATCCCAGGACCTTGGGATCATGACCTGAACCAAAGGCAGACACTCAACCAACTGAGCCACCCAGGCGCCCCTATACTGTTTTTTTTTTTTTTTTAAATTCAGTTCAAGAAGCAAGTTGACAGGAATACTTCATATCTAAGTCTTCAGAACTGACTCTGTGAATTACAGATATGCCTCTTTTCTTATGAAAAACCCGGATGAAAGAGTGAATTTATGGAGTGGGTATTTGACAAGACCAGTGTAATGGTATTGCTCTAATGTTACCATCAGATGTGTTTGCAGAACTGGTGGACATTGTTGAGAAGTGTGATTGCTGTTACAATTAGAAACTGAAGACCCAAATTAAAGCAAAATTGTGCTCTCAGTACTTCCTACTGCTTTGCTTCTTCCCCCAATATCTGTGTATTTTAAAATCTTACTGTATTAAAGCAGAACTATAATAATAAGAAAAAGACACAATTGGAAACATCATACAACCAAGCCACTGGAATGTCGTATTTGAGAGACAAGCACAGACTCAGATACGACCAGACAGTTTTTAGGAACTAAGGTTGACTTGGGGCGCCTGAGTGGCTCAGTCGGTTAAGCGGCTGCCTTCAGCTCAGGTCATGATCCTAGGGTCCTGGGATCGAGTCCCATGTCGGGCTCCCTGTTCGGCGGGGTACCTGCTTCTCCTTCTCCCTCTGTCTCCCGGCTTGTGCTCTCACTCTCTCTCTGTCAAATAAATAAATTTAAAAAAAGGAATTAGGGTTGACTTTATGGTACCAATGAGCCCCTTGGGAAAACTGGTGGGTAGATTTTACCATGGTGCCAAAACCAACTGGTCATTTTTGATATTTGCTAGTTGCTGTAGATTCCTGTATAAGTTGGGTTGAAGCTTTTCCATGCATTCCAAGAAGGCGTCAGAAGTTGTCAAAACACTTTAAAATAATTCCTACATTTGGATTGCCGCTAACAATTCAGAGTGACAAGGGAGTGGTGTTTGTGCTTAAAGTCATAGTAAGTGTGCAGTGCCTTGGGCATTCACTGGAAATTACATGCTTCCTGGATAAATGAAACAGCTACTTAAAAGAACTCTGGCAAAAATTTTGCCATGAAACCAACTTGGGAAAGTCGGTTTGCTTTGCTGGTTGCCCTGCTTTGGGTAAGAGTGGCCTCTAGAAGTAGGCATGGTTTCAGCCCCCCGAACCATTATATATATATATGTATATATATAAAATATTCTCTCTCTATATATATTCTATACTCTTTTCATGACTTAGGCATTCCAATGGGGCTCATGTTAGGGAACTGGATACTCTCAGTCTTTGGGAAATACTCTATGTTTGCTTCTGGCAGGTTGATGAACGCCACAGATGTGTCCTTAACACTTGTCTGAATGCTGGAGACGTGGTGTCCCAAAGACCATAAGAGCAGGCACCTGGAGGACCAACTCTGACCTCATGAACAGGACCTCTTATGAGGTGCTGTTGACCAGCCATTCTCCAGTGAAACGGAAGAGAATTCAGTGGTGGATTCAGCACCACATTGAGCTGGTACCACAAGAATCCTCAGGTCCCTAGCACCCTGTCCAGGAGAACATCAAAAGGAATCCTGCTTGGACTGTCGAGCCACTGAAGGACCTGAAACTCTATTTTCGAGAGCTGGTTCCAAGAAATCAAAGAATCATTCTAAATACATAAAGTTTCCATTTGTCAACCCCGATCTAACCCCATTTCAGCAGGAAGGAACTAGAGTGGTCGTTGTCCCAATTCCCTCATGAGTGAGGAATGATCAAAAGGCAGTGGAGATTGAAACCGGTGACCAACAGGACTAAGAAGTGCAGCTGCAACTTTTTACCCAGGCCTTTTCTGTTGGCCTTAAGTACCCCTCACTCTTCTGCTCCAGGAAGGCGAATTTGAGCCTTGCCTCCTGTCTCCTTGTTGGGCTACCTCTTGAATAAACCCTTTTCTTGCTGCACACTCGATGTCCCCGTGATTAGCTTTGCTGTGTATTGGGCAAATGAACTTGAGTTCAGTTACACTAGGGACATGATTGTCCTGTAGCTTGATGATAGGTGGCCTGCAAAGCCTTCTTTTAAAGCATCGGCTTCACGGAGGTATTATTTATGTCATTAAAATTCACCCATGAAGGAGGGAAGAATAAGGTCAGCCAAGGTCTTCTGACTGGTTACAATAAAATAGGACCATACCTGTATTTACTTTTTAGATACAGCACATATCCACATATATCCATTCATATATATATATATATATATATATACATACACACATATACATATATACATACACATACACTTCCCAGCCCTTCTCCTTTTGCACCTGGATGGGGGTCGTCTGACTAAGCTTTGGGCAATATGGCTGGTCCATAAGACCTCTGGCATAATCCTCCCAACTGCCTACCTCCCACCTGCTGGATAGATGCCAAGGCCCAGCACACCCTTGGAAATCACATGTTGAAGATGGCAGAGCCTTGGTCAGCCCCAGTCTCTTCATGATTGTGTGGAGCAGTGACATCCCCCGCCACCATTCCCATCGCTAACTGAACTTCATATGAATGAGAAGTAATCTTAACATTATGTTCAGCTCTGAGATTTCAGGGTTTATCTGTTAGAGTAGCTAGAATTTCCTTAACACATACAAAAGGTGAAACATCTTGAACAGTATCCAGAATTATAAATTCTTAAATTTTATTTTATTATAAAATCTATAAATTATTAAAAATACGTAATGTCATCTTTACCACCATCATCATCATCACCTTCTTAACTCACCTACTCTGTGCTCAGACAGACAAATATTTATTTGAAGGGGGAGGGGCAGAGGGAGAGAGAACCCTCGAGCAGACTCCCTGCTAAGCAGGGAGTCCAACACATGACTCGATCCCAGGACCCTGAGATCATGACCTGAGCTGAAATCAAGAGCTGGCCGCCTAACTGACTGGGCCACCCAGGTACCCCTCCATTTATATATTTTTAATAGTTTTCTTTCCCTTTTTCCTCACTATCATACGTAGGCTTTGGTTAAATTTACCATTTTGTATGGGAGTCAGAAAACTTTCTGTAAGGAGACACACAAAAGTATAAATATTCTGCCTCCCCCCCACACACACCAAAACGAGCCACTCAGTAAATATTTTAGAATTTGAGAGCTACTCAGTGTTTCACAAATGAACACCGCTGGGCACTGAGGGTGGGCAGTGCAGCTTATATTTGTATAACTTCCATGTATCATGAAATGTTTTGTTTTTTCAACCACTTGAAAATGTAGGGTTTATTCTTAGCTCATGGGCCATATGAACATAGGCAGTAGGCTGGAGTTAGACACAGGTTTTCGCTGACCTTACTTTAGTCCATAGGCTGGGGAATATGAAGGGCCAACTAAAAGGCCACATGTGCGTGTGTTCTGGCTGCGGACCTGGTCCTGACGCAGTACTGTTTACTGACGCCTGTGCTCCGTAGGAGGGTTTGCTGTGTTGTGCGGCCGACGGGCTTTGACAAATGCATGCTGTCATATATGCACCAGCGCAGTCTCCTACATGATAGTTTCACTGCCCTAAAAATCCCCGTATGCCCCACGGAGTCCCTCCCTCCCTTTTCCCAAACCCCTGGCAACCACTGATCTTTTCATTGTCTCCACAGTTTTGCCTTTTCCAGAATGTCCTAGAGTTGGGATCTCACCGCATGTGGACTTTCAATCAGCTTCTTTGACTTAGTGATAACATTTGAGGCTGCTCCCTGTCCTGTAGTGGCTTGAGAAGTCATTTCTTTTTTTTTTTTTTTTAAAGATTTTATTTATTTGAGAGAGAATGAGGCAGAGAGCATGAGGGGGGGGAGGATCAGAGGAAGAAGCAGACTCCCTGCTGAGCAGGGAGTCTGACGCGGGACTCGATCCCGGGACTCCAGGACCATGACCCGAGCCGAAGGCAGTTGCTCAACCAACTGAGCCACCCAGGCGCCCCGAGAGCTCACTTCTTATCACTAACATTCTATTATATGGTTGCACCACAATTTATCTGTTCTTTCACCTATGGAAGGATATCTTGATTGCTTCCAGGTTTTTTTTTTTTTTTTTTTTTTTTTAAGTAGGCTCCACACCCAACATGAGGCTTGAACTCACAACCCTGAGATCAAGCGTTGCACACTCTACCGACTGAGCCAGCCAGCCACCCCTGATTGCTTCTAGTTTTGACAGTTATGAACAAAGCTGCTATAAACATTCATGTGCAGGTTTTTCTGGGGACATACGTTTTCAACTCATTTGGGTAAATACCAAGGAGCATGACTGCTGGCTGGTAAGGGTACATTTAGCTTTGTGAGAAACTGCCCGAGTGGCTGTACCATTTTGCATTCCTTCCAGCAATGAGTTCCTGTTGTTCCACACCAGTATTTGGTGTTGTCAGCGTTTTGGATCATGGCCATTCTAATAGGCGTGTAGTGGTATCTCATTACTGTTTTACTTTGCATTCCCCTGGTGACATAAGAGGTGGAGCATCCTTTCATTTGCTTCTTTGCCATCTGTAGGTCTTCTTTGGTGAGGTATCTGTTCAGATCTTTTGCTAATTTTTTAATTGGGTGTTTGCTTTCTTACTGTTTTAAGAGTTGTGTGTTTTGGATACAAGTCCTGGGTCGGATCTGTGTGTATTTTGCAAATATTTAATTCCAGTTTGTCACTTGTCTTTTCACTCTTTCAGCAGTGCCTTTCACAGAGCAGAAGTTTTTAATTTTAATAAAGTCCAGCTTGCCAATTTTTTTCATGGATTGTGCAATTAGTGTCCTATCTAAAAAGTCATTGCCAAGGGGCACCTGGCTGGCTCAGTCAGAAGAGCATGCACCTCTTGATCTTGGGGTGGTGAGTTTGAGCCCCATGTTGGGTATAGAGATTACTTAAATAAGAATAAAACAAAAGTCATTGCCAAATGCAAGGTCACCTAGATTTTCTCCTAGCTTGTAGCAGCTTTGTGTTTTATGTTTAGGTCTGTAATCTATTTTGAGCTAGTTTTTTTTGTGAAAGGTGTAAAGATCTATGTCTAGATTCCATTTTTGTCCATGTAGATGCCCATTTGTTCCAACACCATCTGTTGAAAAGGCTGTCCTTTCTGTATTGAATTGCCTTTGCTCCTTCGCCAAATATCAGTTGACTCTATTTGTGTGGGTCTGTTTCTAGGCTCTCTATTCTTTTCCATTGATCAATTTTATCTGTTTTTTGTTTGTTTGTTTTTGTTTTGTGTTTTTTAGCCAGTACAACTCTGTAGTGATTACGGAAGCTTATAGTCAGACTTGAAATTAGGTTCAGTCCTCTGTCTTTGTTCTTCTCCCTCAATACTGTGTTGGCCTTTCTTGCTTCCCCCACCACCCACTTCCGCCTTCCATATAATCAGTTTGTTGATATCCACAAAATAACTTGCTGGGATTTTGATTGGGTTTGCACTGAATCTGGCTCACTTGAAAAGAGCTGACATTTTTACAATATTGAGTCTTTCTATCCATGAACATGGAATATCTCTCCATTTATTTAGATCTTTGATTTCTTCCACCAGAGATCTTGTACATATTCTATTTATACATAAGTATTCCATTTTGGGGGTGTGTGTGTGCTAATGTAAATGGCATTATTTTTTATTTCAAATTGTTCATTGCAATTGACATTTTTTTTTTAAAAAGATGTATTTATTTATTTGAGACGGGGTGGGGAGAGGCAGAGGGGGAGGGAGAGTCCTAAGTAGATTCTGCTGAGGGTGGAGCCCATCACAGGGCTGGATCTCACAACCCCAAGATCAGGGCCTGAGTGAAACCAAGAGTTGGTTGCTTTAAATGACTTTGCCACCTAGGCACCCCTGCAATTTACTTTTTGTTGTTTTTGTTTTTTTTAACTTTTTTAAAAAAAGATTTTATTTATTTATTTGATGGAGACATGGAGAGAGGGAACACAACCAGGGGGAGTGAGAGAGGCAGAAGCGGGCTTCCCGACGAGCAGGTACCCCGATGCGGGGTTCCATCCCAGGACCCCGGGATCATGACCTGAGCCGAAGGCAGACGCTTAATGACTGAGCCACCGAGGTGCCCCTGTTTATTTGATTTTTTAAAAAAAGATTTTGAGAGAGAGAGTGCATGAGCAGGATGAGGGACAGAGGAAGCGGGAGAAGCAGATTCCCTGGTGATCAGGGAGCCTGATGTGGGGCTCAATCCCAGGACCCTGAGATCATGACCTGAGCCAAAGGCAGACACTTAACCAACTAGCCACTTGGGCACCCCTGCAATTGACTTTTGTATATTAATCTTGTACCCTGAAAACAACTTGCTTTAGTAGCAGGAGTTTTTCTGTCAATTCTTTAGGATTTTCTACAAAGATGATCATATCTTTTGTGGAAAAAAAGAGACAGTTTTATTTCTTCCTTCTCATCTGTATCTTTTATTTCCTTTTCTTGTCTTAATGCATTCCTTAGGACTTTCAGTATGATGTTAACTAGGAGTGATGAGAGGGGGTATCCTTGCCTTATTGCTGATCCTAGGGGGAAAGCATCTAGCTTCTCACCATTATGCATGATGTCAACTGGAGGTCTTTTGTAGATTTATCAAGTTGAGGAGGTTCTCTTCTATTCCTAGTTTGCTGTGAGTTTTTTGTCATGAATATTAGATTTCTTAAGTGCTTTTTCTGCACCTATTGGTATGCTCATGTCATTTTTCTTCTGTAGCCTGTCATGTGATGAATTATTTTAATTGAATTTTGAATTAGTCTTGCATACATGGAATAGCTGGTTGTGGTATATCATTCTTCTAATACAACATTGGATTCTATTTGCTACTATTTTGTTGAGGATTTTTGTGTCTATTTTCATGAATATTGGTCTGTAGTTTTCCTTTCTTGTAATGTTTTTGTCTGGTTTTGGTATTGAGATAATGCTGGCCTCATAAAATGAGTTAGGAAGCATTTCCTCAGCATCTATTTTCTAGAAGAGATTAAGAATTGGTATTATTTCTTTCTTAAATGTTTGATAGAATCCCCCAGTGAACCATCTGGGCCTGGTGCTCTCTGCTTTGGAAGGTTATTAATTATTGATTCAATTTCTTAAATAGATATAGGTCTATTCAGATTATTTCTATGTCAGTTTTGGTAGATTGTGTTTTTCTAGATTATCAGATTTGTGGGGAGAGAGTTCATAATATTCTTTTATTATCCTTTTAATATCCACAGGATTAGTAGTGATGGCCTCTTTCATTTCTGATATTAATAATTTGTGTCTTTTTTAATTGGTTAGCCTGGCTAGAAGTTTGTTAATTTAAAAAAGTCATTCTGGGGTGCCTGGGTGGCTCAGTCAATTAAGCATCTGCCTTTGGCTCAGGTCATGATCCTAGGGTCCTGGGATCGAGCCCCGCGTTGGGCTCCCCACTCAGTAGGGAGCCTGCTTCTCCCTCTCCCACTCCCCCTGCTTGTGCTTGCACTCTCTCTGTCCAATAAATAAAATCTTTAAAAAAAAATCATTCTTTGATTTCACTGATTTTTTTCCCTACTGATTTCCCGTTTTCAAATTCATTGATTTCTGCTCTAATTTTCATTATTTCTTGTCTTCTGCTTACTTTGGATTACTTTGCTCTTTTTCTAGTTTCCTAAGGCAGAAGCTTAGATTACTGATTTTAGATTTTTTTCTTTTTTCCAGTAGGTTCACGCCCAATGTGGGTCTTGAACCTATAACACTGACATCAAGAGTTGTACACTCCACCAACTGAGCCAGCTAGGCACCCCTTTCTTTTCTAATAGGTGCATTTAATGCTATAAATGTTCCTATAAGGACTGCTTTTGGTGCATCTTATAAATTTTAAATTGCATTTTCATTTACTTCAAAATATTTCTCGAGACTTCTTTGACTCATGTTATTTAGAAGCGTGTTGTTTAATCTCCAAGTATTTGGTGGGATTTTCCAGCTATCTTTCTGTTGTTGATTTCTAGTTTAGTTTCATTGTGGTCTGGGAGCATACTTAACATGATTTCCTTCTTTTAAATTTGTTTAAGGTTTGTTTTATGGCCCAGAGTGTGATCTATTTTGGTGAATGTTCCATGTAGGCTTGAGAAGAATGTGTATTCTATTGTTAGATGAAATATTTTATAAATGTCAATTAGATTTAGTTCATTGATGACACTGTTCAGTTCAACTGTGTCCCTACTGATTTGCTGCCTGCTGATCTGTCACCTACTGAGAGGGATGTTGAAGTCTTCAACTGTGATGGTGGATTTGTCTTTTTCTCCTTGCAGTTCTAGGAGTTTTTACCCCATGTATTTTGATACTTTTACATCTTCTCAGAGAAGTGACCTCTTTGTCATTATGTAATGTCCCTCTTTACCTGATAATTTTCCTTGCTCTGAAGTCTGCTTTGTCTGAAATTAATATAGCTACTCAAGCTTTCTTTTGATTTATGTTACTGTGACGTATCTTTCTCTATTCTTACTTTTTTTTTTTTAAGGTTTATTTTAGGGAGAGAGCAAGCACGTGAGCAGGGGGAGGGGCAAAGGGAGAGAAAGAGAAGGAGACTCCCCACCAAGCACAGAGTCCAATGAAGGTTTTGATCTCAGGACCCCAAGACCATGACCTGAGCTGAAATCAAGAATCAGCTGTTTAACTAACTGAGCCACCCAGGTACGCTTATCCTTTTAATGTTTCTCTATATTTAAAATGGGTTTCTTGTGTACAACAATATAGTTGGGTCTTGTTTTTTAATACACTGGAACAGTCCATGTTTTTTATTTAATCACTGATATTTGAAGTGATTATTTTTTCATTGTGGGGAGGTTGTTTTTTTAAAAATCATTTTATTTTTCATCATGATAAGTGTACTCTTTAATCCCTTCCAGTATTTCCCCCATTCTAACCCCTCTGGTAAACATCAGTTCTTTATAGTTAAGACTCTGTTTCTTCATTTATCTTTGTTTTTTTCCTTTGTTTCTTAAATTCCACCTATGAGTGAGATCATATATTTCTCTGATTTATTTTGCTTAGCATTATACTCTCTAGCTCTATCCATGTTGTTGCAAATGGCAAGATTTCACTCTTTTATGGCTGAATAATATTCCTGTGCGCACGCGCACGCATGTGTGTGTATACACACACCACATCTTTATCCATTCATCTATAGATGGATATTTGGGCTGCTGCCATAATTTGGCTATTGTAAATAATGCTGCAATAAACATAGGGGTGCATGTATCCCTTTGAATTAAGTGTTTTTGTATTTTTTAGATAAATATCCAGTAGTGCAATTACTGGATCATAGGGTAGGTCTATTTTTATTTTTTTGAGGAACCTCCATACTGTTTTCCAGAGAGGCCGCATCAGTTTGCATCCCCATCAACAGTGCACAAGGGTTCCTTTTTCTCCATATCCTCGCCAACACTTGTTTCTTGTGTTTTTGATTTTAGCTCTTCTGACAGGTGCAAGATGATATCTCATGTAGTTTTGATTTGCATTTCCCTGATGATGAGCATCTTTTCATGTCTTCTACCCACTTTTAAATTGGATTATTTGGGGTTTGGGGGGTACTGAGTTGGAGCAGTTCTTATATATTTGAATACTAACCCTTTATGTCATCTGCAAATATCTTCTTGAATTCAGTAGGTTGCCTTTTGTTGATCATTTCCTTCGCTGTACAGAAACTTTTTATTTTCTATGTAGTCCCAGTAGTTTATTTTGCTTGCCTCAGGAGACATCTAGAAAATATGGCTGATGTCAGAGAAATTACTGCCTGTGCTCTCTTTTAGAATTTTTATGGTTTCAGGTCTCACATTTAGGTCTTTAATCCATTTTGAGTGTATTTTCGTGTACAGTGAAATAGTGGTTCAGTTTCACTCTTTTACATGTGGCTGTCCAGTTCTCCCAACATCATTTGTTGAAAAGACTGTCTTTTTCCCATTGTAATAATTTCTCTTTTGTTGAAAATTAATTGACCATACAATTGTGGGTTTCTTTCTGGGCTTTCCATTCATTTTCAGTGATCAATGGGTTTCTTTTTAGGCCAGCACCATACTGTTTTACTCACTACTGCTTTGTTATATAACTCGAAATCTGGAATTGTGATACCTCCAGTTTTGTTTTTCATTTTCAAGATTGCTTTGACTATTAAGGTCTTTTGTGGTTCCATACAAATTTTAAGATGGTTTGGTCTAGTTCTGTGAAAAATGCTGTTGGTTATTCTGAAAGGAATTGCATTAAATCTATAGATTGCCTCAGGTATAGTAGGCACCTTAACATTATTTGTTCTTCTGACCCATGTGCATGGAAGGTTTTTCCATTTCTTTGCCATTATCTTCAGTTTCTTTCATCAGTGTTTTATAGTTTTCAGAGTACAAGTCTTTCGCCTCTTTGGTTTATTCCTAGATATTTTGTTTTTGGTGCAACTGTAAATGGGATTGTTTTCTTAATTTCACTTTGTTGCTTATTAGTGTCTAAGAATGTGACAGATTTCTGTACATCTATTTTTTATCCTGTGACTTTACTAAATTCATTTATCAGTTCTTGAAGTTTTTTGGTGGTCTTTAGGGTCTTCTGTATATAGTATCATGTCATCTATAAGTAGTGAGTTTTGCTATTTCCTTACCAATTTGGATGCCTTTTATTTCTTTGTTGTCTAATTGCTGTGGCTAGGACTTCCAATAATACTATGTTGAATAAAAGTAATGAGAGTGGACATTCTTGTCTTGTTCCTTACCTTGGGGAAAAAGCCCTGCTTTTCTACATTTGAGTATGTTGTTGGTCAAGGGGTATTTTTTTGTTTTGGTTGTGGGTTTTTCATATAAGGCCTTTATTACGTAGAGGTGTTTCCTCTAGACCTACTTTGCAGAGGGTTTATTTTATTTTATTTTATTTTTTAAAGATTTTATTTTTTTGACAGAGAGAGACACGAGAGAGGGAACACAAGCAGGGGAGTGGGAGAGGGAGAAGCAGGCTCCCTGCAGAGCAGGGAGCCCGATGTGGGACTCGATCCCAGGACCCTGGGATCATTACCTGAGCCGAAGGCAGTCGCTCAACCGACTGAGCCACCCAGGCGCCCAAGCAGAGGGTTTTTTAAAACCGTGAATGGATGTTGTACTTTGTCAGATGTTTTTTCTGCATCTATCGAAGTCATCGTATGGTTTTTATCCTTTCTCTTACTGATAAACAATCACAAATGATTTGCAAATATCAAACCAGTTGCATCCTGGGAATAAATCCCACTCGATGGTGGTATGATTTTTTTTCTTAATGTATTGTTGGGTTCTGTTCGCTAGTATTTTGTTGAGGACTTTTGCATCAATATTCATGAGATACTGGTCTGTAGTTCCTTTTGGTGTTTATCTGGTTTTGGTATCAGGGTGATACTGGCCTTGAAAAAATGAATTTGGAAGCTTTCTTTCCTCTTGCGGTTTTTGGAATATCCAGGTTGAGAAAAATAGGTATTAACTCTTCTTTAAATGTTTGGTAGGATCCGGGGTGCCTAGGTTGCTCAAGTCAAAGTGTCTGCCTTCAGCTCAGGTCATGATCCCATTGTCCTGGGATCAAGCCCCACATTGGGCTCCCTGCTCAGTGGGGAGCCTGCTTCTCCTTCTGCTGCCCCCCTGCCACGTGTACTTTCTGGCTCCCTTTCTCAAATAAAATCTTAAAAAAAAAAAGGGGGGGGGCGCGCCTGGGTGGCTCAGATGGTTAAGCGTCTGCCTTCAGCTCAGGTCATGATCCCAGGATCCTGGGATCGAGTCCCGCATCGGGCTCTCTGCTCCTTGGGAGCCTGCTTCTCCCTCTGCCTCTCTCTCTCTCATGAATAAATAAAATCTTAAAAAAAAAAAAAAAGTTTGCTAGAATTCGCCTGTGATGAATTATTGATAGTTTATTATCTACCGCATTTATTACTGCTTTCTATTCCTCACCCTTTTTCTCCTCATTTTTGTCTTCCACTCTTTTCTTGGGTGGGGACGGGCAACAGGAGGTAAAGTATGGAAAAGGGAATGTGTGGATTTTGAGCATCCAAAGAGGTGACAGAGGAGTTTGATTTCTTTGGCTGCCTCCTACTTTGGGGAAATTCCCTATTGAGTGCATTTTTTTGTGGACATCAATGCGCATTTCCCACTGTAGAAGCTAAAATGTGCGACCCTCCTTCTCTTCACTCCTTGGCATGTAGAATGTGGGATGACGACCTGGTCTTGGACAAATGGGCACCCCCAGGCAAGACTTTGAGTCTTGATCAAATGATGGAGCAATTACAATGTATTCACAGCAGTGGGTCAGTGGCATTGTCCTGCAGCAATTTAGAAACGGTTCTAGGAAAACAGATTGTCTTGTAGAAACCGTGTGTGACTTGAACAGGGGTTCAAATCCTAGCTGTTGTGACTTTAAGTATCTTCCTGTAATTATATCAAGTCATTAATTTTTCAATTTCTCTTTCTACTGCCTTGTAAAATTTTATCTAGCTTTGTCACTAGTTGTGTTACATTAAGAAAATCACTTCACCTCTCCCAGCTTTTGTTTTTGCCTTTTAAAAAGGGACCAGGTACTGATGTACATAAAAGCACCTAGCTCATAGTAGACACAGGTAAGCAAATGAATCAAGCCTTCCTCTTCAGCTTCCCAAGGTCTTTCTTCCCTTGGGCCATGGGGGGCAGGGAGGTGCAGGCAGTACCCAACTTTACCTTCAAGCGTTATTGCGGTCTTCTGGCCCAGTTATCTGGAAGAAACAGTACAGCCTAGAACAAGCACTGCATTTCACCTTTTCTAAGGGCTGCCAAGAGAGTGCCTTGCAGTGGTTCTCTGGCCCACAGTGGGCACTCAGTACTGATACCATCATGACAAGCCCTCTGATCCCAGTGTCCATAAGCAACAGATATTGCTCCATGAGAAGAGGGGCCGCCTCCATCTTCTCATACACTATTCCCAGCGCCTCAGACCAGTGCTCGGCATACAAAAGGCATACACTCAAACAGGTACCTAACATTATTGGGGATGGGTGAACAGCGTGCCGCAGTCTCTTCACCTGCAACTGAACCTAACAATACTGATCCCAGGGTGGTGTGAGAACAGGATGGAGAATGGATGGGACAGTACTGGTCTCTGGTGCGTGCTTGGAACTCCAACAGATGAGTTTCCATCTTTCTCTTGATCTTTAACTTTTTGATCAGAATCTAACATAAGTGAATTTAAAACTGCTGGGGAAAAATGACTGCCAGTCCCTTCTATGTACAAATGGAATTTCTGTCCTTTATACTCTTTGCATGTGCTAATAAATTCATTTGGTTAGAGCTTACGTGCCTTCAGCATTTCAGTGAGAACTTCCTAATGCTCATGTAGTTAAATGACAAAAGTTAAATTATACAAACATGACGGAACTATGTTTAGAATATGGATGAACAGGAAAAAGCTTGGAAGGGAATTTGGAAAGAGCTGCTGTTAGTAAAATGAAGTTGAATTTTTAAAAATTTTAAACTTGTGAAAGGAAAAAAAAATATGCCCAAAGAAATGTCCCCATCCTTGTAAAATTCGGGAATGTTGGATTCCCATCACCTCCTGGAGACCAACATGAGATCTGAGGCAGTGGGAATTCTACTGGTTGGAGCCATCACCTTGTCACGATGGGGGGGGGGGGGGGGGAGAAGGCTCCAGGGAGTCTAAGCGAGGTTCCAGTCCCTGAAATTCCACGTTTCCAAAACTGAACTCACCTTCGTCTTCGCCATTCCTCAGGCTTCAGGAATACCTTGGATCCCTCTGACGGCTCCTTTCCCCAGGCCACCTACTGAACCCGCTTCTGTTCCCTCCTGTCACTGCCTTTGCTCAGGCCCCACATCCCCTGCAATTCCAGGTGCCTCTTAACACAGGGATTAGGGGCGCTGTCCCCCTTCCGGTCAAAAATCTGCATGTAACCTGACCCCCTCCAAACTTAACTATTAATAGCCTACTGTTGACTGGAAGTCACTGAACACATACCGTGTATGCTCTCTACATAGAGACTATATACTGTGTTCTTACGATACAGCAGCCTAGAGAAAAAAATGTCAAGAAAACCGTAAGGAAAAAAACTTACAGTACTATATCAGAAAACAGGAATCCACGGACCTGCACAGTTCAAACCCGTATTGTTAAGAGGGTCAAGTGTACTACATTCCCCGGACTGCTGCCTTTGGTGCATCCGGTCTGCCGTCAGATCAACCTGGTGGCACCTAGCTCTACAACCCTTAGCCTCCTGTTTAAATATTTCCCATGTTCCCAGTGCTTACAGGACCAATGCCAGATTCCTCCTCCTGGCATTCAAAGCACTGTGACCCAATCCATCTGCTAAACTTGCTTCTCACTCCCTGTTATCACACTCTACGCCCCCTGGGCATCTTCCCCCACGCTTTCCCAACTCCATGGCTCTGTACACAGATTTTTTTTTTTTTTTTTTTTTTTTAAGGAATGCCTTCCACATCCACATCTCTGGAGGTTCAGCCTAAGTACGGTCTCCTCAGGAGGTCCCTGAACCCAGAGGAAGTTACAACTCCCTCCTCTGAATGCCCACTTTTTACCCTAGTGATGTTTATCATTTGCAACCAGACCACGAACCCCAGGAGGGGCAAGAAATACTGATTTTTGTCTTCCCATACGAGGTATGGTCTACAGAAGGTGAGAGAACATTATTTTAAACCAAGGAACAGCCCCCAGCACATTCCTAGGCAGCAGTCCGTGAAGTGACTTTCTCTCCTCCCAAGCTTGCCACAGCATGTGACGAAGGCCCTCCAGCTTCCCCCCTGCTCTTGATGCTTCTCAACCCTCCCTCAGGGGTGGACACCAGACTGGAACCACCGTACCTCTGGTCCTTTCTTTAGAGCCAGGCCAGGAGTGAACAGAGGTAATCCAACATCGTTTTTCTTCCTGGCTTTTGGTTAGTCCAAATCCTAAGGTGATGAGGTTTGCTACTTCGGCTTCATGGCAAGAAATGCAACAGCCCAGAGGAAAAAGTTCTCTGTTCAAGAAGAACTCATCTGGTGATGCTCTGAGTTCCCGAACTGATCCATTTCTCTCTCCTCAGCTTGGCCGGTAAGCTTCTTGAGAGGAAGGACTGTAAATTCCTAAGAAATCTGCCTTTATTCTGTTGGGTGAGAAAAATCCTTTAGGAATAAAGGCTGGCACCCTACCCACTCACCGGTGACATCCAGGAACATGACACTCTGAGCTTTTTATGCTAAGAAAAGGAATACCAAGATAGGTCAGGAGATGCAACTTGGATTCAAACACCGTGAAATTTTGTCAAGCAAAAATAGTCTTTATTCAAATTTAATGGAAACAGGGGTCACTATACTTTGCAAGACGGGGAAAAATAAAATTAAAAAAAATTCTTTTCTTTTCTTTTTTAATATAAAACAATATAATCACAATACCAGAATATGGAACTCTACAGTTTATTTCCTATGGGTTACTGCAGGTATCAATTTTCCTCGACTGTGCTATTCACAACTTTGTTAAGTCCAAAAGTATGAAACCAAAGTGGTAGGAAACTTAAGACTTCGCACTTTCACTAAATGGCAAACATCAAAGGGCATCAATTCGAGGGCAAAAATGGCTGAACTCACCGTACCTACCTATGTCAGCATTCCAGCCTGAAAGCCGTCCAGGTACTGAGCTCCCTGCAGGAAAGGCCAGGCTGAGGGCCGCGGCAGTTTGGATATTCTACTGTGGGCCATGAGTAAAGGGGGTTTTCAAAGAGAAGATTGTTTTCAGTCGAGCAGGAAGGCCTGGAGCCAGGAGGCTTTACGGAGAGGAAGCACTTAGATTGAACAATTGTAGACACACCATTAGGGGAGTTAAAAATGTACAGCAGTGACATATGTTCTACTTGGATCACTTGTGCTACGGCTACCAAACATGTACAAAAGACGTCTCGGGGAGTTCCAGCTGTGCTCGTAGCCAGTTAGGACCGCGAGTGGGACCTGGATCTAGACCGAGACGGCGATCTGGATGCAGACCTGGATCTGGACTTGGACCGAGAGCGGGTTTTTGAAGCGGACTTTGATCTGGAGCGCGACTCTGACGGAGGGTTGGGTTTGGACTTGGAATTGGACCTCGACCTGGACCGGGTCTCCTGATGGGTGCCGGCATCCGCACTCTCCCCTCGGCCCTCCCTCTGGCCGGCCTCGGCCTTGGCGTGCTCCCGCTCCTTGGACGCTGAGCGGGACCGCGACCGGGACTGCGAGCGCTCGGCGTCCTCCTTCTTCTTCTTCTTGCTGCCGCCGCTGGACTTGCTGTCACGCTTGCCGCTGCGCTTTCTGCTCCTCTCGCTCTTGCTGCGGCTGCGGCTGCGGCTGCGGCTGCGGCTGCCCTCCCGGCTCCTCTTCCTTCCCTTCCGCTTGTCCTGACTGCGGCTGCGGCTGCGGCTGCGGCTGCGGCGCGGCCCCTCCTCCTGGCTGCGGCTCTTCTCCTCGCTCCTGCTCCTGCTCCCGCTCGCCCGCTTCTCCTCCGCGCGCCTCTCCTGACTCCGGCTCCGGCTCCGGCTCTGGCTCTTGTGCCGACTGGGGCTCCGGCTCTTGGGCTTCCCGGCGCTGTCGCTGTTCTGGATCTTGTCCCCGGCCTGGTCGTCACTCTTGCTGCGGCGCTTGTCGGCGCTGCGGCTGCGGCTGCGGCTCTTGTCACCCTTGCTGGGGCTCCGGCTCTTCTCCTTCCGGCTGCGCCCGCGGCTCTGGCTGCGGCTGCGGCTCTGGCTGCGGGAACGGGAGCCTGACCTGAGGAGACACAGGTGTCGGGGTGTCGCACGGGGTCGCCCGCCAGGACAGCCGACGCGAGGGAAGGGGGGCAGGGGGGCGGCCCCGGCACAGGACCGCCCTCCGCAGCCTGACTGCGGCCCCGGCCGGCGGGCCTGGGGGAGGGAAGACGGGGACACGCGCGCGGCCCAGAGCCCTGGGCCGCCCCTGCTCACACCCGGGAAGGCCCACCTGGACCGCGATCTGCTCTTCGAGTGGCTGCTCTTGCTGCTGCCGCTCCGGCTCCTGCTCTTACGAGAATGTCTGCTTCGAGAACGAGACCTGGGGGGGAGAGAGCATTCTCTAACGCCTGCGGACAAAAGGCTGGCTGAACGGTAAGGCATTTTTTATCGAAAAATAGGTCTGGCACGGGCTGTGTCCAGGCTCGAGGGTGAAAGAGAACCCTTCCCACTGTTCCAGATCCAAGGGTCCAGTACCCACAAACGTCCCACCTGCATGGCTTCCCTGAAACTCAGCACCTCCAATCCTGAACCGCTTTCCCTGGCACCCACTCTTCTGGCTGGGCTCCTTCCTTCTTTCCGCCGATGCCACTGTTATTTACCTGGTTCCTCATCCCAGAAACCAGAGCCAGCCCGGACTCTCTCCTCTCCCCCTCGTCCTCTTCTATACTAATGATTCTGCCCTGCCCCTGCCCAAGCCACCAGCATCTGTCTGGGCCCCTCAACAGCCTCCTTACTAGCCTAGCCTTCTTCTGGACACTTCTGCCCTTTGCCTACCGACTGACTCACTGTGACCAGACAGCCGTTTAAAAAAAAAAAACACACCCAAACTCTTAAAAAAAAAAAAATCTTTAAAAGGCCAAGACTGTGAACTCTGCTTACTTCCTACCACAGTAACCAGGACTCCTGGGGAAACAACGGATTCCAAGATCAGGGCAGGGAATGCACAAGATGGGCCTAGAACATCTCATCAGGGCAGAAAGAGGGAAACGTTCAAAGACTGCCGAGTACCACCATCTACGAAAGGACTTTTGCCAAATACATTTAACCTGTATCTCCATCACACCTCTCTAAACCTAACTTCCAGTTTAGGGGAAGCAGGGGATAAAGTACAAGTTCACTGATGCCAAGAGGAAACAGAAAATTCAGAATGTGGGATACTACTAAAAAAAAAAAAAAAAAAAAAAAAAAGAAAGAAAAAGAAAAGTCAATGTCGTTGGGGGGTGGGAGGAGGAAGAGGGGACTGCTTCAGACCAAAGAGACCTAACACCACCTCTTACAGTGCAAGACTAGACTGGGTTCGGTCAGGAAAAAAATGAAGACCTCTGTGGAACCACTGGAGAAATCTGAAAATGGCCTGGAGAGAAGAGGACTTTATGGAATCGCTGTTGAGGTTCTTAGGTAAGAAAATGTAAATGTGGTCATCCTCATTCATGGAGACACATGCTGAAGTATTTAGGGGTGAAGCATCAGGTCTTCAACTTCCCTTAAAATGCTACAGCAAAGTAAATGTATAGGGTACATGCACAAATATACACACATACAAAGAAAGAGGAAGACAGAAGATGGCAAAATCCTAACAACTGAAGCCAGAAGGAGGGGACACGGGTGTTCATGAACTATTCTTTCAACTCCGATGTTTGAAAATGATCGCAATAAAAAGCTTGAGAAAATACATAGTGAAGCATATTCATCTGAAAACCAAACAAAACCAAGATACTGAAGACACAGGAGCCAACTTTAAGGGCTCCCAATGACCAAAGACAACAATCTGAGCATAAAAAATTTGCTGCAGTGGATGAAACATTAAATACACATCAACGTCTGAGAATTCATTCAAAATATTACTCTTAAACCACCACCCTCATCCTTACCTTTGGGGAACCCTAGGTCACATTTAAAATTCTAAAATTTGGTAAATAAAGGTGTCAAACTTTTATTTTACACTTCCTATAAAAATTGTATTTGAGAGCAACAAAAGAGTGGAAATCATCATTGATAGAATTACAGCCTTTAAACGCAAAAAGAATGAGGAAGTTAGAAAGTCATCACCTGGCAACAGTGACCGAATGGCTCCAGGGAGGGAGGATCAACAGACGCTAAGACTGCCAGGCGGACTACTGCGGAACTCCAGGAGGCACGGCTCAGGCTCACAGCCCCAGACACGCTGATGCGCTCTCCCCCATCATTCGCAGTGGGACATCCAGACACCACACGAGTGATGCAACAGGAAGTATAAAGTACTACTTATGAAGTACACCTGCTAAAATACTGGCCTTACTCTAAACGCCTCAAGATCTAACTATGAGTTTACAGGAAATACGGGAGGTAGGATAAAGAAACATGATAAATATCACAAGATGCAATCCGAAAAACCTCCACTAGGAGAAAATCTTCAAAGCAGGCAACTGTGAAGATTAAATGCATGGAGAATAAAAAAAGGACAAAGGAGGACATACCAGTGACTAAAAAAAGAATTAAGAGACATGCCATCTAATGGCAATGTGCAGACCTAGTTGGGATCCTAATATGAACAAACCAACTGCAAAAATACATATTTGAGACAACTGGGGAAATCCGAATACAAATTTGCTAGCTGTAATACGGCATCATGATTTTAGATTTTAGATGTACACACTGAAAGAGTTACAGACAGAATGACAGGATGCCCAGACTTGCCTTAAAATGAGGCAGTGGGAGTGGTGGGGAGGCAAGACTGGCAAAATAACAAGTGATACAGCTGGATGGGGGGCAGGCCTAAGGGAATTCAGGGCTCACGAAACTATTTTCTCTAATGCTTTATGTATTTGAAATTTTTTCTTAAGAAAAAAATTAAAAAACAACGCCAAACCTGGAAAGCTTAGAAGTCTCTAGTGACTTCCCACTGCTCTTAAATCCTTACCCTGGCCCGTGGCTCGCAGGATCTGGCCCTTCTCTGCATCATCTCAAGCCGCTCTCGTCCTGCTGCCCTCTGCGAGAAGGAGAAGGGCACTAATCCTCTCTCCGCCCGCCATCTCCAGCTTCTCCTTTAGAGCTCAGCGTCTATGACACGTCCTTAGAGAAGCCCCTGTCAGTTCTCCGAACTAGTGCTGTGTACATGTCCTTTGCCACACACCTATTACAATGGTCATTATTTGCTCAATGCCTGTTTTCTCCACTAGGCTGAGTGTCATGAGGGCACGGACCGTATTTGTCTTGTTCACAAGTGCCTGGCCTAGTGCAGAGCAGTTGCTGAATAAGAAAGTCTCCACTCTTGAGTAGGTGGTGTTTGGGAAAGTAAACCAAGGGACTACTCGCCATGTTTGTCCCCAATAAGGGTATGATCTGGGGTACCAAAGAAAAAATATGAAAACAGGTCACTGGTATCTGCCTCAGAGAAAGAAGTTCGATTTGTACTCATGATGTAAGAGTTCAAGAGTTTTACAAATAAATGTTCAGTTCAAAGTTCGGAGTTACCGAACCAGACAGAACCATGTACTAAGAATTCAAGAGAAGAATGGAAATGGATTACCCATCTATGTACTCATTAACGGACCGACAGCAAGCACTGACATGCAGACATCAGCGGTACCTTGAGTGGCTCCGGCTCCTGGAATAGGACCGGCGTCGTCGAGAACCCGGCTTGTCTTCAACTAATCTGATTTTTCTGCCATTGACTTCAGTTCCATCTAACTTTTCCAAAGCTCTTTTCATATCAGAATAAGACACAAATTCAATCACCCCTTCATTTTTGCGTCCCTTGTGAGCATCTGCATAGGTCACTTCTCCTGCCTGACGCATGTAATCCTTAAAAAAAAAAGAGAGAGAAAAGAAAAAGAGAAAAGAAAAATCACTCAATAGGTTATGATACATTTTGCTAAAATGTCTAATGCAATTATCATAACGGAAGTTTTCCCTTTCCTTTGGGAAGAAAAACTGGTTTTCTTCAGAATGAAGTTCACTCTTTAAAATATTTCCATCTACATACCAACCATTTACTAAAGTTCTTTAAAGCATCAGGTGAGTGGTAGAGACAACAAATATTTATTCCTTTAAATAGTTATGTGTGAATATGAACATTTTTAACTCTCATTTTCTAAATTTTATAGTGGGAAGTTTTTTGTTTATAAGCAGCATTAGATGTTCATATTACCATATGAGTAAATGTAAAAGTTAGGTCTTTTACATTTCATTATAAATCCTTGTTTAAAAACATGTATAAATATTAACAACTATCTAGGGTCGTATAAAAAAATCCATAAAGGGATTACGAGATCAGCACCTCAGTTTTACTTAAAATTGCTGGTAGGGGCGCCTGGCTGGCTCAGGCTGAAGAACATGTGACTCTTGATCTCAGGGTCATGAGTTTGAGCCCCACGCTGGGTGTAGAGATTACTTAAATAAATAAAACTTAAACAAAAAAAAAGAAATTACTGTTATATCATTTCTTCAAAACAAAGACAGAAAAGCAACAAAACAGTACTGTCAAGTTCTGGCTTCAGAGGTTCAATGACAACCCACATCCCTTCACTACTCATTCTCTTTGGGGAGTTAATATAATCAAGTGGGAGAATACAACTAATGTGCTGGATAATACTAAAGTGATGTACAAGGGGCGCCTGGCTGGCTCCGTTGGAAGAGCACTGGCTCTTGACCTTGGTTGGGGTCGTGAGTTTGAGCCCCACGTGGGGTGTAGAGATTAATAATAAAGAAACAAAAACTTAAAAAAATAAAGGGGTGCCTGGGTACCTCAGTCAGTTAAGCATCTGACTCTTGATTTTGGCTCAGGTCATGATGTCAGGGTCATGAGATCAAGCCTCATGTCAGGCTCCACACTCAGTGGGGAGGCTGCTTGAGATTCTCTCTCCCCCCTTCCCTGTGCCCCTCCCCCTGCTCTCTCTAAAATAAATCCTAAAAAAAAAAAAAAGTGATGTACAGATGAGAGATCAGTTTAGTATTTGAAAAGACCATGACATTTAGATAAATTTAAAACTTAAGGCTTTATAGCTAATTTCCCCATATTTCTTTGTATGTAGTATATACTTAATAAACATTTGTGGAATGCATAAACTCAACAGCAGTTTATTTTTGTTACTACTTTCCTCCGAACACATGCCATTCAACACCTTCTTTGCTCATTACATCATAAAATGTTTACATGTCTTAACATACAATCTTCACAATTAGTGTGCCCAGTACTATTTCTGGGGATTTCCCAATTGTTGGGAATTTCAGGTTATATAAAGTCTCTCGCTATTATTCATAATCCAGCAAGGGAACATCTTTGCCGAAAATTCCTTCAACTGAATTATCTGCGGGAGTGGGAGTTCTGGGTAAAAAACAGCGCGTCCATATAATTTATCACCCAAATTTGGACACCTCTGAGACTGAATGAAGATGCTATTAAGTTATGCCAAGACTGGGACTGTCTTGGATAGGTTGAGATGTATGATAACTCTAGTAAAAGGGCTTGAAGAATGTCACTACTTTTGTTTTATACTTACACACTTCCAAATTACAAATTACAGCAGCTAACTATTAAAGGTTTATTGTATGGACAGGCATGATTTAATTAAAGTCCTAACATGAGATAGATACAATTATTTCCCCCATTTTGCAGAACAGGAAAGTAGAATATACAGACTTCAGAATCTGAATTAATATTACCTACTCCACCTGATGGGGTCAAACTACCAATTCTCAATGCCCCTGGAGGTGTAGACTACTATATAAATTTCATCTCAACACCAACATCATTGGGTGTTACATATTTATACATTTTAAAAATAAACAATAGCCTTTAAATTTACTTCTGCATTTCCTCGATTAACAGCTAGCATTTATTGTGCCAGGAACTGTTCCTGGGCTTTTTACACTGAATTGCATTCAATTCTCACAATAACTCTGAGTACAAATGAGTATTAATCCCATTTTTATAGTTGAAAAATATGAGGCACAAGAGGAAAGTAACTAGGTAAAGTAAAATAACTGATAGGTGGCAGAGCTGGGATTCACGGAGAGACGTGGGCTCCAGAACCCTGTTCTTAAGTCTGCTTTGACTTACAAGGAAATCTGCTCTATTACTCTCCTTTCCAGAGAGTGAAACTACCAAAGGTACAGAAGTATAAAATCAACTGAAGACATTGGCTAAACTTCATTTTAACAAAAAGTCTGAAAGCCTTTCCCAGTTTCTACCCAAAACATTTAACCCTTAACTCTCAGAACGCTGGAGCCATTGCTGCAGTGAGCACAGGCCTGCTGGCAGACACTCCAGGAGGGCCTCCTCTACTGCTGACAGCAGCACTGAATGCTGGAAGAATCGCCAGCTCAGGTCCTACTCCTGCCTCTTGTGCTAAGACAAATGTGTGAACCTTTTCTGGATCTCATATTTGTTATTTGAAGACTGTTGGGAGCAAATTTAAAAAGGGGGGAAAAGGATGTAAAATTGCTTTTCATCGATGAGTTAAAACCACATGAATATAAGATCCCTAACTACTTTTTGCTGAACCTAAATATATTCACTCGTTATGCTAGAGAGGACTTGTTTAATGATGGACTGGAGAAGTGAGAGTGGAAAGTGTGACTATCCTTTTCTTCTATCCTTCTACCATCCAGGTTAAGACACTGCTCAAGCCTTTCTTCCCTACTGAGCTTAAAAACAGTTGTCAAAGAATAAGCTGGGATCAGTGCACTGGATGGTCAACACAGCAACTGGACCTTAATCTTTGACCTTAAAACTCTTTCAGGATGAATATTCCATGGAACAACAACAACAACAACAACAATAACAAAACCTTATGAAAGAACATGAGTCAGACAGTCATTTTCAACGATGAGGAGCTACAATGGAAACGGACACAAACGTACATATTACAGCTAATGTCAGCAGGAAACACTGGGGGTTACAACTTTTCCTTTTGTTGGTGAGAAACTACAAGGGCATCTCTCTCTACAACACCCTCTACACAGTGGAAAATTTAACATAGGTTGTCTTTAGAGTGATGGGCCCCAAATGTACAGTAATAGTGAGATTCTGATGTCTTTTGTACTCCTATGGAAGCTTTTAAAATTTTTATTTTTACTTTTCAAGAAGATTTTATTTTTAAGCAATCTCTACACCCAACATGGGGCTTGAACCTACAACCTCGAGATCAAGAGTCACATGTTCTGACTGAGCCCGCCAGGAGCCCCTAGAACCTTTACAGAATTTCCAAGCCTCAAACATGTAATACCATTACCTTCTGTGTTCGCGTGGGCTGGCATAAAATTATCTCTTTCCCAAGCGTAACTCCTCCCCAACCTTATCCCAGAAGGTTAATGAGGCCCAAACCTTTAGGTCTTGCCAGCTGCACCGACTTGACAAATTCTCCACAATAAGTCTGTATTCTGTACGGGTGGGAGGGCCATATTTATCGCGGCCACTTCTTCTATAACCATATCCACCTTTGGAAGGTTCAAACAGATAACATTACTTCAGTGGAGGAAAAGGAAAAAGTGACACAGCACATATTCCCCTTAAGTGTACCACTTACCCCACCCCCACAGCACAGATATTTTAGTTCAATCCCCACCCCTTAATTCTAAACTAGATTTTTAAAAAAAAAGCAATCAACTAAACATGAAATTTAATTTAATTTACAAAATGGTAAGTATATATATTCATTAATATTATATTTAAAATTAACATGCATAAATTAAAACTATTAACAATTTAACAATTTAGAAATAAGTAACCAAATTACTACATCAGTTACTGGTGTTACTCACAGTGATTAAAGTTTTTGTGAATATTTTATACGAAAAAAAGATTTTCAGGCACCTATTTCAGTTTAATCTCATCTGTGTCTAACCCTTGGGATCCTCACCACCCAGGTCTAATGGGGAAAGGTTGCGGTCGTCACATGGCTTCCTGTTTTGGTCAGCCAAGGGCCACAATGGTTCAAAGAGCCACGCATGGAAAGGTAACCCAAGGTCAGCAAATGGAACAGGCAGTCATCTTAGCCTCAAAGGATTCTTTTAATTAAAACATTGAGGTCTTTGTTAAATCTATGTTAAACAATTGCATTACAGAGAAAAAAAAACAACACAAACACACATCATTAAACATATTTATAAAGTATTAAAACAAGAACTTTATGTCATTAATTAAAATTAAACAGTATCAAAGATGTTTATTTGCAATTTTACATTTAAAAAGATACATAATTTATAAAACAAATAGCTTAAATAGCAATACATTTCAGTGTAACATTAATTAATTAATTACTTAAAAAATTAACATTTAACAACAAAGGCATGTATGGCATTGATACAAATGCCCTTTTAAATGCTTACTGCGTCCAGAACCGTAACTGCCATCTCGACGTGGGCCGCGGGCATGCTCAACAATTACTCGCTCACCACAAAGGTCTTTGCCATTTAGTTCATAAACAGCATCATCTGCATCACGCAGATCATCAAACTCCACAAACCCATATCTAGAAGAGAGCAAACAAAATCCTGGTTGGCACCATTTTGACATCCAGCTTCACTACCATTAAAGAGAAAGCAATGAGGGTCATGCTTAGCAAAGGTTAGGTGGGTTTTGCAAACTAAGGATCGCCTTTCTCTTCCCTTTGGCTGAAACCACTTGCTTTGTGCCAACAGGCACCGCAAGAGGATAGGGAGACTTCTCAAGGTAGACTCCTGTCTTTCTAGTAGGAGGCTGGCTAAATACACAGAGATCATTTCTTTTGTTCCCCAAGTAGTTGGTGGCAGCTGCAGAGACCTCCAGAGGGATGCTTGGTATGAAGGATCAAAATATGTGACTCTATAACATTGAGTATTTGCCCTTTTAAGTCACATAAAAACTCTTTTTTTTTTTTTTAGCTTTAGCCCCAAATGAAAGCTTCAAGAACAACTAGACCTACATCCAGGCACTGCATCTTAACTGTTAAGTCATGTTTGGAATAACATACCAAGTAAAAAACTCACAGTACCTCAAATCTCAGTGAAAGGAAAAAAAATTTTTTAAAGTTCCTGTTCTTCTACCTAAATAATCACAAATGAATTAACTGTTCTAGAGTTATCAGTGAGAAAAAAAAAATCAGATCTATTCAGTTCCTCATGATTTTGCAAATTCATTTCCAGGAGGTTTTAGGTAAGCTGGAATTTTCTAAAACCTATATATGACTGTGCAAACTTCTTTATACAGCACTGCTAGGACTTTCCCAACAAAGAGGTTTGCTGGTTTTTCACATATCTGAAAGAAAGCTCCCTCCCCCCTGAATCCTATTCATGCCTGTTAAAGAACACAACAAAACTGAACAGCAAAATGTGTAAGGTATTCATAAGTAAGGTTAAACAAACACCCTATAAACTATGTTATCAATAAACTTTCAGTTTGGTCTAACAACACAGCTGTGAAGTCTAGCTTTGTGACCACTGCCTATATTTAAAAACCAAAACCATCTTAATGATCATACCTAATCACAAAGGAAAGTCACAAGCAATGTCTTTAACAAAGCTGCGTACACAGGCAAACACTGACCAGTGTTCTGCTGCGTCTAAACGGACTGGAACTAAAAACAGGTTACGAGGCTTGCCAGGAGTTCATCCAGCCTGACCGACATTATTCCAGTTTCCTTAGCATGTAATGCTGCATTCAGCAACATGTTAAGTGAGAGAAACTCGGAATTGCGGGATTTTCCCTTTACTGAAGAGTTCCTTTCCAACCAGCCTCTCCAGAGGTGACAGTGAATGGCTGACAACTTTGGAGGGTTCTTTACACACTGAAATGTCTATGAGTGGCATTCAAACTTCAAGTCACCGAATCTCAACTCCATTAAAAAAAATGGAACACAGACACATTCAGTTGTTCAATGGGAAACGTTTTGCAGTAACACAATTCAGAAGTCACCCGGCTCAATTTGGGGGCTATGAAGCCTAAAACATGGTTTGATACTTCCAGAAGGCTGGAATTGCTGTGCAGTAAGCAGAGTGATTCTGAACATGTCATATTTGACAAAGCAAGTAAAGCCTCTCCCAATATTGACTTACTATGTTAAAAAGTGCTTTACAGTCACTGAGAATCTATCATTGATAATATATTGCAGCTGCCTTTTCCTTTCCTAAGTAGAGTGGGATAGCAGGAAAGCTGTACTATCATTTTGAGAGACAAAACTAAATAAAAAAGCAAATTAAAAAAAAATCACATCTTTCTACTTAGGTTTATTTCTTGATCATAAAATACTCCCCTGCCCCAAAAGTACTTCCTTAATTTAGTTGTCAAGACTGGTCACAGGTCTGCTTTGCCCACAGCATCACTGCTCTTGGCCTCCTATGCCTGATGCCAAGAGCGAGCTATGGGAGAAAACATTCACCCCGGGCGTGATGAAATGCCCCGGTGCCCCTCTAAGAGTGGCATGCTGGCTCAGCATCATTCGCTGCCCCGAACTCATCTAATATGATGTCCGAAGGGCAACACTGACTCCCAAAGACTGAACAAATCAGACATACCCAAACGGTTTTCTTCAAAATAATCAGGGTTTACAACTATTCGAGGGTCAGAGAATACAAGACCCTAAGCTCTGCCAATCGTCTGAACTAAAAAGCCCAACTTCTGTTACTAACAGGTGATGTTTGTCAGACCCATGTGGTAATGCATCCTCCCAGACTCAAAGATCCCCCTGTGCATGCTCACTGTGTTCCAAGGCTTTCATGCAGAACCTATTCTGACCTTGGAAGGAAAGTAATGACAATCTGTTAAATGGAGACATATTTAAAAAACAGAAACAAAACAACTAATGCTCAGACTAATCTTTCTCTGCAGCTGAGGGTGAAGCAAGGCATACCTTGCCAATAAAATTCTTCCCTGAGTTGTAGGGACCAATCTGTGTTATTAGAGGAAAATAGTCCTTACAGTCAGTCCTTAGTATTTACTTCTAAAATTTCTAGTAAGTAAATTCTAATACTGACTTCTAAGTGGGTCACTTAGTAGACACATGTCTGGGATATCCAAGTCACTTATTAAAATAGCTACCCTGAGATCAAATTTATTTTACAGAAAAAATCTGGCTACTCTGTGAAAGGCCACAAACTCTATTTAGGAAATTTCATTTTAATTATTATTATTATTTTTTAAAAAACTCTATGCCCATCCTGGAGCTCGAACTCGTGACCCTGAGATCAAGAGTGGTGTGCTCTACTGACCGAGCCAGCCAGGCCCCCCTCTTTGGGAAGTTTTTATGTCAAAGTCCAGTCCAAGGATTAAATCAGGCATCTTGACTGTCACTTCTCTTGGCACGGACATGCTGGGTGGGTTTGGAAGATTAAACCAAATATCCTCTTGCATCACAAACCACACCTGATAGGGACTCCTGTTCTGAGAGCTAAGTAAAGACCAGATCAGTGTGGTTGCTTCCACCACCTTACTGTTTATTCTGATCGGCTTCACTTAAAGAATGACTTTGTTTCATTCACTAAGCAGTGAGTGGGTTCCCCAAATAAGGCAGGAAGACTACATAGTAACAATAAAGTGTTACTTAGCATTTATGAAGTAATCTCCATACACTAGACAATGTTATCTTATATTCACAATACCCAAGAGCCAGGTACTACTATTGCCATTTTACAGATGAGGAAACAGAGACACAGAGCTTTAAGTAACCTGCCTGATAAAACAGCAGAGCTGGCCTTCAGAACCCATGGTAGGACTCCAGAAGGCAAACTCGTAACTATTCAGCCTGGAGCAGCAAGAACTGGCCTGGGTTCTAGTCCTGGTTGTGCTATCAATCAACTCTGACAAGCAGATTTAAATCATTTTATTTTCCTAGGTCTTAGTTTATCCGTGAAATAAAGAAGCTATACTACATATCCTTAAGGTTTCTCCTAATGTCAAAAGTATGATAGGTAATGTTAAAATGGGAGAATTTCAACTAATCTGGTAGCATCAGAGGAATACCACAGTGACAGATGGACAGGGATAAATTTAATTTTTATCATCTCAAGTTCCTTTTAAAACTATTGTATGGGTCCCAATTTTAATTTTAAATTTTAAAACTGTCTCAATTAAATTTAGTGCCTTTAAGAAAATAAAACTCTCCCTGGTAACTAATATCAGAGGATCTTTCTACACTGATTTTAACATCCCTTTGTGTTTTGCAGCAAATGACATGAAACTAATCTCCCAAAGAGTACTCTCCTTCTGAACTTGTTGTCAAAATAAGGAGGGATATAAAATACACACATGCACGCATACACATTGTATGCTACTGACATGTGTATATTGATGCATACAAATCTCTGGCGTAACTGTAAGCCTCACAAACACAACCTAACAGATTTCTTTCCAGCTGCAGACACCCCTCCTCTTCTACTGTGAAAACCCACCATCTTTCAGTAATTCCAGTATGAGACGAAAGAAGATGAAGGAATTCAGGAGAATGAATCTAAGACAAATTTAAAAATCCCTCCATGGCAGGGCTTAGTAAAAATAAAACAAAAACCTTCCCATGTGCTTTTTCCTGCTTTCTTCCCAGATGTCACGTCTTTCACCCCCCACCCATGCCTATGTGGAAGAACAAAAAGCATGGCCTATTAAATGCACACCATTTTTTAATTAAAAGAAAAACTTATTTCTTCACCATTCCTCTGCTATGGCCTTTTCCCTAACTCTTTTCCTCTGGGTCACATTTTATCCTGACAGATTTAGCAAAAAAAACCCCAAACAAACCAAAACAGGGAGTGCCTGTCATTTTCTCCCTAAAAAAGGGGGACTGTGATTCTTAGCAGGTACGGACAGGTTTGTGGACAGCATGAACGAAGCCACACTGAGTTGTGTGCGCTGCTCTACACTTTAGTGCAGGCTCCCAGCACGGCCAGCTCTGGTGGCCCTCGTTCAACAGGTGCCCTACTGCTCAGGCTATCAGTCAGAACTCGGAAATGCTGGAAATGGAATGACATGCTTTTAAAACTACTCTAAGACTTCCATTTTTAGAAATGTTAATCATACATTTTCACCCAAGAATTATCATCTGAACCTGTGTTGTTGCTGAAGGGGCTTTCCCTGATCCTAATAATCTCTCGATGGTCCCAAATACCACTCTGCATGGCCCGCTGAAGAGGATGTGCCGCCTACCCCGCCTCTTTCAGAACGACTTAGGGTCATCTCTGTCTTCCAGACATCTTCACTGATAGGGAGATTGGAGAAAAGTCCCTTCTGAAAAATGAGCAGCAGGACTTGCTCTGGAGGTATGCTGACCAAGCTAACCGGGCAGGGCAGGACTAAGGGGGTGCTCAGCGCTGGCTAACTGAGGGGGAGTGGACATGAGGAGCAAGGGAAAGCAAGCCTCCATGCGTGTGCCTGCCATCACCCACCAACACTGCTTACCGAGGGGCATGCCTTGGTTGTTCTCTCTATAAGAAAAATGTGCCCCTTTTCACAGTAGATCTCTGCTCACCTTTGTCCTACAACTGTGCCACATGCTTTTCTTTGTATGTGGACATGACAGTCCTCAGCCAACCATCAGCAGGATGTGAGTTTTGTTTTCCCAATGTGGTGAGCCATTCCCACATTCACTCATTTTCCTTGTAAGAACCGAACCTCTCCATGGCTGGTCAGGATTAGGGATGTTGCTGTAGCCAAGGAAAAATTTTCATCTGTTGAAGTTAACCCATGGGGTGGCTTGAACCCTCAAACTAGGGTCAATAGCACTGTTCTTTAAGGGCAGAGCCCTTAAATCTACCCTGAAAGAAATGGCATTCAGTGAACAGGAATCAAACAGCTCTTTCAAAGTACTCAGTGTTGGTCCTACGCTTCAGTCAACTTGGTCCTATGAGGTGAAAAAAGTTAGGACATGTTGACAGGATAGTAATAACAGCAGTAATCCTCGCTGTCTGCATAAAATGCTTGGAAAAGTGCAGAAAGACACTTCTGCGACTGTTCTCTACTGCTCAGGTGAGGCCAACTCAGAGAAAAGCCTGCAAGTGAGAACGGCCACTGCTCCAATTCCAGAGGCCTGCAACATTCCAGGGAAGCAGTGGTCAGGCCCTCAAAGCAGAATCAGCCAGCGTCACACTCACCGCTCTGGGCCACTGACCATGGCTGCAGTTTGACTTTTCCGGTCACAGAGGGCTGTTCACGACCCGCGGCTAGGAGCTCCTACCCCATGAAGTAGGTTCCTGCGGCCCTTTCCTATCCTGAGACAGGAAGGAGGCTGCTCTGGGCATTCTGGCCATCAGGGCGGCCTGGAGAAGGCGGATGACTTACCCGTGCTCCCCGAGTGGCAGAGCTGGGGGGCGGCTTCAGGGCTCACCAGTGCCCAGCCTGGGGCTCTGTTCCCGTCGGCAAACTGGCAGCTCCCGCGCACCAAGAGCTCTCTGAGTAGAGCTAGTGTGGACTCCTGGTCTGTAAGCGCTGGCCACAGCTCAGTCTGCACTTGATCTTTCCCCACCTTCAAAGAAGAAAACCTACCTCATGAGGTCTCTCTCCTGGAGCCCCTGAGCACTAGTCTCCTCCCAGCACTCGGCATCACCCCTGACGAGTCCTCTCTGGCTGCCCATTCGGCCTGGCCCTAGTTCTCTCATCTGCCGGGCCCCCCAAGGCCGTCTTCTGCCTGTCTGATGGGCTTCCTTAGTTCCAGGATATGGCTACTCTTAACTTAGGCAACTTGTCTCTTTGGGTACAGCAGGGAAAGCCAGCTCCTAGATTATTCTTTTGCTCAGAGGTCTAGGATGACTCCTAAAGAAATTTGTTTCCATCATTCTCCAAACCCGAGTGCCTTGATTACACAAGGCGAAGCAAAACAATCTTCTTCCATAGACTTGAGAATTCTCTCTTTTATGAAGTCTCACACACTTGCCTGACTAATCATCTGAGCACTTTCTTTAGCTTTGGCACTTCTATTCCATTTTATGTTTTACGTGACAATGTTTCTATGGCCTTTCAAGGCCTTGCTCTTTTTTCTTTGTGCTGATCCTCTCATTTGATTATGTGCTCTTTAATAACAAAGACTAATATTTAGTGTAGTGCCTGGCACACAGTAAATAATTTATCCATAATATTCCATTCATTCCTCATATTGTATGTGAAGAATGTACTATTATTATGATTATTCCCATCTCACAAATGAGAAGACTGAGGCTTGGAGAGACTAAGCTACTGTTCACTGCGAAGGAGCTCATAAGTGGTGTGGCTGGATCTGAATCCAGATCCATCTGACTCCAGACTCAAGTTCTAAACTACCAGGTTACACTGCCTTTGTAAAGGCAGATACTTCTTCTCTCGCACATTCCTGAGTACAACCCTTTCATTTAACAAATGCTGCTGCTTGACTTGATAATCTAACTTCAGATAAGCCAGGTTGTATTCAAGGTTTTGGTTAAGTGGGTTAAAGTCTCCAGAGAGAAAAAGAAACTGATCTTGGGGCAAGGTGAGGCACCTCTAAGCTTGGGGTATGTGACAACCAGGTTACTTTCACTCGTCTTTTGGTTCCCATTAGCCAGTGTCAGCCATCTGGTCCTTCCGAAAACATGTGTGGGTTCAGAACATAACAGACTAGAAGAATAGAGGAAAAATAAGATTATTCTGTGCAATCCCCATTCTGGAGGTCCCACAACAACCCCTGGAATCTGTCTTTGGTTTTAAGGCTCAGCAAAAATTAGACCAGCATAGAGATGACGGAGAGTCAGGCCTAGAGGTGGTAGATGTGAATGGATATTGACAAAATTATGTATTTAAGAATGCATTTAATTAGTTTTGTAAGGAATGGTGACTGGGACCAAAAAATAGAAGCATGAATGGTATGGAAAAAAAATGGACCAGAAATCAAAGAATACTATAAGGTTTACAGACTTCCAACTACACCAGGATTATAGCAGCAACCAGGAAAGTACTTTGCAGATGATAGGCATCTAAGATCTGATTTAATTTTGTTTAATTCTGAACTACTATTAACATGACTACTCCAGCCCACCAGAATTCTTTCCTTCTTCAAATTCCTTTGTAATAATTTTCACAACTCTGAGGTTTACTGTTAGCTCACTGATGAAGACACTAAGACTCAGGGCAGGGAAGGAACTTGCCAAGGCTACCCAACACCTGGAGTCCTTTCTAGCCCAAAGTCAACACTCACTATCATGAGCTACTGCCTCCCATACAGTAACGGAAAGATGTGGTCCAAAGAGCAGACACAGTTTGAGAAATGCAAGCTCTAGAAGCACGGAAAATCAGTTTTATCAAATTATGTGCTGTGGAAGAGAAATGCCCACGTGAATATTAGCATCTTATGACAAATACTAAATGGTGAGAAATACCACTTCTGCACCTGATAGGTACTGATACAAGTTGTGAACACGTATTCTCTAAGTTACTTGTGGAACCAAACCTATCAAAATTACCAAATTTTATAGTTCATCAAAACTTTAGCATCAGTCTAGGAAAACAGAGAAAAGTAACATCATTAAGGGAATGCCAGCCCATCTCTAAAGGAATGCTCACATACTGGGGTGAAGAAAATATAACAGAAACAATCGTACCCTAAGTACTAAGCAATAAAACAAAATTCCTCCAAAATAGCAGGAGGTAGAGAGGAATCTGTATCAAGTTCAAATTTAGTCTTACTTTGTAACCACTCTACAGGTCTATCTGCCAATTCCTTTCAACTATCCAGAACTGTTTCAAAATGAACCTAAGGTTGCTAAGCGATTTCGCTTTCATTAAGCTACCACCATATTTCCACCCTATAAAATGGGACTATCCCAGAAAGCAACATACTTCTGAATAATTTGTGGATCACCATTACAACCATAACCCCCATCACAACAAAATGTGTTTCATTGACATTTTAAACTCAACATGGCTGCTTTCTTCAAAGGGGGTAAGGGGCAATCACACCTGTGTGCCTTTCCATTTTGTGACACTTATCAACACTAAGAGTAAATGAAGAGATCCCACAAGAAAAGGGGTCAACTAGTCCCTGATGACACACTACAGTTCATGAAGACAATCACAGATTTAAAAATATATGTATATATATTAAAAAAAAACAACCCTCCAGAGATAAACGTCATATTACCAATTTAGAAAAAAAAAACAAAAAAAACAAAAAACTCTTGGGATGTAAGATAGGAATACTGTATCTGTTACTCATACCTAAGTGAAATAAAAGTTTACACTCAGCGGACAGCACCACTTGATTCCACACAAAAGCCACAAACAAAACCAGTTTATACTTACCTCTAAAATGGCACTATGAGTGGGTAACAGGTGTTAAAGCCTCTCAGAAGTTATACCTCTGGGACCATCTTGGCTGTTCCCATATCCCTCATAACCATTCCACAGTCCCTGCGTTGCAGTCAGTTTCTTTTCCTTTTCGGTTAAAGATGCCACTTCCTATGCTATTTCTTAGGGGATGCCCTTCCCTTGAAATCAGTCATTTAATTCATTTAGTATTTTAACATTTTCAAATTCTTTTAACATTAACGGATCAACAGCTTCTTGTCATCCACACGAAACAAGTTTCTCAAAGTCAGTGCTTCAGGTCTGCGGTTCCTGACTCCTGTGCCTGAGCCTCCTGCTCACCTCTTCCATTCCCGAAGGCAGGATTCAGACCTCCCTCCTCTCCTCCTTTGGTCTCCCCACTTTCTCTAGGTCTTGGAGGTCTCTGTTTATGAATGCCCCCCATTCTGGCATCCAGGCCTAACGACGTGGCTGGGGGACTTGATAGAAGGATTACAAGCGTCCTTTGGGTGCTTCTTCAGGTATCATTTGCAGTTCTGGGACCTCCAGACTTGCATCTCAACACGCAGGGAAGGTCACGGAGGGCATTTCCTCAAAATAGGGGCATGCAAATCCAGAGCACAGCCTGATCCTTCGCCTTCAGGTTATTCCAAGACCAGACAGCCCTAGCAATAACGCGACAGAGATCACTTAACTGCATCTGCTCGCACAAATCCTACCCCAGTCAGCCAGGACCAAGCTGACACCATCTTACAGCTCTTCCAAGAACAGCCTGAGAGTTTCACTAGAGTTTCTGTGTAGGGCCAGTGTCACAAAAACTACCACCTGTCTCATTGTTGGCAGTAACTTTTTAGCTTGTTGAAGACTCTGTAGAGAGACTAAAGACCGAACAGGCTGTGGGACCTAACTACCTTCTCATCCTTGGAGGCAAGTGCCAGAGCAACAGGACTGAACCATCTGGAAGGAAAGAGCATGAGAGGCTTTGACTGCCACTGCTCCTGCTGTATCTGGTATGGGAATAAGAAAGCGCTTCAGCTTCCAGAGTTGTCAGTAACTCATTCTGTAACCTTCAGCCAGGCACTTAATTGACCCAATGCCTCAGTTTCCCCATCAGTCCAAACTAGAGACAACAACACTTGTTAGTAAAGCGCTCTGGTGTATGCAGTTGAAAAATAAATTACACAAGTGCATGCTGTTAATGTTTTTTAGAGTTCTGAAATTCCAGTGTTAGCTTACAAATTTATAAAGACCACCCCCAATCGTATTCTTTTACATACTAGGAACATCTTTCTTAGAGAAGCTCAAAGTACAATTTTCTAAGTTACTTGGAAGCATCCAGAAAAATATCGGGAACCCGTATCATATTTTATCTAGTCTTCATCCTATGCTTACCATTTAAAAGGGACAAATATTTCACATGGCCCTTTTATTCATATGCTCCTCAATGAGGAAGGGAGGTGCAAGAGATTGAACTGAGGAACAGGGGTTTAAAATGACTTGGCTGAATAATTACAATGTTTATTACAGAACCACAGAGTGGAAGTCTCAAGCCAGGGAATTTATGCTAGCAACATTTGGTCAAAATTGCAGCACGGTGTTGTCTCTTGGCACTGATTTTTCAAGATTACAGAAACTTAAAAATTACCCATCTCAGGAAAAAGAAAAGTAACATTTAAATTTTGGTTATAGGCTGACTTCAAGAGATTGCAGTACAAAAACCAACTTGGTCACATTTGTAATGGTTCTACTACTAATAAAGAATGCTACTAAATCCATAGCCCTATGTCTCATTATTTTTTACTCATTTAAGAAAAAGTCTTGGTTAAGACACATAAGACCACTTGCACCTGTGAAATTAGCAAAGATCTGAAATGACACGTACGCCTGATGCCGGTGAGGCAGCCATGACAGGTGCCACACACCGCAGGTACAAGTGGCTCTGGGACACAGCTTTTCTCAAAGTTACTTGGCATTATATGCACTGAGTGCCTTGAAAACGTTCTTTCCTGCTGTGACACGTGAATTTTACTCCACAGAATCTGTCTTAAGGAATGATAAAAATACAAAGTTTTATGCATGTGATACCCATCACAGCGTTATTTTAACAACCAGAATTCAGAGATGACCTAAGAGAAATGGTTGGGTAAATCATGATTCAGCCGTACAATGAATTTTCTGCAGCCGTTAAAATGATGTATGTAAGATCTTTATGTAACAGAAAAAATACACAAGATAAATTAGGTAGAAAAAGTGGGACATAAAATTGCACATCAAGACCTTATGTTATGGGGCGCCTGGGTGGCTCAGTCGTTAAGCGTCTGCCTTCGGCTCGGGTCATGATCCCAGGGTCCTGGGATCGAGCCCTGCACTGGAATCCCTGCTCTGCGGGAAGCCTGCTTCTCCCTCTCCCACTCCCGATTGTGTTCCCTCTCTCGCTGTGTCTGTCAGATAAATAAATAAAATCTTAAAAAAAAAAAAAAAGACCTTATGTTAGGGGCGCCTGGGTGGTTCAGTTGGTTAAACGTCTGCCTTCGGCTCAGGTCATGATCCCAGGATGGGCTCCTGGCTCAGCAGGGGGTCTGCTTCTCTCTCTCTCCCTTTGCCACCCCCCCTCCCGCCAGTGCTCACGCACTCTCTGTGGTCACTCTCTATCTCAAATAAATAAATAACATCTTTAAAAAAGGACCTTATGTTAAGAGATTTCATATTTATTTTCTAATCAGTCAAAAAGTTCTTTTTAAAAAAAGTTCTTTTATTTATTTATTTATTTATTTATTTATTTATTTATTTGACAGAGAGAAACACAGCGTGAGAGGGAACACAAGCAGGGGGATTGGGAAAGGGAGAAGCAGGCTCCCCGCTGAGCAGAGAGCCCGATGTGGGGCTCGATCCCAGGGTCCTGGGATCATGACCTGAGCCGAAGGCAGACGCTTAACGACTGAGCCACCCAGGGCCCCTTAAAAAAAGTTCTTGAATCTGTTATGCCTGGTAGGCTAAAGAATGAGCCTTAATGGGTGCAAGATAACTTCCTCATATGCAATTTTAAACATTCTCATTAAAAATCATAATATTAAAAAAATTATAATGAAGGCTAGTTCAGAGTTCAGAAAAATACGAACTCTTAAACACAACAGGTGAAAATATAAATACTCTGTCTAGAGAGTAATGGAAACCAATAGGTAGCAAAAGCCTTAAAGATGTGTATATACTTTGACTCCAAAGGTCCACCCAGGAATCTACTCCAAGATTTACATAAAGGATATTTACCTCAGTGCTATGAAAGCATAAATTAGCAAAAAACCAAAGACAACCTAAATGTCTTGCAACATGGTTTTAATTATGTACAATAAATAACACTGATATGTGGGAATACTATGAACCTTTAAGAATCAAGTTGTCAGAGAACACTTAATGACAAAGGTAAAGAATCAAGCTGTTAGGTAGAAACAAACAGGATGTACAGTATGACCCTAAGTCTGCAGAAAGGATGGGGAGGCATAAGAAAAGCATGCGTGTATGAAAAAAAGACAGTCTCAAAATGCAGACAGTGTCATCTTTGATTATTTTTTGTCCATAAATACATATTTATGTAAAATGTAAAAATTTTACAGTAAGAAATAAAGACATGCTATTTTGAAACACTATAGGAATTAAAAATGGGTCTTTAATTTTAACTACGTATAAACAATGTTGTTCAAGTGCTCCTTTAAACAAAACTGTTTTAATCTCTTCTTAAATAATCATAAAATGACTCCAGAACCAAATGCCTTACTTAATAGAAAGATTCAAAGCTTTGGACCGCAAGGGTTCAAATGTGCCATTATTTCTGCGGGCAGAACTGCCTGTGGACAAAAAGGTGGAGTCTTTTTAAAGGGAGAGTGGGTTTGCCTTTTGTCATTCCTGGCACTCATTAATTGTACCATTATCATAAAAATGATAAAGCATTTATCGCTTTCAGTGGTGGGTGAAGATAATCTCCCACAGTTCAATTAACCAGAAACCAATAACCTGGAACATTAAACTAATTATATTTCCATTATTGCCCCTTTAAAATGAAAAGACAAGAAACTAAACAAAACAAGCCCCTATCAAGGACCAGAGAGAATCCCTGTGTAGGGTCTGGGGTTGGCAGGTTTTCATCTCAGTGTCTAAAATCTAACAATGCTCTACAGTGATCGGGGACAAAACCAGTAATTTTGACTCACTGAAAGAGTATTAGCATGTTAAAAAAAATTAAGGTACCTTCTACTTGAAGGGATTTTCAAGGAGGGTGAAAATAAAAACTTCCTGCTAATACTTAAAAAGTTGTGTAAATCCAATCAAACAGACAAGAACACCCCCTGAAAATTCTGGGTATTCACAATTTCACTGTAATATGAAGCACAGGTGTGAAATATATAGCCAAGTTTCTCTGGAGAGTTTTAATTCATGTCTTTAGCCAACTTAAAAATAAACAAAACAAAATAACCTCAATGATTTGGAGTCCAGCTCCTAGGCAAGTATAATAATCTTAGGGTATGATAAATTTATTAACTAAGATATGGAAAAATTAAAATATAAAGACCTATGACTGTAACCACAAGATTTTGTGGCAAGAGAAACTACCGTATTTAAAACCTTCTTCTACTGGGGTGCCTGGGTGGCTCAGTCGTTAAGCGTCTGCCTTCGGCTCAGGTCATGATCCCAGGGTCCTGGGATCGAGCCCCGCATCTGGCTCCCTGCTCCGGGGGAAGCCTGCTTCTCCCTCTCCCACTCCCCCTGCTTGTGTTCCCTCTCTCGCTGTGTCTCTCTCTGTCAAATAAATAAAATCTTTAAAATAAATAAATAAAAATCTTCTATACTTCACATGATTTATTAATAAAAAAGACAGCCCACAGAATTCACAAATAATCAAAGGCAGCAAAAGTTAGCAGAGTTGGAAGGCTACAGACGGGTACTGCTAATGCTGCTGTTTCCTTGACCCCTGGTCCCATAGTGGCTCTTGCTGGGGTTAGTGTGGCAGGTATGAATGCAGGAGACCCTACACCTACCACCTGGAGTGGCCTATAGGGTCCTGGGAGATCTACATCATGTTGTGGTCCCAACTGAACCACTCTTTTAAGAATTCTCTAAAATAAAGGCAGTCTAGATTAGGGTCCCCTGGAATACTAAAATGGCAGGCAATGAACTACTGCATACACACTTTTTGAAATCCCAAGAGGATCCATAAAATCCTCTCCTGGACACTAAATCTCCTTTGGAGAGCTTACCTACTTCCTCATTTGGTCAACTTCCAATTATACCAGAACTTTATGCCTATTTAATTCTGAACATATCTACTGTCTACTGATGTATCTCACTTCTACAAGTGTGAAACTCTTCAGCAATTCATCAAAATCCTATCCATCCAAAATCTGCTTTAGTGTTCTGATTACTAATAATTACAGGCCAGGTATGCTCCCCCTGCTTATGTTCCCTCTCTCGCTCTGTCAAATAAATAAGTAAAATCTTAAAAAAAAAAAAAAAAAAAAAGCTTCTCAAGGAGACCTACTATTCTTAGTGTCCAGGGCCATAAGCTTACATGTTGCTAAATTTCTTTTCTTTTCCTTTTGTACCTCCTCCTTCCTTTCAGACTCTGCACTTCTGCAATCTAGTCCAGTCAATTCTTGCTTGAAATCCATCTACACCATTGGTCTTTTGCTCAGCAGTCACTTTTCTCTGCAGCGATTACTGAATGCTGCCAGGTGTGCCAGTTTAATCGTCTCACCTGCCTTTGAATCCCTGAAATGACTTCCCATTCCTCATTTCAACCTTCAGTTTCAATCACAGATTTCACACATACCATGATTTAGCAGATCTGCTAAGAGAATAGTTCCCCAGACTCAAAGACTCAGGTATGTAGGGTTCTGCAACGATCTTTCCTTTCTCACCATTTCCCAGATTGCTCAATTATTCCTTACAGAGCCTTTCAATTCCTAGCCATGATTTTGGATGCTCACTGTAAAATCTCATAGTTGATGTTTTGGTTCCTGTCGTTCAATTTCCAAATCTCTCATGAGACTTAATCCAAGCTTGATTGCTCATTATTTCTCAAAAGTGTTCCTTATTGGACCACCTCATCACCGGTTATGACATACATTATTCCCAGACACTTTATTTCAAACCCCACTCAATTCACTCTTCAAAGCCCATTTCAAACAAATCTCTTCAAACAAACCAAGTTTTACTTGAGTTTAAAGTGAGAGCAAGCATTTCTTAACTCTAAGTGTACATGTTGTAACTGTCAACACTTAATTCACTCAAGAGCAGAACTATTTTTCTTTCTTTCCAATCCATTTAGCACAGTAGCAGGCATCTTGTTGGTGGGTTATCAACGTATTTGTTCCATTAACCACTTTATCATTAACATCAAAATCATTTCCTGCTATCACTTGAGTAACTTTAGAAAACAGACCTCACCAAATACGCTTCATGTTATCAAACACTAAAGCTGTCTCCTAATGATCAGTCAAAACCATTTGATTTCAGCTACCATTTACAGCTATGAGCCAAACACTTTACAATTATTATCTCTAATGTTCCTTTTCCTTGCAGACGAGAAAATTTAGTCACAGAAGTAACCTGCCCACAGATAATAAGTGGTGAAGCTAAGATTTCATCCAAGCCTGTCTGACTTCAAAAACCACGCTTTCCCCACAAAATGTACTCTGACAACTTAGTTGGCCTCTGAAGAAAATTGGGAGTTTTCACTTCATCTTTCGTATATGTATCACAGCAACAACAAAAATAACCCACTTTGTCGAGTAAATTCCTTAAGAACAGAAAGCTCTGTTGTACCAAATGAGCAATTTCCTAACCCTTTTACTCTAAATCAGTATTCATAAACACCTTTTTTAAAAAAAAGATTTTAGTTTTTTTTAACTAATCTCTACACCCAACTTGGGGCTTGAACTTACAATTACAACCCAGATATCAAGAGTTGCATGCTCCACCGACTGAGCCAGCCAGGCGCCCCATAATAAACACTTTTATAGAGGACATTTTCCTTAGTAAGAAGGTGATTCTTCCTAACAATCACTTTGAAGTAACTTTTAAACCCAATCAACAATGTGAGTACATGGAAGCTACCAATTTGTCTCAAATGTGCAACTTACACTTAGGTATTTTTCCTAACTTCTCCAGTGTTAGTTGCTAGTATTACAATGGAGAGAAACCTGTAGCCGTATCAGACCTGTTGCAAATGTCTTTCATCTTTTTTTTTTTTTTCCAAATAAGCCAAGATTTCCTCCAACACTCAAGGTTTAGTACCCTAAAATGTTCCCCCTACTCCTTTTAATTTTTATATCTATGTCTTTCAAGTCCTACCTAACGTTTCCTGGTTCTCATAGATTTCCCCGTTGAGTATCTTCTGCAAGCCGGACTCATCTCTTTTCCCCGAAATAGCCCCTGCTGGCCCTGCTTTGCTAAAGTACATCAGGAATACAAGTAACAGACCAAACCCGGGGAGGCAGTAAGATAGCAATTTCGAGCTGTGAATCTCCGTCTCATTAACTAATTGCCGCAGATACTAGCCAGGGTGGCTACGATTCTCTAACAAATTCTTCAACGACAAAGCAATTTTTTGGCAAGTTGTAGAACGGAAACCACAGCATGGAAACTCTGTACGAAGTTTGAAAGATAACGAATCAAGACTTTAAATTACCCTTGTAGAGGGAACGGCCAAGGCTTTCAGCGCGGCAAGACGATACTTTACAAACTGTCACTAGACTACTCACTCAGACCCGAGTCTCCCGCCCAAAAAAGTGTGACACATGCAAGTCAAAAAAAGGGCCTCCCTCCGGAGCTCCTGGCCTTGGGAAAGATGCGTGGTGACTGTCTGATCCATTAGACTGGGCAAGAGGTGAAAAGGGAGCAGGAAATCCTGTTTATTTCCAGCAGCCCTGAGAGCGGGAAAGGTCGGTCTCTAGCCGGAGACGAACCAGGCCCCACTGCGGGGGCCCGGGAAGGAAAAACCCAGGCCTCCCTGGCGCCCTGGAGCCGTACCCTCCCGCCCGAAGCCCCAACCCCACTCGGGTTTTCCTTCTCTCCGTCCCACTCAGATCCTCACCATCGCTCCCATTATCCCTCCACCACCCCCACCCGCGCAGGCGCAGTGGGAACCAGGGCCTACCCGCGCCCCCGAGGCGCCGCGACTATGGCGGAGCCGGAGCAGGCCGGTAGCAGCTCTGCGCCGAGCAGGCGTCCCTCTCCCGTCCCCGCGGCTTCCCCACCACCGCTGGGGCCCTGTCCCCACCCGGCCGACCCCTCTTCTGCCCTCCTCACCCGTTCTTCAGATCCACCTCCAGGATCTTCCCGTAGCCCTTAAAGAAGCGCTCCACATCGCGCTCCCGGGCCTGGTAGCTCAGGCGGCCGATGTACACCCGCGGCATCCCGGCAACAGCAGCGGCGGCTTGGCCCGGCCCCAGCCCCCCTTAGGCGGCGGCCGGCGAAGCGAGAGCGCGGCGACGGCGGCGGCGGCAACGGGCGAGCGGCGGGACGGACGCAGCCGAACCCCAGCGACGTACGCGAGCACGCAGCACGCGAGCGCGCGCCTCCCGCCTTCCCCGCCCTCCCCGCAGGCGGAGGGTAACGGGAGGGAGCGCGCGTTCGCTTCCCGCCCGGCCAGGAGTGGGGGCGGGGCTTGCCCCGGGGCGCGCCGGCGTGGGGCGGGGCCAGGTGATCGACAGGCGGTGCTGGCGGCGTGGGGGAAGCCTCCCCCCACCTCCGCACGTCCTCTCGCGAGTTCGCTGTGGCTTGGACGGCGCCGCTTTCGCAGCCGGGTGGCTTCGCTCCTCCCCCCGGAAGTGCCGGCAACTGTCTCCGCCCAGTGAACGTTCCTGCTTTTGTCCTTTGCACCGGGAGTGGTTTCGACTTCTGAGCAGCTTTGGAGTTAAGTCTGGCTTCTATCCGTCTTTGTATCCGTGACCTTGGGCCCATTACGCGCCATCTCTCTAAGCCCCGTTTGTCTTCTCGGTATAAGGGAGCTAGAAATTCCAACCTTCCAGAGTCCACTGGAGAATTATACATGAGAATAGATACGTCACTTAGTACTGTTCCCAGCACATCGCAAGTGCCCATATGATTTTCGCCTTTTACCAATATTATTTTTAAAAATAGGACAAGTTGCTTCAATAGAAGCAGTGTGGAAAGTGGAGAAGGCTGGAGTTTTGGAGCTAGATTAGGCTTGACACTAAATTACTTGGTCAGTTTATTTTCTACTGCAAAATTAGAATAATTTATCCCATTTCAATAGACTAGCTGGGTAACTAAATGGGGTAGTATATATGGAAGAATATAGTGCTTGGAACAGTATCTGGACCGAGGTAGGAACTCAAATATTGGTTCCCCTCTCACTAACTCAATTTACCTAGAACCACAAAGGAGTTTTGTTTGCTGTTTTTATTTTTTAAATTATATATATATTTATTTAAAAAAATATTTGAGAGAAAGAGAGGAAGCACAAGTGGGGGAAGGGATAGAGGGAGGAAACAGACTCCCCGCTGAGCAGGGAGCCCAAGGCAGGGCTCCATCCATGACCCTGAGATCATGATTTGAGCAGAAGGGAGACGCTTAACAGACTGACCCACCCAGGCACCCCTTAAAATTATATTTTGAAAGGATAACTCATTAACTGGTTCAAATGATACAGTGAAAAGTCTTCCCATCTCTGTCCTCTGGCCACCTCGTTACCCTCCCCAGAGGCAGGCAATGTAACCAGTTTCTTAAATGTCCTTTGGGAGGCATTTTACACAAATAAAGCAATAGTAGTGTACTATACGTACAGTTTTGTGCTTACTGTATTTTGAAAGTCATTCCATCAGTACAAAAGGAGCTTCCTCAGGAGTATTTTTATGGCTTATAAAATACCATTATACACAATTTATTTAATCAGTGCCCTAGTGAAGGATATTGAGATAGGTTCAAACTATTTGTTATAACTGCTGCAATGAATAACGTTGTATATACATATATGTAGGATCTATTCCTAGAAGTAGGATAGTTGGCTCAAAGGGGGCAAGTATAGTTTGGATAGATATTGCTCAATTCTCTTCCATAAGTACCTGTTTCTCCATCTCATCATCAACACCATGTGATCAAATTTTATGATCCTTTGTCAGTCTGATAGCTGAAAAATGCTATCTTGGGGTAGTTTAATTTGCATTTATCTTATTTTGAGTGGAGTGAGCCTCATTTCATTTATTTAAGAGACACATACTTTATGTGTCTGCTTATATCCTTTAATCATTTTTTTTTTAAATTTTAAAAAGATTTATTTATTTGAGAGAGAGAGAGAGGACGTGTGAGGCGGGCATGGAGAGGGAGACAGAATTCTCAAGCAGACCCCCTGCTGAGCGCAGAGCCTGGGCTTGATCCCAGGACCCTGAGCCAAAAGTCAGTCGGCCATTCAACACTCTGAGCGCTCCAGGTGCTCCCCTCTTTTAGAGTTATTTATTTGAGAGAGAGAATGCAAGAGCTGATTGGGGGGGGGCGGGGCCGGTGAGGCGCAGAGGGAGAAAATCTCAAGCAGACTCCCTGCTGAGTTCGGAGCCTGATGCAGGACTCAGCTCTATCTCACTACCCCAGATCATGACCTGAGCTGGAACCAAGAATTGGATGTTTAACTGACTGAGCCACCCAGGCTCCCCCTTTGCCCATTTTCTTATTGATTCATAGGAGCTCACTATATATTAGGGAAATCAGTTGTTAGATGAGTTGCAAATATTTTTTCCCAGTTTGACTTTTGACTTTGCCCAGAGTGTTCTCTGCTATGCAAAAACGTAAGATATTTATGGGGTCAAATTTATCCATCCTTTATTTTTCTTTGATTCAAGATTTTGTGTTGTAGTTTTTCTCACTTTGAGGTTTAAAAAGAAAAACACCTCCCATGGTTTATTCTGTTATTTTTAGGACTTATTTTTATATTGCAATCTTTGATCCATTTGGAATTTAGTAGTATGAGGATCATAATATTCTTAAGAATGGTTCTAACCTTGGTTGTCATATAGTCTGATCAACCTGTTACACAGATGGGAATGAAAGCCCTGCATTGGGGAAATGCCTGTCTCTAAATCCTGCTCCTCCTTCAGAGCTTCCTAATTCAGGGAGTGGCACCTTCCATCCAGCAAAGTGCTCAAGTTCAACCTTCAACCGCCACATCTAGTCTGTCCTGTTGATTCTTCCTTCTAAATGTTGCCAAATCCATCCACTTCACTCCCACTTACTAAGCTAGTGCAGGCCTTGTCATATCGTTCATACGTCAGGGCTTTTAACTGTGCTGTTCCCTTTGCAATATGGTTGGCTCCTTATTCAGGCCTCAGACCTTCCTTACCCTCCTTATCTCAAGTATCCCGCCACTGTGATATCACTGTATTTTTTCTTTCACAGCATCTACCACACTCTGTAATTGCCTTGTTTATTTCTTCACTTATTCATGGTCTTTCTCTTCTACTAGAATGTAAGCTCTCTGGTATCAGGGGCCATGTTTTTTGTCTCCTACTGTATCCCTAACACCTATAACAGTGATTTTCACATAGTGGGTGTTCAAAATATTAAGTGAATAAACAAATGATCTCTTACCTGAATTACTTCAATGCCCTCCTGATTCTCCTTTTTCTTGCCTCCCCATGAGACACAGACTCAGGGAAATTTGAACTCTCTTCTGATTGACATGCTAATTATCACTGAACAAAATCAAGGAGTCCAAAGAGGGGCCAATTGTGGGGCCAAAAAAAATCAGGATTGACTGGTAGGGTGACGAGACAGGGTCAGGGGAGCTGGCTTCTTGTGCCAAATCTGCTTGCTGCCTGCTCTGTGACCTTGAGCAACTCACTTCGCCTCTCTTGGTGTCTTCCTCTTCTGTAAAGTTATGATATTAATTAAAATCTCAATGATACAGGGAAGTTGTAAAAATCAAATGGAGATATGGGTAAAAGGGCTTATATACTGCAAAGGGTTAGGGGCATAGGGCAAGCTTACTTTTCTTTCAGGGAGTGTGAACGTCTCCTTACCTTTAGGTCAGCTCTGCTGTCTCCCCAGGATTTTCCTGCCTGCAAATGCAGGCAGATGCTGCCCCAGGCCTGCGTCTCTTCTTTACCATTTCCAGCTGCTCTGGCTGGGCCCAGTGTCCTACCCAGGGCACAGTGCCTACCAACAAGTATGAGGCTGGTAGGTGCAGTCAAGAGCTTCCAGGCATAAGGACAGGCATGCCTGCCACACACAGATGAATGCAAGAACCTTCTTCTGGGTCTCAAGTCTTTCCCTGAGGAGAGCAGGCTTATTTATCTCATCTCCCAAGACACAAAGCAGTCATCAATATTATGGCAGTGGCTGTAGGTAGTTGCACGGTGGATGCTCCCAGAAGACACCAATCAGGGAGCACCAGAGTCATGAAGCCTTGGGGCGTCAGGTGTGCTTGAGCTTTGGTTTAGGAGGTAATGCCTGTTTGTCTTCTTTCAGTCTCCTGGAGCCCAAGGTTCCTCCTCCAACCATTTAAAAAGGATTCTGTTTACTTAGTGGGCCTGAAGAGCTGTCCCCACTCTACAGAGAAATTATTCAGCCTGAAAATGAAAAATAGCCTCCCGTACTTTTAAAGTGTGCAAAGAGATGATCCATTTGAGCTTCGATTCTTTCTATGGTCTTGTCACAGTCTCCTCTCTGTGCTGGCCTCTGCAATGTTGGTAATCCCCATTTGGTCTTTGAAGTTTCAGGGGATTTTCCTTATTTGAAATTCAGAAACCTGGGAATTTCTGATGTTATCTCTTCTTTTAGTGCCTCCCTTCTCCCAACTGTCCCCTAACCTGCTGCCAGAGGAATTTTTTTTTTTTTCCCCCAAAGCACAGTTCTCATCTTCTGGCTCAGAAATCTTTTGTTCCCTACTGCCGATAGGATAAAGTTCAAATTCCTTATTGGGGAATCCTAAACTGCCACAATTCACTTTTTCAGCTTTAGCTTGGATGATTTCAATATAAATTAAATCAGAGAATATGTATCAGTTATAATTAGGTTCAGAGAAAGCCCAAATACTAGGAACCTAAACAACATAGAAGCTTCTTTCTCATGTAAAACAAATCCTGAGGTGGGCAGTTGGGGCATCTGGGTGACCAGGACCCAGGCTTCTTGGATCTTGTCACTGACCCATTCTTAACATGGTCAAAGATGGCTGTGCAAATTCCAGGAATCTGGTCTGTGTCCCAGCCAGGAGGAAGGTGGAAAGGGAAGAAAAAGGTACAGGATGGATGCCAGCTATATTTTAAAGAGGTTCCTAAGAAATTGACACCTACCACCTCTGTATGCATGACAAGGGACAGACCTGTCTGCTGCAAGGAAGGCAGGAAAACTGTTTATTCCAGCCTACCATATGCTGACCTAAAAGTTGTCAGCATTAATTCTCAGAAAGAGAATGGATATTTGGGGGAAATGAGAAGATTCTAACATAAATGTCCTGCTTCTATAACTTAGCTTAATCTGGTCCCTTAGTTTATGGTTGTCTCCCTTCCCTGCCTGAGAAAACTATAATCATCCTTTAAAGCACAGCCCAAATGTCATCTCCAGACCCCTAGAGCTACTGTTCTCAGGACATTTTGCACATCCCTCCATGGGGTCTCTAACCATGGTGTTATGAACCTTCCTCCTTCCAGTCTGCCTCCTCTGAGTCTGTACCAGGGGCTGCTCTCTCCCCATGGCTGCAGGCTCATTACTCCCCCTAAGCCCGACATTGTGGACTCCCCCAAAGAACCTAAACTTAACTGTTCACTCCTGTAGCCTTTGGGCAGCCTCTCTCACCCTCTCAGGCTTTTTTCACTAGCCCATGTTGACCATCTGTACAAGTCAGCTGTCCCACTAACCTCAAGGATAGAGGACAGGGGACAGGAGGGACCTGGGCAGGTTGGGGCTGATCTTGAGCCTAGGTGCAAAAGGTAGCAACTCTTATCCAGAAGACACCTGCAGACTTTCCCCAACCCTGGGCTGAAGCTAAGTCCTTTTCTCCAGAGGACACAGAAGATGCTCCCAAAGGCAAGAGCATTATGCTGGGGGCCTGCATACATGTTTTCGTGCAGCTAAGCCTGAGTGCACTCTGGCTTTCTGAGCCAGTTTTCCCACATCACTCTGCTGCTGAAAATCCCTCTTTGCCTCCCCCGCTCTGAAGGGTAAGTGCTGACTTCTCGAATCTTCTTGCTCTGACCTCTGCTCACAGCTCCCACCTCAGTCCTCACACTCTCCCGTCTCAGGCAGCAGAGCCAGGCTCCCAGCCCTCCAAATTCTCACATATGCTGTTGGTTTTGCTTGGTACATGCTTTCCTGCTTGGCCTTCAAGATTTGCTGTGGATGACACCTCCTCCATGAAGCCTTCCTTCAAACCCTCAGGCAGAACTGCTATGTCCCCATGGCCCTCTGAACACCTGAGTCAGTGGCCTCATTAGTATACTGGGAAGGTCTGTCCCCTGCTCTGGGCTAAGGAACTAGAGGGCCAGGCCCCCCTCCCCCACCACCAGCATCCCTAGCCTTAGGCACATACTAGGTATCCAGTAAATACATTCCAAAGTCTCTAGTTTTTTGCTCTGGGTGAGTAGCTCATTAGGCAAACACCAAAAAGTCACATAATGTCAAACTCTCTTTGTCTGAATAAAACTATTCATTTTCAGAGCCCACTTTCAAGCTTCATGTCAGGAAGGTTCCCCTGACCACAGGCCTAGGACAAGCCCTTGATCAGTGATGGCCTCAGAGCACTTCCACATGTTTAAGCCCATGAATCACCATGGCAGTTGTTTTGGGACTCTTAGCTTAATGCTGGTTTTCCCAACCCAGGCACGATGGACATTCTGGGCTGGGTAATTCTATGCTGAGGAAGGCTGTTCTGTGCACCACAGGATGTTTGAGCAGCATCACTGACCTCTACCCACTAGATGCCAATAGCATCCTCTCACTTATGATGAAAAATGTCTCCAGACACTGTCAAACATCCCCTGGGGGTAAAATGACTTCAGGCTGAGAAGCACTGGTGTAACAACCATCTCCCCAGTTAGAACAGGCATTCCATAGGGTGGTCCAGCCAGCTGAGACCCCATTTCCTTGGCTCCTCAGCCTGGCATTCACTCTCCCATGTAGCTGATCCTCCTCCTGCCCCAGACTGAGCCACATACTACACAGAATGAGTCAAATGTTCCTTTTTTGCTCCCCTGTGGAGAGCCTGAGGGTGGAGACTGCATCCTACTGGCTTTTGTACCTGCCAGTGCCTACCCTTGCTTTGTTTCAGGGTCGTCAGGAAATCATCACTGGGGGACAAGTAGAGGACGGGTAAGGGGTCTTCTTAGTGCTGGGGAATGGCAGGTGCACAATGAGGGTCCTTCTTGCCAGGGATGACTTCTATGGGTTTGTATGTGTTTTTAGGAAGTTCACTTTATTAGATACCCTGGGGCTGGCCCTGGGGAAAGCCTTAGCTGGCTTCACGACCCTCCCAGTCGGAAGTGACAGTGAGGAGAGGGCAGCCTCGGGAAGGCTGAGAGGGCCCTGACAGAGGCACCAGAAACCAGTCCTGCCGATCCATCTCCCCTCCCACCTCGCTCCAGCTCCTCCGCGATTAGCACATGGTGAGAATCTGCTTTGAAGACACGAAGGGCTGCACTGAGGCTTCCAAGGCACGCTGGTAGTCCTGCAGTGGGACCTCGGAGCAGGCGGGGGCTGTGAGCTGGCCCCGGCTGATGAGACCACACAGCGTGACGATCAGCTCCTTGAACTGGGCTGTGGGAAGTTGAGGAAGTCAGACAGAGGTGCAGCGGCAGGGCATGGCAAGACAGACCATGGGCCACCCCCAGTGGCAGGAGCTGACGCTAAACTCTAGGAAAGCCTCGAGAGCCCAGGCTTGACCAGGGATAGGGAGGCTGTGGGGGCGGCCTGGTCCCTGGGGGGGTAGGACAGAGGAGCGTGGGGGAGTGGCCCCAGGACTGAGGGGCAGGCAGAGTGGTGGCTAAGAGGGCTCAGACCCACAGAACCTGACTTGGGTGTAACCGAGAGTCCTGAATGGTGGGAGTGGCAGGAGTACTTTGAGGCAGGGCAGCTAGAAGAGGCACAGGGAGGGGGTGGGTGTGCCTGGCATGCCAGCTGATGTGGAACTGATGAGCTTTGCCCAGGGAAAGAGCTCAGGACTCCCTTAGAACCCCACAAGTTGAGGTCCCCAGCATCCCCTCCCAGGGCCTGTCCCCCTCTATGGTCCAGGAAGATGAGAAGTGGTTTTTCATAGACATCAATTCATGCAACATTCAAATCTAATCATGTCCCCTGTTTAGGACGCTTCGGTGGCTCTTCCCTTGCCTTTAAGATAGAGTCTGAGCTCCTTAAGAAGGGTTGTAAAGCCTTTCATAATCTGGTCACAACCTATCTGTCTAGGTCCCCACTCTCTATGATGGCCTTTTGCACAGGCTACTTTTCCGGCCTGAAACATGCCACGGATGCCACCACTTTCCTCCCCTTCACTTGAATGACTCCATGTGCTTCTTCAGTCTCAGCGTGGGGCGGGGGGGTCACACTCTGGGCAGCCAGTCCTCCAGGAGGGGAAGGATGGTGTACTGGCTCAGGTTCTGGAGTCAAAGAGACGAGTTTCATTGTGGCTGCATCACTCCCTACGTGGGGAGACTGGGCAAGCTACCTAACCACTCTGAACCTCAGTTTCCTCCTCAATCAAAGGCTAACAATATCTAGACAACTATGATATTTAAACTGAGACAGAAGTTAAGTAACTTGTCTAGGTCCCATGGCTAGGCTGGGTAAACCTATCCCCAGTGACGGTGGGAGCAGGATTTGAACCCAGGCAGGCTGGCTCCAGAGTTTGTTCTCTGTACCTGGCAGTCTTCCCCAGGGGCAGCCTTGCTCACTGCTGCCATCCCCAGGACCAGCTCCCTCGAGCCCAGCACCTATTTGCTGACTGCAACTGTGGCTAGAGGCTATTTTCCTTTAAACTGTCATGGCACTGGGGAGCCCATCACCCCTCCAGGCCTCAGGATGGCGGGTCACTTCTGCAGTAGGCACTGCCCTCTCGTGTGACCCTTGGCAATGGGGCCATCATCCACTCACCTGGACTGTGGTCCTTCTTCCACTGGGACAACCAAAAGCCTCGAAGTTTGAGATCCTTAAAAATGAGCTGGCTCTGTGGACACAAGAAGGATGAACTGGGGCTCTGAGGGCAAGCATTTCAGGCGCTGCTTGAGGGACAGACTCTGTCCAGGGACAAGGGCACCTGTGGGTCTGGACAACTATGGTGTCCAGGCCTGTGTCCATGCCTGCTTCCCCCACCAGCTTACCACAGAGGCTATGACGGGCTGCTTGGCCATTCCCCCGTAGGTCACCATGGTTCCCCCAGGCCTGAAGAGTCCAGAGAGAACAGAGTGGGTGCAGGCAGAGACAGACCCCTTCTCAAACCTGCCAGAACACTTCTATTCCAATCCTGGTCCCTGAATCTTGCTCTTAGAAACCTTGGGAAGGTTTCAAAAACTGCAGACTCCGAGGTCTGACCCAGACCTAAGGAATCAGGAAGCAAGGATCTCTATTCAAGCCAACTGACGAAACACCCCTGCCAGATGACATGGATGTTGAGCCAGAGTTGGGAACTCACTGATCTAACCACCCAGTTGGGCTTGGATGAAGTGTTGCAAAGAAGCGTGCTCTGCTGAGGAAAGCCCAAGCCCCGCGAGGTTAGTCCTGGCTACCCTCCACTCTTAGATGTGTGGCCTTAGGCAGTGCAGACATTGGTGCAGACCTCTGCTCTTCACCTGTCCACGCTTACTCGAAGGAGCAGCGAGATGAGGTGGCTATACACATAAGGAATGGTATGGCTGGGGTAGAGGACAGTGGGCGACTGCCCTCTCGCTGCAGGAGGGGCCTGGCCAGGCCCTGCCCTCTGACACCCACCCCCACCCCAGCAGTTAAACAGGAGAGGCTCGAATAGTTTTTTAAAAATGAATAAGCTAGGACTTCCCATGCTCAACTTAACCTGTGCTCCCCTCCCCACTCCCTGGCTCTTTTAGGAGTTTGCTGATCAAGGATGATGGCAGGTGAGTGGGGGGTGCTTTGTGAACTACAGAATGGAAGAAGCTGCGGTGTGAGGCAGGTGATTCTTTGTCTGGGAGGCTGGTGGGTAGTTTGGTCTTAAGCTCCCTTCAGCTGACACCTGTTCCAGAAAGTAGATCCTGGGGGGATCAAGCCCCCACCCCCCTGCCCCGTACTACACTTGTTCTAATCAGAATGGCTAATGTTCACTAGGCGTTTTCTGGGTGCCGGGCACAGATCTGAGCATTTCCAGGTGCACTGGCTTGGTGAAGCCTCCCCATAACCCCAGGGGAGCACTTCTGTCACTCTGGCTTTACAATGAGAAAACTGAAGGCCACCTCTCACCTGTGTAGCGATTTCTGCATCACCTCAGTGTCCTCGGACTAACCTTCTAATCTGTACGAGGAGACTGAGGCCTGGAGCACTTCTCCTGTATTGTCTAACTTCCCACGGGCCCACAGATAGTAAGTAGCACAGCTGGGACTTGGCACCTCCAGGGCCTCCTCCTACAGTGAGTGCTGTGGGGATGGCAGGCTGCCCTGGGGCCCCCTGGACTCAGGCGGAGGGGGTGTGCTCAGGATTCCCAGTAACTTGAATTGGGGTCACTTCTGGTTAAGCCTGGCTCTCCCACTTCCCAGACCTTGGGGTGAGGTAATTACCCTTTCAGGCCTTGGGTAAATGGGGATGGGAACAGTATCCCTGGCCTGCGTGGTCATGGGGGATGAGTCGAGCACTCTGCACAGTCTGGTGCACAGGTAAATGCCCAGTGATGGCTATCACAGCTCTTTGACCACATGACCCATCTTCCCATCTAGCCTGTGAATTCTAGAGAGTTCCCTCAGTGTCTCAGCCATCTCTGTACCCCGTAGCTAGCGAGTGCTAGCAAGTATGTGTCAACTAATGTTGAGGGGATTCCTGCTTTAGTTGGAAAGTATCCTTTCAGGCGCCCCTCAGCTCAAGAAATTCATGTTAACAGAGAAAACAAGGGGAGGACATGCACTGTTAATATTGTCAACAATGTTTATCCCCCTTGGTTGTGGGATGATAGGTAACTTTTGTGCTTAATTTTTCCTTTGTACTTTTTTTTAAAGATTTTATTTTTTAAGTAATCTCCACACCCCACGTGGGGCTTGAACTTACAACCCTGAGGTCAAGAGTTGCATGCTCCACCAACTGAGCCAGTCAGGCGCCCCATCCTTTGTACCTGTACATGCTTTCAAAATGTTTTGTAAGAGCATAATTTTACCTCTAAACTTAGAATCTATTTTTAAAAACTAGTAAGAGGGGTGCCTGGGTGGCTCAGTTGTTAAGGGTCTGCCTTCGGCTCAGGTCATGATCCCAGGGTCCTGGGATCGAGCCCCACGTCTGGCTCCCTGCTGCGCGGGAAGCCTGCTTCTCCCTCTCCCACTCCCCCTGCTTGTGTTCCCTCTCTCGCTGTGTCTCTCTGTCAAATAAATAAAATCTTAAAAATAAATAAATAAATAAAAACTAGTAAGAAATTTAAAAGCTAACAAGCTAGGACCAAGGGACTTCTTAAGATGCCCCCTCGGTTATGAATCCTTAAATATTCTCCTCTCACAGAAAGCTCTCCTTCCGGGGTCCCTTGGAGAAACAAAGCGGACGGTTCTCTGGGTCATCTCTAGAGGAGGAGGTTGGGAAAGGAAGTGCCGGGATAACTAGGACAGGACTGTGGTCCCAGTTTCCTGCTCAGGGTTATGCTGACTCGCACTGGCCACTGGGACTTGGTCACTTGACAGTCCTCCCAGCTACAGGCCTGGAGAGCTCTGGCCAACTGGGCCTGCGGGGCTGAGGGACTTGGGCTGAGGGACTTACGCTAAGTGTCGCAGCAGCTCTGTGGAGCTTTTCCCGCCAACACAGTTGAGAGCGAGCCGCGGCGGGGGCATGTCCTGGAAAATAAGGAACCTGCAGTGAGGGAGCTGCCACTGAACACCGGGGGGTGGGGGGCGGGGCGGAAGCTTGCTACAAACAGTGCCCCCCTGGCCCAAGCGCTGTGTCAGAGGGAGGGGGTGAAGAAAATGGGATGTTCGTGCCTTCAAACTCGGCCCAAGGAGGACCTTTGCTTTATCAACTTAATCCTGTTATCTGTTTTGGAATTTTGTTCAAAACTTGTCTCTGGGAAAGAACAGATGGTGGGCGTCTATGTTCCTTTTTGAAGGACTTCAGGTCCCGAGTACACCTCTTCTCTGCACTTACAACTCAGCTCACGTTGGAGGTGTTGATCTCCTGCTTCAGAAACGTTCTTAAGAGGCATGTGTTCTCAAAAGAGTGTGTGTGTTTGGTCACTCCAGGGTTCAGAGGAAGGAGGCTGAGATGTGGTCTGGTCACCTACTGGGTGTGCTGGGGGTGGAGGTTCTGGAAGGTTAAGAGGCTGTGAGTTCATAGAGCCCTGACTCCACCATTTGTAACTGTCTGCCCTTGGTGAAATCCTTGATCTGTTTTGAGTCTTGGTTTTCTCACCTGGAAAAGAGATAGCACCTACTTTGTAGAACTTTTGTGGGGATTAATCAGATACAATATAAGGAGGGTGCTTCAGAAATACTTTCTCTTCTCTCCCTGTGCCTCAGGTTCCCTAGGTCCTCTCCCAGCTCGGAGAGTCACATTGGCTGTGAGGGCTGCGGTGACGCACTACAAATATTCAAACCTACACATCATCCAGGGTTTTTTGAACTTTGTCTCTCTTGCCTCCCTCACAGCACCTGGGCCCTTAATGCATGCTGTCCCCTAGCTGAGGGAATGGGCTTTATTCTTCCACAAAGAGACAAAAAGAGGATTTGGAGAGGAGCTGGGCCAGTCCCAGCCTTTCTAGCAGGTCAGCTTTCTCCAGGGAGATGAGCATGGAATGAAGACACACTGCCCCTCATCCTAGGTACCTTAAAGAAGTTTTTCATCTCATGCTTTCTTAGCTCCTCTTCTGTGAGAACATGCTCAGCCCCTAGACTCTTCAGTCTGTCAGTCAGCTTCTGGAGGTCAGGTCTGGAAACCAAACACAATCCATGGCCCTTGGTCACACCTACTGGCTTTCTCTACTATAGGCTCATAAGACCCCTCCGCCACAGCTGTGAGAACACGAGTATCTCTTTGTGGGAAGCTGGGGTTGAGTGTAAGCCAGGCCTTATGTAGGGGCTGGCTACCTGATTTCATCACATTCCCAACACCTCCAGGCCTTGGTTCCCTCAGTCGTATTATGGGGTGATTTCTACAGTCCTTGCCAGTTCAAAGGTGCGAGAAACCATCTGGCCCAGGGAGAAGACATTTCACGTCCTGACTTTGTCTACCAAAACAACAAGCTTCATTTCCTACCCCCCACGCTTTTCAAGGGGCTCTTCAGGGTGTTGTGCAAACACACTCCAGCCCATGAATGGCTCTGGGCCTCTTTGGCCAAGGCAAACAGTAATTTTTGTTAACACAACTGAAGGGACAGGGAAGGGAAGTAAACGTCAGTTCTCCTCCAAAGACTGGACTTCCATGACAGATGTAGCCACATTCACTGACAGTGAGGCTTAAGGCACCTGGATGGTATGGTGGAAAGAGCACGAGCCCGGGAGCTAAGTCTGTTACTGACTTGCTGTGTCTTCCTTTCTCTGAAACTTGTTTCCTCACTGTAAAACAGAGATGCCAAGCCTACCCCATCTCCTTCACATCCCTAGTTAGAGCCGTTCAAAGTGCCACACAGACGCTAGGGGAGAAAGGGCCCTGGGTTCGACGTTCACAGTAGGAATAACACAGCTTCAGGCATTCCCAAATATGAACTGGGGCTTTGAGATCATGGGTTATCACAAGAGTCTCAAAAACTCTCAAAAAGTCTTCAGCAAGGGCGGGCCCACCGCCTTCCTGCTCTCCCTTTATATTTGGGATGTCGCTCATCCTACAGCCAGAGGCCGCCTGGGCCTCCTTTCGGGCAGCTGACAACGGTCAGTGGTGTGCGTCCGCCGCGGAGGAGGACTGCTTATGCACGGGCGCCCTCTGGTGGAGATGGGGGCGCCTGCAGGGATGCCGGGGGGTTGGGGGGAAGGCCCAGGTCGCGAGCACTGGGATCACGTCTCCCCACACACCTGTCTCGGACCACATTGACGGTCCTCAGGCCCAGGGCCGCGGCGATCTGGATGACTGCTTGCCCCACTCCACTGTTGGATGCATTCTGGATGACACAGTCTCCTGTGAGGCCAGGAAGAAATCCAAGTTAAGCCCTAGAGACCTGTAACAGGTCAAGCGCTCCCTGCCTGGGATCCTATTATAGGGCAAGAGAGGGGAGTCCTCAGGCTCAAAATGACCCAGGACCTGGCTGCTGAGCCTTCTCAGACCTGTAACTTACTCTTCTCCCAATGCCCCCCAAAATTCCACAACACCCATGGTGCCTCCCAGGACTTGGCAACTCAGAGTCCACACTGTACGTAATTTAGACCCCACTGTGTAAATGATTTTATATCGTTCATTATTCTCCTGATTTTTATGTCCTCAAATCTCTGCTTAGGTTATTTCCATGGTTTGCAATGTTTCCCTCTTTCTCTCCTCCTTCGTTTTGAAATCCCACATACCCTTTGAAGCGCAGCTCAGGCATGGCTTCCTTCCCATCTTTCCTGTGCGTGTTTCCCCAGTGCTCTGCAGGTGGTGTGCCCAATCTTACACTTGGTTGTGGATAGGTCCATTTCTAGCAAGAGCCTGAAGCCTGGAGCTTCCTGAGGGCACGGCCATGCTTTATTTCCCCTTTGTGCTGCTTAGTACAAGCACACTGCCTTGAAACGGGTTTACAGCTGTGCTGGAGAAACCCGCAGCCCCAGAAACCGGGTCCTACAAGTAGTCTGTGGTCAAAGCCCAGGCCTGGCTTTGGAAGCTGCCAACGGGGGAGGCAGCGTGGCATGCTGGGGAAAACATGGACTCTGCAATGAGATGGACCTGGTGTGAGTCCCAGCTTTCTCACTGACTGTAACAGACCATAACATGGGACAGGTCATGACCTCAGTTTTCTCCCCATGAGACAGGAGTCCTGGGAGTACCAATCAGGATGCTCCTCATTATTCAGATGCCATTGTGTCCAGGAAGGTGCTCTGTTATCCAGAAATGTGATCTGAAATGCAGGGATCTGGGGCTACAGACAGGGGAGTTCCTGGAAGAAGAATGCCCATTCTCTGTAGCCAGGAGTCAGCACATAGATTGTCACCCATTAGTGGGTTATGAAATCAACCTAGTGGGTTGCAAGCAGCATTTTTTAAAATTAAAATTCCAGAAAATAGAATTAAAAAGAACATAGTGTACCACATATAGTTAGGGTAAATACTGCTCCATGAAACTTTGGTTTCCATTACATATATACTCACATGTATATGTACTGGATTACAATGTAAACCATAATTCTCACTATGACTCAATATGACAATTTAGAATAACACTGATCTAGCCCAGGCCACACCTTCCCGGAGGCAGGCAAGTGGAGATGCACCATGGGCACCTGAGGTGGGGTGGTGTCAGAATGCCCTGATGTCCAGCTGCGGCCCAAAGCAGAGGTGGCCTGAGGGGATGAGATGCAGGTAACTACAACGCCTCCTGCACCAAGACTTGGGCAAAGGTCCCTGGTCACCTGCTGGCTTTTTCCACCAAAGGCTCCCAGGACCGCTCTGGCACAGCTGTGAGGAACTGCATTTCTCTTTGCGGGAAGCTGGGACTGGTTTTTAGCCTCGAGCAGTAGTGGCTACCTAAGCTTATCGTGCTCCAACATCTCTGCTTCAGTTTCAACATCCGCATGGCAGGGCTAGACTAGGCGATTTCTCTAGCCCCTGGACATGCATAGTGTGCACGGTGACCCTCCTAACAATGGGGATGAACCCAGCCTCCTGTCAATGGAAGGTTAATTGTGAGGTGGGTTCCATGAGGGTCTTGAGAGGCCCCCTCCCAGAAAGACTGAGCCCTGCTCGCCCACAGTAGTAACCAGCCTTCCCTGGCTTTTCTTCCTTCCGTCTCGCTCTCCCCATCCCCTCACTCCTGCTTCCTGGGATCACCTCCCCTGCGAACTGTCCACCCTCAGTCCTTATCTCAGGCTCTGCTTTCCGGGAACCCCGAATAGAACACCTGGCTTTGTCATTTCCTTGCTGAGTGATCTCATGTAAGCAATTTCTTTCTCTGGACCTCAGTGTCCTCATTTCTGAACAGGAAGAATAATAAAGTAGTGCAGGGTTACTGCACTGTGCCAGGCACTGTGCTGAGCGTCACACTGCAGTGTCTCCATTAACCCTCACATCCCTTACTCTCCACCTTATGGGTGATGCATCTGATGATCTGAGAGATCAGTTCACAGTGAGAGGTGAAGCTGGGTTCACCTGCCTGAGGCCTCAGCTCTCCACCAATGATACCAACCTCACTGCACTGCTCTGAAGGTTTAATGCATGTACAGGCACTTATGTGAACTGGAAAGTGTCATATGAATGCTGAGTGGAATTACTAAGTTCAGCATTTTACTGAAAACACAGGCACTCTGTCTATCTTGTCTGGCTTTGTATCCCAGAGCTTAGCACAGCTCCATGTTTCTGCTGAACGACAGAATTCCATCCCAAGCTCTAGGGAATGCGATCCTTCAGCGGTTATCCAGAGTGTTCTCCTCATGAGGTTTCAGCATGTTTTCTAGGAACCAAGCTAACAAAGCAAAAGCAACCACCACACACTCACCCAGGTTCAGGGCCTGTCTTCCTCTCAGCCCCTTACTGGTAAGTTCCCATGGTCTCGGGGTCAGGACTTGGGTCCCAACCCAGTGAGGAGATCCCGGCTTGCTCCCAGCACCTGTGGGCTCCTACCTGGCTGCAGCTGCTCAAAGTCCATCAACATCCTGTAGGCCGTGCAGGGATTGACACTCAGGGTGGCAGCACTCTGAAGAGGGAGGTCACTCGGAATGCTGATCAGTGCTTCCTCACTGAACACAGCCTCGGTCTGCCAGGTTCCTGAGTCAGGGGATGAGTCCAGGCTAGTGAGACAGGATCCCTCTCCGCACCTGGCCCCACATCACCCTCCTCAGTAAATGGGCGCCTAAGACGTCAGCCTTCAAGTACCACTTAGAGAAAAAAGAAGATCTTGAAGTCCTTTTGAATCTCTGTGAATCTTCATGATAGTTATATAAGGTAGATTTTGTTATTCCCACATTAGTTACCATTAGACGTAGCTCATGTCACCCAGCAGGTGGCTAAGGATCTGAAACTACTGGGCTCTGAGTAACATCATGACATGGGCAAGGGAAGCTGCGAAAGCCCCCATTTTCCTGCTCAGTCCTCCTTTTCCTCATCGAGGGCAGGTTGACTTAGGTAGTATTATGGAAAAAAGCATGAAAGTAGAAGTCAAAGGCCTAGGTTTGGGACCTGGTTTTGCTGGTCTGCTAGTTGAGCAGATTCCTAAGTCACTGAGTTTTGGTTACCCTAATATATAAATGACGCTGGCAAGAAGAGCCTGACCGGCCTCCTCCAAAAGCTGCTGCACAAATCAAATGAAAGAAGGGAAATGACAAACTCCTGTAAACAGGAGAGAAATGATCATTAACCTCCAGCCCACATTCCAGTTGCAGACAAAAGAATTGTAAAACATCAGTGTTGAGAAGGCCCTCAGGGCATTGAGTTTAACCTCCTCATTCAACAGGGCGGGAAACCAAGAAAGTGACTTGCCCTAAGTCTCCTGGCCAATCTGGGCTACCCCTTCCATCTGCAGATACCGTGCACCTACTGGGAGCCAGGTGCTTGAACAGCACAGATGCGTTCCAGCCTTTCATGGAGTTTTATTCCAGTGGAGAACACACAAAAACCAGACAAGCAGATACAGTAACTACAAATTATAGAGGCAGAAAGTAACACTGAGGAGAATTATTTGAGATGGGGGTCAGGGACAGCTTTTCTGGGGAGGTGCAGGCCAAGATTTAAAGGATACAGATACCAGCCACTCAAAGAGTACATCCAGAACATTCTAGCGAGAGGAAAAAGCATATGCAGAGGCTCTGAGGCAGGACAGACAGAAGAAGGACCTGGGAGGATAGACACTGCAGGGCAGAGAGTGATGGAAAGACAGGCTTGGGCCATGGCTGAAGTGGCTTGGGCTAGAGGAATGTCACCCAGATTTTCACAATTCTGACCTGGAGTAACCATGAGTTATGGTGTCACTCAGTACATTCGCATATATAAATATGTACACATACATATAACAGAAACCAAAGTTTCATGGAACAATATTTACCCTACTATGTGTGATGCGTGATTCTATTCTGATTTTAGTAAAAAAAAAAAAAAATGCTGTTTGCAACCCCCTAGATCGATTTTGCTAATGGGTTACAACCTGCCATCTGACAGGTGCTCACCCATGCAGGCGGGATCCTGTATAAAGCAGAGGTGAGGAGGACACAGATTCAAGCCTTGGCTCCACCACATACGCACTAGGTCAATAGAGAAACTATCTAGAGCCTTGCTGGCTCAGTGTCTGGTGGCTGTGGGTCTCAGGGGTCTTGGCCTATGCCTCCAAAGCTCCAGAGTGTGCTGGGATTCAAACTGTACCCTGGCACCACATGGTCAGGTATGGAGAGGAGGCGACAGCCTACGCAACTAGTAATTGTGCTGTAGGAGGGGAGAGACAATGTGGGCTTCAGGGACCAGGTAGTAGAGACAGGAGGTAGGAACACACTTTATTAAGGGCTATGTCAGTTCCAGATCTGTGGCTGAGAAGACAAGACATTGAAAAACTGAAGAGTTCCTTTGGAATCTAGGAGGTACCTGGGCATTCTCTGGGCTCCACCCAGCCTGGTTTTCAAATCTTCATTGCCATCTTCATAATCATGGCCCCCATTCACCTTAGCCAACATGTACCATATCTACTCTGCGCCAGACACTTACTGTAGGGCCTTCTATGCATGAAATCAGGGGTGTTTTCTAATTCCCCTTGATGGCACCACAATGGAAATCCAGCCTTTGACATGAATTTCTGGGGCTTGGCAGTCCCTAATCCTCTTCTCAAGAGAACCTGGGTGGGATGGGGGTAGCGCCCAAGGTCAGCCCCAAGGGCTTTCAGGGTTTTAAAGCAGAAACCCTTAGACCCTAGAGTGGGGGACCTGTTTTAAAATCCCGGCTCTGCCATTCATGATTTGTGTGGCTTAGAATTATCACTGCACCTTTTTTGACACTCATGTCATAGTGTGAAGATTAAACACAATGACATTTGTACAGATGATCACTGTGCCTAGTACACAGTAGATGTGGAATGTCCCTTGGTTTCCTTTACTGATCCTAAGTCCTAGTTCTCAGGACTAGTTCTCAGGACTCCTGTTCCTCACTCCTGTGCAACTGGCCCTTAACCATCTCTACCACCCAATGCAGGGGTCGGCAAACTCTGCCATGGGCCAAACCTGGTTCACCACCTGTTTTTGTAAACCAAGTTTTATCGAAACATAGTCATGCCCACTTCTTATGTATTGTCCATGGCTGTTTGGGATGGCAGAGCTGAGTAGAGGCAGTGTGGCCTGCAAACCCAAAAATATTTACAATTGGCCCTTTAAAATAAAGTTTGCTGACCCTGATCTCATGCGTATGGGAATTGAACTCGTCAAAATTCTTGTGTGTCTTCCCTCAGTTGAGCTGTACGAGTGAGTTGGGATATGCCAGGCACTGACTGTTAGCTGCACTGCAGAGATCAGGACACTGAGGCTCAAAGCAGCCGTGGCTTCAGCAGGATCACCCACGGGGATGGAACGAGATTCCCAGGCTGATGCTCTTGCTCCCGCCCCGTGCTGCCTCGGGAGGGTTTTGAGCGTTTCTGGTGAGAAAGTCAGTCCGCACATTCTCTGGCCTGGTCTCCCTGGGGACTGGCTGCGTGTGGGGAAATGCTGGCTATGGGCACAGCTCAGCACCATGAAGGATGATCAAGGTCTGGCCAGTTGAGGACTGCTCTGTTTAATGACTGCCACTCTTACTAACCTGCAGCCTTCACCAGAAGAAAGACCACGTCTGTTCGCTGCCGTGTGCCAGAGCTCCACACACGGCAGGGGCTCACAAAATGCTTGCCGACTAAATGGAGTTGATGACAGTCCCAGACATTATAAAATCCTCATGTTCTTTGACTGGCATGCACCTGGTGGGAAAGACGGACCTTTTGTCCAGGGAGAAATCCCCGTTCTGGCTGACACCCACCTCCTCCACCTGTGTGATTACCTGCACCCCTGGCAGATGCCCCTCATTCTTCTCTCCAAATCTAGTGACCGACTTCTGTTCCTTTAGCTCCTAACTCCATCCTGTCTTCTCAGGCCCTATGGCACTGCCTTGTTCAGACCCTTCTCATGTGCAGCCTGAACTGTTTAGCCACCTCCTTACTGGCTTCCTGCCTCCAACCTCTGCCTTTCCAGAGCATTCTCTGCACTGCCCAAGTCTGGTCCACTCATGCTTCTGAACTCTTCCTCGGGCTCTCTCTGACCCTAGATGTGTGCCCTCCATGACTGGGTCCCCGCCTACCTCTACAGCCTCATCTGGTGTCTCCCTCAGGCCAGCCGGGACCCAGCCACACCCCTGCAGTTCTGACCGTGCCATGCCTTTTCCCACAGCCGCACCTTTGCACACACTGCACTCCCTGCCTGGAAGCCCTTCCTCACCTAGCCCACGGGGTGCTGAGTTCAAGCACCACTTCTTTGGGAAGCCTCTTCTCATGCTTCCCAAGACAGGGGACTCTTGCCTTTGTGTCCACCCTCTCTTTACAGCGCTTACTAGATTGTATTGTGCTAAGTGTTCTTTTTCTGTTCCTGGGTTCTCCATCCCCAGCCAAGAACACTTTGAGGGCAGAGACTGTGTCTGACAGGGGCTGGCGCAAAGCACCAGTCCCTCTTGATACAGTGAATCCTGCAGCTCTCTGCTCAGATGGCTGGACTTTTTCACTGCCAGGTGGGGCTGCAGGAGAGAGTGGAGCCATTCTTGGCAACTTTTCTTTTCTTTTGGAGGGGGGAGGGCAGAGGGAGAGAGAGAGAGAGAGAGAATCCCAAGCAGGCTTCATTCCCAGCGCAAAGCCCAACACAGGGCTTGATCTCACCACCCCAAGATCATGACCTGAGCTGAAATCAAGAGTTGGATGCTTAACCGACTGAGCCACCCAGGCGTCCTTCTTGGCAGCTTTTCTGATCTCAGAGACTTCTGTTACTGTTTTTTCCTGCCTGGTACCTTTCTTTTACTGTTCCTTCCTAAGCTCTGAGGCTGTCAACCACAAAGCCCCATCCTCTGAACCACAGGGTGGGCAAGAGACTCAGCTGGGGCAATTGGAGTGGCCCAACCCCACACCCCTGGTGGTTTTAGGCCATAAGCATCTTTGCCACAAGCATTTTTGTCATATAATTCATTAGCCATAAGGCAATTTTGCCATAAAAAGTTAAAAAAATAACTGGTTGGCAGTTTGGTTTGACAGTTTGTTGGTTTCATCTACTGGTTGACAGTTTGGTTTCATTTCTCCATTGACACATCCCTTCCGTTTTATACTGTATAAACCTTAGCCCTCATAATGGTCTATACAGTAGCACAGAGTTTTGAGCCCACATTTCCCAGAGAACTTAGGAATGTCTATCAACAGAAATGTGACAATATGCCAAAACCAGACAACAATGCAAAGGGCTTTCACAACATAATACAAAGGCATTACAAATGTGCATCCTAGTATCTGGAAACTGATACTTCTCTTAAGCGAGGAAGAAATTTTAGCAAAAAAAAAAAAGCATGATACCAATTCAGGAGACGAATCAACAAGCAAAAGCATCGTATGATACTAGGAATAAAAGACTTTGAAGACAAGCGCTTAGGTACCTTTTGTGGATCACGAAATAAAATCAGTATTTGTGCAGTATTGCTATGGATCTACACAACACATTTTGAATGTATTCCAACATTTTGTATTTTGCAATAAAGTCTTTTTAATTTTGTTACTCATTTTTCATGTTTCATGATGTCCTTTTTAATGAACGTCCTGCTTTTATTTTTCACAATTTTATCTTTTACAGCAAAGTTGCCTTATGGCCAATTAGTTATGCCACGAAAATGCTTGCAGTAAAGATGCTTGTGGTGACAGTGCTGGAAATGACGGGGCTCATGGATGAGCAAAGACCCAGGCAGGGTCAGTCAGAGTCCTGCTAGCAGATGGATACGGCTGTGCTGGGCAGACTGTGTTCATTTGTTTGTTCTTAGGACGACGCAAACCTCAGGATGCTGGTGGCCATCTATGAAAGGTCAGTTTGAATCTCACCTCCACCACTTACTGGCTGGGTGACCTTGGGCAAGTTGCTTAATATTTTACATTTGTCTCGTATCTACCTCCTGTTGTGGGAATAATTGAGTTAATATATACAAAGTGCTTAGAACAGTGCCTGGTGCAAAGGGAGTAGACAATAAATATTTGTTGATGTTATTACATCACTATGTGGGAAGATTCCATCTGAGAACTAGTGAGAACAAGAGAATGAGCTCTGATATCACTGGGTTCCTGGATCCAGCAGTGCCTGAAGCCTTGCATCTCTTGTACTTCCCAGTTCCAATTAACCCCAACCAATTAACTTCTTCTTTTTTAACTTCTTTTTTTATAAACCAAGTTTGAATCAACTCTCTGTGATACCCGAAAGAATCTTAATACTGTAGTATAGCGGGAAAAACAGTGGCAACAAGATTTTTGGTGGGCTTTCAGTTTGCTGTTTTGAGTTTGAGCTTCAGTCCCTTAGACGTCCAAAGGGGTAGATACTATCTTCCCTGCTTCCCTCTTGTGGCTGCTGTCAGGATCCTTTGTATGATATTTGTGCCTCAAAAACTGAAGCCCTAAGGAACAAAACTCATCAATGACTCCTTACTAGATATCAAAGAGAACCCTAACTCCTTAGCTTGGCTTTTGCAGGGCTCCCCCATGTGGCCCCACTACCTTTGTAATCTTGTTCATCATTTAAGCAATCCTCTGCCATGTGCAAATCCTCTGCTGCGGCTACACTGGATTTCTCACCATTTCCCACACTCACCTGTGTCTTTGCTCATTTCGTTTCCTCCAAATGTAATGATTTCTGGCTCACTGCCATCTAACATAATCCATCCATCCAAGGTCCATTCCAAAGAAGCCTCCTCCACAAAGCCCTCATCCTTCCTTAAGACTGTCGCTCTCTCTCTCACATTTGCATTCACACAGAGAGGACCCAGAAGTGCCCTCTGCTTCCCGTGAACTTCTAACACACCCTTTATTGAGGTTACTAGTTTGGAGATTTCTTCAATTAGATTTTAACCTTCTGGAGGGCAGGGGCTGTCTTATTTGGGTTTCCCACTGTATCTTATAGCAGGGATTTAGGGATGTAGGGATTCACAGCTCTGATCAACATAGGCCCAAAGAGATGAGAGAGGAGGTCCACCACCTCCAGAGCGGAAGAAACACAACTTCTGCTCTCCTGTTCCGCTCCCACTGCTACTGGTGGTGGGTGTATGAACTCAATAATAAACCCTGCATTGCTTAGTCACACTGAGCCAATGAGCAAACATTTCCAGTGCGAGTGAAATACAATCTGGAACAAAGACAGGCTGCAGACACCTGGATAAACTCACCCAAACCGGCACTGGCTGGAATCACCCAGTCTCCTGGCTTCACCCCAGTCACACTGCCGCCCACTGCCACCACCTGTCCAACGCCTTCGTTCCCTCCAACAGCAGGCAGCTTGGGAAGGAGGCCATAATTTCCTAAGGGAGAAGAGCACAGAGGGTCACCCTGTGAAGTCTGGGCAGTGAAAGAGCATGAACTTTGGAGTCGGATCTAAGCGCGATCTGGCCTCTGCCTCTGATCTGCTGTGTAACTAACCAGACTCTCTGAGCCTTAGCTTCTTCATCCATAAAGGGGATGATATTTTTTAGCGTTCATGGTTATTATGGGGATTAGATAATGTATGAAATGAGCCCACCATATCGCAGGCACTCACAGTGGTTGGTTTACTCCCCACTGCAATCTTTCTAACTCTTGAAAAGCCTCACATTCCAGAGAAGGGAGGCCAGAGAGGACCGGTAGTCTGCAGATGGCTCATCTGGAGAGCAGCTGCTGCTAATCACAGGAATTTCACACCCACACCTGAGGAAGGATGAAAACGAGGTGGCGGCTAAGCAAAAAAGCCAATTAACGTAAGCCACAGAAACCAAGGTTACCTTGGATCATATTTATGTCAGATGGATTGATAGGGGCCGCCAGCATCTTCACATGGACGTCTGATCCGCCCACAGCAGCTAGCTCCAGGTTCTTCAGTCTAAGCACAAAGCGAGAGAGAGATGTTAATGTCACCCAGGCTAGACAGGGCATCTTTTGCTCAAATCATCTCCCCAAAGTAGGTTAGGCAGCAACATTTTTGAGCTGCCATTGTGTGCCCAGAAATTAGGGTTGTTAGAAGAGAGAAAGGTGCTATAGGGAATTAGCACAGGCTATGGGTTAACACTCTCATTAACTACATGTGGAAAATCTCTAGTACCCTCGAAATCCCCTTGCCCACTCTAAGACAGAAGCTAGTAAACCTTCTGCTGGCCTGGATTTGCCTTGTTTTTTCCAAAACTTGCTTATCACAATCACTTGGTGTGCTTACTAATGCAGATTCTCAGGCCCCAGCTCAGACCTACTGAACCAGAATCTCAAGATAAGGGGCAGCTCAAGCAGTTCTCATAGACCACCATAACTGGGACACCCTGGGCTAGCTTATTTGTTCTCCGCTTTTTAATTTTATTTACGTATCTGTTAGTTGTAGAGCGGGTGAAGGAAATGGAAAGATGTGCTACATAGTTCAGAAAGAATTCCATGTGACTGTGATTCACCCCCTGGGGGGATGTCCCTTCTGGGTGAGAATCCTGGTCTGTCAGAAGCGATGCTGGATGGACCACTGAGTCTTAGGTGTGAAGCCCCACCACATGATGGCTTGTGTCGCCATGGGCAAGTTTATTCCCAACTCTAGGTCTGTTTCTCCCTTTGTAAAAAGGCGGGCGGTGGTGGTTGTTTGGACTTGCTCACTGCCAAGAGCTTCTTCCATTTCAGGTGGGACTTCTATGTGGTAAGGCTCTGGTCACAATGGGCCCTACACGATGGGACTAATGCCTATATGCACCAGAACTTTGGTTAATGGGTTAAACCCGCTAAAGGGCTTTTGAGGGAGCCCCGGTGATAAGAGGTGTGTGTGTGTGTGTGTTTAATAAAAGGAGACCTTCCAAAAAGTACTGACTGGTATCCTAGACCAGCGGTCCTCATGACTTTTAATTACCAGAGACTCCTTTTCTTTCTTTCTCCACACCAAGACTTCATGTTTGCAGCATTTCCCTCTGCCCAAATGTACTTGTTAAGTAATAACCCTCTTCATTTTCAGTTACCAAAGGCACATATAAGTGCCACACAGAGGTTCTTAGCATTAGGCCACAGTGTCAGTGAACTAAACTGATGTAATTCTATCCACTTCTGGCAGAAATCTGACCTTTTAATTATACCTGAGGCTCCGTTTGGGGTAAAAATATGATTTTCAAGAAATGTCTTGTACTAATAGTGGTAACAATGGTGGCAGGTATTTATGAGGTATTTGTCATACATCAGGTCCTGGGCTAAGGGCTTTAAATATATGCTCTGATCTAAGCTGTAACTCTCTTGTGAGGAAAGTGCTGATAATCCCATTCTGTCAAGTAGGAAATGGGGGCTCATCGAGATGATGAAACTTGCACAGGATAAGAGAACTGGTCGTGGCAGGGCTTCCCTGCTTTCAAAGTCGGCACTCTGATTTACCGTGCTCTGCATGAGCATCCTGAAGTTAGTCTGGGAATCCCCCCGACAGCCTCCAAGGACCCCTGGGGATCTCAGGGCCCCAGTCTGGGAATCCCTGTACTGGATCATGACCAAAGTGAGGGAGGCCCTGCCTCACTGCGACTGAGAAACAGCTGCAAAAAACTGAAAAAGAAACACTGTACAGAAAATAGTTAACTCAGAAGGAGTTATGACCAAGCCAGAAAGAATAAAGAAAGGGCCTTTCTTGTTTAGGGAACTATTAAGGAATGTATGTATTTATACACAGCTGGAGGAGGGGAGTCCTTGTAATAACAATAATCATAATAACTACTGTTTGAGTGCTTACCACTGAGGCACTCTGAAGTGCTTTCCATGCCAGCTTTCTGCCATTATTCTGATTTTATGGCTGAGGAACAAAGGCACAAAAGAGGTAAATAACTTGTTGAAGGCCACGAGAAGTACTAAGTGGCTGATCTGATTTGAACCTGGTGGTCTGAGGCCAGAGAAGCCAGCTGGTAAGGGGCTAAGTGGACCAAGCAGAGAGTGGTAAGCTGAGCACCAGTCTGGAGTGGTGTGCAGGTGTGATCCTTGCTGGACCTTCCTGGGGAGCTGGAGAGGGGTTCCCAATTTCCCCAGCAGGTGGGGCAGGGAGCCATCAGCCTGACCATGATGTCTCTCTCTGAACACATGTGTAAGTCTGCAAGAAAAATCCTGCCCAGAGCAAATGAACTGTAGACTAGTTGCCCCTTCATATTATCTGTACTGCTTTTCTCTGACATTGTGACAAATAATCATACAAGCCGACACAGTCCACGCGCTCAAGCTACTTAAAGATATGCTCTTCCCTCAGCCTGGAGTTTCTTTTCCACAGCTTCTCCATGAAGCAAGAAATTCAATTCACCCTTTAAAATATCTTCTGACCCTCTTGGTCCTGAAAAAAATCACTTGCTCCATCTGCAGTGCTCTCGTTACTCAGAAGGGGTGACTATACCATTTAAGACCAACTTACGTTGAGTTTTTCAGTTTAGTTTATGAAGTCTTTTCATGAATTTCTTTCAATTGGTCACAACAGGTCTAAGTTCACATTCCTTTTCTAAAACTGCAGGTGAGATGTACGTCAGAACGTCAGAGTTCAGAACCACGTATTATCTATAACCCCCTGTGGGGTTATATATAGTATATAGATAATAGTATAGATAATAATGCAGACACATTATTTCTGCAGCAAAATGTATGAATATTCACACTAAGTGGGATGAATAATGACCACATAAAAACTTCACTGTAGATCAGGTTTTCCCTCCAAACGAATTGTGAAACAAAAGAAGTCAAAACAGAACTGTCAGTTTGTAGAACTTTCTGGACTTTGGAGTTGCAGATTCCAATTTGGATTTGGATCCAGGTCTTTCAGACTCAGTTCAGGGCTCTTTCTACCTAACCTCCAGTTTTATAGCCAGAATGTGCATGTGTACTGTCTCCTCACTTGGCTACGAGCTCCTGGAAGGCAGAGAACCCTTAGTCTGAACTCAGTGTTTAGCACAGTGCCTGGGACCAAAGCAGTGCTTAAGAATGCTTCCTAATGAAATTACCCAACTCTCCTCCCTACTGAGAAAATGTGGCTTAAAAGTGCCAGCCATTTTTAGGGAATCAGGGGAGAGGCTCGAGCCATAGGGATTTAGCTATTGAGGCTTATACTCGGCTCTTCCTGGTTCTGGGCTGTTTAGGAAAAGAACTTTAAAGGACGGGTACAAATAAAAATGGAGATTGTCTTTAAGAGAGTTTGGTCTAAGCAAAACCCATGGCTCTTTTCCTCACAGGAAAGTGCAGATCAGGTTTGCAGTAAATCACACTTTAAAAATCTAGATGACCATGGTCAAGATGGGAATATTGGTGGATCTCAGTTCACAGATGAAGGGAGAAGCATGGGTTTGAATCCTGCCTTGGTCATTTATCAATTAGATAAACCTCAAAATACTCATCTGTGAAATGGGGAGAACACTAGAGTCCAGCTCACAGGATTAAATTAGTTAATGTAAATAAAGCATTTGCTAGAGTACCTGATACACAGTAGATGCTGAAGAGAGGGTAGCTGTTATCAGTGGCAAAATAGCCAAGGAATCCTTTGGAACAATTAGCTGTCGATCCCTTTGAAAAGAATCACTGAATCACTGAAAGGAAGACAGTACCTTTTTGTAAAACTCAAGTAAATTTAACTCAACGAATATTTACTGACAGTCCTACTCAGTGTCAGGTACTCTCTTAAACCAAGGGGTTTAAAGAGAAAACAAATTTGCCCGGGGCTTGACATGGTCACTGCAAGACGTGTGGCTCGAGGGAGAAAATGCAGGATTAGCAATTGGGCTTTGGAAGAATGGTACCTTAGTTGGGGCTTGAAGGATAGCAACTGGGTGGACTGAGGGAGGAAGACAGGCTTTCTTGCTAGAGAGAATGGCAAAGAATCTGACTTGGTAACTGGCCTGGCAGTAGGTGCAGTCTGGACAGGAGCCACAGGAATGGAGGGGTTTTTATAACCTGGAATCTCTTAAACAAGAAACGCCATTGATGTCACTTGGTGACCAACTCCATGTTGGGGGGAGGCTGTCTTTGATGGCCCCCGGGCTTCTGGGGTGGGCAACTGGATGTTGACAGAGGGAGGAAGGAAAGTGGTTTGGGGTGGGGAGGAAGGTGTTACATTTGGAGCTTGAAGCAGGCACCTTGCAGTATGGTATGGGGCAGAGGGCACTCCAGGCTAGACAGAGCTGTGAGCCAGCTGTGTGCAGCTGGAGTCCAGGCTGGCAGATCATCTTATTTTGGGTGATCTGGCTGAACAATTAAACGACAACTAATGTTGACAGTTTACTAAGCTCGAGGCATTGTTCTTAACATTTTATATACATGATGCTGTTTAGTGCTCAAAACACCTATCAGGAGGGTGTTATCACCCCAATTACAGATAGGAAACTGAAGCTCAGAAGTAACTTGCCTAAGGTAAGGCTGTTAGTTGAGTGGCAAAACTTGATCTTAAGCTTGACTCTGAAGCTCAGACTGTTGAACACTAAGCTGGCCTCCTTTACACTGTTGGTGCAATTCCCATCCTGAGAGATGGTATTAGGTATTTCCCTGGGGTAAAATACAAAATGCTGCCTACTAATCGCCCTTCCTAAGATTCAGACTGTGCATCGGAGTCACAAAGGCTGGGAGAAGTCATGCGGGGAAAAAGCCCATGTGCCTCTGTGTAATCCAGAGCTTCCAGAGTTAACTCAGCTGGGAACACTATTTTCAAGGTACACCGAATACATGCCTGCCCCCAGACAGCAGTTCCAGAAGTGCCGCACCGGGCTATGACCTGCTCCCAGTCCTCTTCTTTGTCCTCTGGGTAGCCTAGCTGCTCTGTGCTGGCTGAAATTCAAAGCAGTGGGAGGGAAGGAGAGCAGGGCAGGGACGAGGGTCTAGGAGACAGAAAGCTGAAGCTGCAAACACAGGTGGGCGAGGGCAGGGGCAGCCCTGACACATGCTGCTTGCCCGGCGGGAGGTGTGTTGGTCCAGCTGCATCTCACCCGGGAGACCAGCCCCAGCCTGCCCCGTGGAATGCCATTAACACCATAGACACTGCTGTTCCTGCACATAGTTCTAACAGCGTCGTCAAGGATACCATTCTGCCGAGACAGGAAGGAAAACGGGGGCCAAGTCTGAATTCCAGGAGTTGGACCTCTGGTGTAATGATAGCAATTTCTTCCTTTCTTTTTTAAAAAAACTCACCAAAGGAACCGGTGGCTGTGTTCTGGAGTGCAAATGAGGCACCCAAACACAGTCTGGCTAGATCTCAAGTCACTTCCCCGGGACTGTTCACGGCCTTCCCCTGTGAGTGTAATGGCGCCATGCAACTCGGAGGGATGCCACTGTCTTCACTCAACAGATCCCAGACTGGATAAGGTCACAATGGCTCCTTTGAGGCCAAGGCTGTACACCTGTGATGTCATATGAACTACAAGGGAGACAAAAGCGGGCAGAAGAAAGAGCCTTTTGAGATGGGGGAAAAAGAAGCCAGTACTCTGGGGACTGGCTCAATTCTATTTGCTATGTAAGGCAGGCACTGGCCAGCTCTGTGAAGATCTCTTTCCCGCCTTCTGCATTTAATTAGCCACCATTTGTACTTATCTTGCATCTTCTACTCAATCACCTCAAATTGATCAGTATCATTTTGAGCAGGAAGAATAAGCAGGGAGAGACTGCCATGGGCCACAGAGACTTTCTCACCCTGCTCATTACAGAGAGCCAAGAATGTGTGTCCACCATAGGGCATTGGGTGAAGGTAACCTACATCTTATGTGGCTCTCTCCAGTCTGTCTGCAATCCCCATGGTCACGAACAAGCTGCGTCCTGTGGTTTGTTGAAATGCTTGCTATGCTGGGTATATTGTCCAGAGATCTGATTAATAAATTAATAAGCAGGGCACACTGGGAATTGTGGAAGAATGAAGCTCTTTGGCTCGCAGCTTTGTAACAGCTCACCCCCCCAGCAGGGGGCTTTTAAAGGAGGCCTGGGCTCTCAGGGAAAGCTCTTTCCCCGAGCCAAGCTCATACACTCCATGTCTCTTGGTGTGCTAGGCATACCCACTTGCCTCCCTGTGCCTCTTCTGGCTTCCCTGCCTCAAAGTAATCTTGCCCTCTCATCATTCAGAACTGCTGGCACTTCAGTACAGTCATTTTGAACAGAAAGGAATTAGAGACTTGGAGGAACTTCTGGAAGTTTCTACACAGGGTTGGCAAAGAAACCCTCTCTCTACCTTCTCAATCCCCTACTTTCTCTCAATTAAGATTACCAGTAAGCTTGTAAGCCCTATAATATTCTGCAGCTGCTGACAGCAGGAAATGGGCCTGAAGGGAGCTGCAGAGTCTACTCCTTCATTTGCTGAGACCTAAACTTGTTGATCCAAAGAACAAGACTGGGCCACAGCAGGGGGATCGAGTCCCTACCTGCAGCTGCTTTTGTCTCTTCGACAGGTACAAAGATGACCATGCCTCCCCTGCCTGGCGGGCTGCTAATTACGATACCAACCTGGAGCAAAGGGGGCCCTTGGTCAAATTTTGTATCCAGGACCCCTGAATTCTAGTCGCAGCACCGCTTCCTGGAGTTTGCTAGAGCCACCACCGGCAGGCAGGCAGTCCAATGTCTACTCAGTTTCACAGCTCTCAGAGCTGGACAACTGCTGGATCAAAGAGCATTCAGTCTCATATCCATTCCCGTGGCTGCAGGATTATGTGGAGAAGAATGTTAAGGCCTCACTTTGTCTTGGCAGGAAAAAGTGTCTCTTGGGGAGAATGGGTTAAAGAGGTGTATAGGTTTTGAGTTACATAGAAAACAGAGCTTGATGGTTTGTCATTGCCACAGAAGATGGGGTGGGGGGAGAGACAGCATGTGTGCCCCTCTTTACCACTGCTGACCTTGGTCAACCCCTTCATTTTCTCAAAGAATAACTGAAAAGCCTGGAGACTGGAGTGACTTCCTCACTCTAACAATGAGTGGCAGAGTGGGGACCAGAACCCAGGCCAGTGCCCTTGCGGGTGGGTCCCCACTGACACATCCTGAGCCACAGAGTAACCTCATGGCATTTTTGCTTCCCTTGTCACCCCCTCCAGAGTGGGGAAGGCCTGGAGCCGCACCATGGAACTGCAGCAGCTACTAGGAGGGCCAGACAAGCATAATAACTTGGGGTTGCACTGGTCGGGGGGGCAGCTCTCCTCCCACACTCCGTACATAGGGAAAACTCCTGTCTGGTGTACGATACTTCAGAGTATCACCCTCAGGGTTTTGGCCCTCAAGTCACAGCTTAGTGTGAAGTCCAGAGGGAAGGTAATATACAGGTGTTACAGGATGTGGAGTCCAGCTTGAGTCTGAGTTCTGTGATCTCAAGCTAGTCCCCTCAGAGCCTGATGCAGCTGACACCTCCTTCAAGGATCACGTACTGAGTGCATGGTAAGCCCTCAATAAATATTCGCTAATCAGACACACCAGGTTTTCTCTTCCCTCTGGGCTTTTACACGTGCAGGGGCCTCTGCTTGGAACACTTCTACACTTTTCCTCATATACTGCACACCTGATCTTCTACGGGACTCAATCTAGACCTTGTGCCTTCAGAGAAGGCATTCTGACTATTCTGAGGGGTTTAGATACCCCTCTTCTGGGTGTCCACAGCCGTCTAAACATATCCTGACATGGCACTTGTCTCACTGGGCTATAGTCACCCATCTCCTGGACTCAGGTGTGAGTACCTTAAGGGCAAAGACCTCAGATTATTCACCTTTGCATCCCCAGCCTTGCCTTGCATATAGTAGGCCCTCCAAGAATAACTCCTGGCTAACTTACTAAATCAATGAGTTCTGTTCCCTCCTCCTTCAACTAATGACCATAAAGAAGGGCTCTAGGAGACAAATGAACAAAATCCAAATTCTCAACTGAGTGCCAAACCAAAATCCTGTTTTTTTTCCCCAAGCATCACAATTCTGGTTTAAAAACCAAGTCACCTGCATAGTTTTGGTTGTAAACACTGACATCAACTGGAAAAAGAAGTCCTCTGAGAGTAAACAGTATCCTATAGTGAGGACTCACACCCCATACAGCCTGGGTCCTCACTACCTGCTCCCCCAAATCCCATCTGGCCAAGACAGAATGGGTTTGTCCAAGGGTTTCACAGCTTCATTTCATTTTGTGCTAGCAGCATGCAGGTGAGAAAGCCATGATGACCAGGATGCTATTTTATCAAAGCTTCAGGATCTTGAAAAGGGGATCAGAAAGAGAATAACATTCCTACCATCTTCCCCAGGGTGGGGCTGCCCTTCCTATGAAGGATAAAGATTTGGGGTCACCTGAATGGCTTATAATTTCCCCTTCTCTTCTGACATATCTTCTTCCCCATTTTGTATGCCATCTCATTCTCAAAAAAACATTTGAGATGATTGTCATTGTTTCTTCAGGTCTATATCAAGGACTTTTATTAAAGAAGGGGCTTCCTAGTTGTATGATCTTGGGCAAGTGACTTTCAAGCTTCTTAAGCCTCAGTTCCTGTATCTGTAAAATGGGGATAATAATGACCAAACTGGATTTTTTGTGATTTTTAAATTCCATAATATATGTGGAGAACTTAGCCCCATGCCTGCCACATAGTAGGGGCACAGTAAATGAAAGCTGTCTTTACCATAAGACCCAGAGAATGGCAAAGTTCTGAAAGGGGACTTTCAGGAACAAAAGGAAAGAGGACATTGGAGTTTCCAGGAACTATCTGATAGAGAATCCAGAACTCTGCACAAGGGCTATGAACATGGGGACCCCTGAAATTTCTAGGGCTTGTATTTCTCCCAAGTTTGTCATTTTCTCCTGCAGTCTTACTTCATTTAGAGCAGTCGTTCAAACCTTTAAATGAAAAAGGCCCAAGTGCTTATTTGGCAAATTCATTTTGGGGGGAAGAGAAAAAAGCTCTAGGGGCTGGGGGAACAAGACTTAATAGACCAGCTGGAATGTTTGGGGGCCAACAGGAATGAAGAGAAGGACATTCAGAGATCCCTGGAAGTCTCATTCTGAGGAGTTCTGCAACCCCTCAGACCCGAGCAGACTGTTCCTCGTTTCCTCCCTGCTTTTCACAGTGCAAGCACCACAAACTCTGCCGGTTTGGGGAACACTCTGCTCAGGCTCTGAGTGGTTCTATGGCCCTGCCTGGTGTAACCTGACCCACACACCCAGTCACCGGCATATTTAAAGGACACCTGATTCTTTCTGTGACAGTGTGGTTACCCTAAACCTCCAAAGACATGACTACAAAGAAGAGAATCCCAGCCTCTGGCTTCAGTCCATACACAAATAAGTCAAGTTGCCTGAATCTGGGTCAGAAGGGTAAGCCACTCTTCTGGGGCAGAGGGAGAATTACTTCCTGCCTAACAGTCTGTATCCACAAGGGCAGTGGTTCTCAACCCTGGTCAGGGCATCAGAATCACTTGCGGAGTTTAAAAAAACACAGATGTTCGGGGCCTTCCTAGACCTACTAAATACCTCAGGGGAGGCGTCTGGGAATATGGAATAAAAGTGCCATAGGTGACCGTGGTGTGAAGCCAAGGTTGAGGAATACGGCATGAAAGTATCATGTTTTGAACTTCTGGGAAATTACTAGGGCTCCACACAAGGAGATGAGAGCTTTCTTTTTTCTCTAAGTGGCATCTGCTACCAGACCAGTCTGTTCCAGATTCCCTGGCTCTCCAAGAGGAGGGAACGAATCAGGAGGCAACTGCACTCAGCTGCCTAACCTTCCCAGGCCTTTCCAAAGGGTCCCATCCTCATCACCACAGAACTCAATAAAAACAAAACAAAACAAAACACTTCTTATAGAAATTAGATTCATAATTAACATTTTTGGAGCACTTGTTTTGTGTCAGTTCCTTTACCAACCAAGTAGAAGCCTGTGAGAGGCACCACATCGTTCCTGTTTGGGGTGCGTTCCTGGAAAACGGTGTTCATCAGAGCTTTACCAACTCATTACAGCACAGTCCTCAGGGACAGGTCTTCCTGACACAGTGATTATTACCTATGATTAACATACAAGTTGAGGGTTACTGACTGATGTGTCTTCTCAATATTTTCTCATGGTGGATGTGGCTAGGGTGAGTGCATGACCCTGAATTTAACTGAGGCTTATCTCCTCCAGCTGTCAAAACATCTGGCTTGAATTTTTTTTTAAAGGAAAAATATGGAATGCCTCATGAATTTGCGTGTCATCCCTTGCGTGAGCAGGGACCATGCTAATCTTTGTATCGTTCTACTTTTAGCATATGTGTTGCTGAAGAGAGCACTCTGGCCTGTATTTCGGCCATAAAAATAATTCCACGTTTGCCTATCCTTTGGAAAACAACCAAACCATTTGCTGGGAATCAGAGAGTTGTAAACAAGGGATTGTAGGAGAGTATGCAGGCGCTTTTTGGTGGAGAGCATTAGATTGATTGCAGCTATTTAGCACTATTAACTATAACTATACCTGTACTGTGTCCACATTTATAATGATGTAACTGAGGCTCAGAGAACTTCAGTAACCTGCCAAACACACAGAGCTAGGATGGAGTAAGGACTGGACTCCAGGTCTGATTCCCAGACCAGTGCTTCTGCCTTAGCTCCATTACAGTGACCCCACTAGCCCTTCTGAATGGTTACAGTCACTTATGTGCAGATTTATAATGGCTGATAATTCACATACTGTTTTTATCAACCACATGCAAAAATCATGGATTAAGATCCAACAGAATTTTAGGAGAACATATTCATAAAAGTAATGAGGGCTCAGAGGGACTGAGTGACTTGTCTAAGATCAAACAGCTACTAAGAAGTAGAGTCTGTATTAGACCTTAGGTCTGTAAGGCTCCAAAACAGAAACTCTTTTTAACTGGCTAAAGGCACATACATAGTGTGATAGAGAAGAAATCACATGAGATAGGAGTAGAAGCTATGGGTTCCTATCCCTGTTCTAATCCTTATTAGCTATATCACTTTGGACAAGTCCTGTTTTGTCTTCTGCAAACTGAAAACAATGGTCTCCCACCTGCTTTCTGGGAAGTGAAGATTCAAGTGGACATAAAAGCATTCAGAAAATACTCTAAAAAAAAAAAAAAATAGTAATAGAGCCCAGGAACTCAGGCAAATCAGTAAGACCTCGGTTTAAATTTCAACTCTGCCACTAACTGGCTATGTGACCTTGGACAAGTGATTTTACCCCTCTTACACCTCAGTTTTCTCACTGACAAAATGGGGCTAAATCAAGTACCTTCCCCAAAAGTGACGATTAAATGAGAGCATCCATTTGGACACATCCATTATGTGCCTGACACATAATACCCGGTCAGTAAAAGTCATTGAGGGATAAATGGATAAAGAAAATGTGGTATACACATGTATAATGGCATACATATATATATATATAAAGCAGTGGAATAATGTCCATAATAATGTTATACATTAGATATATAAAATAATGGAATATTATTCAGCCATAATAAAGAATGAAATCTTGCCACTTGAGACAACGGATGGACGCTGAGAGCATTATGATACATTAAATAAGTCAGAGAAAGACCAATACTGAATGATCTCACTTCCATGTGTAATCTAAACAACAACAACAACAAAAAAACCCAACCTCATAGACACAGAGAACAGACTGGTGCTCAGGGGTGTGTGTGTGTTTGTGTGTCACATAGGCACCAAATGGGTGAAGGGAGTCAAAAGGTACAATCTTCCTGTCATAAAATAAGCAAATCATGGGGACCTAACGTACAGCTTGGCAATTACAGTTAGTAATACTGTACTGTATGTTTGAGAGTTGCTAAGAGAGTAGATCTCGAAAGTTCTCATCAAGAGAAAAAAAATTCTGTATCTATGTATGGTGACAGATACTAACTGGACTTACTGTGGCAATCATTTCGCAATATATACAAATATCGAGTCATCATGTTGTACACCTAAATCTAATATAATACTGCATGTCAACTGTACCTCAAAAAAAAAAAAAAAGTTAGCCACTATCACCGTCATTAATTGTGCCTCTCCGGCCTTCAACTACCTGGAAGGACCGACTTTCTGAGCTACTCAATGCGCCCTGGGCTCAGTTTGGGTCCGATTTTTCCCTGCCTTCTTCCTCTACCCGCTCCCTCCTTTGTCAGACCCCCTTCTCCAAAAGCGCGCCTTAACCCCCTCCAGGAACCCCTGGCCCCATTTCGGCGCCGTCTCTTACTCGACGACCTTGGCTGGGTCCCCGTGGTGCCCATAGACCAGCGCCCGGACCCGGGAGGGCTCGGCAGATGCGGAGTAGGGGGCGGCGGCAGACCAGCCGCGGCCCCAAGCGAGGAACAGCTCGCACCGCAGCCGCGACCCGGCTCGCGCCGCCAGCAGCGCGCCGCAGCCCCACATGCTTCCCCCAGACAGCTCAGAGCCCTACGTCAGACAGCGCGCCTACGTCATCGGCCTGCGTCTGCGCGTCTGCGCCGCGCCTCCCGCCCCGCCCCGTCGCGTGAGCACGCCCCTTGCTCTTTTTTAAAAGGTCGTCCCCTTCCTCCGCAGCCCGCGCGGTGGCGCTTCGGGAGACTGCGCGGGGCGGGGCGTGAGATGAGGGGGTTGGAAGTACGCGAGGGAGTCGCGGAGGCTCAGAGTAGGAGCGTCTGAGACCGGCCTAGATTTGTGTCTACAGTCTGCGATTTGGTGTTTGATTTGGGGGAAGTCATTTACCCTTCCCTGACCTTAGTTTTTTCTTCTCCCCACCGTTTATTGAGTGCTCACTGTGCCAGACCTTTTAAGACCTCACCTCATTTATTCCCTGCTATCCTGTAACAGCATAGGGAGGTAAAGTTTACTTCCCTACCACTGCGTGAGTAGAGTAGATTTAAGTTGATGTGGAGGCAAGAGTACTGGGCTTGGATTTAGGTTCAACTCCTAGTCCTGCTGCTTCCTAGCTTGGCCACCTTGGGCTGGTGTCTGAAGCTCCCAGGCTCTTTTCTCATGGGTACAGTTGGGGGACAATATACCTCCTTCAAGACTGTGGTGAGGATTGGATGAAACATTAGAATAATGTTGTGGACAGAAGAGCACACTGTAAAATGCTAAGTGTGTTCAGATATAAAGGAGGGATCACAAGGAGGAGGGCCCCCTCTCGAAATGCTTACAGTGTAGAAGGGATTTATTTATTTTTATTTTTTTTTGTAGAAGGGATTTAATAGGACAATGGAAGTGCTTTGTAAGAAGATGTAGCCCAGTAAAGACACTAGATCATATTTTTAGTGGACGTGAGACATGAACATAGCTAAAACCCTAGTTGGTAGAATAGGACAGAGGGCACTGTTGGAGTCCGAAGGAGAAAGTTGCTCTGGAAGGAGCCGGGGTGGAGATGGGGGTTCTTGCAAGAGGTGCTGTTGGAGCCTGTCCCACTCAAAATCTTCAGTGTGCATAAACACCTGAGGTCCCATCTCAAGCCAACTGAATTAGAATTTGGGGGACAGGTCCAGGACTCTACAATTCCTACAAGCTTTCAAGAATATTCTGATGCAGGTGGCCCAGGAAACAGGCTTAGACAAACACTGAGTCAGGGCTTTGAAGATTAAGAGTTCCTGTCTCTAGATTTTATTGACCCAAAGACTGGCAGCTCAAAGCCTTTTCTCTGAGGAGAAGAAAGCAAAGTGCTCTGACGAAAGCTGCAGGTGGCTGGATTTTGGCAAAACTGGCTTTGAGTCTTGGCTCTGCCATTTTTCCAGCCATTTGATTTTGGACAAGTCACTTGGCCTCTCTGGGCCTCCATTTCCTTATCCTTAAAATGAAGGAAATAATGGTATTTGTTTCAAGGCTGTTGTGAAAATCAAGTGAGCTATTATTCACTTGAAGCATTTAGCACAATGCTTGGCACATGAAAGCATTTGATAAATGTTATTAGGTTATTGTGATGATTAAATGGGAAATATCATATGTAAAACATCCAGACTAGGGTCTGGCTCATACTATGTGCTGAAAAATGTTTATACTTGTTCTTATTATTAGAGAAAGTAGATGTCCCATGATGGGGGAAAGATTCACACACACTTGTATGTGAGTGCCCATATGCATGTGCACACACACACACACACAAATACCCAGTTTTGCTTACCTTCTGTTTTCACAGATCTACTTCTGCTGAAGACTCTCTAGGTGACATTAGGCTGTTGACATTACCTTCTCTACCAAATTGGCTCCTCTGAATTCCCTGGACAGCCTGGCTGGAAAGCCTGGAGAATCATCTAGTAGGTCTTCCTCCTGGAGGCTGGACTTAATCCCCCTGTTCATCCCAATAGCCCCCACTTTCAGTCCAGGACATCAACTGTGTCAGCAGCCTTCTTCCTAGCTGAAATCCTCTCCCATCTCTTTCCCTCTGATTTCCTTCTTTCTCAGGCCTCCAGAATGATTTTTAAAAAAATATTTTATTTTTAAGTAAGCTCTACACCTAATGTGGGGCTGGAACTTATAACCTTGAGATCAAGAGTCGCATGCTCTACCGACTAAACCAGCCAGACACCTCCAGAATGATTTTTTTTTAAAACAGAAAGATCATATTTTGTCTTTTCCTTGCTTAAAGTCCTTCTGTGACTCCCCATTACTTAGATCCAGAAGTCACAGTTCTTTGTAGAACACCATGAACTATTGACATGTTAAACTTAAAACTGTAAAAAAAACAAAACAAAATGAAACTGTGATTCTATACTAACTCTATTATTCTCTCCCACAACTGCCCCGTGCTAAAAGTGCATGGAGGAAAAGCACTGTAAAACAAAGAAAATTCTATTCAATGTAATTAAGTTACCTTCTTGCAAGTTAGAAAAAGATGGCTATACTTTTAATTCAGTGGCAGAACCCCTCAGCTTAGCTTGAGGAGCACCCAGGTTTTCTCAGGGGCATTGTTGGAGAACTACTGGTTGAGGGGTTCAAGTCCAGTTTTCATTACCCTCTGCACTCTGCATCCTACACTGTTTTTATCTCCTGCTGTAAGACTGTGTGTAGCCCATGATCCAACAGCACCTGATACCCACCCCTCCGAGCAAATCCATGTCTTGTGCCTTCACTCAGGTTGCTTCTGCCTGAAGTGCTCTTCCGGACTTACCTACCTGGGAAACTCCAGGTTCAGATGTCATTTCTTTGATGTTGTCTTCCAACTCCCTAGGCTGAGTCAACCTTTGCTGCCTTTGTGTTTTCTCTGAATTGGTGTTATGGCCTTTAGGACACAGTCCCTTATTTATTTATGTGTCCACTTCCCCTTCTGGGCAAAAGTGGGTCATGTTTGGCACCTCTCCATGACACCAGCACTCAATATGGGGCCTGGCCCAGGGTAGGTGTCATAAATATTCCATGAGTTGAAAGTAATTGAATTTCCTCACGGCCTGGCCCTGTCTGTGGTGCTGTCTCCTTTACCCCTAGATTTGGGCAGGTCAGACCAGGCCACTCAAGGCTTCTAGAAGTCTGTGATCTTTTTCAAGTGAAGCAGAATGTTCTCTGTCCATCTGTCCACCTGTTGCTCGTGTTCTCCTTCTCCCTCCATGACAGTCTCTGCCCTGTAGTCTTATCCTGCACGAAGAGCAAGAGGGTTGTGGAGTTGGCCAGGTCTAAGTTTAAATCCTGGGCCCACCTTTTACTAGTTTTGTGGATAAGTGGACAAGTGCCGCATACTTCCTGAGCCTCAGTGTCCACATACAGGAAAATAGAATCAGTGGTAAACTCCTGCCACGAAGCTCTCACAAGAGTCCTCTGCAAACAGGATCACCCTTGGTTGTTTCTTCTATTCACTGGATTTCTCTCCTTGACTTTCTTGTTCTAGCTGGTCTTTCTTGTCTTTTCCCTCTCCAGCATCTGTCTGTTTCTTCCCCATCACCTTTTTCTGGCTTCTGACTTCTCGCTCTAATTCTCTGCCTCTGGTTCTTGCCTGTCTCCTTGGCCACTTCCCCAGCTCAGCATGTTGCCCATCAGGGCTCACAAGAGAGAGGACCAAGAGCTCAGAAGCCTTCCGCCCTGCCTCCTCCAGGCCCAGGCCAACCTCACTTGTGCCACCCTCGGTGAGGAGCCAGCCTGCAGTGGAGGCAGTGCACAGGGAGGACCTACACAGACCTTGAACTCCTAGGCTCTGGCCAGTGTCCCTGCCTATGAGTTAGACCCATCTGCCCCTGGGTCCCTCTGATTCCACAGTCTGTTCTCCACTTGGCTCATCTGAAGACTTAAAAAAAAAAAAGTGATTTTACTCTTCTGTATAAGGCTCCAATAGTTTCTTACTGCTCTTAGGGTTTAACCCAAAGCCCCATAGTGCCCTGCAAGCCCCACAGATCCTGCCTGCCTCTCCAGCTGAATCTGGCTCCCCTTCCTCCCCACTCCATTCCAGCCACCCTGGCCTGGCTGTTCCTCAAATGCACCAACTCCTGCTTTTGCACAGGCTGTCCCCTCTGGCCAGAGTGTCCCTCCCCACGGATTTGCTGGCTCCTTCTTTTACTTCAGGTCCCAGCTCAAATACTACCACATCCTTTACTCAGGAAATCCCTCTCGGATCTCCTTAACTCAGGATCCCCCCTAATTATTTATCACAACATTCCTTCCATTTTCTTTAGACTGCATGTCTTGGATTGTGATGACTTATTTTGCATGTTTGCTGTTGGTCTTTTCCCTGAGAGTGTAAACCTCACGAGGGCAAAGACCATCTCTGTCTGTATTCATTCATTTATCCATTAGGTATTTTTTGAGCATCAACTACACATTAGACACCAAGCTCTGGGATATAAGACAAAATCCTTGCCCTTAGGGAGCCCATGTTCTGGGTGGGTGGGTGAGAAAAATAATGAATATGTCACATGGTAGGTGCTCTGTTTAAAACTGCAATAATCGGGCGCTTAGGTGGCTCAGTTGGTTAAGTGTCTGCCTCTGGCTCAGGTCATGATCCCAGGGTCCTGGGACTGAGTCCCACATTGGGCTCCCTGCTCAGCGGGGAGTCTGCTTCTCCCTCTGCTCATGCTCATTCTCTCTCTCTTGCAAAAATAAATAAAATCTTTAAAAAAACAAAACAAAACAAAAATAAATAAAACTGCAATAATCTCTTCCACCCTCACTCTTTCTCCCTCCATTTCTCTGGTATATCTCTGTCCCAAATACCAGAAGCAGTGGTTTATCACTATCTCATGTACCAGAGAAGTTGCTCATATGGCAGTTTATTGTTCTTGTTTTCCCACTGGAATGTAAGCTCTATGAGGGTAGGAATTTTTGTTTTATATTTCCACCATGGCTTATCGGAATTGTATAAACGAATAAACGAATCAATATCTGGGATTTGTTAATTTGCTCCAGATGGGAGGCAGATCTCAGCCTCCATTCAAGTTAAGCCAGATGGCCTTGATTCAAATCCTGGTGCCACTACATACTAATGCACAACCTTGGAAAAGTCACCTCTCTGTACCTCAATTTCCTCAACTGTGTAATGGGAGTACTAAATAATAGTGGTGAGGATGAGTCCATGTGGGTAAAGCACATAGAAGGTGTCTGGGCATAATAATGGACAGCAAGTTTGACATCATTGTACAAAGGCCTGTACTGGGTAGAGGCCCAAATATACTTAACCTGTGTAGCCAGAGGTAGACAAGGACCAAGGAGAATTAGTGATGGAGGCAGACTTCGTGGCATGAAAAGGAATAATTTTCTAAAAGCCAGCATTGTAAGGAGAAATAGGTGAATTCACTATCCATAGTTAAAGATTTCAACAAGAAATCCTCTGTCAGAAATGGACAGAATCAGCGGGCAGAAAATCAGTAGGGACATAGTTGAACTCAACAACACCATCAATCATAGACATGCATAGACTATGCCATCCAACAACAGCAGCATACACATTCCTCTCAAGCTCATGTGGGATAGTCACCAAGATAGACAACATTCTGGGCCATAAAACACATCTTAGCTTTAAAAGACCAGAACTCATACAATGCTTGCCCTCAGACCACAGTGGAATTAAACTAGAAATCAATAACAGAAAGGTAGCTGGAAAACCCCAGATGCCTTGGAGATTAAATAACACATGGATCAGGGGCACCTGGATGGCTCAGTTGGTTGAGTGTCTGACTCTTGGTTTTGGCTCAGGTCATGATTTTAGGGTTGTGAGATCAAGCCCTTCATTAGGCTCTGCGCTCAGTGTGGAGTCTGCTTGGGATTCTCTCCCTTCCTCTCCCTCTGTCCTTCGCCCCTGCAAGTGCACCCTCTCTCTCTCAAATAAGTAAATAAATAAATAAGTCTTAAAAAATAACACATAGATCAAAGAAGAAATGTCGAGAAATAAAAAAACATTTTAAACTTAATGAAAATGAAAACACAACTTATAGAAATTTATGGGATGCAGCAAAAGCAGTGCTTAGAGGGAAATTTATAGCACTGAATGAATATATTAGAAAGGAAGAAAGATCTAAAATCAATCAGCTAAGCTTCCACCTTAGGAAACTAGAAAAAGGAGAGCAAATTAAATCCAAAGGAAACAGAAGAAAGAAAAAATTAGAGCAGAAATCAGTGGAATTGAAAACAGGAAATCAGAAGAGAAAAATCATCTCCACCAAAAGCTGATTCTTTGAAAAGATCAATAAGCCTCTCATCAGGCTAAGAAAAGGAGAGAGGACATAAATTACTAATAGCAGAAATGAAAGAGGGGACATCACTACAGATCCCATGGATATTAAAAGAATAATAAAGGAATATTTTGAGCAACTTTAAAAGCCAGCGTTTCCAAAGACCCAACCATCTGGTTTTGTTAGGTGATGAGCACTCTGTCCTTGGAGGTATGCATGAATGTGCATTTGGAGGGGTCTAGGTAGGAGGGGATTCAAGCATCAAAGAGGACAGAGAAGCAGGGTGTCTTTGGGTCTTCTGTCCCCGAGAGCGCTGTGCCAGAGCTAAGTGTGAGCAGCGAGCGTGCTGGCTTGAGAAGGTCGGCGCTTGGTGAGTGTAGAGGCCGGTGGGCCTCATGGCCCGGGCCGGGACCCCCTAGAGGTGTGTGCAGGAGTGGGGGAGGGGCGCGCCAGGGCAGTCGGAGATCGGACCAGCTGCAGCGCGCGCGGCTGCCAGCAGGGGGCGCCGCGAGACCGCGGAACCCGCGGCCGGGCCTGACGTCAGCGCCCCGCTTGCTTGGGCTCCCGCTCTGGACTCGGCGCCAGTCCCGCTCCGCGCAGCGCCGCTTCGCTCCGGCTCTGCCTCGCCTCGGGCTGGGCTTGCCTCGGGCTCTGGCGGCGGCACCCCCTGCGCCGGGCCCCGGGGCAGGCGGCGGCGCACCATGGTCCGCGCCCAGGCTCTGGTCCTGGCGCTCACCTTCCAGCTCTGCGCTCCTGAGACCGAGACTCCGGCAGGTAAGCGAGCGTCGGTCCGACCAAGCTTGCCCCGCGGAGCCCCCGGGGCCGGTGGCGTAGCTCTCAAGAAAGTGTTAAGTGTTAGGTGACCGAGCGCTCGGAGCCTGCTCCCTGAGTGTGTCTGAGTGTTGGATGTGCGATCGGGTGCTCAGGATGTTGTGTGTTTGCGAGTGTTGTGTGTCCGTGAGTTATGTGTGCATGAAAAGGTGCTGTGTGTGTTGTGTGTCTACGAGTGTGTTGGGGTGAATGTTGTGTGCATCGAGGCATTGGGTGTGCACTGTCTTGTGCGCCTGCCAGTGTGTAGTGTTTGTGCGGCCAAGTAGGTTGGGTGTGTGTGCATCTGAGTTTGCTTGTGTGGCCGGAGTTATGTCTGCGAATGTGTTGCATTTGTTTGCATTTTGTATATCGTGGCAGGGAGTGCTGCTTGTTGTGTGTCCGCGAATGTGCTGTGTGTTTGTGTTATGCGTGTGACCGGCAGTGCTCTGTGGATTCTGCCCGCGTGTGGATCGGGGAACGCGTGTGTGGTGTGTGTGCTTGTGAGGTTCGTGTACGTGTGTGAAGGCGTGGGAACGGGTCCGGAACGTGTGTGTCCGTGCGCTGTGTGCGCGATGTGTACGTGTGGGAGTGTCCGGGGTTGGTGGTGTGCGCCGCCGAGGGTTGCGTGGGTCCGAGTGAATGCCAAGTGTGCCGGGAATGCGTGTGTAGGAGCGTGTCTGGAGCGGATGTGAGTGTGTGAGTGTGTCCGTGCGTGCTGGCTGCGTGTCCAGGAATGTTGCGAGTGTGGTGCGCGCCTGGGCGGTGGCCGAGTGTGTGCCCGGGGCCCGGGGCCGCCCGAGGGGGCGGTATCAGGATGTGTGTGTGTGTGTGTGTGTGTGCGCCCCGCGTGTGTGCGTGTGTGGCGCGCGGGCCCGGAACAAGTTGTCGCGGCGGCGCCCCCTTCCCTCCCGGGTCGGGCCGGGCCGGGCCTGAGGCTCGGGAGGGAGGAAGGGGGCCCCGCGGCCGCCGACTCCGACATGTCGGGCTGTTTGTTTCGCAAGTTCTGCGCGGCGCTGGCGGCCGGCTGCTCCGAGGCGGCGCCGGGGCCGCGGGGCGCGCGGGCGGGTGGCGGGGAGGGCCGAGCGCGGCAGGCCGTCGCCGGGGGCCGCGCGGTCTCCCGAGCCTCAGGCCCGGCCCGGCCCGACCCGGGAGGGAAGTTTTTTTTTTTTTTACAACTGGGTCCGGGCCCGCGCGCCACACACGCACACACGCGGGGCGCACACACAC